>NC_090940.1:215961513-216586513 GCF_040938575.1 Ambystoma mexicanum
ACAGTCCCACGTTCGCAACCCACAGTGGTGTACAGGAGCCGTTTTCACAGAATTCCTGTAGCAGGCAAGGCCTCTAAGAAGGTCCACTCCCAGGTATTTGAATGTATTCACTTCCCATGCAATCGTCAACACTGGCAATGCATTCTGGGATTTCCCTTTTTTACCAAGCCAAGGGGTACAGGCACAATTTTTGTGCATTCATCGTGATGGCAGATAATTCTCCGTATCTCTCAAGTACTTCTAAAATAATCTGCAGGTTGTTTTCAGGTTGCTCTAAGTATAGCAACATATCACCAGCATATAACAAAATCAGGTTATCAGTGCCCTTTTCTGAGGTATGCCGCTAATTGTTCCGTGGCCAGAATAAATAACATAGGTGACCAGGGGCAACCCTGCCTCGTGCCTTTCTCCAACAGCCATTGTCTTTCTACATATTTCCTGTAGTTCAGCATGCCTAGTCTTTCCCAATGCTCTAAAAACATTCCTGCTGCAGTCGGGTGACCTTGCGGGCTTGGTCCACAGTCGGATTTCCTGCATTATCTAATGCTTCTAATTTAGTTTCAGCTTCCCGTAGATCCCTTTCAATTGCAGCCTGCATTCCTTTTGCCCTAGCTATCGCCGTCCCTCTGATCACTACTTTAAAGGCTTCCCACAGCGTGCTTGCCGATTCGACACTCTCTGTATTGTTCTTGAAATAATCTTTCACCCCCCTCTCTTAAAACACTGGGTCCTTCAGGGATTTGCTTCTAAGCCTCCAGGTCATGATGCATGCCCTAAGGGGTGAGCTCTGCCATACGACCACAAGTGGCGAATGGTCTGAAAATACCCATGCTTTGTATTTGGCTGTCTTAAATTCATCCAGAGTCTCCTCTCCCGTGAAAACGTAGTCTAATCTGGTATCTAAATTCTTGGGGGCCGTGTAACCTCATGCCTGCCGGTGTAGGGTCCTCCATATGTTGGCCAAATTGAATGCTTGTAGCTGTGTATTTAAGGCTTTAGCCGCCGGGCTAGGATGTGCCAATTTGTCATCTAACCTATCCAGTTCCGGGTGTAACATACAGTTAAAATCTCCTCCCCATACTAATGTCTCATCTCTGTATGTGCCAATATGTGTATATAATGGATGGAAATAAATTGCTGTACCCTTATTTGGTGCATAAGTGTCGATTATGCTCATACTTTTTTGTCCTATGAGTCCCTGCACTACTATCACCCTCCCTCCCACATCTGCAAAGGTTTTAAGGACTTTAAACTGCAGCGTCGGTGCAATCTATATTAGAACCCCTCTCGCATATGCAGAATACGATGAGACCAGAGTTGTCTCCCTGCATTTTCGAGCTAGGACAGTTTATTTCTCTGCTGTAAGATGCGTCTCCTGCAAAAGCGCTATATCTATTTTCTGGCGCCTTAAATAAATAATTATCCTATTTTGTTTAATATAACTGTTTAGGCCCGTGACATTCCACAAGGCTATTCTAAGTTCCCCCATCATGAATTTGCCTCCGCACTTGTCTCAACAGTTCAATGTGCTTCTCTAACATTTCTTGTGTGCTTCTATAGGCTAACTCCGCACTAACAACCCCCAGTCCCCTCCCCTCCGCCCCAACGATTGCCCAGCTCAATACCTTCTGCTCAGGCCCTTCACCCCTACCCCAGTCACCTATCCTGGTGTCTCGGTTGCAGCAGGCAGCTACATAAACACTAGTATCCTCAAACAGTACCACTCTTAGGTGAAGAACACTTCCCCCTGGGGCGCTCCTGGATGGGAACTCCTCCATTGGCTCCTGCAGTCCTCCAAATATTATGCCTGATTTCCACAAGTAAAGCCTTTTCTCGTACGAGCAGTCAGCAGTATCTGGCAATGTTCTTACTATGTATCCGTAGTTTGTTAGCATGTGCCTTCCTTCCTCGTTGACCGATCGCCCTCTCCAGTCAGAATATTCACCACATCCATCCATTTGTGGGCTTCCTCCAGGGTGTCAAAGAAAATGGCCCTCCCTTTGCTTATTATTTTTAGCGGTGCAGGGTACAGCAGCATATATTTGAGGTTTGACGCTCGCAGCCTTCTTTTCACCGAAGTAAAGTTCATCCTCTGTCTTTGCAACTGCATAGTGTAGTCCGGATGTGCAGTAATATTGGCTGATGCTCGATGCATCGTGCCACCTTTACGGAAGTGTTCCAGTATCTTTCCCCTGTCTTTGTAGTTTAAAATCCGGGCTATAATGGGCCGTGGTGGGGTTCACCCAGGGCTTCTTTCCACTGTGAAGCCTTGGATGAGGTTGCCAGGACCAATTTCTTGTAATAACATGGTCCCTAGAAGTTTGTGGGGTTTGCTTCCTCCTCTCCTTCCGGGAATCCAATTATTCTGACATTATTGCATCTGGCCCTTCCATCTGCATCTTCCACTCAGCCTTCCAGTTTCTTCACTTGTTGTTTCAATACCGATACACCTCTTGAAGTGTCTTTAAGTCTAGCAGTATTGACTGCGACTTCCTTCTCTAGCACCCCTGTGCGCTCTGCGAGGGCACGGACATCTTGTCTCAGGAGGTTTACATCTGTGCTGATTGCATCCATTTTGTATTCTAATGCTATCTTCAAGGCTGCAGTAGCGTCCAGTACTTGCTGATCTCCTTTCGCTTGGATCTGCTCCCTCTGTGTACATGTGTTTGCTGGAATGGCGGTTTCTGCTGCAGTCATAGTTTAACTAAAACTGTCCAGTGCCGGTGGCTTGGATTTGCTATTCTGCGTTTTTGAACGCCATGGCTGAAGTCCCCAGTGCTGCTCTTCTGCCACCACTTAGTTCTGCGCTTACCGATGTCCGGACCTTGGCTTGTCCACTATTGTTGGACAGGGGTTGTTTGTGTCTTCCGGTATCGCAATATTGTCTCTACTCTGCTCACCATATGTTCCATTGGTGGCCGATACTCTGTCACGTGTTTGCTGGCCTGCTTGGTGTACCGGTTTGGGAGGTGGGTTGTTACTCCACTGTTTGTTGCAGACTAAAAAAACAAATGTCGTCTGCAGCTCGTCCTCAAGAGTTCAGCCACTTGTGTCTGTTGAGGCTTTTTTAAATCATGTGTCCTGCTGTTACCTTGTGCAGTTGCTTGCACATGTGATCCACCGCTTGTTATGGTTATTCAAGCTTCAGTGTCTCTATTCTGGTCCCTGTGGTTGCCACCTGCGGCGTCTTCCGGCCATGCAGGTGCGCTGTCTCTTATGTCCTTCTCCTGTGGCTGGTATCCACCCCACAACAACAGCACTTTGCAGTACCAGTTCAGCTCTCCTTTGTGGGTCGTTCCTTGCTTGTACTACTTCCTTCTGCTCGCCAGAAGTGGGTAGCGCCGAAGAGCAGAGTGTGTCAGTGGCTTCTACCTCGTTCTTACACCAGTAACGTCTCTTGTGGGCAGGGATGTATACCCACCCCCATTTGCTAGCTTCCACCGGCCGTGGTACTTGCCTTTCCCAGTTTTCATGTCCTGTGTGCCACGTCTGCGTATGGGGAGCCGGGTACCGCTCCTGGTATCAACCGCCCACTCGCTGATGTGTGCTCCGGGCTTCGGAAGCCGTCTTGTTTTGTTTTTGCAGCATCTTCTAACTATGCAGGCTCGTTGTTTCCCATGTGTCTGTTACCTGGGCAGCCCATCTCCACCTCCGCCTGTATACTAACGGTCATTGCTTCACCCTCCGATGTGCAATTATTCTGATCCCCACAATCGCTCCGTACCTGTAGGGATGTGGATTGCATTGAGATGCGGTTCACCCGGCAGTTTTTCCCCTCTCCTTGCTCTGCAAGTTTTAGTGCTGGCATGGATATGGTGCTCCGTCCATGTTGCGTCTCTCACTCTCCCTGCTCTGATCACTGGCACGCACCTACGGTCACACACCAAGGTGTTTATAGGGGATCAGGGGTCTCTCCCGGCACCAGCCGCCCTCCGCCTGTTCCAGCCTTTACTCTGTGCCGAAATCCGGTTCCTCAGCTGCTAAGCTGGGAGGCACCCCATCCCTCAGGTCCTGGCCACTCCCCACCTCTCACTGCCTCAAACATTCTCCTTTTGGCATTGCGATGGTCATCTTCTCTGCACACGGTGGGCGCGCTCCACTCTGCAATGCTTAGTCGAGCCTCCCACCAGTCCGTGCCGGCTGTAGTCGGTTTCTGCTCCGGCATCAATTTTCGGCGAGCGGAGACCCGCTGCTGACGGGGTCAAGAGCTGCTGCAGGCACTGGACCTCCAATGCCTTAGTGTGCTTAGGTTATTCGCTCTGTTACTGGGCTATATAGGCTCCTTGTTGCTCTGCTTTGTGCCTCGTTTCTCTAGCCACCGCCGCTTCTGCACTCCACTCACTTTTATCCGCAGCTCCTTCTGCATTCCCTTTGTGCCTTTCACCGCCTACGCCAGTCTCCTCAGATTGTGGGCTCCCAGTTCTTCCGCCTCTCAGTTCGCAGAATTACTCCGTGAGGACCACTTCACTTGCTTGTCCGCCAGCCCATCTTGCACAGAGCCCAATTAGACCGCAGGGGGCGACCGAGCATCCTGGTTCATTGCTCACCAACCAAACCTTGCTTCATGTCCCTTTGTCCTCAAGTGCGCACCAAGTCCCTTCATATGTCCGCCATTTTATCTCGCTGCTGCTGGCCGGGTCCAGATATCTGCAAGTCTGTGCTTAGCAAACCGCTATCCGTCAGTTCTCAGATTGTTACACAATGTACCGGCTCGCTTCTTGCATCTGTCTTATGTTTGCAGGGGATTTAACCTGCTATTGTTAGAGTTTCAGGCAGGATCGTTTCGGATCTCGAGGAGCTGGAGCAAAACGTGTCCTTACAGTATGGCTGCTGGCCACGACCCCAAGTTGCCTCATCCTTGTATAGAATGGAGAATGCCGCCTCCTTTTTATCTGCAGGCAGGAATTCAACAAATGGGCCCATCTTTAACCACAGCTCTGTCATATCTGGACAGAATGGCCATTGCTTTTGCTGCCTTGAAGGTGGTGGCAGCAGTCGAGAAAGCCCTTTTTTCAAAGGCATCCATATGCTTTCCCTCCTTGTGTAGGGGAGCAGAGAAAGTGAAGGAGGGGTTGGAGGAACGCTTGCGGGCCGCAGCAAACACCAGAGTCGGGACTGGCTTCTGTCCTGAGATATTTCGGTTTGAGTCAGGCACACTATATTTCTTATCAAACCTCTCTTTCTTGGGAGGTGCAGGTGATAGTTTGGTCATGGCTTGGAGAACGTCTTCTCATAAATCTTCAAGCAAAGGGAGTGCCATAATTGACTTTCTTGGTTGTTCACATCCTTGGTAGAGCAAGCTTTCTTTCTTCTGCTCCTCTGGGATTAAGCCACATATCTTTGTGGCCCTTGAACGGATTTCATGCAGTGGGGAATCTCAAAGAGGAGCCTCATGAGGTTCTCCATCTCCGAGGATACGGTTGTCAAAGTCATCCGTGCCTGTGGGGTACCTGGAAGCATCATCACCTGCAAGTCATCATCCAATTCTGTATCCGTAAGGTTGTGTAACGGCACAGGCTGTGGGCAGTCACTGAGTGGCGAAGTGGGATATCACTCTTCACTGCGTATGGCTTGGGTTGCTGCGTTCTGCTCGTTCCACTGGGCTCCAATTGCCGGCAGCGGAGTACGGAACACTAGGCTGCTGTTTACTGATAGTCGAGTCCCAATCTTCCTGCAGCTGACTCTCACTCGAATGCTTCTTGCTGGTTTCCCATTGTGATGGTCGGTCACTAGGAAAAAAACAGACACTGGAAAGCATCTTTTCTAGGAGGTAGTGCATGAGAAAAGTGGACTGCTCAGAAACAAACTGGTATGGGGTGCAGGAATTGGGGCACACAACTACTACTGTCCACCTCAGGGGTAAGGACTGGCACTGGATTTCTGCCTGCTAATCCTCCTGCCTGTTGCTCAGAGGAGTTCCCATCACCTCCTGACAAGGCCTTTTCACATTCCTCATCCATTTTCTCTCGCCCACGAGCTGCTTTTGTAGCGGGACTCGATGGATCCCACGTGTCACATATGGCCCCAAGAAGACAGCAATTCCCAGATGAGGTTCAAATGTTTTTATTTTCAATTTAACAATGGGCCACCCTAACCCAGGCTTCCCTCAACCCTGCACTGGTACTTGTGATCAGTGACCCCCTACTATCTAAAAGCTGTCTGTCTATTGGTGATGGCTTAAAGGTAAACCCCTTTTCTATCTTTGGCGACAACCTAGGTGACAACCATCAGGTGCTCCAAAGGAATAGTGCCTTCCAATCACTATGGCCACTCTCCTGCTCTTCCATGCCATTTTACTAATTTCCCTGGTTTCCTACTCTCTCTTCCTGCTTTGCTACTGTCCTCCCTTTCTTTCCTCCCTCTCTTCTCCCACTATTATCCGTCCCCCTGAGAGCATTGCTCTCTGACCTACTTAATACTGTCCCCTCCTCCTCTGCTACTACTCTCCTGTCTCTACACCACTGCTACTCCCGCTTACACAAGGCTAGTACTTCTTCTACGGTCATAGATGGTACAAGAATACCTCCAAATCTCAGAGGTAGTTCAAGGGTTGTTATTGATGCCTTTGTCGGCATTAAGGCCATCCCTCTCTCGTTTTATATTGACCCACCCCACCCCACATTAAACCAATCATCCCTGGCACGAGTTAATTGATAGATACCGAAGGTCAACTGCTACTGTCTTGTCCTGGTGGTGAGGACCTAAAGGCCAAATTGCATTTTCTATCTAAGACTCCCTCCAGGACTTCCTAGCTGGCCTTACTCTATCCAATGGTTACAACTGTTCTAATGGAAATTGGGATGGTGCCTTGCAATTATGCTGCTTTTAGTCAGGCATTTTCTAGCAAACTCACTCTCACCTCTTTCTTTCTACTCTTCCAGCTCCATCCCACTCCTTACTCCTGTCACCTTTCTTCTGGCCTTTTGATGTTACTCTTCCTCCCACGACTACCACTCTCTTTTGTGCTGCTACTCTTTCCTCCACAACAATATTTCCTTCCTCCACACTACTATACCCTTCCACAGTTTGCCGGTCCTTCCTCTCCCCTGTTCGTCTCTTAGTCGTCATCCACTTCCAACTCTGAGCTCACCCAAATAACCCACATTTCCTTGTGTGGGGTTGCGGCAGAGTGGCCTTGGCAACTCAGCACTGTAAGTGTCCATAGTCATATTCTGGGGCCTGATGTTACGCACCCCAGAGCTATTTAGCTGGGGAGAGGATGGATATTCCACCCCCCCTTTAGTCTCTGGTGGGTTTGGCCACGTTGCACGGGCATGTCTGAGACTTCCAGGTCACTAGGAATTTCTCATGGACGCGCCTGTGGGCAGCTCTACCAGGCTTTGCTCTCCTTTCCAGTGGTACACCATCAAAGCCAGTGCTGCACTTCTGCAGGGACACTGCCTCTCACAGGGTCTCTCACTCTATTACCGGTAAGCAGCTGCTCTGTCTTAAGCGGCTGGCTGGCTATGTAAAAAAGCTGCTCCTATGGCTCCGGTGCAGGTGAGCATGGTTGCTGTAAGGAGTGGATGGCAGTTTCCACACACATGCTGACATTAGGTTTGGTCCTTCTGTGTTGCATAGCAGTTCCTTGGTGGTGTGCTGCTGTTCGGGGTCTGCTGTTACTTGGTACCCTTCAAGAGGCTCTTGTGGGCTGTTGTCTTTTGTTTCACCGCTGGGGCTGTTGGTATCTGTAGTTCCATAGAACACATAGAAAGAACCTGCCCAGCATTTGGTAATACGCGGTATGGGTGATTAAGAGTAGTATCATGTTTAATCATACACAGAGAATGGACAGAGAATGCCCCCACTAACTACCACCTTCCCTCTATCGGGTGGGAATATCTCTGGTGTCCACTATGGTAAGACTCCCACCCCAGGCTGAGAGGGGCCCCTATTCTTCTTGACAGAGACAGGCTACTGAGACCCTGTGACACAGGCAACCTACCATATAGCTGCCAGTCTCCAGTTCCTTGTGCAACTTGGACTAAACAAGAGTTGTCAGCTAATTCAAAGTCAACCCATCACAGGTACTCGCTCTGTGGAGGTTCCCAATGCGCATAATATAAGATAAGTGCCAGTCACTCAGAGTAGTATTAGGCACTATCTTTAAATCCTTTAAATTAAATTTACTTGTGCACAAGATTCGGCGGAGTATGATGAGTTCGGTGTAACTTTTCCAAAGTGACCAATTGGAAAATTAAACATAAAAAACACGCCCATACAAGTTACAATGAGAGTTGAAGAGAGTCACTTCCCTGGGACAAAACGGGAGAGGTAACAGTGAGGTGCATGTTCCAGACTCGGTCATGTGTGTGGAGTGATGCAACACGTATAGTGGTTTGTGATGCACACTAATTCATAAGGGTGCAGGCTGACTGGAGGGTGCACACGGCACAATTCTACATTTTTGATAGATTCCTTTCTGGACCTACCTGTGGTAAAGCAATTGCCAAGCAGCTAAGAGGGAGAGGAAGAGAGGGAGAGGTAGAGAGAGAGAGAGGGAGGGAGGGGGAGAGAGAGGGAGGGAGGGGGAGAGAGAGGGAGAGGGGGAGAGAGAGGGAGAGGGGGAGAGAGAGGGAGAGGGGGAGAGAGAGAGAGAGAGAGAGAGAGAGAGAGAGAGAGAGAGAGAGAGAGAGAGAGAGAGAGAGAGAGAGAGAGAGAGAGAGAGAGAGAGAGAGAGAGAGAGAGAGAGAGAGAGAGAGAGAAAGAAAATTAAGTATGGCACTGACAAACAAATGGGAAAGTTAGGGAAATGCACTGTGGTGACCCAGAAGACTGAGTCAGACACTTAGTGACACGTTCAAAAAGGGTTTTATTTAAATTAAAAGAAAACACCTAACTTGCCCTAAAGCTATGAGTGAATTCCCATACCTAACAAAAGTAAAACTAAGGGTGCACGTCAAGTCCAACCAAAAAGTCCTCTGTGTGAATCCTGAGTCTCTAACTAGCCCTACCACTTTAGAAAAGTACCCGACTAAAAAGAAAAACAGAGGCTTGTAGAAAAGCCTCTGTATGGGCTTCTTTCTGTCTGGCCCACTTGTATTCGACGTTATAGTCTCACAGTTCTTGTAGATTCTCTTCACAGTTCGATTATTAGATCCTTTAGGAAAACTCACAAATGTCATCATTCTGGGATTCCCTCTCCCTTTGATAAGGAAACTGTTTCTGATTTTTAAATGCTCCAATCACTCCAGGATGACTTGAAAATACACTTCTTTCTTTTCCACCTTCGAAGCGTTAGGATTTCTCCAAAGTCTGTCGTAAAAGGTGTTATCTTTCAATATACAAATTATCTTAGGGTTCTTCCCCCAATTGAATAACACCACTCCCCGTGAATTATACACATTGCTGTCCGTGATCTAGAGTGTATTCCATTTCCCTTTACTCTGTCTCAGCACAGGACTTTTTGTCTGTGCTTTTCTCAACACTCTTGGTGATTTATTTCCACTTGGATATACAGTTTCTGTATCTTTTCCCACTCTTATTTAGTGAGGGCTGTGTGCTTGATTCACTCTCTTATCTTGGCGTATTTTGTCAGCCTCCAGCCTTACGTTACAATGTTCATAGCACCCACTCTCCTCCCACTGTGGGAGTTACCTCTTCATTCACAAAACGCTCAGTTCTTATAGACGTCATCAGAGTGATGTCCGTTTTCCATGACTATGACCCCGTGCATGGTTTACCATTAGCTGAAGCCAACAGGGTCACAGAAGGATCTATAAATGCAAGTTTTCCTGACATCCATGAATACAGAAAGGGTAGTTCGGGTGGGAGTTCCATGCTGGGATGGGAGTCCTTGTCCCCAAGAGGGGAGTCACTCCCAATGAGGTTCCACTTGCCTGGACCCCTAGGGAGGGTCTTGCATAGCGGGATCACCTCCCTATCCTCAAAGGGGGGTGACTCCCCTCTGGGGAGAAGGGATGAATATCTCCGATTTGTCACAGCACCATAACATAATAACTTAACTGCTCAAAAATATGCAGCTATCGCTGAAAAATAGATGGGACCATGCCACAATTAGCCATCTTAAGCAATGGAAGGGAATGCCTTGGGGTGGACAGAGCATGGTAGGCACAAAAATGGTGGCAGCTGCAAAGGGGTGTACATATTTTGCCCAAATTGGTATGTGTGACCATAGCAGATGAGCCCAAAAAAACCAAGAGATGTTTTCTGCAAATTCTCCCCAACAATTTATTTTTTTCATTTTTTATCTAAATGGGTTGATAGAGTGAATTTTACAACTCAATTTATAGGTGAAATACCATAAAACGCCTAGGGGATTTACAGGCAGTTTTGTAGGCAAACATAAAATACTCCAGTTCTTCAGATGCTGGGTCGCCCACTGTATACAGGAGCTTTAGCAGTTGGTGTGTCCTTCAAAAAACGTGACCAACAGAAACACTGGAGGCACAGTAGGCAAATACATATATTTGTCCACATCCTTGAAACCGTTCCGGTTACACTGTGCCGCTACCACACTAGGCGAAAAGGCAATCAAATCACATAGCCAGTAAAAATGACACCAGGTTTAAATATAGCACCTCGTTGTTCATGTGCTATTTAATAAGATACAATAAGGACTGCTAGAACATAAAACACTATTAGAACTAGATGCAAGGGTGTTGTCACCACATGCCAGGTTACTAAAAATGACAAAGTGCTGTTCAATGTGCCAGCCTGTAAAACCAATGCAGTTCCTTAAAAACAAATCTCATGCAAGTTTTAATAAACCCATGTATGCCATTTGTTGTTGCACAAAAAACATATTGCCTTTCTAGCATATATATTGCTCTGAGGAATTTGTGATGCCAGATTGCAAGCTGAAAATAGCCACTCTAGTGTTGCCGCCTGTGAGATTGACAGAAAGCCAGACTCAATGAGGGTTGGTTTAAGCTTTTATTGACAGGCAGTCAATTTCAGTATAATCTCTTTCCAGGTTACTTCACCCTTAGAGTTCTTCTGAGCCTGAGTGTGTTGGTTTCCTCCTTGGCTAAGGGAGAATTCCTCCTCTCCTCCGAGTTCTCTTAATATGCCCACCACTGGGCAGCTTCTTCTCTGTGGATCTCCTCTCCCCGTACTGAGAGAAACAAGTGAATGCCATTTGTTGAAATCCCCGGTCATTTATAGGAGGTCGCCCACTGGTCATCCAATCCTGGCCCTCATTGTATGGGGAGTCTATTGGTCCTTTAAATCAGTTAGCCCCGCCCCACCTGTAATGGCCACCATAATTTCCTTCCTGCCTGCAGCCGCCATTGTGCCTGCAGCATCAGTGAGCATTCGCCCGCATTTCCTGTGTCACCATGGCCCTCAGAGTCTCTGACCCTTGGACCATCTGATGTGTCATCGACCGCTTGGCGCCGAGTGTCCAGTGACCCACACGCCAAGCCGGGATTCCTGGAGCAAAGCACGGCTCCCGTCATGCCCGACCGATCCACGTTTCAGCACTGCGCCGTTCTTTGAGCAGAGGGGAGTGATTCTATCGGGAAATGGTCACTTGGTGGGTAACAGCGAGGGAGTATGGGCAAGCTAAGGGATGGTCCCTTTGACGTACTGTGGCTACCTGTTCGGCATCAATCTCACATATCGCCTGTGACATGGCATCACACTTAGGAGACAGAGATAGGTGCCGTTATATAAATGTATTATTGAACTAGCAAAAAGCACTGGTTCTCTGAACGGGTTCTGTGGACAGACATGACAATACTCTCAAATTGTTGAAACTCAATGGTCCTGTAGGTCTGTATTCTGATTTGCTTATCACTTGATGTGCTTTGCACTCTGAAGAAAACTGCACTGAGAATGGGCTTGTGTGGCTGGCTGACATACCCCAGAGCAGACATTGGGGGGAGGTGCGAGTTGGTGTTCGGCTGCATACTGGGACCTACTGTACTCCCCCACCCCACCCTCCACCAGGGGCTAGTAGATGGTTCAATAATATTAGCCTCTAGCATTTGCTTCACTTCCTGAATAATGGTTTATTTTCGGTATTCAGGTAGTTGGTAATGTTTTAAATCTACCACTTTGCCCTCTGGCGTGCGGATTTGATGATAAATATCCTTCACTCTTCCTGGCCCTTCTCTGAACATGTCAGTAAATTGTCTTATGAGATCATACAGCTCTTGCTTTTGGTTGTTATTAAGTTTGGGTGGTATTAGGGCAGAGTTATCCGAATCCTTCGGCAACAAACGGTGACATTAGATCATGAAGCATTTTCCTTCCACTCCTTTAAAAGATTAATGTCGTAGAGAGGTTTTTTGTCAGAAATCAGGTTCGGGAAAGGTTATAGTTACAAGGTCTCATTTGTTCTAACACCTCATATGGCCCATGCCACTTGGATATTAGTTTGTTCTTAGAAGTGGGTAACACCACTAATACCTTTTGGCCTTTGGAAAAAGATATTTTTGTCATAGGAGGCTTTCTGTTGTTCTTGTGCCTTGGCCATATGGGTTTGTACCAAAGATCTAACTGCCGTCATATGTTATTCAAATCTAGTGGCAGTTTGGGAAAGTGGTACTGGTGCTTCCTCCCTTTCCTCACAGGTTTTCCTCAGCATATCTAAGACATCCTGGGGTTCCCATCCATAAAGTAACTAGAACAGGGGAAATCCTGTGGAAGCCTAAGGTGTCTTCCTGACTGCCAATAAAGCCCATGGAATCATCTAATCCCAATTTACGCAATCTTGTTCCACAAACTTCTGTAGTATGAGCTTCAGCGTCTTCTTCAATCTTTCTACAAGGCCATTCATCTGTGGATGGTATACTGAGTTCCTCAAAGCAGTAATACGCAACAATTGTTTAACTTCACCATGAGTTGGCTCATGTATTAAAGCCTTGACATGTCAGTATTTCCTTTGGAAACCCTACTCATGAAAAGAAAGGCAGCAGGTGTTTCAAGGTGGTATTTGCTCTCAAGGGAAAAGCTTCTGGGTATCATGTTACATAATCCACGATTACCAAAATGTACTTGTTCCCCAATTTCGATGTTTCTAGGGGCCCCACAATATCCATACCAATTCTTGAGAATGGAATTTCAATGATTGCCAAAGGAATTAATGGAACTGGTGGTGGCATATGAGTATTAGTCTTTCGGCAAATCTCACAGGCATGGAGAAAGTTTTTAATGTTAGCATGTATTTCTGGCCAGTAGAACCTATTAATGATTTGGGCCTACGTATTTGTCCTGAATGGCATGTCAAATACTTATTAACTTTAGGGACACCAATTGTTGTTTTACTAAGCTTTCTGAAGTAGTGTCACCCAGATACATAAGCGCAGGTCTTAAAAAGCGAAAAGGTCCACCTTTCTCACGGCTCTCTTGTTCAGATATAACCTGTAAGAAGGCTTTAGCCAACAATGGTTGTGCCTTTCGGCAAAGGCTAGGTCGGGAAGGGTTTGTTTCTTCTCTGATTTTTCTAGGCTCCGGTTCTGGAAGGTCGTCTGGTAGATCGTCCGCCTCCCCAAAAACCAGAGTGCCTCCATCTGTTTTCTCCTTCCCAGCATTTTCCTTGATCCTAGGGAATATCGCCCTCTCAAGCACCCCTGGAGTAATTCTATCCCCTGGATGGATTTGGAAGGGATCTTTTCCATGATTCTGTAAACAACACTTTAACATCACCTCTAAAGTCTGGGTTTATAACCCTAGCTAGCGCATCAATTCCAAACCTCCATGCTAGTCCCGATTTGGGAGCCAGTCTAATGTAAGTTTCATGGCATGGAATTAAAATCAAATCAATGGGTATCAGTCTTCTTTCACCTCAGTGAATAATCTCGTCCCTACTGCTACAAATATAAAACCCAATAGAGCCTTTAGTGGCGACTGAGGGGTCTGATACTCTAGTACTTAACCTTTCAAATATTAGGGTTCCCTCAACTTGTATCGGTTGAGCCGTATCCCACTCCATACACCATTTTGAAGGCATTATGAAGTAAGACACAGACAACAGATTCACTTTTCAACAAAAATGATTTATTCCTCTTATATGTCAGGGTGGAGTAAGCCCTCAATTGCCCTACGCTAAGGTAGAATTTCCCTACCTAAGGAAGATAAGGATAGTCTGTGTCATTCAAAAGTCTGTCTGTTTTGTCAAAACCTATACTTGCCTTCACAACTAAAGATATACAAAGATATACAATGTGTATGAATGTCAGCAATGAAAGAAATAGTGTTCAACACAAAGTTTCAAGCTTCTTCAGCTCCTGGCTTACCTTTCAGCTTCCTCTTGCCCAAGTTCAAATAGTTTCAAAAAGGCCTTGCGGTTCCCTTCCCCAAGTTCAAACAGTTCTGAAAAGGCCTCTGTGTTCCCTTCTCCAAGTTCAAAACAACTCCAAAAAGGTCTCAGGCTTCTCTTCCGCAAGTTCAAAACAATTCCACAAGGCCCCAGGGTTCCCTTGCTGAAGGTCAACACAGTTCACAAAGTCTCTGGTGTCTTTCCCCAAGAAGGCAGCTCTTCCAGCATCCAAACCACAGTCTATTCAAATCTCTCAGCTTTTAATAAGGATTCTAGCTCAACTTTGTAACCCTTCAGGTTTTCTAATAGTTCACATAGATTGCTTCTTTCTTCAATCACTTCAACAATTAAAACAGCCTCTGTATCCCGACTTTCTTTGGTGCTTCCTAAATATGGGTTACTCAGTCTAGGCACAGTTGTAAGACCACACAGTCCACCCACTACAGGTCACGCAACTGATAACCCTGGGCATTTGGTTACCCACTTATGCTTTCCTTTGGATTTCCTTGCCAACACAGGTTTTCCCTCTGAACGTGTCTCATTAGTCCACATTAAATTCTGTTTCTCCTTGGCAGTCTCTTGACCATGCCACAACGTGACTTTCACACAACTCACTTTGTGGTGTTATTCCTTTTCACCACTTTGCTTTCATATTGTCCATTAGTACTTCTCACTTGCTTTTCACTTACTCCATAAGTGCTCATTACTGGCTTACACTTTGTTCATACTTTCACATTGTCCTTCAATGCCCATTACTTGTTTTCACTGTGTTCATAAATTCATATCACTTTCTTTTTCCTTGTGCTGTATTGTGATTTACTTTGCATATCTTCTCTAGTTCAGTATTCAATAATACATGTTGCATTTCAAAAGTATCTTGCAGCATATTCAATATTCTTCCATTCAGTCTTCAAACTCATTAATTATAAGTTTCTGTTCTATCTGCATTTCCTTCTGCCCAATTCCAGCCCCTGGAGCACCTCAGTATGAGTGTTCCCTTTCTTTCAATCACTGGTGTTAGGCTGCTCCTCCGGGCATCGTCATTCTCATCTCCGGATCTTTCTCACTCCCCTTGTGCTTGTCACGACCTTACAGCAGAAGACTGTGGCTTATTGGAGTGTTCGGTGTCCCACAGCTCTGGCTGTGGACACACGGCACTGGGGACTGCAGGGGACTCTACCCTCTCATGGCACCCTCGGGCCTGGCATCTCTCTCACCCCTCTGCAACAGTCAGCATCTTTTTCACCGTCCCATCTCCAACCTGCTCCGTGTCGCTGTTGTCCTGTCCTTCTTCCAAGGCGAATTTCTCCTTCACTCCTGCCCGTTTCTTCTTTTATGCACCTGTAGCCTGTACATTGATTGCATGTGCAAGTCCTTTGCTGACCACAGTTAATTCTATTAGTGGGACATGTCTGGCCATTGTAATGGTACTCCATAGTCCTCTTCCTCGTCTCAGTACCAAAGTGGTGTGAATGACTGGAAGTGTGCATAACTCCCAGTTGCCTCTTCCTCGTCCCAGTCTTAAAGGAGCATGAATGGGGGACAGTTGGTGTGTGTGAAAAAGAAAATGACTGACAAACACCTACAAGGGTAGGATTCATTATGACAAGGGAAAGGGGGATACCATGCTTCACCTAAAGACATCCTCTTCCCTCAACCCAGGTGATCCTCCCTCGCATATCCACCCACATGGTCAGGATCCAAGAGTGATGGCCTTTCCCTGGCCACCTGAGAGGAAGATCCAAGGAAAATAGATGGGAGGATGCCCTCGAGTTCCTCACAGCATGCCAAGGTAAAACCATAATTTCATAGTGTGTTGAATTCCTTGAGAAGGATCCCATGAGAAAGTGTACCAGAAGCCCAACTCTTACAATAATAGCTAATATTTGTGTTGCTGGCCATCCTTCCACATATTTGGCAGCTTGAAGGTTCTCTGGGATGCAATACAAACTAAACTTAACTCAAAATGGCAGAGACACTAAACTAAAATGGCTGAATGTTGACAGGGGTAATTGTTGTTAACATGGTTAAGTTGTGTGAGGCCAGTTCACTCTGCCACATACTTGACAGGTCCATGGCCTCTCTAGAGTGATGCAGAAACAAGGCCAAATTCAACAAAATGGAAAGACCCTTTTGATAATAGCAGTCATGCAGGCAATATTTTCTCTTGTGTGGAGGACATTGCACCCCCATAGTTATATTCCCCCCTCTAATTAATTTATTAACTACACTATCGTTATATTTCATCTTGTCAAATGGAGTCTTCGGTACCCATACTTTAAAAATATTTCTTTGATCTCCAGTATATTCTTTTGGGTTAGATGATTTAAAAAAAACAGTAGTCCCTGCCCCCCGCAGGTTTGATGTACAATTCAAAATACCTCTGTGGATCATCAGGGCCCTCCAAAGTTCCTGGGCGACCAATTGAGTGACATTTTAACTGCAAGTCTCGGTGTTAGTTTTGGTATGGGTATTCTGAAGGGGAGTGTCATCAATGACTTTTAACGTGAGGCATATCATGGAAATAGCTATAGCGATCTTTGTCTAGCAGCACCCCAGAGCTAATTGACAGGTGTTGAAAAGAACCAATAGTAGGATGATAAAAGGGAGCAATACTTTTAGAAGGTTACTCATCCACAACGGCACCCATGAGAAAATAGAGGAAAACCAATCATTGTCCTTCATGTATTGCTTGTGTAATGCTTACATTTTTCTGTATCGTTTGAAGGTATGTAAGTGACTATTTTGCCACAGATTTGCCTCCACGGATGAGGTCTAGGATTTACCAGTTCTGCTAGGTGGTTATCCTTATAGCTTCAAATTCTTCTTTAACAGCATTCAGTCTGTTCTCTGTATCACTGGCTAGCTGAATGAATTCCCACATGGTGGTTTGCAGCCATTTGGTGTTTACTGCTGCATGCACTCCAGGAGTGAGAAGACAGGCAACATTTTTTTGTTTTGCTAAATAGTCGATATTCTTGTAGTACCACGTTTAGCGTGACGCTCAACTTTTGAGTGCAGTGCAATTACTGACGCGAATTTAGAGATCAGCCGACCCGCTGGTGCAGTACGTACATATTCTTTGCCATGGGATGCTTGCGGATGGTGGTAAGGTTAATATCAGGGATCACCAATATGGGAGCTTACAACATAACCATCGAGCACAGCCCTCCCCCTAACGGTGGCAGTTGGGTGCAGGAGAGTCTTCCGCACACACAGTAAATGTCCATGAGTGCTGCAGTGCCTCCACGAAGGTAGACCGTCTTGTTGCAATTGCTGTTAGCTCTCACAAGTGTTGCCATTGCCACTGAAACATAAGGAAAACAGTGTAGGTTTTATGATTCTTATTGGAAGTTTGTGCTGATTTATCCATGATAGACATTTTGCCCCAGGTAAGAAAACAAGTAATATTTATCCTTTGCAGCACATTATTGCTTAGTGCAAACAACCCTTCAGCCAGTTGTCCGTGCAACCCATCTGCCTTTGTATTAGACAGCACTGTTCCTGCAAGCCAGGCCTATTTGCACAATGAGATTGGTTCAGCCCTGTGTCATTAAAACTTCCTGATTAACTTTTCCCATTCCTCAACCACCAGCGCCTGCCCCTCTTTCGATACATTTGTATACGATTACTCAAACCATTTCCTTCTGTGATAATGTTGTCCTGTACATCGTTATTATGTTGTAAGGCGCTTTATACAACAGAAATGTGTTTCAAATTGCCAGATCATATATTGTGTTAACTGCACGACACTAAAAGTAGCCCTTATTTGCCTGGACAGTGCCTTACACTCTTCATAAAGCCAAGTGAACTAAGCATATTGCCTCACATATTGGCAACTCTTGGCTGTTGCATAGGGGAACAAAGAACAAACAAAACAGGAGTCACTCTATTTCTCTCTCCCTAGCACCTGCATGTGGCGGAACCACACGTTATTTTCTGTGTGGTGATGCACATGGTTAAATTTGTCTGGAAGGACAGTTGGATTCCCAATATCACTCTTAATTCTTGTTATAGAAACATTCATATTTGCTGACGCATCTTCATGCTTAGTAGCATTATACACCCCACCCTTCTGAGGGACGAAACAAAATATAGCATGGGAAAACAAGACATCAAAAGAAGGGAAAATAAGGCTTATACTGCCTAAGGTCAAGGGCGCTGGTCAAGACACCCAAATGAATTTATGACAATGATGTTACTCCCCTTGTTATCCCCCCCCTTCTATCCTCATGCTGTTGGTGAGGGGCGATGGAACTCTTGTCCTTTCTGACATCACTGAGATGTAGCCATTGCTTGCGTCCTGCTACTTTAATGGATGTGGGAGTAGTACAGATCACTTTGTAAGGTCCATGCAATTTGGGCTCCTTCCACTTGTGGACAAATTGCACACAAAGACCCGGTCACCTGGAAAAAGCTGTTGTAGCTGTGCTTGTGATGAGTCATGACAGTGTGGTGAGGAGGCCTCAAGCAGTGGTGAGCTAGTTTGTGTCATTCAGGCCCAATCTGGCAACAGATAAACCTGACAAATTTGGTTAATTCCCTAAGGTATCCCTGAAACTCTTCTCAAATCTGTGCACAGTTGTGTGAATCGGAGGATATGCGTACGGGTGTGAGAAGTGTGTGCAGCCTCCTTCCTGTAGTAATTTTGTGTGGAGTAAAGTGAGGATCTGACCCTGGCTGGTTCCGTTGTGCAAATGTGTTGCAAAGTTTAGCAAGCCTTTGTTTCAAGAGGCCACTCATTCTCTCAACCATTGCGTTGGCCTGGGAGTAATCGATCACAGTTTGTGTTTAATACCTAGCAAAACACACATTTCTTTCAACATTTAATTAAAGAAGTGGGTCACATTGTCAGACCTGATGAACATCACATATCCCCCATCAGGGAAATACTTTGCGTATCACAAATCGGGCCACACATTTAGTATCAGGGCAAACACAGGGACCCACCTCGATCCATTGTGAAAAAGATCAAACCACAACAATAAGGTAACAGTAGTTATTGCACCTGTTAACCCTGTTCACGTGTGGATGTACAAATGTTGAAATGGCAGGGCAAGGTTGCTTTGAGTGTCTTAAGGTTGCTTTGAGTGTCATAAGAGTTTGGCAAGTACTATACATTTGACAGGTAATGCAATTACTAACGAGCACTTTTAAGTTGGGAATTAACCATTCCTGCTGCAAGTCGGCAGAGATGTATTCTTTGGAGGTATGTGCAGAAAAGTGCAACTGCCCAAGGGCAATTGTGAGCAGCTGTTGGGCATAACTGGGGTTCCTGAAATGTTTTGGTCTCCATAGGAGGCCTGTAGGAGATCTAGAGCACCCCCTTTGTCCATAATTCTGTTTCCTGCTGGGGAGCTTGTGCCTGTAGTTCAATAATCTGGGTCAGGGGAAGGGTGTTGTAATAAACTGCAATTTCTATTAGTTGTGTTGAAAACTCAGTGGATTTTATGTCATCGGGATCTACTACATATGCCTCTTCGTTTTCTGGTAGATCTGCAGAGTCTTATGTTAGTGGGGACATCTAAATATGCGGCTTCCTTTGCTGCTAAATCTGCTGTGCAGTTGCCCTGAGCAATTGGGTCTGTGTTGTTTGTGTGAGCTGTGCATTTCACTATCATTACTACTGCAGGGAACACTAATGCATTGATCAACCTTGAAAGTAGTGTGGCATTCTGCACAGGCGTACCATTTGAATTTTAAAACCTTGTCTCTGCCATCTGGAGAGGCCCAAGTGCACCATGGATGTGAAGTGAGCTGAATCAGAGTAAATTGTAATAGGGCAACCCTGGGATATTTCTAGCGCGGCTATAAGGGCCACAAGCTCCGACGCTTGCACCGAATAATGCACAGGCAATTGTACTTGTGCTACCACATGGTATTCCCCCAATTCAAGGCTTACTACTGCTGCTCCCGTGTGCCTGACACCAGTGTTCTGATCAATCGTTGATGAACCGTCGACAAAGAGCACCTCTCCTTCCTCAAGAGCATCTTCCTTAATGCAGGCACTCTCGTCCAAGGTGTCCTCCTATGTACTGTGTCATTTGCCTGTACTGGTTCTGCAACAAATGTGGCTGGATTAACTGTGTGGCACCTAACAGTGCAAATAGAGGAGTTCAACAGAATCACTTCATATCCTGATGCTCGTTGGGTGGCGAGTGTGGATTTGGATTTTCTAGAATTGCAAAAACTGCACATTCCACAAAAAGAGTTACAGGGCATCCTATAGTGAAAGTAGATGTCTGTATTGCAAAGGCTGCTGCGGCTAGACCCTGCTTGCATGAGAAATGTCTCTGCATCACTGGGTCCAGATGACCACTGTAATAAGCACAGGCTTAGGTCACATTGAGGTCTTCTGTGTGATGACAGCCATTATCACCTGACTGTTATAGTGTGATAACAAAAAATACTTTTTTAAAAATCTGGTTTGGCGAGAACTTGGGCACTGCTGATTGCTTATTTTAAGCTCCTGAAATGATTTGATCATCTGATCTGTGCAGGCAATGGTCACTTCTGCTTTCTGCGCTTCTTTGAGCCCTTGCAATAGGGGCTTATACTGCAGTTTATCTTTGTCCACTTTGTAACCCTTTTCCGACAAGAAGGTCAAAAGTTTTACTGAGTCCTATCTACATAGCTCTTCTGTCATGCTGCAGGCCAGAAGGTCATCTACATACTGAATCGCTGTGCTCTGTTCTTGTAAGTTCCCAAATCCATTTGCAATACTCTGTTAAAAACATTGGGGGATTCACAGTACCCTTGCGGAAAACAAGTGTGTTGGAATCTTTAACCCTTGTAGGTAAGTCCTGTAAGGTGCTGCTACTCCGAGTGTACCAGAATGGAGAAAAATGCATTCTTAAGATCTATTACAGTAAAATGGGTTGCTTCCGTGTGTATATTACACAGGATGATGGTAGGATTAGGGACCGCTGGGAATTCTGTTTTATCAAAGTTGCTCAATAGGCGTAAGTCCTACACCATCCTCCAAGATAACCCTTTCACTTTTTCACTGGATAAATAGCTGTGTTACATAGGGACTATGTAGGCTGTAGTATGCCCTGCTGCCATAACATTTCTAAAGGTGGAGTAAATTCCTTTCTGCGCTTCTTTTCACATGGGGTGTCGTTTTACTCTGGGCAAAACTGGCTTCAATTTGATTCAAATTGCCCCTATGCTTTTAAGCTACCCTACATCATGTGGGCCTATGTTCCACAAGTGACTGGGCACCTTTTCCAAATCTTTATGAAAGTGCAAAGATACGGTGTTAACAAAGAGCAAGGTATGCATTACTTTACTGTGTTGCACTACTACCTGGCAGGGTGTAGACATTTCAAATATTATTTCTCCCTCATCTTTGGTGTCCTCGAACAGCACCATTCCTGGTCCTCCTCATCGAAAACCGGACAGGATTTACATGCCTTTCTTGGTGATCACTGCCTCCAAATATATCTTGACAATTGTACCTGACTTCCAATCCTGCTGAACAGCAAGTCTAAATAGGAACTCAGCAGGTACACGTAAAATCTTGTCCTTAATCCCTGGCACCCAACTTAGTACAACTGTCACCACATAAAGGAGCAACTCTAGATGGAGCGGTACACCTTGCAGGGTTCTGTGGCCACAAAGTGCTTGTCTTACTACGGCGGCCCTCGTGTGGTACATGCCTGGAACACACTATACCTTCCTCCATAAATGGAATGGTCATATTTAACTTGCTCTTCAGGCCTCTACCCAGGAGATTGGCCGGGGAGTCTTGTAAATATAACAAAGGTGCTGACAGCTCATGTGTACCCATGGTGACGGGTGTGATGATTCACAACATGTCGCCACTTCTCCAAGAGAGGCAGACCTTTCCCATGAGGCCAGATAGGCGAGGCTGCTAACAGATAGTCCATCTGGGGGTGGTATAATGCAGGAGGATCTCATGGGGAGGGACTCCCGATCTAGGGATAAGGACGACCATCTAGGGTGCAGCCCATATGCTAACATTACACCCCCCACATACTCTAACCTCTCCTTCATTTGCCAACCTCTTTGTAGACAGTAGACCTATGTACTGTTATAAGGCAGAGTACCTTAAGGTTCTGTAAAGTACTGAGACAAAGAACAACAGGAACCTAGGTAATCCAAGTACTGGGACGAGTTAGCCCTGCAGAGTAATGAAGATTACACCTGTGAACGAGAAGGACTTATACAATGGGCCCAGACACTGCAGGCAACATTGTATACAAATCAACAGTGGACTAAACACTGTCTCGGGCAGCCGCAAAAGACGTCAGCTGTGCTGCGGACCAAAAGTGAGAGATTCAAACCGGTTTCACTGATCCAGAGGGCGAGAACTCAAAGGACACTGGCAGTACACCAGGTCTGATGATCGGGATGTCTGCAGCAGCACACCAGTGCATAGTAGTGTTAAGAGTGCAACAGCATTGAAACAGCTATGCTAAACAAAATAGACCTTCTTCAAAATAAAATAGCAGAACACTACAAGGCCCTGAACCCCTAACAAACCCTCTCCGTCAATACCGCTAAAGACAAGCACACTTCCAAATTCAATTTTTCGCCAATCACCGAATCAGATGCTCTACACATCCTCAAACAGCTCAAACCATCTCAATGCAAAGGCGATATATGCCCCCCCAACATCATTAAAGAGTGTGCGGCACCCCTCGCACTGATCGTCACAGCATTCATCAACGCCTCATTTAAGACGGGCAAAGTCCCTGACAGCCTTAAAGAGGCATGGGTGCGCCCACTCTTAAAGAAACCAACCCTGGCCCCTTCCCAACCTAACAACTACCGTCCCATTACAACAGTTCCATTTCTTTTAAAAATCTTAGACAAAGCTGCACACATGCAGATACAGTCCTACCTGGAAAACAACGCTGTCCTAGGTAAAAGACAGTCCGGATTCCGTAAAGGTCATGACACGGAAACTGCTTTACTAGATCTGAAGAACCAAATTACCCTAATTTTAGACAAAGGCAAGCCGGCCCTTCTCCTCCTCCTAGACCTCTCGGCGGCATTTGATTTAGTCGATCATGCCATCCTTACGAACCATCTCACTCAGGCCGCACAATTCTCCAAACAAGCCACAAATTGGATCACCTCCTTCCTCGAAGGAAGAGTGATGAAAGTGTTTTCCAATATAGCTAACACAGAGCCTACCACCATCAGGTATGGAGTCCCTCAGGGCTCATGTACGGCTCCCACCCTCTATAATCTTTTTACCAAACCTCTCTTTGATAAACTGGATGCACTTGGGATCACCTACACCAACTACGCTGACGATACCCAAGTGCTCCTCCCACTCACAGGTCTCTACCATCAGGACGCAGCCACCCTCCAGAATATATACGCCACCATCCAAGCATGGATGGCCACGAACAGCCTATGTCTTAAAAGAGATAAGACCGAAATCCTCATCCTTGGTCAAAAATCCACTCTCACGAACCTCGACCCACTCTACACCAACTTCTGCATAGACAATTGTGTCATCCCAGTTCTACCTTCGGGTAAAACACTAGGAGTCCA
Organism: Ambystoma mexicanum; assembly: GCF_040938575.1. Classification (NCBI taxonomy): domain Eukaryota; kingdom Metazoa; phylum Chordata; class Amphibia; order Caudata; family Ambystomatidae; genus Ambystoma; species Ambystoma mexicanum. The sequence continues at coordinate 215,985,272 of NC_090940.1, forward strand.
CATTGACGCCTCACTCTCCATGGACAAGCAAGTCAACTCCATTGTCTCTGCCTCCGCCCTGAGCACAAAGCTAATTAACACTTTAAGTGCCAAGGGCGAGGTATCTCGTCCTTGACAGGGCACACGCAGTGCCAAGGACGAGATAGCTCGTCCTTTTCGGCACCTTGTTTTGCAGGGATCGCTCAAAACTGTAATCCAACCCCCGGGCTATGTGAGGGGGAGGTCCCCCCTCACTGCCAGGGGGCTGGATTACCTTCAGTTTCATGTCAGCGTGCGTAACGCACGTCGACGTGAAACTGAAAGTAAATCCACCGCAGCAGCCATTTTCGGCTGCTGCGGTGGATAAAGAAGGTGAGTTCCCTTCTTTGTCAGCCTCGATCTCCGGCTGTATTTCAAGCCGGAGATCGAGGCGGGTATCGTTGGAAAGGGGAGATTCTCCCCTTTCCAACGATACCAATTGTGTGGCATTGCTGCCTGCGGATCGGGCGCAGGGCGCCTCGATCCGCGGGCAGCAATGTCACGGATCAAATGAAGATCCGTTTGTGACGCGGGGGAAGGGGGGCTGCTTACTAGGTAAGCGGCCCCCTTCCCCCGTGGCCCCAAAGCATGGGGCCACAGCGCCAGGGACCCCTGGGGGCAGATGATCACTGCCCCCAGGGGTGAAATAAAAAAATAAAAAATTCGAGGGATGGAGGGAGGTGGGAGGGGGTTTGGGGCCCTGGGGCCCACTGGACCACCAGGGATGGAACAAAAGTGGTGTCCCTGGAAAGGGGACTTTCTCCCCTTTCCAAGGACACCACATATGAGGCATTGCTGCCCGCGGATCGGGCGCAGGGCGCGCGTGATCCGCAGGCAGCAATGCCAGTGGATCAATGCAGATCCATTTGTGACGCAGGGGGAGGGGGGGCTGCTTACTAGGTAAGCGGCCTCCCTCCCCCAATGGCCCCAAGGCATGGGGCCACAGCGCCAGATACCCCTGGGGGCAGATAATCACTGCCCCCAGGGGTGAAAATGAAAAAATCAAAAAAAAATCAAGGGGAGGTGGGAGGGGGTTTGGGGCCCTGGGGCCCACTGGACCACCAGGGATTGATCAAAAAGTGGTGTCCCTGGAAAGGGGACTTTCTCCCCTTTCCAAGGACACCACATATGAGGCATTGCTGGTCACGGATCGGGCGCAGGGCGCTCGATCCGTGACCAGCAACCCACTAGACCACAATGGATCCGTTTGTGAGGTGGGGGGGAGGGGGCTGCTTCAAGTAAGCAGTCCTCTTCCCCCTCCCGGCCCCCAAAGCATGGGGGCACATGCATGTGAACCCCGGGGCAGATGGCTGACCATCTGCTCCAAGGAAATGTAAAAAAAAAAAAAGTGAAATTATGGGAAAAGGGGGTGGGGGAAGGGGTGGGGGCCACTAGCCACCATGGATTTTTTACTGAATGAAAGTGGGGGTGCCCCCCCAACCGAAGTAGAAAGGGGGCACCCCTTGTAACCCTCCCTGGGGGCAGATATCTGCTCCTAGGAAGGGGCATCTGACCCCAGGGAGGGATGCAAGAGGTGGGCCCCCCCTATCTGCCCCCAGGGAGGGTTGCATGAGGTGGGGCCCTCCATTTGGGGTGGGGGAGGGCTGAGGGCCACCCCCCGTTGCAGTACATCATTCGCTGCCAATTTAGGGTGCCCCTCAGCCCCCCCTAAAAAGCAGCCTATGAATTTGTATTATTTTTTTTGTTTACCCAAATTCGCTTGGTGCAGATGGCCACATTAGTGTGGTAATCTACCCCTAGGGTGCCCAAACCCTACTGCCCCATCTATTGGGGGTCCTGCCCCACCTTTTGTGGTGGCCCTCTCCCCCCCCCACCCCAAATGGAGGTGGGGTGTACCTCACGCAGCCGTTTGTAGGAGGCCCAGGGAGGCCTGCATGAGGTGTCCCTGCCACCCATTTGGGGTGGGGGGGAGAGCGCCACCACAAAAGGTGGGGCAGGACCCCAATAGATGGGGCAGTAGGGTTTGGGCACCCCGGGGGCAGATTGCCACACTAATGTGGCCATCTGCACCAAGCGAAGCTGGGTAAACAAAAAAAAATAATACAAATTCATAGGCTGCTTTTTAGGGGGGGCTGAGGGGCACCCTAAATTGGCAGCGAATGATGTACTGCAACGGGGGTGGCCCTCAGCCCCCCCACCCCAAATGGAGGGCCCCACCTCATGCAACCCTTCCTGGCGGCAGATAGGGGGGCCCCACCTCTTGGATCCCTCCCTGGGGTCAGATGCCCCTTCCTAGGAGCAGATATCAGCCCCCAGGGAGGGTTGCATGAGGTGGGGCCCTCCATTTTTCTGGTGGGGGGCTGAGGGCCACCCCCCGTTGCAGTACATCATTCGCTGCCAATTTAGTGTGCCCCTCAGCCCCCCCCTAAAAAGCAGCCTATGAATTTGTATTATTTTTTTTGTTTACCCAACTTCGCTTGGTGCAGATGGCCACATTAGTGTGACAATCTGCCCCCAGGGTGCCCAAACCCTACTGCCCCATCTATTGGGGGTCCTGCCCCACCTTTTGTGGTGACCCTCTCCCCCCCCCATCCCAAATGGAGGTGGGGTGTACCTCACGCAGCTGTTTGTAGGAGGCCCGGGGAGGTCTGCATGAGGTGTCCCCGCCAGCCATTTGGGGTGAGGGGTGAGAGGGCCCCCAAAAACGGTGGGACAGGCCCCCCCAGTGGGTGGGGCAGTAAGGTTTGGGCACCCCGGCGCCAGATTGGCACACCAATGTGACCCTCTGCACCAAGGGGAGTTGGGTTACCAAAGGAAAAAAATGAAAATGGTGGAACGCTTTTTAGGGGGGGGGCGGTGGGGCACCCCAAAGGGTCAGGGAATTTTCTAATGGGATGGGGCGTTGACCCCCTACCCCCCACCCCCAATGGAGTGGGTGCCAAGTCATGCAGCCCTCCCTGGAACCAGATATCTCCTCCTAGGAACGGACGCCTGAGCCCAGGGAGGAGTGCAGGACAGCCCCCCCCTTATCTGCCCCCGGGGAGGGCTACATTTTGCTGGTGTGACCGTAGGTAACACATGTTCTTTGTTTTGTTTACAGCTTTTTCTACCCGAGCAGCTGCAACGTTATGTGAGTACTGTTTTTTATTATTCTATGGTTAGGGCCCACTTTCAGTGGGGTGGGTGAGACTGGGGCTGGATTGTTGGTGGTGTGGGTGGGAATGGCCCGTCTGGGCAGATCACCTCCAACTGTCCTGGAGTTGCGGCTGGGCTGCATTACAGCTTTTCCCTTCGAGGAGGTATTGGCACACTGCCGAGACTCCTTGGTGGTGAGAAGCTGTAACGCAGGGCAGCCAGGGCTCCAGCAAAGTCGGTGGTAATATCCCTGGCCTTGGGCACCCTTCTCCCATGTGGGTCTTTGCTGGTGGTTCTGGGTATTACATTCTGGGCCGATTTGCGTAAGTCAGACCTCTGTGGATTCCCACGGGTGCCCTCTTTTGGGAAATGCATGGGGTTCCCTGTTTTCCTTGCTGGCTTCGACACCCTAGGCCCAAATCTGTAGGTTGCCCACATGAACAAAATGGGCAGTGGCGAAAGGCTTGGGGTTCCCAGTGGGTTACCCTTTTCCTTTTGCGCCCGCGGTAGGTGCACCCACACATGTGAGGTACCGTTTTCATCGAGACACATGTGGGGACGCGGGAAGGTAAGCCACGTGTTGTTGGCGGTGTGTTTCGGTGGGTGGCCAGAGCGAAATGTCTGAGAATTGTCTTCATTTCCGGCCAATTTCAGAGACATTTCCCTGTGTCCACTCACCGAAACACGTCGTCAACAGCAGATGTCATATCTTCTCGTGTTCCCACAGGTGTCCCGACGAAAAAGGTACCTCGCATGTGTGGGTGCACCTACCGGGGGCGCAAAAGGAAAAGGGTAACCCGCTGGTAACCCCAAGCCTTTCGCCACAGCACAATTTGTTCATGTGGGCAACCTACAGATTTGGGCCTAGGGTGTCGAAGCCAGCAAGTAAATCAGGGAACCCCATGCATTTCCCAAAAGAGGACACCCGTGGGAATGCACAGAGGTCTGATTTGCGCGAAGCGGCCCAGAATTTATTACCCAGAACCCCAGACAAAGTGAACATTGTGTTTTTTCCCCACCAAATATCACACTTTGTCTGGGATTGTGGCTAATAAAAACTGGGGCAATTTGCGCAAGGCAGACCTCTGTGGATTCCCACGGGTGTCCTCTTTTGGGAAATGCATGGGGTTCCCCGTTTCCCTTGCTGGCTTCGACACCCTAGGCCCAAATCTGTAGGTTGCCCACATGAACAAAATGGGCAGTGGCGAATGGCTTGGGGTTCCCAGTCGGTTACCCTTTTCCTTTTGCGCCCCCGGTAGGTGCACCAACACATGTGAGGTACCGTTTTCATCGGGACACGTGTGGGGACGCGGGAAGGTAGGCCACGTGTTGTTGGCGGTGTGTTTCGGTGGGTGGCCAGAGCGAAATGTCTGAGAATTGTCTTCATTTCCAGCCAATTTCAGAGACATTTCCCTGTGTCCACTCACCGAAACATGTCGCCAACAGCAGATGTCATACCTTCTCGTGTTCCCACAGGTGTCCCAACGAAAAAGGTACCTCGCATGTGTGGGTGCACCTACCTGGCTGGCAAGGGGCAAGCCGAAAACGCAAGCAACCCCCAGTCTGTTTGCAGAGGGGAATCTCAGCCATTCTGCCGACCGGCACAACATACAGATATGGGCCTCGGGTGTCCAAGCCACCAAGGAAAACAGGGAGCCCCATGCATTTCCGAAAAGAGGACACCCGTGGGAATCCGCAGAGGTATGATTTGCGCACATCGCCCCAGAATTTATTACCCAGACACCCCCGCAAAGTCCGAATGTGGGGAAAAAAACGCATTTTCCGCACATTTCGCTCGGCGCACCCATCGAAACCTGCCCCCAACAACACATGGCCAACTGTCCCGCGTTCCCACAGGTGTCCCGATGAAAACGGTACCTCACATGCGTGGGTGCACCTACCTGGCTGGCAAGGGGCAAGCCGAAAATGCAATTAACCCCCAGTCTGTTTGCAGAGGGGAATCTCAGCCATTCTGCCGACCGGCACAGCATACAGATATGGGCCTCGGGTGTCCAAGCCACCAAGGAAAACGGGGAACCCCAAGCATTTACGAAAAGAGGACACCCGTGGGAATCCGCAGAGGTATGATTTGCGCACATCGCCCCAGATTTTATTACCCAGACAGCCCTGCAAAGTCCGAAATGTGGGGAAAAAAACGCATTTTCCGCACATTTCGCTCGGCGCACCCATCGAGACACGCCTCCAACAACACATGGCCTACCGTCCCGCGTTCCCACAGGTGTCCCGATGAAAACTGTTCCTCACATGCGTGGGTGCACCTACCTGGCTGGCAAGGGGCAAGCCGAAAACGCAAGCAACCCCCAGTCTGTTTGCAGAGGGGAATCTCAGCCATTCTGCCGACCGGCACAACATACAGATATGGGCCTCGGGTGTCCAAGCCACCAAGGAAAACAGGGAATCCCATGCATTTCCGAAAAGAGGACACCCGTGGGAATCCGCAGAGGTATGATTTGCGCACATCGCCCCACAATTTATTACCCAGACACCCCCTCAAAGTCCGGGGCACATTTCGGACTTTGCGGGGGTGTCTGGGTAATAAATTCTGGGGCGATGTGCGCAAATAATACCTCTGCGGATTCCCACGGGTGTCCTCTTTTCGGAAATGCATGGGGGTTCCTGTTTTTCTTGGTGGCTGAAGCACCCCAGGCCTAAATCTGTCGGTTGCCTCCCCAAACCCTTTGGGGGGGATAGCAGTGTTTTAGGCTTTCCCCTTGGCGCCCAGGTAGGTGCACCCACACATGTGAGGTACTGTTTTCATCGGGACACCTGTGGGAATGCGTGACAGTAGGCCATGTGTTGTTGGGGGCTTGTTTCGATGGGTGCGTCGAGTGAAATGTGCGGAAAAAGCGTTTTTTTCCCCACATTTCGGACTTTGCAGGGCTGTCTGGGTAAAAAATTCTGGGGCGATGTGCGCAAATCATACCTCCGCGGATTCCCACGGGTGTCCTCTTTTCGGAAATGCTGGGGTTCCCTGTTTTCCTCGGTGGCTTGGACACCCGAGGGCCATATCTGTACGTTGTGCCGGTCGGCAGAATGTCTAAGATTTCGCTCTGAAAACAGACTTGGGGTTACTTGTGTTTTAGGCTTTCCCCTTGGCCGCCAGGTAGGTGCACCCACACATGTGAGGTACCGTTTTCATCGGGACACCTGTGGGAACACGTGACGGTAGGCCATGTGTTGTTGGGGGTGTGTTTTGATGGGTGCGTCGAGCGAAATGTGCGGAAAAAGCGTTTTTTTCCCACATTTCGGACTTTGCAGGGGTGTCTGGGTAATAGAATCTGGGGCGATGTGCGCAAATCATACCTCTGCGGATTCCCACGGGTGTCCTCTTTTCGGAAATGCATGGGGTTCCCTGTTTTCCTTGGTGGCTTGAACACCCGAGGCCCATATCTGTACGTTGTGCCGGTCGGCAGAATGGCTGAGATTCCCCTCTGCAAACAGACTTGGGGTTACTTGTGTTTTAGGCTTTCCCCTTGGCCGCCAGGTAGGTGCACCCACACATGTGAGGTATCGTTTTCATTGGGACACCTGTGGGAACGCGTGACAGTAGGCCATGTGTTGTTGGGGCGTGTTTCGATGGGTGCGTCGAGCGAAATATGCGGAAAAAGCGTTTTTTCCCCCACATTTCGGACTTTGCAGGGCTGTCTGGGTAATAAATTCTGGGGCGATGTGCGCAAATCATACCTCTGCGGATTCCCACGGGTGTCCTCTTTTTGGAAATGCATGGGGTTCCCCGTTTTCCTCGGTGGCTTGGACACCCGAGGCCCATATCTGTACGTTGTGCCGGTCGGCAGAATGTCTGAGATTTCCCTCTGAAAACAGACTTGGGGTTACTTGTGTTTTAGGCTTTCCCCTTGGCGGCCAGGTAGGTGCACCCACACATGTGAGGTACCGTTTTCATCGGGACACCTGTGGGAACGCGTGACGGTAGGCCATGTGTTGTTGGGGGCGTGTTTCAATGGGTGCGTCCAGCGGAATGTGCGAAAAAGGCGTTTTTTTCCTGACATTTCGGACTTTGCTGGGCTATCTGGGTAATAAAATCTGGGGCGATGTGCGCAAATCATACCTCTGCGGATTCCCACGGGTGTCCTCTTTTGGGAAATGCATGGGTTTCCCTGTTTTCATCGGTGGCTTGGACACCCGAGGCCCATATCTGTACGTTGTGCCGGTCGGCAGAATGTCTGAGATTTCGCCATGAAAACAGACTTGGGGTTACTTGTGTTTTAGGCTTTCCCCTTGGCCGCCAGGTAGTTGCACCCACACATGTGAGGTACCGTTTTCATCGGGACACCTGTGAAAACGCGTGACGGTAAGCCATGTGTTGTTGGGGGCGTGTTTCAATGGGTGCGTCCAGCGAAATGTGCGAAAAAGGCGTTTTTTTCCTGACATTTCGGACTTTGCTGGGCTATCTGGGTAATAAAATCTGGGGCGATGTGCGCAAATCATACCTCTGCGGATTCCCACGGGTGTCCTCTTTTGGGAAATGCATGGGTTTCCCTGTTTTCATCGGTGGCTTGGACACCCGAGGCCCATATCTGTACGTTGTGCCGGTCGGCAGAATGTCTGAGATTTCGCCATGAAAACAGACTTGGGGTTACTTGTGTTTTAGGCTTTCCCCTTGGCCGCCAGGTAGTTGCACCCACACATGTGAGGTACCGTTTTCATCGGGACACCTGTGAAAACGCGTGACGGTAGGCCATGTGTTGTTGGGGGCGTGTTTCGATGGGTGCGTCGAGCGAAATGTGCGGAAAAGGCGTTTTTTCCTGACATTTCAGAATTTGCGGGGCTGTCTGGGTAATAAAATCTGGGGGGATGTGCGCAAATCATACCTCTGCGTATTCCCACGGGTGTCCTCTTTTCGGAAATGCATGGGGTTCCCCGTTTTCCTCGGTGGCTTGGACACCCGAGGCCCATATCTGTACGTTGTGCCGGTCGGCAGAATGTCTGAGATTTCGCTCTGAAAACAGACTTGGGGTTACTTGTGTTTTAGGCTTTCCCCTTGGCGGCCAGGTAGGTGCACCCACGCATGTGAGGTACCGTTTTCATCGGGACACCTGTGGGAACGTGTGATGGTAGACCATGTGTTGTTGGGGGCGTGTTTCGATGGGTGCGTCGAGCGAAATGTGCGGAAAAAGCGTTTTTTCCCGACATTTCGGACTTTGCGGGGCTGTCTGGGTAATAAAATCTGGGGCGATGCGCGCAAATCATACCTCTGCAGATTCCCACGGGTGTCCTCTTTTCAGAAATGCATGGGGTTCCCCGTTTTCCTCGGTGGCTTGGACACCCGAGGCCCATATCTGTACGTTGTGCCGGTCGGCAGAATGTCTGAGATTTCGCTCTGAAAACAGACTTGGGGTTACTTGTGTTTTAGGCTTTCCCCTTGGCGGCCAGGTAGGTGCACCCACACATGTGGGGTACCGTTTTCATCGGGACACCTGTGGGAACGCGGGACGGTAGGCCATGTGTTGTGTTTGTGTGGTTTTCATAACGTTTTGACCCGTTTGCTGGTACCCTTTGTCTCACAACCCTTTCTTTTCCCAAATGTGACCTACATTTAGTCGCTGCTTTAGCCACCATACACTTTTGTAACCTGCACAAGACACCTACCCTTGAAAAGGTCTGCCTGTGCTCTTTCAAAAAATGTATGGCTGTCGTTCCTCACCTCATTGGTTTTCTCAATTTACACATGCTAAGTGCGTCTGGTCAGGCCGTGAGCGTAAAACTCCTGTGTACCATGGCTCAATGTTTGGCTTGTGGTATTGCTTGTTTTGTAAAAACACTACAAAAATTGTATGCTCTCCTAACTGCAAGAGTTGGGGGAATGTAGCGGAGCAGTGCTTTTCTCAAAATTATTCATAGAAGCCATTGCCGTACCAAGCCAACCATGTCCAACACATACCTTTTTTTCAGTAATTTTCCCGCTTTTCCCCCATTCGATGGCAGTTTCCCCTACCTAGTTGTTGCCTGAGCTATGCAAATCACCCCTTCCTAAACTTGGAATTTTGTCTACTTTTCAGAAATATATGTCTTTCTGTCCTCCAATTTGGCTTTCCTGCCCTTTTCTTCCATTCCGTCCATGCATGTCCAATTGGCAAAAATGGCAAAAATCGCCTACCTCTCACAAAACGGTTGATAACCACATCAAAATATTTTTTTTCCATTTCCACTCAACCTGTTCCTGAAAGCCACGAAATTGGGGAACTCAGCACAGCAAACCATTTGTTCCTAGCTCTTACAAGGAAAAAAACCACAGGCTTCTTTGTACATCATTTTATTGGCATTTTTTGAAAAAACCCAAATTTTTCACACTTTTTCCTTATTTTCTCTCACCCCCCTACAGCAACCTGGGATTCATGGGTGGCGTTACGACCGCCTACATGTGGGAAAAAAAGGAGCCAAATTTGGCCGAGATATCTCATGTAACAAAAAAGTTACAAGCCATTGAATGGCCACATACCAAAATCACCAAAAAAGGCCCTGGCACTGGGGAGAAATACCCATGGCACTTAAAGGGTTAATGCCATAAAACTGTTTCTAACCAAAGATAACTGCCTTTCTATTTCCAGAGCCACCATCGGAGCTAAACTAGATTATTGTAATGCGCTATTGGCTGGCACCTCCAACTCCAATCTCAATAAACTCCAAACAACACAGAATAATGCACTAAGAGCAGCCCTCAATATACCAAAAAGGGACCACATTGCGCAAGCCAGAAATGCAGCACACTGGCTACCTGTCAAAGAGCGCATTACATTCAAAATACTTACCACTGCACACAAATGTATCAACCTGTCTGCACCCTCATACCTGTCTGACACGCTAGCCAGATCACACTCCACCAGACCAACCAGGCAATGCCACTCCAACCAATTTAGGGTCCCACGCATCAAACGAGCTAGAGCAGGTGGAATAAGCTTCCCCTACATTGCCCCAAAGCTATGGAACGCACTACCCAGCACGCTCAGAGCAGAAACCTCTCTCACTGCCTTCCGAAAAAAACTGAAAACCACCCTGTTTAACTAATTCACCTTCCTCGTGTAGCTTACTCTTTCCTCCTCCTTTCCTCCTCTCCTCTCCTCTCCTCCTCTCCAGTAACTATTGTTCCTCTCTTGCAACTAAGTAATGACTTCACTGTATGTACAACAAGTCATGTTCATATCTGTAACAAGCGCCACGATGCCCTCTGGGCTGCCTGTGCACTAAACAAATGTGAATAAATAAATAAATAAAAAGAGGAGGCAGGCACACAGAAGGAAGCAGGGGAACACTGCCCTGCAGCCGGAGGGAAAGCAAGAAGCCAGAGATGCCGAATGGAATGCCCCCCATCACAGGGAGCCCCGGCTACATGCTGAAAACCTCCAACAAGATAAAGGGCGGCATAGGAGACACTGAGGGGACACAGGGTGGTTTACCACGAGGGAACCTGCAGTTGTCCTTAGGCCCCTTTGCAACCATAATGCTTGGGTGGCATGGCAGGGGCAGAAAGCCTACATACATTCTCCTCCTCATTGCAGTGGTGGGACAAAGCCCATTCACCAGGGAAGGGTCAAGAACCCCAAGTATCCTAAGGAGAACTCGAGAGGGAGAGTCCCTCATGACAGTGGCGGGGATATAACCACTGACACTCAAAGGAGAGTAAGGGACCATAAACAAGATACGAGTCAAGGAAGTACTTGGCAGGGAAGTAAACCAAGTGGGCCAGGTTAAAAAAAAAGAAGCTAGGGTCACAGACCCTCCTAACGCTCAGAGTTGGGTGTTGTGAAGCCTAATGAAAAGACGACATGGGGAAGGGAGGCATTCCCCCTGGTTGTAAGGAACTGATAACAAGATAACAGTAGAAGAGAGTAATTCTCCTGGTAACACGGAGCGTCAGTAAGGTCTGAAAGGCTTGGGGAAGGGAGTCATTCCGCATGGGTATGTGAGAATGGACATCAGGAGAAGGGAGACATTCTGCTGGCCCACCAACAATGTATTGTGTGGAACATTACTATGATGGGAAGGGAGCCATTCCCCCTGACAACGTGTGGGACAGGAGACTGTTCTAAGATTTGGGCACTGTTTCAACAAACCAGGAACCATAACCAAGGAGAAGGGAGTCATTCTCCTGGGGCCAGAGCAGTACTGCTTAATTCCTTAGTTTATAGTGCAAGGGACAGAAGTAAGGTTTTCTTGACACAGGACGGTGGACACTTCAGTTGACAGACATCCTCTTATCATTTGCTGAGGCAGGGAAACCCCTCTTAGGAATAGGGACAGATAGGTTTTCTCTTGCTTTCTTGTATACAAGTCTTTAGCCCCAAACATGCCACTTTTTGGTCAGCCTCCTTCTGCACCCTTACACAGTTAATTCTTCAGTGAAAGGAACCAATACCACAGACCAAGATAATCCCTGTGTATCTATTTTGTCTGACATAGGGAACAACCCCTCTTTAATACAGGATTTCATTGCTTCCGTGTCAACCAAAAAGAAGAATGTTTGACCCCCCCCCCACATCTTCACCCCCACCCAAGGCTCCTCATGTGGGTCTGTAGGTACAGATAGTACTGGGCGTACGGATAGCACTGGGCACACCAGAGAGCCCTCTCGTGTCATCCTATTGAGGAAATGTGTTCGACCCTGGGAACGGGAAAGGGGTACCCCCTGTTATGTTTGCCCATATGTAGTGTTACTGTGCTCTGTGGCAGGGGGTTCTTAACCCACAGCTAGGCAGGTGACGGGTGAAATTTGGTGCGTTTGGGGTCTGCAGGATGAACTGTGTTTGTGTGTTGTACTTGGGTTAGTGCTAAAATGTGGGGTAATATGCTGGGACAATATACTTAAAGGGCATTGCTGGTCTGCTCCTACGCTCTCGTGCAAAGTGACCCTTTTTCCTACACGACAAACACTGCGGCCCCATTCAAGGCCTCATGCCTCCAAATCTTCACCCTCTTCCATTCTGAAAACCTCCCATGTCCCTCCTAAAATCACCCGTTCCCTGTCCAACGCTGCAGGGGGTCCTTGCTCATGTTGCTCTCCTGCCATGCTGGTTGTCACTGCCCCTTCCACATTCCGCTTCGCTAACTTTTTCTGCACCAATTTTGCATCTGCCCTCTGTGCTTGCTCTGTCCAATCCTTATCCTTTTCCTGTTTCTGTCTGCAATAATGTACTATATATTTGTGTGTCCGCAGTTCTGGACATTCCTGTGCTTCTAGCCCAACAACTTTGTTCAAATTTGCTTGTACGCCTGCAGGGAGTCCCCTACACAGCATGTGATAAAACACAATCATATTCTTGTCCTATGCCTCTTGTGAAGACATCATGAAGTAGACACAGACAACTGAATTCAAGTTTTGGGCTATAGACTTTTATTCAGCAAAAAGCAGGTTGGAAAAAGGCCTAACTTGCCCTGTGCTAAGGTGGTATTTCCCTTACCAAAAAAACGAAGGATAGTCTGCGACAGGAAGTCCAAAGTAAAAATCTGTCGGTGTCCAAAACATAAGCTTGCACTCACAGCTATTTGTATCTAATGTGTAGGGATGTCCATGTCAAATCAAGAAATGTTCAAATAAGAGTTCAGAGCTTCTTCCAGCTCGTAGGTTCAATATATTTCAGAATGCAAAGGGGTAATCTACTCCAAGCATTTAAATAGTTCCAAATGCAAAGGAGGTCCCTACCCCAAGCTTCAAGTCTTTCAGCTTTTCCAAAACACATTTCTTTGTGATACTTTCCAGCTCCTCTGGGTTGGTTACATTTTACCAATTTCACAAAGTACCGTTGCTTAACTTCAGTTCACCAAATTCCCTTTATATTCAAGTACAAGCTTCTTGGCAGACATTTTAAGTGGCTTTCACATATATAGGTGTCCTCGGTCTAGGCCCAGTTATCAGCCCACACAGTGACCCCATTACAGGTGTAAGGAAGGCATGGTTATCAGAAGCACGACAGACACAAGGAGTACAATCCAAGTGTGTTTATTGAACAGTATATGGGTGAGAAAAACACCTAATCTAAACCTAAATCTAAGATGGGAGCAAGCTACGACCATCAAAGTAAAGAAAACGCTGTTTTAGTGGTGTGTCAAATCAAATTGGCCTATACTAATAAAGCTATTGCTGAATCCTTACTCTATATAACAAAAGGTGCAGGACAATGATATGTATAACAAAAGAGTGTAATGCAAACTGAAATGTCCAAAAGGGTTTTCGGTAGTTCAGGACTGCTGAACTAATACACTGCCTTCCCCACATTGCAACACGGACAAGGCGGAACAGTGGCATGACTGAGCACCCCTTGAGTCTATAGGCATCAGGAAGCCATTTCTTCTGAAATGGCAGGATCCCTCGAATAAATGTCTTTTACTTGGCAGCACAAGACTTTTCCCAAGCTCTCACCATGCGGGATTCCCCACTTCCGCGGCTTTCCCACGATACCCCTTCATTGGGTTCACCTTCGTCTTTACACCACTATTCAGTCACTTTATAAAAACGCGGGAATCACTTTCCCTTACTTTCACTTGGCATCCCTCAGTCGGGTTCACTGTAGCCTTCAAATCATAGTTCAGTTATGATTTTATAACGTGCCTAAACACAAGTTAACTTTACCAGATCTACTAGCTTATAGCATTCAGGAACTCTTAATGTCTTTTTAAACAAATATTTGGTTCACTTTCACCGGTTCACTCAGAAACCCTCCTCTGGGCTCAGACCTTCCTCTGTAGCAGAGTTCTAGCTTCCCTCGGTCGGGCGCAAGCCTTCAAACAGCCACACTTCTGATAGACGATAGCGTCTCGCCAGCCACTCTGTTATATTGCAGCGAGTGCATTTACTTTTTACAATTAAGCTTCCCTTTCTCACAGCTGCCGCCTACGCGCAATATCGCCATCCCCTCCCGAGGCCTTCTGGTATCTGCAGTTACTTTCACTTTTTGTTGAGAACTTTCAACTGTACGAGGGGGCTTGTACCCTTGATTCTATACTCGTATGACCACTTTGAGTATTCACTTCCCTTCTTAGTTATTTTCTTTCCTGTCTTCTCTCACACACACAATCTCTGCATTCTTCCTTCTTGTTACAATGTGCTTTCGCTCGCTGTTTCTTGACAACCTAACGAGCAATTCAAACATGAATGTCCTTTTCATTTATCCACACAAGCCGGTCTCCCTTTTCACTCACTGGCAGCGGCTGATACAGTTTCAAAGACCTACCATTCAGTCCAGGCTTTTGGCCCAGTGCGGCTAGCCTTCTTTCAAGTCCTCACGTCACAGATGAAGGAGGTACCGCTGTGAATTTCTGCACGGGCTGGGAGTTGCCACTTTTGGATTCTGCAGGGACTGTCACCTCGCAGCTGATAGAATCACTGCCTTTCCTTCGCCTCCTGGTGCAGTCTGTTCTGCTTCCATAGTCATGTCGCCTTCCCAGGATTTACTGCCCTTCTGTTTTGCTGGTCTTGCTCGCTTCGGTTGCCCTTCTCACCTCGCTCTCCGGGAGCTCTCATGCTCTGTCTTTTATCCCAGTGGGGAAAAGTAACAGTATTCAGGTGCGAGTCATTAAGGTTAAGTGCCTTACTCTGCCTGACCCTGATGCTGGGACATATCAAAATAACTGGCTGTGTGCAAGTATCTTGTCCTGAAGCGCTTTGCCCATGCAGCAGAGCATGTATAGGAAGTGGGGGGGGAGTAACGTTTCTAGATAGTATATAGAATGAGGGTGTTCTTCAGAAAAATGGGAACAGGGATACAGCGTCTCTCCTCCGGGTGCCCCACTCCCCAGGGACCCCCCTCATCCAGGTGATCTTCCCTCACTGGGCCACCCCAGGAACTGGATCCCAAGGCGATGGCTGTGTCCTGGCCACCTGGATGACAGTTCCACGGGGACTGAGCAGTGAGACACCGTTTGGTTTCTCACACAGGTCACCCGTCTTGCTGCTTCTTCCTTGTATACACGTTGTCCCTGTTTCAGCTCTATGGCGGTACCTGGATTCTTCCCATTTCACATCATGATGCTTTACCATTTGCTTGGTTTGCTGCACTTTCATATCTTTCTAAGGCACTAGCCAATGCTTGTTCTCTCAATTCACAGAGTTACTTTATAACATAAGAATTCACAAAACTGTTTTAATTCAGATCTGTTTTCAACAGTACTTGTATTCACTAAAATATTTACTTTAATTTATAATGCACAACCAACGACCCGTAGGCTTAAGGGCACACAAAAAGGCACGACAATGACAAACACACAGGAATAGAGGCATTATACAAAAGCCCTCCAAAATGATGAGCAGCAGATCAGCGGGGATGTCTAGGAGAATAAGTGCATCTTAAATTTTTTCCTGAAGACATCTGTAGTCTTTAAGTCTCTTAGGTGTAGTGGAAGGGCATTCTATGCCCTAGGCACCACTTTCACAAAAGTCCCTTTCATGGCTTTTGTTGCTTTTACAACTGGGATGCTTCAATTGGTGTAAGTTGTTAGATCTGAGGAGTCTCACACTGGATTTCTAAACAAGCAGTTTGTTGTAATGTGCATCTGAGGTGAGGTGGTGACATCACTATTACATGGAATGCTGTGATGTCAGGGTGAGTGGAGTGTTGGAATGTTATGCTCTGAAGCTGGGTTCTATGTTTCAGAGTTAGAGTTATGCTGGCTTGAGGGGAAATGCCAATGTTATTCCTGGCAACTATACTACAATAAACCTACTTATATCTTACCTGCTGGTCCGGGTGTTGCTTCAGGTACCAGGATATTACACTGGCAACGAGGATGGGATCCTGTTGAGGAGGGGACAGTCCAGAACCAGGAAACATTGTCCTCCAGTGAATCCATGTCCCATGAAGAAGTGTCAGCAGGTTTATGGCCCAGAGTTGTTCGACTGGGCTGTGTATCCTTTTCAGCAGGCCGGGTGTTGCTGAGTTGAGGAGCCCAGTCGGCACACAGGTCGGTGTGCAGTGCAGGTTGGCACAGTAGCTCTAAGGGCCCCCCATACCCAGTCACCGGGTGGTGCTGTGGGTAGTGTTCGGCGCACAGGTCGGTGAGTAGCGCCTGGGTGAGTGCACCAGTCTTGGTGCACCTTTACCCCGCTTCGAAGAGTACCTTTTTTGCCCCTGCTGGGAGGTCCTTGCGCATCGGGCCGTTTTGCTTCCGCCTCCGATTGGTGTTCGGGGTCGGTTTGGAAGGAGTTACAGCTGGATATGGAGGTAGCGCCTGAGCGGTGTGAGCGTAAACCCAGGAGGGTCAATTGCCGGTTTGTGTCTGGCGGACATGGAGCACGCGAGAGGCGTCGTGCAGACATGGTTAACGGGTGCCCGGATGGTGATGTAGCACTTCCAGGATTTCGGATGTGCATCGAGGTGCCTTTGAACAAGGTGAGCGGGTGCCCGAGATATGAGGCAACACAGCCAGGAGTCCGGATGAACATGACCTGCCGCGTTGAGGCAGCTGTCAAGTGTTGGCGGTTTTGGAGGGCGTTGGGGGGGGGGGGGGAGATTCCCCGGCGTTACGGACTCTGGAGTAGCTGCCGTAACAGAGGTGCAGAGGAGATGTGGCCTCTACAGCGCAGCAGACGGAATGATGACGTCTGCAACGTGCGAAGCATGTTAGCATGATACGCTGGGACGCAGCAGCGGATGCGAAGGAGAGTGCATTGTCTTCATGGAGTCCCGTAGGAAACACCATCAGGAGATGTGTGGTTCCAGTTTGTCTGTGACGCGATTCCGAGGAGGGAACTTGGTGAGAGTTGCACCAAGCCTTACGCGGCGAACAATTGTGGTCCTAAGGGGGATGATCCGTAAGGAGACGTGTTACAGTAATGGAGTGCAGACTTGTGAGATGCTGGTCAGAGGAGGATCTCAAGACAGCAGGCTTCCTTTGGATTGCACACTTCCATTGGTTGTCTTTACCGGTCATTCCATGGATGTTGCCGTGTCGGATGAAGAACTTTGGAGGCACAGACTTTCGTTTGGCTGCGACGCATTGGCAGGTGGAGGAATGTTGGCGTTTTAGCAGGACACTATTGATAATTTGTGTGTATGGCCAGTTGTGTGTGTGTGTGGTTACAGTGTGTGTGGTAGATGTGTATCCGGATGTGCGTTTTTGTGTCTTGGTACATATTGCAATATTGTGCGAGTGAGGTTTTTGAATTGTTGCATTAATTCCCAAAGTGCATTGTGTTTGTCTTGTGTAACCTTTTTCTTCCAGGTGGGTCTGAACTTTTGGGATTTTGGACTCGTGAGTGGGGGTACTCGCCTGCAAAGACCTGTGGTTGATGGTCTGAACATAGTGTGCTAAAGTGATGTGTTAATGTTTAACAAAGTTGTTTTTTTTTGCAGGTTGGGTTTCTCACTTGTGGGTTTGGACGGACTCGTGGGTGGGGCACTTGCAGGTTGTTGATGCTTTATTGATGGCAGCGTTTTACTATGTGCTAAAAGGATTTGGAGTAATCAGTGGAGTATTTCTGTAGCATTTCTGCAGTGATTTCACCCTAATGGTGCACTTTGGCACATTTATGCCAGTGTATTTGCATTTATGCCAGTGTGTTTGCACATTTATGCTAATGTTTGTGTGTGTGATCGCATTTCTGCACATCGTGTGCCAGGTGTGGATAATTATAGTGTAGCATGGCTGGACTTGGGGTCCATTGTGTGAGTCGATGTACTGCGGTTATGCAGTGGGCTGGACTTGGGGTCCATTATGTGAGTGGGTGTGCTGCGGTGGTGCAGTTGGCTGGACTAGGGGTCCATGGTGTGTGTGTGGGTGTACTGCGGTTACGCAGTTGGCTGGACTAAGGGCCTCATTGCACGGTAGGCAGTAAGGGTTTACCGGTACCAGTATTTTACCGGTAAATCCTTACCGCCTTACTACGAGGTCCCTTTGCGGGTTGGGGAATTTAACGCCTGCTTTTTGCAGGCGTTAAAAACCAACCCGCAAAGGGACCAGTGGAGCCAATTACGGTACTGCAATTTGCGGTACCGTAATTAGCGCCTTCTCCATTCCCATAGAGCCCTATGGGGCAAAAATGGGAAAGGGGAAGGGCAATGGTGGAAGGGGGAATTACCGCCCCGCCAACCTTGGAATGGGGTGGTAATTCCCCTTTCCACCAAGGCGGTGCCGGTATTTTACCGGCATGAACCATGGCGCTAATAGCACCATGGTTCAACGCCTACCGTGTAATGAGGCCCTAAGGGTCCTAGGAGGTGGTGTACTCGGTTGTGTTGGTTTACGGTGGGTGTTTTGCGAGACCCTTAGTGTTAGGGTTTCTTAGGTGTTATTGGTTGTGTTGGGGTGCCCTGTTGGGGTGCTGTTGGGGACTGATTTTGGGTTGGTGTGCTGCTTGTTGCTCGTTTTGGGCTGGGTTCTTGCCCGGGGGTGGCAGCCCTGGTGCTCTAGGGTGCAGACTAGGGCGGAAGGCTGTTTGTGCACGCAGTGTTTGGTGTGTTAGTTTAATCGTGTGAACGCTGGGTCGTGGCAGGTCCTTAGTGCTTAGTTTATTGTTTTTGTTCCTCAAGGGTATTTTCCAGTTCTGTTTATGGGAGGAGTTAGCCTTATTAGACTGCGTTGGGTTCCTCATTGTTGTGTATTAGAGGGAGGAGTAGGTTTGGAGTTGAATTTTGTTAGTTCTGATGTTGGATTTGGGTGTCTTTGTTGACAGTGGTTGGTAATGTTGTCCAATTGGTTGGTGGCACAGTTAGATTGTGTATTTCTTGGGGTGCCATGTAGGTATTGTTGTCCCATGGCTTCGTGGTCATAGCACATTTCCCTAGTAGTGTCTTAAATTTTGGAGTGTCGTGGGTCTTAGGTGAGCTCCGGGTGGCAGTTTTCTTGTCGCCATTGGAGTCTGGTGAGTTGGTGCATTACGTGCTGGCCACACGTGTATGTAGGGGTTTGTGTCAGTGGTGGTTTTAGTGGAATTTTTCTTCTTGTTCAAGAAATGAAAGGAGGGAGAGGTGTTGTAATGTGCATCTGAGGTGAGGTGGTGACATCACTGTTACATGGAATGCTGTGATGTCAGGGTAAGTGGAGTGTTGGAATGTTATGCTCTGAAGCTGGGTTCTATGTTTTACAGTTAGAGTTATGCTGGCTTGAGGGGAAATGCCAATGTTGTTCCTGGCAACTATACTACAATAAACCTACTTATATCTTATCTGCTGGTCCGGGTGTTGCTTCAGGTACCAGGATATTACACTGGCAACGAGGATGGGATCCTGTTGAGGAGGGGACAGTCCAGAACCAGGAAACATTGCCCTCCAGTGAATCCATGTCCCATGAAGAAGTGTCAGCAGGTTTATGGCCCAGAGTTGTTCGGATTGGGCTGTGTATCCTTTTCAGCAGGCCGGGTGGTGCTGAGTTGAGGAGCCCAGTCGGCACACAGGTCGGTGTGCAGTGCAGGTTGGCACAGTAGCTCTAGGGGCCCCCCCATACACAGTCAACGGGTGGTGCTGTGGGTAGTGTTCGGCGCACAGGTCGGTGAGTAGCGCCTGGGTGAGTGTACCAGCCTGGGGTGGGTGCACCAGCCTCGGTGCACCTTTACCCCGCTTCGAAGAGTACCTTTTGTGCCCCTGCTGGGAGGTCCTTGCGCATCGGGCCCTTTTGTTTCCAGCTCCGATTGGTGTTCGGGGTCGGTTTGGAAGGAGTTACAGCTGGATATGGAGGTAGCGCCTGAGCGGTGCGAGCGGAAACCCAGGAGGGTCAATTGCAGGTTTGTGTCTGGCGGACATGGAGCACGCGAGAGGCGTCGTACAGACATGGTTAACGGGTGCCCGGATGGTGATGTAGCACTTCCAGGAGTTTGGATGTGCATCGAGGAGCCTTTGAACAAGGTGAGCGGGTGCCCGAGTTATGAGGCAACACAGCCAGGAGTCCGGATGAACATGACCTGCCGCGTTGAGGCAGCTGTCGAGTGTTGGCGGTTTTGGAGGGCGTTGGGGGGGGGGGTGGAGATTCCCCGGCGTTACGGACTCTGGAGTAGCTGCCGTAACAGAGGTGCAGAGGAGATGTGGCCTCTACAGCGCAGCAGACGGAATGATGACGTCTGCAACGTGCGAAGCATGCCAGCGTGATACGCTGGAACGCAGCAGCGGATGCGAGGGAGAGTGCGTTGCCTTCATGGAGTCCCGTAGGAAACACCATCAGGAGATGCGTGGTTCCAGTTTGGTCTGTGACGCGATGTTGTTCCTGGCAACTATACTACAATAAACCTACTTATATCTTACCTGCTGGTCTGGGTGTTGGTACCAAGATATTACACAGTTCCTGCAGATAACTTGGCATCACTCATATGCAGCATTGTTCAGTGATCAGCAGTAAGCAATACTTTTGAGATGCCAATCAAAAACTACAGCAATAATCAATGAATCGGTATAAAACAATGCTTATTTTCTTTCTTTCATTGTCTTATTTTCGGCAAGGCTTACAGCCTCCTCTTGGCACTCTTTCATGAAGCTTGCTTAAACTCACATTTTCATGTAATTCACCCTGGGGTTTAGCTCAGATCCAGGTTAGCCTTTCTTTCATCTCTGTTGCAGTTCGATATTCACAAAACCTTTCACTTGGTTTTCTTAGCTGTTTTATGTCATCATTGTTATCAAAAGTATTCAACAATATGTTGGAATTGAAACTAAACCAGCATTCATATCGCCCAAACTGTCTCTCACTCACTCGCGAGCGGCCCGGCCTGCAACAACCATGTGATCTACACCTCAGCGTTCCCAGAGTCGCTCAGGCTTCTCTGACTCACTGGGTATACTATCTCTAGGTGCTCTTCTCCACTTCTGCAGGTTGGCTACGGCTGTCGCTTCTCCCGGATCGGTGGGTCTCGCCTCTAGGGTCTCCGCTGCCTCGGCTGCATGGAGAGCTAGTGTCTCTCGCTCCAGGAGGTATTCAGACCAGCTCTGCTACCAGTGACCTCTCGAATGCTCCTGCCACGATCAGCTTCTGCTGCAACGGCTCTACAGCTCATAGGCATACGTCTCTCTGGCTTCACCTCCAGCTTCTATAGCAAAAGTTCCAAAAGTGATCCCCTTATCCTCACCTGAGCGGGCCATCTATACCGTCCTCTTGGCTTCAGGTGTAGGCAATGTTCATTCATTATATAACGATCTTGGTAATCTGCATCCTTCTTCCTCGTCCCAGTACCAACGTGGTGTTTATTAGGGAAAGATTTTCGAGGTAACCATTGAAGGGATTGACAACAGCGTATAAAGGCTTTGGAAATGGTGGACTCATTGTGAAAGGGAAATGGGGGACACTGTGTCCCACCCAAAGGTGCCTCCTCCCCACTCCCCTAGTCTCCTCCACCCAGGTGATCCTCCCTCGCATAGCCACCCCCATGGTCAGGATACGAAAGTGATGGCTTTTCCCTGGCCACCTGTGGGGAGGATATATTGGGGAAAGAAGTGAAGATGCCCTCAGATTCCTCACACTCCCCTGTCTCTGTCCGTCACATTTCTTGTATTCGTTGTATAAAAGCGGTAGGGTCCTCATCTCCCTTTATTGTGCGGGCCATGATGAAATGCATGGCTTACCTGTCGGGTTACATGTTCCTCAACATCCCCACACATGCGCTCAGTTGTTATTAAACAGTATCATTTAACGTTACTCCTAGATGCCACGCCTTTTTCCACATCTCGTCCGCTTGTTCCCCTAACAGGGAGGCAAACATACTTTCCATGTCTCTCACAGCTAAAGTGATGCCTGCGGTATGTTTTGCGAGGGCATAAATCCCCTTCCCACTCCCACTGTAAGGGAGGGCAAGGCATTCATCAAGTTTTGCTAGTCAATGTGAGGCCAGGTCACATACTGTGGTCCCCACTGCCCCTTCTGGAGCAATGGAAACTGCGCTTCCTGCTGGCCGGGTCGGGCGATCTGCACCAGTTCCTTTGTCTTGGCTAGGACCATCCAACCGGGCAGCGGTCAGAGCTTTATCCACTATGACCTTACCACCTATTCCTCTGATTCCCGCACATTTCCTTGTCCTTGTCCTGTTCCCCAAAAACCCTGTCCCTATCAATAGCCCCATCCTGCGAGGACTTGCCTGGGCCGCACACACTACCCATATCATCTAGAGATGCATGGTCTATCTCTTTTCTATCGTTCTTGAGGAAAATCGGTTCTGTCCATCATTTATCAGCAAATATAGGCATACAAAGCCTCGCCCTTGTCCCTGTTGCTGGTTTGCATTTCTCCCTGCTCATGATAGCTTGTGTCCTGTAACTGCCGGCGAACCTGGTATTCAATTTCTATAATATCTGGTAATCCTCCCAACCCCCTCCTTGATTTCCCTGACCTTGCTTCACCCCTTTACTGGGAAAGAAAATGTGGGGTTGGTGAATCCTACAGCAGGTGGTAGAACCCATATGGGGGTGGCGGAATACTGGTCTGTGGTAGTGGCGGGGCGCTTGCCTGTTTAACCATGCCAAAATTATTTTCTTCTTCCACAATTTCCATAAATTCAAAATATGATTCCTCAACTTTTCCCCCCTTATATGTTAACAAATAGGTGTGCACATGTTCCAATAAAACATTTTCATGCATGCCTTCTTCGGGCCACGGTGTAAAAATCTTCACCATCGGTCCCCCTTTGTGGTACATCAAAATCTTGTCTTTATAACATGAGCACTTTACATACATGCTCCAATGGAGTGTCCATTTTATCACAAAACTCTTTCAACATGGCCTACACCTTCCACCAAAACATAAAGGTTCCTATTTAAAATACACAATTGGACAATAGAACCGGTTCACTCACACAACTGCTATCCAAACCCGAACACCTTTGTTTGCACAATTACTACAATTATCTGACTCCAAAACACTTTGCTCTACAACTTACAGCAATGTCCCTTTTTAGTTTCTATGATCTATATTCTTTACTAAAATGGCGCTGCGCATATGGCGCGTCCACTGTCTCCTAGGTGACTCTTGCGCTAGAGACTTAGTATGCTGTGACTCGAGTGCTAACATCTTCAATCCATTGAGAAGGTAAGACATTTGTAAGCATAGCAATTATGTTGCATGAGCCGATGTCCATTTAACTTTATTTAACACAATCCTCACTGTTCAAATTATATTATAGATCCCTCACGGCCTGTGAGTATCCCGATATCCATACTTGAGGCGCTTCTGACACCGCTCAGATATCCGCTGAAGGAACTACCTCTGTACCCCTTGGACCTGTTAGCATGAGGTACTTTTGAGCCCCGGGCTCTTTATATTGCATGTATCGATCTGTTCATCATAGGAAATGCCCAATTGTATAATGAGTACCAACATGATGATATTCCGTATGCATCTCTTACCCAACACTTATTTGTTCATGCTCTCTCTACTTCTACTTGTTTCTGGATAGATTGTTACCTATAGACCGGGTTCAGTAACCATGACAGTACCACAGAGTCTACGCCTGTATCAATACAGCGAGCACCATCTGTACTCCCACCTCGATCTCATAAGAGGTAACCACCCCCATAATGTCATTTCTCATTAATATTCTAAATCCTGTATCTTTCAAACTGTAGGATATTATACCATGAGATATAGTTTATTGAGATTTAGTCATCCTCCAGCAGATAATGACCTTATCAGTGGATTTCAGATACCACCCAACTTTGATTTCATTATTGCTTATTCCTCCATTAATAGATACACGTCCTGCATAAGGAACTAGTGGTTGGAGCCTGGACAGACATCGCATTCCTAGTCGTGGATGATTTGAGGTATTTCCACATATTCTCACATAGTTGGACTTTTTCTGGGTTTTTTCTGAGTGGCTCTTGAGTCATTCGTTCTCATAATATATCATAAGCATGTTCTAAGAACTGATGCTTGGAGACAGCTAGACATCCAGGTAGCGCGTTCACTTGGTGCATGTGGAGATTTAAGTACCTATTCATTAATGGCAAGCTGACCACCCACTTTTGTTGGTACGTGGATGTTCTTTTAGGGACCATCCCTTTTGGTTTAATAATATCAATACATCCAATGTCGTGTACTAGATTGTTTTCAATGCCTATTCTACTGTTAATTGAATTCTAATACTTCTGGACCTAGACTCACCTGCTTCATGACACAACTGCTTCATGGCTTAACTATAAACCTGCAACTAATGTAACAATGGGCTAACTGTATCAACTTACCCGACTCTTTCTTTCCTTTTTCTCTTTCAACTAACAGTCCAATTAGGCCCTTTCTGAAGAAGAGGGAATCCTCGAAAACGCATCGGCCGATGTACATTGGACACTATTGCTTATACATTGTGTTTCTCCTCGCATTCATTATGCTTGAAACATTTAATCATTGTTCTTAAAGAAATACTGCGTTTCAGAACCCATTGTGGTATTAAATTGTGAATTTTGCTTTACTTGTTTGACTTTTGACTATCTATATGTTTTACCACCCGTAGGCCGTATGTAGAAAGTGTGCAGGGGACGGGAGGATCCCAAATTTGGGTTCTCTTGTCTTTCAACACAATTGCTACCAGTACTAAACAAAAACAAACACCTTTATGCACACAGTTAATAACACAGCTTGACAATAAAAGACATTCATTTACACAATGTAGATCCCTTCCTTTCTCTGTCCCCGTACTAAAACCTCCCAGATTTCCCTTGCACCTCAGAATCGCAGGAAATCTTGCCCTTTTTTAATAGGACGATCACTTTATACACAACATTGTCTTTCCCCATACAGAGGATCTTCCCCATTACTTATTCAACATGTATACAATAACAAATCTTCCAGGAAAGAAGAGAGAAAGTACTGTATCTTACTCAACCCAACTTGTGCGCTTTACTCGCTAGGTGATCTTAGACCTCCTTACACTACGTCCTCGCAACAGCCTGCGCAGCCCTGCCGAGCGCCCTCTATCCAGAAACCAGGCAGGACTTTAGGGAAACACGGTTCCTGCCCACATCTTTGTTGGTGCACACACAAACTGCTCTCTTGAAGGTGTGTGCCACGACCGTGGGCATGTAGCAGGACTCAGGTGTCTATGGGGGGGCACTGAAGCTCACGTCAAGTTCACCGGATGAAAATGAAGACCCTTAGTACGTTCCGGGAAACAAAGATGAGAAGCACAAGTTGTGAGAAAAAACAGGTTTATTAGAGAATTAATGGCCGGAGAGGTGAGGTCAGTCACGTACAACCAAAAAGCTGAGAACTCGCCACACCCACTCCCACGAGTATTTAAAGACTAAAACCACAAGATTAGAATACAATTGCATATAATCTAAACATTATTTATAACTACATTCTAAGCATTCTATTGCCTTCTGCATAAATAAACCCTAAGCCAGTACAAATTGTCTTATTCAAAGAGGTTACTACATTTCCGTGTTCTCATTGGTTAGTGCATTTCCCCACTACCACTGGTCAGTACAAAACATGTTACATTTCGATGTGGATCCCCCGGCAATGACTTATCATGCGCTGTCAGCAAGAGCGAACTCGGTCATTCCCAGCAATAAACTATTGCTGTAGCTATTCTCTTCCGTAAAACCAGATAAATTGGCATCCTGCGTCACTCCCCGTACATGCAGCTCTCCCACATTAAAGTCTGACCGTGTGGATTTCGTATTCATGTCTGCATATCCCAAAGCTAAAACCATAATTTCATAGTGTGCTCCACTCCTCTGGAAGGATCCCATCAGAAAGTGTACCAGGGGCCTAACTATTACAGTAATAGCTAATATTGGTGTTGCCTGGCCATCCTTCCACATATTTGGCAGGTTGAAGGTTCTCTGGGATGGGGTAGAAACAAAACTTGTTTCAAAACGGCAGAGACACTAAACTAAAATGGCTAAACATTGAGAGGCCCAATTGTTGATACCAGGGGTAATATTTGTGCAGCCAGTTCACTCTGCCGAGTACTTGATAGTCCATGGGCTGTCTAGAGTGATGCAGAAACAAGGCCTAATTCAATAAAATGGAAAAACCCTTTTGTGAATAGCGATTCCGCATACAATATTTTCTCTTGCTCCCACATATTGACACGAAGAAGTATATGTCTGATAAAACAGACGGGACAGAGGCCTAAAGGTTCCTCCTCCCGACATGTCTGTCTGGAGCAAGAAATGTTCTGCGTGGTTCTCGTCCAAGGATGCTACCACGGCCGTGCCCACCACCATCCACGGCCTCCTGCACCATCGGGGGTACACTCACCAGCCTCTGCGGACCCCAGGTGAGTTCCTGGGTAGAGCTGCATGCATGCGTGACACTAATTTAGATTGATTCTTATTCCTGCCTTGGCCAGGGCTTCTACCACCTGATGCAATTGTCCCGGGTGTTCCTCCCATGACCCACGGACAACAACAGTATTGTCCAAATAAGCAGCAGCGTACAGCTCATGGGGTTGTAATATATGGTCCATTTGTTTCTGGAACATTGCTGGTGCCCCGTGAAGACCAAATGGCAACATTTTGAAATTGAACATTCCTTGTGGGCTTGCAAAGGCGGTCTTTTCTTTGTCTTGGGGGCCTTCGAGGAATCTGTAAGTAACTCTTAGGGAGGACAATGTTACTGAGATAATTAGCTGACCCAAACCTCTCTATGAGTTCATCCGCTCTTGGCATTGGGTATGCCTTGTGAACTGATCTACTGTTCAGTTGTCAAAAGTCCATACCAAATTGCGTTGAACAATTAGATTTTGGTACCAAAATAATTGGGGAACACCAGGGGCTTAGAGGATTAGATTATACCCATCTTTAGTATCTCTTCACCTTCCTTTATAACCGGATACCTGCTTCCCGAATCTGCTATGGTCTCATCCATACTACCTTTTCTGGTATTGTGTGGATAATGTGTGCGGCTAACGAGGTCTGTCCAGGTATATTGGAAAACGCCTTATTGTAGATCTTGAGAGATTCTAGGATTTCCTCAGTTTCTCTCTTTGACAGACAGCTCCACCATCGTCTTCTAGGGTCACGGTTGGTTTGTATAGGGACATGTAATGGTCCTCTACTGTTTCCATAGTAATGAGCCTGATGGATCCTTCTGGTTCATTCCACTCCTTTAATAAATGGAAATGGTAGACTTTTTGAGGTTGTTTACGTTCTGGGTGGGCTACCATATAGTTGACCGATCCTAGTGTTTGGGTTATGAGATGGAGGCCCTTTCGTCATGCCAGCATTTTGTTTTCACTGGTGGGCAAAAGAATCAACACTTTATCGCCTGTTTTGAAGGTTCTCATCTGTCTCTTTTTTGTGTGTTATATTGAACTTCGTGGTCATTATGGGCTCTTCCCAAATTCTCTGCCCATTTCTCTTACCTTTTCCATATCCTCTGTTAAGATTTCAATGTACACAGTGAGTGTTTTTTCCTCTTGTCGTTCTTACTCTTCCCTTTGACCATATGGGCCTTAATGTAGGTAGCGTGTCATGCAGGTGGATGGGAAACAGAATAACTCTGTACTCCAATAATCAGACCTACTCAGGAAGACAGCTAATTTCTTTTACTGTTTTAATATCAATTATCTAACACAGAGAGTTACAACGGACGTCACACAGTGTGTTCTCTCAAAGCATTTAATATAAAACAACATTTATATAGCAAAAACTCATCATACTTGACGTTATACTACATGGCAAATAAGAAAAACCTATGGGGGATTGTGGTTGGCTCAAGGGGAATATCTAAGTATACTTTCTATAAAGGGTTGGGCTGTGGTTGAATCTCTACATTCAGGTGGACAATTCATGCCCACCCCTAGTGCAAGTCATCTTCATCAGCTATTAGAAACACAGTACTTAATTGGCTCTCAAACTATAAGGCCCTTCATTATATGGCCCTCTACAATTGGTTGGCACGCTCGTGCTCTTCTGGAACATTCAATTCACTTAGCAGCATGGGAGCTCAGACCCAGGTGCCAGGAGGTGGACTTGACTGTACCGCCCCACCCAATTAGCCCACCATCTCTCATCACCCATACCTTCTGTCATGCAGACTGTCTTTGAACTTAGCTTAGCATGGCAATGTATTCTCATCTCTGTGAATATAAGGGAGTACTGGCACAGCCTTATCAAAGTTCTGCATTGCGTGCCCACTCTATTCCATTCCTTGGTTCACATGACAGGATGCTGCAATTCGGCTCTTTTTGCAGCATTTCTTTGCATCTTAACGAGGGATAATTTAGCTTCTCACGTTCACTGTTCTTCGAGGATAGATAACCAGTTCTTGGCTGCCTTCAGTCTTTACACCAGGCCAGACAGCAATTCTCGCTTTTTCCATGCTCCCCGCTAATTCTTTGCTACGACACAATCTTCATCCCTTCTCTGCATGGTCTGAACTTACTAAAATTGTGACCCCAATGTCCAGCTTCTATATAATGGCGGCTTTGCTTGTAGTCTATTCACTATTTATAGCCAGATTCTATGATCACTTAGTCTACTTGCATTGCTGCATCTGTACAATTAATAAACAGCTTACATTTTATTCAATGCTTTTCACATGTGCAATCTTCGTTTTGCACATGAGTTTACTCAAACTTTACTTCATGATCAGTTTCTATAAGTTCCATACATTCTCTTAGTCAGCCAGTCTTCTCAGTGCGTCACGCTAGTTTCTTGTGACATCACCAACACCTCTTTCTCTCTTTTTCATATTCCTTCAGGGATCTCCTCCATGGGATTGTCATCCCTTCCGGAATACATCTGATAGGGTTTTCTTAGTGGATACCTTTTCTCAAAAACACGATGCGGAATAGTCACAACTGCTGGTGCCAAACATGGCACTATGTTAGGCTTCCAGCATACAGGTAGTAGGGGGGCCAGGACTTCCTGCATAGGCAGTTGACTGCTCATCTACACTCCCCCTCTGGTTGATTCGTCAACCACATCTTCATTAATCTCTGCATCTTGATTTCTTCTTTTGAAGAAGTGCTTCTTCGGGGTCCAAAACTTCATTACTCCTTTCAGGCATCCTGCTGATTTGACATGTTCCTCAACACCCCAGGTCATGTAAGTGCACCGTCCATTCGGATTACAATAGATCCATCATCCCACGTACGTCTTGTGATCCTTCGGATACAGGAACTTCGTTCCCTCAGGTGCTACAATGCTGGCCTCTATGTATTTTCTGACATCTCCATCGGTCAACTCCATGGATCTAAATTCTGATTCAACATCGATCATGATCTTCATTCCTACTGTCTTCTTTGTTGTCTTCTTGCACTGTGTAATTATTATCCTGATCACACAGAATCCAAACATCACCATCACCAAAATTTCTCCAAGAAGCTTGAAGATGTTTGCCATCCACTGTGGGACACATGAGAAAATGGACATGAACCATCCATGATGTCTTCTGTCTCATCTTTCAACTCGTTGTGCAGGTTTGTCAGCAACGTTATGGCCGCTGTCAAGGTCCCATTTTCGTCATAATTAAAGGTATGAACGTGCAACATAGTGGCCCGATTTTGGCACAACCACCTCCTTCCATGCCGAGGACATAGCTGTTCTTAGGGTCATTAGTCGTATGGCTCTCAGCTCTTCCCTGATAGCATTGACTCCCTTTATGGTGGTGTTGATGGTCTGCAGAAGTTCCCATCTGGTAATCTGCAACCATTTAGCGTTGGCCATCGTCTGGATCCAAGGCATGAAGATCGTTGTGAATGCTGAAACAGTCTTGCTGAACAACCTGTGCTCATATGGGATAGCATTAAAGGCTTCTATTGCTTTTGCTGTGAAGTAATTCCCTCTCTTGGTTCAAATGAGATAATGAGAAATTCAAGCGATCTTCTTAAATAAGCATCTACCTTTGTATATTCTCCAATGTCCAGGTCACACTGAGGAATCACTAGTGCTGGAACATGGATGAGCACTAAGGAACACGTTCCTCCCTAGTCCTTGGGCAGCTTCATGAAGGCTCTGGACCGGTTCATAGACATAATTTCGAATACAAAATATTCGAAAGTCAAAAAGTCGAAAAAAAAACGTCGAAAAAAAAAATGTCGAATTTTTTTTAATGACGTTTTGTTTCGAAATGGGGGGGTTCCCCCCCAACCCCCCCTTTTTTTATTTTTACCTATTTTTTTCACAGAAACTAGAGCCCAAAAAAAAATATTGAAAAAAAAAACAATTCGACATTTTTTTTTTCGACATTTTTGATTCGACTTTTTTGACTTTCGAAATTATGTTTTCGAAATTATGACTGGACACCCTCTGGACCCACAAGCCCAATAATGATCCATTAGGATGGCTGTTTTTTCCTTCATACCTGGTACAACGTTGCTATTGCTTTGATTTGACTGTGTGCTTCAGTGCGGCAGAGCGCTCTGGGGAACTTATTAGTACAGCTTCAACTTTAGTCAGCTGCTGCTATCTAGACAGCGTTCTGCAGGAAATAGACTATTTGAATTGTTTGGAGTTAAGATCTCTGCTTAGAAACAGAAGTTGCACATTGTCTTGTAATTGCTGTTTAATTATTTACGTAGCGAGAAAGCACTTGCATCAGGTTAATGTTGTTAACCTATTCACGAATTTCCACAGGAACTACAGTTCCCAGGTGCCCTATCACCTTTATCCTGTAACGTCTGGCGCTTCAGTGCCGGCACTTTGGGAGCCAAGTCGGTCTTCGCCAGTCCCGCCGGGGGATTTATAAACCTTGGTAACAATCTGTTTGATTGATATTGCTTTGATTGTGACTCTGTGCTAAAGGGCGGCAGAGCGCTATGGGGAACTTGTTAGTACAGCTTCAACTTTAGTCAGCCGCTGCTATCTAGACAGTGTTTTGCAGGAAATAGACCTATTTGAATTGATTAAAGTTAAGATCTCTGCTTAGAAACAGAAGTTGCACATTGTCTTGTAATTGCTGTTCATTTACGTAGCGAGAAAGAACTCGCTACAGGTTAACATTGTCAACCTATTAACAAATTTCCACAGGAACTACAGTTCCTAGGTGCCCTATCACCTATATGCCGTAACGTCAGGCGCTTCAGGAGCCAAGCCGGTCTTCGCCGTGACTCGTGTATCTCGGCAACAAGTTTTTCTGTTCGGTTAATTGACACTGCTACACCAAATAAACAAGTAT
Organism: Ambystoma mexicanum; assembly: GCF_040938575.1. Classification (NCBI taxonomy): domain Eukaryota; kingdom Metazoa; phylum Chordata; class Amphibia; order Caudata; family Ambystomatidae; genus Ambystoma; species Ambystoma mexicanum. The sequence goes on from NC_090940.1 coordinate 216,016,394, forward strand.
AACATGGGATACACTAAATATGAACCTTTGTCCCTTACGACATTATGAATAAACCGCTTAGTCCTTATACACAAATTAAAAAGAACAATTCTGGACAAACATGCTAACAACTTAGAATCGGCAAGTACACAGGCAGACTTCATTCCAGCTGACTCTGTAACGAAGGAGTCCATTTCGTCAAACATTGGCTCCCCCTCCCACTATCATCGACATTAAAGAGGCAATCGTTAAATTGATTGTTCTTTCTCCTGCAGATATTAATCCAAACGAGATCACTGCCACACTTGATGAGGTTAAAAACCTCCATTTAGACTCCCTACCGTCTAATTCAGGCAGTGAAATTAGGATCAACCAAGTGAGACCAGTAGAGGAAGGTACTACAAAGAAAAGATCGGGTCCTCCTTTATTATCACTATCCCACATGCATCAAAGTTGCACTCATTAATACACAATCGCTAGTTAAACACTCATTGGACATTCATGACTATATAATCTCTAATGTAGTAGATTTAATGTTTATAACCAAAACTTGGTTACAAGACACGAGCAGTCCTTATATATCTGAAGCCTCTCCCCATGGTTATACCTTTTTTAATGCAGATCATAAGGAAGGGAGGGGCCGAGGGGTAGCCATAATAGCCAAATCCAACTTGAACCTTTTACCAGCCGCTATTACATGCAAGGACTGTGAAACTCTACACATCAAAATGACTCCAACACCCCATCACTGTGTTATTATAGTGATATACCGCCCTCCTCGCAATATGCCCTAGTTCAATGATGATATAATGGGTATCCTAAATGACCTGGACAGTCCAAACTCCTCCACTAACTTTTTGGGTGATCTCAATAGGTGGTAGGGAGTTGTAGAGGGCAAGGAAGCAACTCTGCTGGAGACAGCACAAATAGACAATTTGTATTTGTATTTCATTGAATTTATATAGCATTTTAATCCCAAACGCTTTACAAGAGGAACAAAACAAGATACATCAAACATCAGAAACATCAAGCATTAGGTAACAAACTGAATCAAACCAGAAAACAGAACAAGACAGGGAAAAAGAGCAATGAGTAGTGGTAAAAGCAGAAGTAAAGAGGAAGGAGGCAGTGAAAGGGAGAAGAATGGACGAGATAAGAATTAGAGATGCTGGAAGAAGGGTAGGAGGGAGTAGAGTGGAAGGGTTAGGGAGGTGAATGGAAGCGATAAGATTTTAGAGAGGTACGGAAGATAGGGTAGGAGGGAATGGACCGGATATAGAGGGGGAGGCGGTTCCAATGGAAGGGAGCGAGCAATTGGAAGGAGCGGGAGCGGAAGCGGCGCAGGGGGGAGGAGAAGGAGAGAGAAGGAAGAGATCAGCAGATCGGAGAGAACGAGAAGGAGTGTGGAAAGTAAGGAGGGAGGATAGGTAGGGGGGCAAGACCATAGAGGGATTTGAACACTAGGCAGAGGAAGTTAAATTTGAGCTGAGTGTGGAAAGGGAGCCAACCAAGTGAGGTGAGAGGAAGAGATAGAGTCAAGAGGAGGCAGAGGGAGCGAATAGCAGAGCGGTAGACAGATTTGAATGGGGAGAGATGAGAGGAGGGGACACAAAATAAAATAGTAGAGCAGTAGAAAAGTCTAGAGAAGATGAGGGAGGAGATTAAGAGTTCAGTAGCATGAAAGGTTAGGAAGGGTCAATTGATTCAACAACATAAATAAGGACCCAACACATGAGAACTCCCATATGCTGGATTGGGTAGTAGCTAAGAACATTGGAACAACCGACCCCATCACAATACCATGCATCTGGTCTGACCATTCCATAATTAGTTTTATGATGCATTTACCTACACCCATTGTCAAGATGAGTAATAACTTGAAAACAGTTAAAGGTCGTAATTTTAAGAAACTGAGCTTGCAGGACATCATAGATGGAATTCAGACAGTTATGGCTACTTCAAAGCCATCCGATCTAATTAAGAATATGTTATCTGCATTTAATGACACTTTCACATTGTTAGACAAGGTAGCCCCTATTCAAACAAGGGTGTGTCCTGGGAGTCTCTCTGCCAGGCATTAGTCCCGGTTATGAGAGCCTAACCCTTGTTACTTTTCATAATTTAAGTAGCTTTGGGTCTCACCCTAAGTTACTAGGGGAATCCAGACGTGGACCCCTTGCTCACTATTCTTGGAGAGGCACAGCTCCTCCCTACTGATGAGGTCCAACCAGACGGAAAAACATGTCTAGGGTTGCTGTTGGTACTCTTGTTCAGAGGAGAATTGCCTAGCAGGACAAAGACTGATATGTTATGGAAATGTCTCCTCTGTGAAAGATAGTGAGCTAAAGAATCTGGGTGAGGCTCTCGCAACCAGGACTAATGTCTGGCAGAGAGACTCCCAGGGCCCCCCTTGTTAATTTGCAAGACTGGACTACTGTAACATCTTACTTTGTGGTACAACTAAATCCAATGTCAAACCATGCCAGGTAATTAAAATGATGCCATTCACATCACCATGAACATCTCGAGGAGGTCACATATTACAAATCTCAGGAAAGACCTACATTGGCTACTGATACAACAACATATACATTTCAAAATGGGTTCTATAATACACTGATCTCTACATGGTAAGGCTCCTAAGTATTTGGAAAATACTATTATACCATACTGTCCGGCAAGAGACCTTCGTTCATCTGATCTGAATCCGATACAAGAAATCAGATCTAAAAGAACCAGAGGTCTAGGTAGATCCTTTCAGATTAAGGCCCCAGCTTTTGCCTTTATCCATCAGAGAAATCACAGACTGGAATTGTTTCAAGAAAACATTAAAAACATATCTTTTCTGCTAAAATTTTGTTATTCTGGAATTAACCTCTGAAGACTGAATGCCTTGTCCTGTCACTATGTTTGTACTTCTGTGTCTACGTTAGCGCCCCTATGACTGCGGGCTCCGGCGCTTTAGAAATAAATAAATAAAATTAACTGTATTTGTATTTGTATTTATTTATTTATAAAGCGCACCAGGCCCAAGGATAGTTTCAGGCCCAAAACTGTTTTGCAGCCTTTTTTATTTCCCACACAAATTCTTCCTTCTCCCTGAAAGCACAATGTTGCATTTGCCAATGCGATCACAATCATAGGACCTGATTCATCTTCTACCCACGCCAGTAGTTTGGCATGTTGAATTTCACTCGACCATAGACTAAAACTTGAGTTTGTTCCCCACATCCAGGCCATCGAGCTACTTCCGTCTTATCAGCGCAATTCAGTCTCTTCATTTCTGCAATGATTACCACTTCCTTTCCTGTAACCGGATATGTAAGCATCTTGCTATTCCATGCAGGTTACTTTTCCATCTGTGTGGTCTTGATGTAATCATCCGGGAATGGAAACAACCATTTCGATCTCCACCACAGAGGCGCCCAATTCCCCTGAAATGGTCCTCTGGTCATACACGCTGCAAGATGAACAAGACATTTGGCATTGTGTTCTGGGATTTCTCTTGAAATTAAAGTTTGAGCTGCATACATGGCATAGGGTATGAGAGAGCAGATGTAGCAGCCCTCCTTAGATGTTCTCTCTCCCACCTTTCTCATGTGCTGATACCACATTATTACCCAGGTGTGCTGCATTATCTAGGTAAGTATTTATCCCTTCATTATCTTCCTCTGTATTTCTTGTGTCTTACTACTACAAGGTCAGTACATAATATTCATGAAGCCAATCAGAAAGAGTTCTTTCTTTGGGGAGACCTATAGAAGCCTCTGTCTTAGTGGAAGTAAGCGAATCAAAAGCAGTTCCTGCAGTAGGGGAAACCATAGTGGCCTCTATCTTAACAGGAGCATCAATATAATAGGGAATGCTAAACAGGAGAAACAGAAAGACACAAAGTATAGTTGCACATACGTATATCACAAACCAACATATTAACCCCCACCATTTGTGGCAATCAGGAATTGGTTGGGCTTGTTCTTTCCTTAAAATCGTACTACTTTCAACATTCATCATTTCTTCTGTGATCATTCAAGGAAAAATAAACATTTGTACTCCTGCAATTGCAATGTCTACTGGTGTTGTAATATATGCTCAATGATTACAATTAACAACATCCTAAACAAGGGGCAGTTTTTAGGATCCTGTAAAAAAGTGCGAACATCAACGTCTCTTCTGACAAGAGCAGGATAAGCTTGAAGAATAAACACAAAAACAGCAAGTATAAGTCTGTGTATATCCCCATCAGTCAGCACTATGGAATTCAATTACTTAGAACAAATATGTACCAAGAAATGCACCGGGATAATTAGCTCTTTTCCAGTTTTTAACGAAGAACTGTCTTTTGGGCATTACTTTGATATGTCAATAAATCTCTAACGTTCTTTTTTCAAGTTCCTGTGACTTCTCAGCAAGGGTTTGCACTTGTGCTATAATAGCTATAAGAATGTCCGATTGAGTCACAGTCCAAATGCACAAACTGCATTATTCAAGCTCATTGATTTATCATGCCCCTCCTTCGTCATTGATCGAGTCTGCACCCGCTGAAATTCTTCTTGTCTTGCTTCTGGATCGGCAACAGTGGGTAGGGCAGCAGGAGTTGGCTGGACGGTCTTGCTGGTGCATAATTTCACGTCATTCAAATGACGCCAAGCTCGTCTGCCTTGGACTTTTACTACTGAGGGGCTTATATTTTCAACGATAAAGGTTCCATTAAAATGTGGATCGTGCCACATTCGGGTGAAATTTTTAATTAAAACAATGTCACCAACAAATAATTTAGATGCCGATAAAATTTCAGTTGATCCAGTTGCTGGATGGATTTCATCTGTGTTCCGAGACCTACCCCTCTGGCACTTGAGTTGATCTGAAATGAGAGAAATGCTATAGGTCATACATGTCAAATAATTGTGCATCTCAGCACCAAACAGTTTCGCTGTACTCTGGGCATCACTTCTACTCCTCGATGGAAGTGTAAGAGGCGTTCTCATCCGTCTACCAGCACTAGTTCCTGGGGATGAGGTGGTGGTCCGAACCAGGCCGATTCCTTAGGCCATATGAAGCTAAGGGCAGGCAATATAGCCATCCCTTCTTCAAAGTTAGCTTGATTTTGGTAATCCTTACCTTAAGGAGGCTGTTGAGTCTCTGACATATCCTGTTTGTTTGCGGGTGATGAGCAGAAGAAAATGTATGTTTAATACTCAATAATAGTCCTATCTGTTTGAACGCTTCATTAACAAAATGGGTCCCATTATCAGATCTCAGCACTTCACACAAACGCCATCTTTGAAAAACCTCACGTCCTAAAAACCTTGCTGCACAAGTGGCGTCAGGGTGTGTACACGGACCTGCCTCCATCCACCTAGAGAAGGGACACACCACCACTATCAGATACATGAATCCATTACACACCTGCAGCATGTCAACATAATCAATATTTAAATGCTGAAAAGGACCATTCGGTCGAGGTATTACTCCTCTAATCGTTCAGTGTATGCCCAGCGGTAAACTGACAAATGATGCAATTCACTACAAAGAACACAACATGTTATAACAAATTTGGAACAAACCAGTCCTCCGCAATCATTGCAGCAAGACTTTCCCTAGTAACATGCGAGGGGTAGTGCAACTGTTCAAGCGCTACCTTTAACAATGCCACTGGCATAACCGGCTTTCCAGTGTTATCCTGTTGCAATAATGCTTCTGTGGGGGATAAAGAACACCCCCTTCGTTTTCATAACTCCTGCTCTTCCTGTGGTGCACTGCCTTGGATGGCCATTAATTGGGTATTCAGCAAATGATTAAACCCTTCTTGTTTTACCATAATCTTGACTACTTTCTCCATGACATTTGGAGTTTCAAAACTCGAGATATCTGGTAAATACGCAACCCTTTTGGCTTCTGCGGCTTCGTTTCCACAAGAAATAAAATCTGTTCGCTTAGTGTGTGTGGTGCATTTAACGACTGCTATGGCTACTGGGAGTTGTAGTGCCTTACTAAGCCTGTCCAATAAAGAAGCGTGCTGCACTGGAGTGCCGTCTGTGTGGAGGTAACCCCTCCTTTTCCAATGTGCTAACGATGCGTGTACGGTTGATGTCACATAGACAGAGTCACTGCACACCATCACTTCCTGCCCTTTGTGTTTCTTGAGCACGTCAATCAGCGCTACCAATTCTGCCACTTGCACTGAAAAGTGAGATGGTAGTCTAGCACTTGCTACAATTTCAAACTCTCCATTTTCTCTATTCTTCACTACATATGTGCCGTGCCAGAGTGTCGTTCTCCACTAGTCCGAAGAACTATCAATAAAGAGAATTTCCCCTCCTAGCAAAGCATTTTCTTTCACAGAAGGTATATCATCATAAAATGTAAAATAATTTGCACAGTCTTGCACATGATCGCCGTCAGCTATTGGCTCAGCTAGAAATGTGGCAGGATTCACTATTTTACATCTGAGAATTCTGATGGTTGGGTTCGAAATTATTACATCATAAGCGGAGGCTCTCTGAAATGTCAATGTACCTTTGGGTTTCTCTAAAACGGCAAACAGAGCATGCGCCACGAAGAGTCCTTTCATTACTGGGTCTAAAATTCCACTGTAATACGTGAGAGGCTTGTACCCCAATGCAGTCCTCCGTGTAAGCACTGCTGTCATGACTGTCCCATTTGTGTGCAAAAATAAATAGAATTTCTCAGCATAATTGGGAAGTCCTAAAACAGGGGTTGTACAAATCGCTTTCTTCAATTCCACAAAACCTTCCTACATCTCCTCAGTCCATTCTATTTTGCCTTATTCACCAGTGATTTCTTTAAAGCCTGAAAAAGGGGTTTTGTATAAGGAACTGTAGTCAAACACCCAGGCTCAAAAATAATTGCATAGTCGCATCTGTTTTACTGTATGCGGTTTTGCAGTTTTCATAATCGCCTCAGCTCTTTCAGGTGTCACCTTTTTTCCCTCATGTGAAATCAACTGTCCTATATATAATACCTCTTCTTGACAATATTGTAGCATCTCCTTGTCTACCTTGTATCCTTTGTCTGCTGAGATAGTCATCAGCTGAAGAGTCCTGCCTGCACCCATCTTCTGTAGTGCTACAAATTAAAATGTCACATACTGTATCACCACACTTTTCAAAGCGACATTGCCTTGGTCCATCTTATAGGACCCTGTTAAAGATTGATGGAGACGCGCAGTACCCTTGAGGTAGCCTAGCATGTTTCAGATGAGTCTGGCAGAACGTAAATGAAGTCAAGTCTTGTGAGTCCTTGTGCAACGGGATTGAGAAAAACGCATTTTCCAAATCGATTACTGTGTAATGTCGTGCTTCCACCCGGATACTGCATAGTATCGTCACCGGGTTAGGAACTATAGGAAACTCTGCTTCTACAATCTGATTTATCTGTCTCATGTCCTGTATGAATCTCCACGACCCTCCCTTTGATTTCTTGATAGGATATACCAGAATACCTTGTTTCATCAGTCCTGAAATGGTCTGAAATATACCCCCCCTCCATCAGCCTCTCGAGACATGGGGTACTGTCTTGCTTGAGGTAAAATTGCTCCTGGTTTCAACTTTATTTTAACTTCCCCAATTCCCTTTAATAATCCTACGTCATAAGGGCCTATAGTCGATAGGAAGCTGGGCACTTTCTCCAAGTCCTCTTAACAAAATGCTGGACTCTGCTGCATTATTGCCATTCGTTGTAGGATTTCCCTTTTCTCTATTCTAATCTAGTACGTAATGCTCATAAAGAGCACTACTTCATCGACTGTTGGGTCTTCTCTAAACATATCAGTAATATCAGTCAACCTGTACCCTTCTTCGAGAGCCATTACTTTTCTCCATGGTCTACCCTCATCATTAGTTCCTTCGAGCATCGCCATTTCCCTTAGTACTATGGCTGCTTCTAACTCTAGAGGGATAGTCTGTCCCCCCTCTTCGTCCATAGGTATCTGTGGTCTGAAAAAATATTTGTCGCGTATCCTCACAGACTTCCCAGGTAGACATGTTAGTAAAATGCTTACTCCATAAAGAAATACCTCTGGCTCTACTGGCACGCCTAGCAAAGTCATTTGCTCTGTGAACGCCAGTATAAATTCAGCCACATTTGAGTAGTGTATTCCAGTAGTGGAACGCACCATTGCTTCATCAGTGAATGAAATCATCACGTTAAAATTTGTCATCAAGTCCCTTCCCAAAATGCTAACTGGCATCTGTCATGAAAACAACAGTGGAACAGACATGTTACATTCTCCTATAGAGACTGGTAATTCGTCAGTAAAAGGAACTCGACTTGTAGCTCCAGAGAACACTTGAGCATTTATGGCAATTCCCAACATTAGATATTTTCCCTCTCGTATACATGAACAAGTAGCCCCAGTCTACTAGAAAAGAAAAAGATTTGCCTCCTAATGTCATATCAACCCTTGGTTCCACTTTGTTGGGGGGGGGGGGGTCTGGTGTCACTGATAGTACTAAACACATCAAGGCGCCCTGTGAGCTGTCCCATTGTGGGTAAATGCATGCCCCCGTACCTGTGAAAGGATTCCCTCCTATCACAGTGGCACCTCCTATTCTAGGTGTCAGTAATTATCCGTGTTTGCATACTGCTGTGTCTGCATGGGGGCGTGTTGCGACTGCCCTAGCGGTGGATTCATTTGCACTTGCTCTGGTTGCTGTGTGTTGCATTCACAACGCTTGTGTCTGATTCACTGTCTGATCTTGGGCAAACCTTTCCCTAGTTTATGTGCTATATTGTGGATAAGCTGCCCCCCTTCCTGAGAATTGGCCACTCTGTACATTCCCTTGGCTCCCACATGTGCGTGCAATGTGTCCTGTCATCCCACAAGTCCAACATACAGGGGGAGGCTGCCTGATCCCCCTTGGACATTCCGATTCTCATTCTGTGCATTTTGAAACCCACTTTGATTGTTTTGGAATCCACCCCATTCTCTATATCCCATACCTCTGCCTGACAGCATGAACCCATTCCCTCCTTGGTCCATCTGGTGCTGATTATTCACCTCTGATGCACCCACTGCTTGCTGCATTCCCAATCCTTCTGCGCTGGTCAATACCGCCCCTTCAATGGCAATTTTCGACAGCTTCTTCTGAACTAATTTGGCTTCCTCCATTTTCGTAGCCTCATCTTTCTTCTTGTTTTTCTCCTGCAACAACCGACAGTGATGCACTATCGTCAACTGTATTTCAGCCCATGGCTTCGCTTCCATTCCCACTTGTTTCTTTAATTGCCTCTATACTGGCTCGGGCAATTCCTGACATAAAATGTGGTAGAATACTGCCACCATTTTACCCCACTGTTACCGCATTTAAAGTTGCCAATGCCCTTGAATATCCTGAACGCAAGCAAGAGGGTCTTCATTTTACGTGTCCTAATTGCACCCATATCTGATGTATCGGGATACTGCACCCTGAGAGCCTCCAAACATCTGCTCTACAATTATTAAATGGCGCTCCGTCATGCACTGTGTTTTGTACTGTCACACTTCAACAGCCTGCTTTCCTTCATATGCCATCAGCTCTTTCTCCAAGAATAGCTGTCAAGAGACCCTTAATGTCCCCTATAGCCAGCGTATTTCTTCCTCTGCCCTACTCGGGCATTTGCACCTTAAATTGTCCATATCTATCTGCAGCCATGCACTATAGTGTGGTCTTGTTCCCCCTTTTTCCAATAAGGGAAACGGCATAAACCCTAACCCGCAGTCTGCTCCCATCGTATGCCTATTCATGGCAGGGACAATCACCCCCGTCTGTCTCCTTGCTGGTAGATCTTAACCTGCTAGCATATGGTGGTGATTCTCCCTTCTCACTATACGATCGTCCTCTGGGACGCTCTCGATATGCTATGGGATCTGGCGTTTTATCCTTCAGTTGCTCTAGATCGGCCCATCTTACTTCCTTGTCCGTCTGCAGGCTTCCCTCGGAGGCACACACACTCCCTCCCTCTTTCCCAAGGAAGGATTCTCTTTCCTCATCTGACATGTCTAATCCCCAACTAGTGCGCCTTTCATTCCCTTTACCCTTATTTAAGCCCAGTCTGCTTAAGGATAAGGCTCCCTGCTCGAGGCTGAATGGATTTTCTTCTTCGCTTCATGATTGGAATACTAGGAAATGATCTCCCTTCCCTTGGGTTTCAGATTTGCTACCTTCCTTCAATTCTTGATGGGTCTTATCGATCCTCTCTCTGATACTTCCTAGATCAAAATTCTCTTCTTCTAATGCTACGCTAGATGCCCCTGATGTTGCTCCCTTTAATGGAAGAAACTCTCTATTCTATTCTGTCCCATCGTATTGCTGGGCTTGGCTCTACTGGTTCCAAACGAACAAGGATAATATCAAAATCCTGCCGTCTCCTCCTTCGTTCTAACTTCATCTAAATCTGTTTTCTCATCTCCCTTCTAATTCTTTCCTCTTGTCTTCTCTCCTCTCTCCTTAATTCTGTTCTCCTTTCCTCCTTCTCTTCATCTCTGTAATCTTTTGTCCCTTCATTTCTGCACTTTCTCCTACTCTCTCTTCTATCCCCATCTTCTATTACTCTCTGGCTATCGTCATACTTTCTTTGCTCCTCTGCCCGCTGCTGTTTTTTTCTCTTGCTCCTGAACATCTGTTCTCGTCATTCCTTGCTCTTTCTTTTGTGCTCATCTTCTTTCAATCTTTGCTCTCATAATGTCTTTTCTATCTTGTTCGTCCTTATCTTCCCTTTGCCTTACTTCCTCTATGCTTTTCCCATCTAGCTTGAGTAATATCTGTCCTCTCATCCATTCGTTCTGCACAAGTGTTACCTCGTCACCTTTGCCCTTTTCCCCTTTCAATCTCTTACTCTCTTTTTCTATTTCTGTCGATATGTTTGACCGCTCTCTCTTCTCTTCTTTACTTTGTATGTTCTTAAAGATCTTTTACTTACTTACTCCTTACTCGCCTCTGGACTATCGTCACTCCTATAAACCAGATTACTATACCCAGTTGCTGCTTTCAGTTCCTTTAGAGGATACAACCCTAATTCTTCTGCATTACAGCTTTTCACTTCAGGTGAGGCAAGGGGGGCTGAGGGCTCAACACCTTCCTCCTTACACTGATTAAGCATCCACTCCTCAGGTGGTGTATCTTCCTTTTCTTCCTGGTACATTGTCCAGAGCTCTAGAATAGCTAACCTTGGCTCCATTTTTTATCCCCTTGTACGCAACGTGCAAGTATGTGGTCATGTGTTGCAATACAGCTTTTGACAATGATCCCCCTTGTGGCCATGGCATAAACATCTTATCTGCCGTGCCTTTCACCCAGTCCGCACTATATTGTTTGAGCTTGGGCATATGCTCTGGCAATGGGCCTCATTACAACACCGGCGCTAAACCATGGCGCTTTTAGCACCATGGTTGGTGCCGGTGTTGTAACGGATCCGCCATGGTTCAATGGGGAATTAGCACCCCATTCCAAGGTTGGCGGGGCGGTAATTCCCCATTGAACCATGGCCCTTCCCCATTCCCATTTTCGCCCCATAGGGCTCTATGGGAATGGGGAAGGCGCTAAGTATGGTACCGTAAATTGCGGTACCGTACTTAGCACCAAGATCCCTTTGCGGGTCCCTACTTTAACGACTGGTGTAGACCAGCCGTTAAGGTCGGGTCCCGCAAAGGAACCTCGTAGTAAGGCGCTAAGAGTTTAATGGCGCTGCAACCTTTTACGGCGCCGTTAAACACTTAGCGCCAGTGTCGTAATGAGGCCCAATGTCTTACATAAATGCATCAGGGGAGCGTCTGCCATTTTGACGAGTCTCAATTGACTGTCAATGCTTACCAGGTTTTATAAAATGCCTTCACCAATTTCAATATTCTCAAAATAACAAATATTCGGGTGCTCCAACAATCGCTGCTCAAGCCTCTATCTTCTTCAGTTGTCTGTCTATCTCTGGATTGGAACCAACCACTTAGCCCATGTAGCTCCTTAACTTTGTTTCAATTCCTTTACAACATATCTCTTTTCAACATCTCAACTGAACACAAATACAGACGGACAGACTAGTCGACTTTACACATTTACTAAAAAATACTCTGATCGCATATTTTCTCCTCGCCCCTAAACAATACCCTCTCGCAGAATTGAAATAGTCTCCTTATGTAAACCTCTTTACACGTAGCCTAGGGACTCCGACTGGAAGGTGAGACGATTTATGCTAGACCCTCTTGGAACAGGCTTCTGGGCACTTCTATCTCCATCTTCACACAATATTTCCCTTTACTCTTGTTACTTTTAAATCATCAAAATCCCGTCCGCTTAATTTGCCATTATTCTCAATCTACTCACCATTCAGTCGCTTGACTCAAGGCCCTCGGTATCGTCGTCTCCTCTAACCGACCACTTTTGCCCGCAAAGCGCCTGCGGAAACCAGGTAGGGATTTCATCAAAGAGGGACACTGCACACCGTCTTGGTTTTCTTGCAAGTTTTATATTCGGCCGCTCTCCACAGGAAAGCTTGCGATCTTCCGGCTACATGCCAGAGGATATCCAATAGTCTGAAAATCTAGAGCCAACAGGTCACTGGGTCTTAAACCATCCTACCACTGCTACCACGTGATCACATGGGCCTTAATTTAGGTAGCGTGTCATGCAGGTGGATAGGAAACAGAATAACGCTGTACTCCAATAATTAGACCGACTCAGCAAAACGGCAAATTTCATTAACTGTTTTAATATCAATTATCTAAAACAGGGAGTTACAACGAACATCAACGAACGTTGCAAAGGGATTTCTCTCAAAGTATTTCATAAAAAACATTTGTGTAGCAAAAACTCATACTACGTGACAAATAAGAAAAACATACGGGGGATTGAGGTTGGCTTAAGGAGAATATCTAAGTATACTTTCTATAAAGAGTTGGGTTGTGGTTGGGTCTCTACAGTCAGGTGGACAATTCATGCCCACCCCTAGTGCAAGTCATCTTCATCAGCTATTAAAACCACGGTACTCTATTGGCTCTCAAACTAGAAGGTCCTTCGTTATACGGCACTCTACAATTGGTTGGCACGCCCGTGCCCTTCTGGAACATTCAATTCACTTAGCAGCATGTGAGCTCAGACCAAGGTGCCAGGAGGTGGACTTGACTGTACCTCCTCACCCAATTATCCCACCATCTCCCATGCCTTCTGCCATGCAGACGATATTTGAACTTGGCCTTGCAATGTATTCTCATCTCTGGGAATATAAGGGAGTACGGGCACACACTTATCAAAGTTCTGGACTGCATGCACACTTTATTCCCATCCTTGGTTTACATGACAGGAGACCGCAATTCGGCTCTTTTTGCAGCATTTGTCTTGAATTAATAAACTTGGCACTCATGGTGTTCTTTCTTTGCACCTTAGCGAGGGATAATTCAGCTTCTCACGTTCACTGTTCTTTGCCGATAGATAACCAGTTATTGGCTGCCTTCAGTCTTGACACCAGGCCAGACAGCCCTTCTTGCTTCTTCCATACTCCCAGCTAATTCTTTGCTGCAACACAGTCTTCAGCCCTTATCTTCATTGTCTGAACTTACTAAAATTGTGACACTGATGTCCAGCTTCTATATAACGGCGTCTTTGCCCGCAGACTATTCACTACGTATAGCCAGCTTCCATTATTACTTAGTCTACTTGCGTTGCTGCATCTTTACAATTATTAAACCGCTTGCATTTTCTTTACTTCATCATCAGTTTCTGTAAGGTCCAAACATTCTCTTCGTCAGCCAGTCTTCTTAGTGTGTCACACTCATTTCTTGTGATGCCACCAACTCCTCTTTCTCTCTTTTTCATAATCCTTTGGGGGATCTCCTCCAAGAGATTGGCATCTCTTCGGGAATACATCTGATAGGGTTTTCTAAGTGGATACCTTTCTAGAAAAACTCAACACGGAATAGTCACAACTGCTGGTTTGACTATTGGCACTATTTCAGGCTTCCAGCACACCGGTAGTAGGGGGCGGGACTTCCAGCAGAGGCAGTTGGCTGCTCCTCTACACCTTACCCGTCTAGCAACGTTCCAGGTTGTCTCCAGAACAATAACCCAAAGGTAGAGAACTCTGTGGAAGGCTGAGGGGTATCTCTCAATACCACAAGTACTAAAGGAATGGCTTGCTCCCAGTTTTTTCGTTCTGGTCCGACCGCGCATCGAAGCATCTACTTAATCGTTTTGTTGTAGCATTTAACCAATCCATCAGCTTGGGGGTGATATACGGATGCCCGTCGTTTATTCGTAGTGCCCATAAAATTGGTTCCCTGATCGGTGAGAATTTGCTCAGGAAAACCGACCATGGAAAAAACAAAAATGATCAAGATAGGTTGCATACTTGTTTCGCAGAGATACCTCTCATTGGAAATGACTCAGGGTATCTTGTTGCGTAATTGACTATTTCCATGAAGTTGTTAAAAATGTGTGGTCATTAGGTGTGGAAAAGCGCATGATGGGCAATAAATCAATTCAAGATTCCTTTTTCAAAAATTGAGATATATTATGGTTATTCGTTTTGCAATGCTTATCCTCTGTCTTGAATTTCAACAGTAACTCAAATTGTAACAACACCTCTAAACATGTTTCACCACACTTTGGTGGATTCTCAGGAGGGTTTATGAAATTATTAAAGCAGATACAGGCATCTGTTAAGATAAAACAAAATAAGAATGGTAATTAAGTCTCACGACACCAAAAATAACATTCATTATGACACAGTACTTGAAACAAGGATTGTAATTATGACTCACCATCATCTATATCCGTAATGGTGACAGCGCTCACTAAGGAGCCATATGATTTTAAAAGTCCTCAAATCAAACTGTCTCAGTAGATGTCCCCCACAGATTTGAGGCTTAAATCTCTTCTATTTACCTTAGGTATAAATTCTTACCTCAATTTATGTGGTTTCTGGATAGAATGGTCATGGGATAACCCATTTATTTTGCCACCTGGTTTTTGGTGTTTCAAAATGGTGGCGTGATTTAAATTCATTGAAGAAGTACACCAACTATGTGAATAGGAATTAATTCAACATCAAACTAACCATGCAACACAGCACAGAAAAAAATACATTTTCTTGATCTAATATATGTAGAGGAGGATGAAATTAGAACTACTCTATCACAAACCCACAGCAGGAAACGGTATACTACATGCTATAATCCAGCACATATAATAAGGAGCAAACCCTATGGATAATTTTTAAGACCCAAACCCTATGGATAACGTTTAAGAATCAAGAGAAATGATTTGTACTGTAGAAGGAGAGCTTCTATCAGGTGCACTTGTGTGGCGACGGCTGTTTGTTGACTCCCGCTGTCTAACATGGCATATGAAGGAGTCCCGTTTACTTTTATGTTGACTGTGTAGGGATATCTGCAGGTTTTGGGGGTTTGGTTTTACAATGTGCCTATTTCCATGGTTTTCAGCATGCTATACTCATGATATGCTCCCCCATTCTTCAAATTTGTATGAAGGTGGCTAACGGAGGAGCACCTCAGGGTTATCCTCGCACATTTTGTTCTTCTGAGGGTTTCCATCTTGTCAGTAGAGGCCTTGGTTTTCTGTTGCAGATGGCAAAAGAGTGATTAGCACATTACCTGGGTTAGGCTATTTGTTATAGCCGGCCTTCTGCTATGCTGCGGCTACATTAGCTTCAGCAAAACTAAGTCAACAGGGTGAAAGGGGCGGGGGGCAGGCAGGCACAGCACTTTTTTTTCTATCTCTACCCGCTCCTGTGCCTGGCAGTTAATCACTGGAATAGGGCGCTCATTCACCCTATTCCAATGAAAACTGCTTCGCTCCTGCATCGAGTGGGGAGGTATTAATTTCAATAGGGTGCTGATCCAGGCGCATTTAATAACAAAACGGTGCCTGCCGTGCCTTTTCCCACTATGCCAGCTCAGGGGAGCCCTTGAAAGACACCCCCCGAGCTGGCGTGGTGGGGGGCTAATGTCGCCCTTGGGGGCATGGTGCCCCGGGCTGTCGCCCAGCTCGCCCTGCCCCAACGCAGGTTTTGCTAATTACACTACATCGCCCTCCACACATGGACACTCTACCTGGTATGTTGTGGTGGTTGTTGGTGAGGTGAGTTTACCAGAGTCTTTGGACTCTTGTAACCCACTCCATCGCCCACAAGCCAGGTTAATCTTAATTGTGCATACCTCTCTACTGCATGCCAAAGCCCCCTCTTCCCCCTGGACCCGGCTCCAGGCTTCTAGGAGTGGTGCATGTAGGAAACAGGGAGAGAAGTGGAAATCACCTCTTCCCCCAGAGGCCTGCTTCCTGCCATGACAGATGAGGCCCCATGGGCGCTGGCTCATGGCTCCTGGCCTAAACAGTACCACAATTGCCATTAGGTACACCAGCCTGCAAAGAACCCATAAGTAGCTAGGCAAGCTTTGGGCCACACCTTGCATGGGCTTGCAAAACTGGTCTGACTTTAGACACAACTGTTAGCTGATTGTCCATAATGGGTGATGCAACAACGCCCCACTGCACAGTATGAATGAGCCGCCACAGACCAAACATGCGTGTTTTGCCTCACTACATGCAGCTTGGATTCTGGAACTATTTAGAGATTAGAGTGGCAATTGCTCAGCACAAGAGTACTCAATGATCAAAAAAGGCTAAAGGTGTGATATTTCATTTCAAATTCACAAACGGCTTGCTGTGATTTGAGAAATTACCTTTACAAGAGAATATACAGTGTTGTCTGCTAAGTGTTTTATTTGTATTTGTATTTATTTAGTTTATATATAAACTTAGTTGGACTAAAGCACAGTTTTAAATCAGTGAGGATACAGACATTACAAAAGATAGAGATTCACTCCTGAAAATTCACATATAACAAGCATTAAATATGTTCACGTTCATGGTAATCCCAGGTAAACTAGAGCCTTCAAACTCCACATTTCTTCAAAACATCTCATCCAAAAAAGGAAGGAAGAGTTGGGCATCAACCTGAGCAACGTATTACCCAATATATCTGTCTGGACTTACCTGAATAGATGTTACAGCATAACATATCGCTAAAAATACAAAATTCTGTCAAGTTGTGACAGCAGTTGTTGAGTTACAATCTTTGTTTCAAAATTATTTTATCACTGCATTGATAACAAAATTAAATAAATATGGGCTGCAAAAAGATACACTATGGCCACTCAAAGAAATCTCACACTTAATGCAATGCATCTTTAAAAATAAGACTGAGGTGATTTATTAATTTTGTTAAGAACACTGATACAAAGCACAGTAAAAGGCCACAGACCAGTAAATAAAATGTGGATCTTTACATTTTACAAATGTTGCTACAGTACTACTGATAGAACAGACTGCCTAGCTAGTTAGAATTGCCAGCATGTGAGCTCACCCGTCGGTGTAAGAATGTAATAAAGCTTTCAGTATCCGATCGGTTCAAATAACACCAATTTCCAATAGGGACTTGTACCAGAGAAATGCACTGATTAGGAAATTCTGATGATACTATAACGGTTAAACTTTGCTCAATAGAGATGGGTATTTGTCTTCTAGATGAAGCTATCTTAACAGTAGACTGTACAGGAGGCCTTCAGTCATCACTTAACATTTATACAGGTTATTAGCACTATCTGTAAATATACAATATAAACAAAACTGTACATTCATGGCAAATAGCTTTGTTCTCCAAAACTGTAGGCAACTCATTAGCTTAAGACACCCTTGCCTGACAAAATAAAAAGGCACATCTGAATAAGATGCATGCTTACTGCTAGTCTCTGTTTCAATCACTGGGCTAGGTAGTCCTCGTTTTAAAAAGTTGTCAATAATAATGAAACATAGTGCATTTGACGTCTTTGTTTTATTTACCACTCCACTTGTGTTTTCTGTTCAGCAGCACGTTGATTGAGTTGTAAAGATATGGCCTGACATGTCTGAGAACAGTATGTCATTTTATTCACAAACCTACTACAGGGTGAGTGACCAAATAAGTTTTAAAATCAGTAACACTCCCACATCCTTATGTTATGTAATCTGCAGTTTAAAAAGACCACTCGTGCACAAATTAGAAAAATTCAACAAACGCACCTTTTTTGGCTCAGTGCAATGAAGTGATGTCAGTTTAGATTTTAGTGTAGTTTACAGTGCAAAGTGTACATTATTTATACTGGCAAAACGGTGGGCACTGAGGATCTGAGACAAGGCAATACTACTGATCACCTGAGGGTAATGTGTTGTCTGACCGTTCCAATGATGTAGTGTGACTCTTTTCCAAGGATTTCCCATCAGTTTTTGATCAGCTGCATTTTAAGAGCATTCTTCTTTAAAAGTACTATAATACAGTGCCTTTTCGAATGAATAAATAAAAATGGAACCTTTTGCGTTCTATTCCAGTGTCAATGACTAATATGGCTGTGGTCATTGAGGAGCTTCTGTGTGCTCCAGCAGAGAGAGTCTGTGCAAAGGAGGATGAGAAAGTTCCCTCTTATAAGTCTTTGGGGGCAGTTTTGGTAACTGTGGGTTAGAATTCTGCCTTGGTGGGACTGGTGGTGCTGGAGGGTGAGCAAGATTGTTGTGACTTGCACTAGGCACACAGGAGCGACGCAGCACCCTAGGGGATGGAGTGCTTGGGGGTGTATTTGGGGAGTTGGGACACGTGCTGGCTTCCCTAAACCAGTCCTGCTCTCTGTGAAGACGCCCACCTGGCGGCGGCTGAAGGTTCAAAGGACAGTTTATAAAGTGTTCTGGAGGCCGCAGCGGTACTGGAGGAGGAGTGTCTGGAATAGGGTCTCTTGGAGGCGGAGGCGGTGGGCTATGCAGTGGTCCATCAAAAACAGAACTGTAAGAAGGAACTCTTGGTTGAATCTTTGGAGGCGGAGGTTGTCTCGGTGGAATTGCAGGAGGGTCGTCGTCCGATCTGGAGTTTCCCTAAAAAGAAAATAGGCTACAATTACACAATGCTTTTCTTTATATGGGAGCACATCACAAATAAACTTGATACACAGATATGTAAAATGTGTGAGCTTGTAAGACTCAATCTTACGAAGTACACAGCTGTAGGTTACAAAGGTTCGGAAACTGTTTAAACAGCGCAATTGTTATTACAAAGAGAATTTGTGGATCATTTTCTGAATTATACATAATCTAGATTATATAATGCAGAATGTATTACAGTACTCTAATTCGTTCAATCAGGTTTGACGATTTAACAATCTGCAATGTTGTGTCAGGTCAAAATAAAACCGATGTGCGCTCAGAAACGGTTTCAGGAAGCCATTTATTTTCCTTAAAAGTCCTTTTACTTGAATAGGCTATTCTACTATGTTTCACAAAATGTCAGTTTTCACTCCAATGAAATGTAGCTTGCACAAAAATAAGGCAAAATTACAAAGGCAGCAAGAGGTTTGTGCTTACATCTTCTGTTAACTGTACCAGGACGTTTTCTGTCTATTTCTATACACAACATTCCGGGAAAAACAAATAATTATCACAGACGCTCCAAGGGCATATAACAAGACAGAGCTCACGAGACAGTATTTTTGTTGTTTTACTTTTCTAAACTTGAACCAACCCCACACCTCAGCGTGCCTCAGCCCCTTTCAATGGGTGCCCCCCCCCTCAACACCTGAAGGGCTATCTTCCTCTGGGTTTACCCGGTCAGGCCCAGACAGTGTCGCAACCAAGTGCTTTCAGGCTGTCTGCGTATCTGCTTCTCCCCGCCCCCCTCTATTTGTAGTCTCTTGCCACACCGTTGTTTCGGCATTTGCCGATTTCTGGAAGTCATGCCACCAGGCTTCTGCTTTCAGCCTCCTGCTAGCTTTCCAGCACATTGCTATCCTGCATTTAGCAAGTATGTACGCTAGATCTTTGTGTTTACACACATGTTTGAGTTTATGCGGCCTGGGGAACCCCCTCCCCCTAACATGCATGCCCACAGGGAGTCTATATCCAAGAGTATCTCTTTTTCTGATATGAGGTGTGCCACCTCCCTCCAGAATCCCCTTATCTCAGGGCATGTCCAGAACATATGCACCATTCCTGTGTCTACTTCGCCACATTTTAAGCATGTCTGTGTTCCAATATTTTTAAACTTGGCTATCTTCTTGGGGGGTCATGTACGTCAGCATAGTTCGTGTATGAGACGCCTAGTTTCTCGAGGAGGTAAATAAGCGGCTTAGTGAACACATTGTAGAGAATGGGGGAGACTCTGCATGTGACAGGGATAGGTTGTGCTGTTGCAGTGGGAGAAAAGACTCTCGTGGTCCTGTCTGCCAGGAGGGATTTGATCCATTTTGTAGCACTAGTTGAGAAATGGGCTGCGTGTTCCAAGTGTTGACAGAGGATATTGTGGTTGACTAAGTCGGTGGCAGCGCACAGGTCTAGGAGGAGAATTGCTATGTCTCCTTTATCCTTGATTTGATCCATGTGGATTTTGAGGTCTAGTAAGGCAGTTTCTGTCCCGTGACCTGGACAGAAGCCTGATTGGCGGAGGCCTAAGAGGTTGTGGGTTTCCAAATATTTTTGAATATGTAGATACGCGACTACGCCAAGGTTTTTCAGGAGAAATGGCACCGTAGTGATTGGTCGGTAATTAGTTGGGATGTTTGGGTCTAGTGTATTTTTTTTGTTGCAGGGGGAGCACCCATGATTCTTTCAAATTTCCTGGTACGTTGCTGGACGTGAAGGAGCTGTTGATTAGGGTTGTGATAAATGGTGTAAGTTTCTCAGCACAATCTTTGATGATGGTTGCGGGGCAGATGTCATCTTGACATCTGGATGGCTTTAGACCATTGATGATTTTTTCGTTTCCACGGTGGAGATCGGAGTGAATTCGAATCTGGGGATGGGGGTGTTATTGGGAGGGGGCAGATCGGGTGGCGGGTTGACTGGGGCAAGCTTAGATGATTTGGCTTTGATTTTATTCTGAAGTGAGGCGACTTTGGCGGAAAGTGCATTTTGGAGGTTAGTCCACTAGATAAGATCCTTGATGCATTGGTCCGGGGTGGGTGCACGTGAATCAAGCTCCTGAAGTATGGAGAAGGGTTCTTTGGTGTTAGAGTTGGCATTCTCGATTCTCATGCTGTAGGTGTTACCCTTTGTGTGGATGGGGGCTACTTTGTATTGGGTCGCTAGGGAGTTGAAAAGACATTTCTTTTCGCAGGAGGTTTTTTTCCTTCCAGATTTTCTCTGCTGTTCTTTTGGTTGTGCTAAGGTTATTTAGGTTGTCAGTAAACCATAAGTTGGAGTTTCTGATGGCTTTGTGAAGGCCTGGGGGGGCTACTTTGTCGATGGCCTCTTGTAGGGTTTGGTTGTAGAGCGATACTAGGTTGGTAGGATTAGAAGTGGTGTTTGCATGAGTGATGATTGGGAGTAGTAGGGGAAGTATATTGTCTGGTGTGTTCTTGTGGTTTCTTGGGAAAGCTGCTTGTGTGGGTTGCGGTCGGATATTAGGCTTAGTTGAGAAGCTGATATTGAATTGAATGACATTGTGGTCTGACCATGGGCACGGTGTGTTAGCTAGGATGTTGGTGAGACAGTTCAGGTCGGCTAACCAATCTAGTGCACATCCTTTGTTGTGGGTGGGGCTCGTAATTTTGAGGGTAAGGCCATGTACTTCTATAGTGTTGGCAATGGTGGTAACCTGGGAGTCGGACGGGTCGTTCAAGCCTAGGTTGAAATCTTCCATGATGATAATTTCTGAAAGAGGTTTGGTGTTGGAGGTGAGAAGGGTAGCTATATCTTCCTCAAAGGATGTCAGAGGGCCGGGCGGTCTGTAAATCAGGTGGATGGTGAGGGTAGATTTAAGTGAGAGTTTGAGCAAGATGAGTTCCCCTGATGGGAATGTTTGGCTGGTGGTGGTTCTTAACTGGATGTTATTTTTGGCAATGAGGTCCACTCCCCCACCTTTAGAGCCTGTTCTATCTTTCCTAAGGATAGTGTATACTTCGGGGATGGCCATGGAGAGAATAGGGACGGCTGCTGCATGGAGCCAGGTTTCCATGATTGCTAGGAAGGCAAGGTCTCGGGAGGTGATCAGGTCAACTATGTCTAATGTGTGTGCCAGAAGGGATCTAGCGTTGATAAGAGTGCCCTTAATGTTAGACAAGGACGGTGTTTGCTCCTTGTTCAGAAGGCTAGCTGAGGGCTTTCCTAGCTGGCTCTTTTTTGTTGTGTCCTTCATGTTTTGGAGAAAGTGGGAAGCTAGGCGTTTGTTTCTTAGTTCAAGGGAACATGGAGTGGTGTGCACCACAATGTTTGGCGTAGGAGGTTCATTATTGGGCTCTATGAGGTCCAATGTTTCCTGTTCATTGATAGTCATGGGTGTATCTTGACGATCCGAAGGAGGCGGGAATGGCAGTGTTTTTGGAAGAAGGTGGGAGGGAGGGATATCTATTGAGTCGGGAGGCACGAGTGCCATTTGCATAAGGCTTTTAGCTTTACAAGTTAAGTCTGGGAGGCGATTGTGTGGTTCCTTAGTGTGCGATATGGAGTTCTAGGGATAGTCCCAACTAGACAGTAGACTGAGGAACATCTACTGGCTGGAGGTGGTATACGACTAGTCATGAGGGGGTAGCCATAGGCGGGGACTGCCTTAGGTCAGATATGGCCCTAGGAAAGGAGGGGTGTGCGACTCCCTTTCAATAGTCAGGCAAGATGTGAATCATAACCTTTTTTTAAAAAAAATAATTTTATTATTTTGATCAAACAATACATTAAACAGCAAATAAGCATAAAACCAGAAACAACAAACACTGCACTCCCCCCGCCTCCCCCCATATGAGCCTGTTTATTCCTTGCTCTCGATATCTGTTTCGTGTGTCAGGGTTTCACTGCTTTCAGATCCTGCTGTGGCCACTGCCGCTCCAAACATTTCGGCTATCAGCAGTTTCCATGCCATTAGAGAACCCGTTTCCTCTTCACCCCCAGCGCCACTGGCTTCTTGCCACACAATTGTTTCCGCCTCCGCCCATTTTTGCAGGTCTTTCCACCACACCTCCACTCGCGGCCCGTGACACTTCTTCCACCCCATGGCGATCCTGCGCTTCGCAAGCACGTATGCTAGGTCTTTTAATTTTTCAATATGTCTGTGCTTCCGCGTTCTGGGATACCCCCCCAACAGGCAGGCCCAGGCCGAGTCTATTGCTAGTGTGATCCCTTTTTCCGCTAACTTCAGAGCCACTTCCCCCCAATAGGCTTCAATTACCGGGCATGCCCAGAACATATGTATCATGTCTACATCGTCCTCGTCGCACTTGGGGCAAGCCTGGCGCCCAACATTTCTAAACCTTGATATTCTCCGAGGGGTCATGTAGGCCCTGTGCGTCATGTACAGCTGTAGTTGCTTAAACCTGGCATTTCTCAACACCTTCTTATGATATCCCATAGCCCGTTTCCACATCCCATCTTCCATCGGGGCTCCCATCTCTGTTTCCCATTCTGTTCTCAAGTGTCCCAGGTCCTTCCCGATACCAATCAGCAGCATCTCGTACAACCTGGACACTTCATGTCCCCCCCCTCTGAAGTGTCGTATATCACCTCAACGGTGGTGTTCGGTTCCTCCGCCAACCTGGCTTCGGGCTACCTACTCAGGATCTCCTGTACTATCCTGTGGTAAGTTACATACTGACCACTGTGCAGTCCCGACATCATCCCAAGTTCCCCCAACTCCATGATAGCCCCTTCCTGCCAGATGTCTCCCAAGGTGACTAATCCCACCGACTCCCAATAAGTCCTAATGATTACCCTCATTTGCCCATCTCCCTTCGTCAGTGCGACCAGCGGCACCTGCGGGACACAAGGGAAAGGGTCCCCATCATTCGGCAGGCTCGGCGCCACATGCTCCATCCCAACCACAGCATCCTAGGGCGCCCCCTCACCTCAGAGCTAGCCACCCAAATTATTTCCCGCAAGTAAAAAGGAGCACAATCTCTCGCGAGCAATCTGTGTTCCGGGGTCTCCTCATCAGGGAGCCACCTAGCTACGTACTGCAGTTGTGCCGCTACATAATAAGCCTCGAAGTTGGGCAGTTTAATACCGCCTTTCTCATAAAAGTTCTGCAGCTTCCATAATGCAACTCTGTGTCGGGTGCCATGCCACAAAAAGTCCCTGCACAGGCTGTGTAGTTTAGCAAAAAACTTCCTAGGGATCATATAAGGGATATTGTTGAAATAATGTAAAAGTCGGGGCAGGACCACCATTTTAAGCATAGCCCCCCTGCCCATCATCGCAAGGGGCAACCTTTCCCAAAACCTCATACACTTCCCAATTTTTCCTATAGCAATTTCAGTGTTGCGCCTGTGTTCCTCCTCAACGGAGTGATATACATCTATCCCCAAATAGCGGAAGGAGCCCACCACCCACGGGATCTGCAACACAGGTAGCCTCTCCACAGGCTTTCCCACGTACCTCCCCAGCGGGAATAGGCTAGATTTTTGGGGGTTCACTGCTATACCGGACAATCTGGCGTACCGCTCCATCACCTCCAAAACATACTGAAGATTCTCTTCCGGATACATTAAATATAACAACAGATCATCCGCGTACAAGGAGATGAGATGCCTTTCCTTTCCTATCTCAATGCCAATCGGCTCATATTGTTGCCTGAGGTATATCGCTAGGGGCTCCAGGGCCAGGATGTATAACATCGGGGACCACCGGCATCCCTGTCTAGTGCCTTTGCCTAGCTGCCATCTCTCAGACACCACTGCCCCCGTGCGGACCCTAGCTAGCGGTTCGCTATATAGCATTCTAGCCCATTTAATGTAACCCGGCCCCATGCCATACTCCCTCAGGGCCGCCAGCAGCCACGGCCACTTAACGGAATCGAACGCCTTGACCGCGTCCAGCGTCACAATCGCCATTTCGCTATCCTGTCCACACCCCCATTCGACCACTCGGTGGAGTCGTCTATGGTTGTGAGTGATGTTTCTGCTAGGGACATAGCCTATTTGGTCAGGGTGAATCAACTTCCCAATCACTCTCTGCATTCTATTTGCCAAAACCGCCGTAAGGATCTTACTGTCCTGATTTAACATCGACAGAGGCCTATAAGAGCTACAGCTATGTCCTGGTTTATTGGGTTTGGGGAGCGGTATAATAATCGCCTCCCTAAGCGACTCCGGCAGCCGTCCCACTTCAAACGCCTCGTTAAGCATGTCTAGCATGGGTGGAAGCACCTCTTCCTGATACATTTTATAGAATTCGCTAGGGAACCCATCTGCCCCGGGGGCTTTACAAGTAGGTAACTGCCTCACCGTCTCCTTCAGTTCCTCGAGAGTGATTGGTGCATCAAGTTCCTCCCTTTCCTCGTCACTCACCTTGGGCAGGCCTATGTCCTCCAATACTTCCTCAATCTCATTTTGGTTGCTCTCCCCATCATCCACATATAAGGCAGTATAATATTTCGCGAATGCCCCGTTTACTCCCTCTTGAGTATCTACCGTCTCACCCTCCTCATCGGTTACAGTCCGAATCGGGGATCTGGGGGCTTCGCTCTTATATAGCCACGCCAGGAGCCGGCCCGTTTTATCTCCTCCCGAATGTTGCCTTTCTATGTATTTTTTGTAGTTTAAATTACAGAGCCTGTCCCAGCATTCCGCACACTTCCGCTGTAGTCTAAATATTTCCTTCGTGTCTGCCTCATCTCCCTCCAGCTTCTTCTCTAGTTCAATCTCTGCCTCTTGTAGTTCAGCCATGACCCCACCTAGCAACCCCTTTGACTTAGCAATGGCAACCCCTCGCATCACCACTTTGAAGGCCTCCCATAAAGTGCCCGCTGACTGCACGCTGCCAGTGTTCATTTCAAAATAAGCAATGATCTCCTCTCTCAGATCCTCCCTGAAAACAGAGTCTTTGAGCGCCTCCGCACGGAGGCGCCATGTTGGTATTCGCGCCCTGGGGGGGCAATACTGCCACCCGAGGACCAGGGGCGAGTGATCCGAGAGAACCCTAGCTTTATATTCTGCGTGGGTACTCTCAGTAACCACGTCCTGGGTGGCAAAGATATAATCAAGTCTTGTGTATAGCTGATGCGGAGCCGAGTAGTGCGAATACTGTCTCCCCTCGGGGTGTTTCACTCTCCACACATCAGCCAAGCCAAAGTCTGTTAGCAATCCTTGCAACACCTTGGCCGCTGGGCTGAGCCTAGCCGCCCCCCCGTCCGACCTATCTATTTTTGGATTCAAGACACAATTGAAGTCCCCTCCCCACACCACCGCAGCCCCCGCCCCCAGCTTAGTACACAACGTCTTAAAGTATGCCGCCGTATTTTGGTTTGGGGCATAAGTATTCACTATACATACTTCTCTGTTTTCTAACAGTCCTTTGATTATGACTAACCTCCCTTCTGCATCTACAATTTCTTCAATCATCTTAAATGGGACATGCGGCGCTATCCAGACAAGCACTCCCCTTGCATAGGCAGAATACGATGAGCCCACCGCTATTCCTTTCCATTTCGTCTTTACCACTTCCAACCTCTCCTACGTCAGATGTGTCTCCTGCAGCAAGGCAATGTCTATCTTCTGACGCCTCAAGTACAACATAACCTTATTACGCTTCAGATAGCTGTTGAGCCCTCTAATGTTCCAAGTTAATATTTTGAGATCACCCATGGTCTGTCGATTGCTCCCCATCCCCTCCCCCCCCGGCCCTCACCCTCACACCAAACAGATTCCCTGTAATAGAACGTCCACCAGGCTCATATATATATTTTAAACACCCCAACACCCCAACCCAACTAACTGCCCAGCTCCATCCCTGGATCTCAGGCATTCCCGCGTTTGGCTCTCCCTTGACTACCCAATTGAGAACCCAGCAGGGCGTCACCTCACTAACAGTGACCTAACTAACCTCTAAATGGGGGTAGAGAGATCGGTCTCGGGAGACTCCTACCTTACATAGCATTCTTCATGCGCACGGCTCATGTTTTCTACCAGCCGAAGTGTGCCAGCCGCCTAGCCACATCAATGACTATAATCAAGTCCCACAGATCTCAATCCAGCTAGCTCCATCCCTCTGCTCGTTCCATCAAACTGCATCTTGCTTTTGAATATCTGGCTCCTGGGAGCAGCTCTGCATGTCTAGCCACCCCATGGCGTCTTCTGGAGTTTCAAAGAACAGCATCCTGCTTCCGTGGAACACCTTTAATTTAGCCGGGTAGAGCAGCATATATCTGTAGCCCGCCTCCCGCAATCTCCTCTTAACCGATCCGAAGTTCATGCGGCTTCGCTGCACCCGCAGGGTGTAATCCGGATAAGCAGTTATATTCGCCGCTCCCCGTTGTATTGTTCCCCCCTTACGGAAGTGTTCAAGGATTCGTTCGCGATCTCGATAATTCAGAATCTTGGCAATCAATGGCCTGGGCGGGCTACCCGGAGGTGGCTTCCTGGTCAAAGCCCTGTGCGCCCTTTCTACAGCGAATCCCTGTGATAGGTTCCCCCTGGTGATTTCCTGCAGCAGCATATTTTCCACATACTCCGTCGGATTATGGCCCTCGGCTCCTTCCGGCAGTCCGACAATACGAATGTTATTTCTCCGAGCGCGCCCTTCTGCCTCATCAGCTCTGCTCTCCAGATTGCCCAATCGTTGCACCACGGCATGTAGCTGTCATGATGCCTACCTCTAAGGAGCCAGGCCGGGCCCAGCAACCCCAGAGGCAGACATCATTTTCCCCAGCGAAGTCTCAGCGGGCCCTTTGGACTCAGTGCTGGCGCCTTAGGCGCCAGGCTCATAGCGGACCCCAGTCCTGGCGCCTTAGGCGCCAGGCTCATAGAAGAGGATATGTGTTTAAGTGCTTGGGTGCACACTTACCTGATGCAGACCTTGCTGCTTCATCCAGGCCCTCTTGAGGCCTGAATGGGACTACTTAACCTGTAGGACTACTTCACCACCCGGGTGTGGTCGGGGAAGGATACATACCTGATTGGTGGAAGGATACATACATACCAGGAACTTCTTCCAAGGCTATTTAAACCCCACCCGAACAGCCACACATGCTTCGCGTTGTTCTGCACCTAGCAGCTGGACGCTCACCGTGTCAGCTCCTGCATCCTGACTTCAGCCACGCCTGCCAGCACCCTGGAACACCTGCAAGGGGAGAAAGGAAGAGAATAGGAGAAGAAAAGCCCTTACCTGCTAAATCTGCATCCCGGAGTCATTTCTCCAACGGCCCTGAAAAGGAAGACATCATTTTAAAGGCATTTCGTTTCGATCGCTGCAGCGCTGCATTTTACTCACCTTTGCAAGGCACTTCCATCTTCAGCAGCGATCTTCCGGATTCAGCTACGCCCCGGCGCCTAGAGGAAAAAAGACAAGAACAAAGGTGAGAGGGAGAAAAGGAATAAGGAAAGCTCAGTTTCCTTTTAAGTCTTACCTGTTGGATTATTCCCACTGCATTTCGGGTCCTGCCGCTTCCTGGCATCTCCGGACCCCGGCCCCTATGGGGAAAAAAGACAAAGACATTGAATGAGCGAATGCAAAGACATTACCTGAGCGCTCATCCAGAACTGTTTCACTTCGGGTCGGCGCCATATCTCCGGCACTCCGAACCCCGGCCCCTAAGGGGAAAAAGACATAAGCATTAGCGCTTGCTGCAATTAGACAACAAACATTATTATTAAGCTTGAACTTTTGAACAGAACTTTTACAGCGCCTTACCTGAACAGTCAAGCTTACCTGAACTCCCATCAATCCTCAATCCAGTGAAGTAACTGGGTTTCAATGCGCCCCTGCATCAGAAGCAGGATGGCGAGCTCATCCTTCCAAACCCTAAGGTGAGGCTTCACGGGGAATCGTGGAGGAGGTATCGTGGAGGGTTGGAAGGGAGTGGGAGGCTTGAGCATTGTTCCACAGTTGGTAATGCTCCCTTTTCACGCACAGGAGGGTATCCAACGAGCCAGGGAAGCCAGAATAGAGGGGCCCTTCCTGTCCATCTTCAGAGTTCTGCGCCTTCGACGCCGCGCCTCCGTGGGAACCAGGTGAGCGTTACAGAACGCGAAGCCTTACCACAATTTCCCACCTGGGCGCTATGGAGACTTCCGAGACAGATCAGCTGGCCCATCTTTTAGGGGAATTACGGGCAGAAGTGCACTCAGCCCGCCAGGAGACTAATGCTCTCAGAAGGGAACTAATCCTATCCAAGGAAAGAACTGATGATCTGGCCAAAAGGTTATTGCAGGGCCAGGCAGAGCACACTCCTTTACCTGTTTCCGGAGATATTTCTACAACAATGGGTTCGAATAACCCGGTACAAATCAATCTACCTGGACACATGCCTTTGGCCCCGCCGGAACGTTTTGCGGGGGATCCCAAGAAATATGCCGTTTTTATGAACCAATGCCGTTTACACTTTTTATGCAGGCCCGGGGCCTTCCCCAACGACCAGACCAAAGTAGCCTTTGTACTATCTTACCTCAGTGGCTGTGCTGCCGATTGGTCTATTCCATTGGTAAATCAGGATGATCCCATTCTCCGGGATTTCCAGGGCTTCCAGGCCAGCATGGAAAGATTGTTCGCTCGACACTCGCAGGGACAGGCCCTTGACAACGAACTGCTATCCTTACGACAAGGTAATCAGGATCTTTTGTCCTATATCGCCACCTTTAATAGACTAGTTGTGGAAACCGGATGGCCTGAAAATAAAAGGATCACATTGTTTCATCGAGGCCTGCGCGGAGAGCTTAAAGATGTTATAGCTCAGATAGTAGATCCACCCCAGGCCTTTGCAGACTACATAGACTTAGTGGTTCAACTTGATCACAGACTTCAAAATAGAAAAGCAGATCGGCTCAAGTATGAAACCAGAGTACCTATCAAGACCCACGTTAACTCCAAGAGTACTGACGTTTCCGAACCTATGCAAATTGGCAGTGTTAAAGGACCATTAACGCAGAAGGAACGAGAGAGAAGGCGACAAATGCAACTTTGTCTGTATTGCTGAACTTCCGGTCACTTTCTTCAAAGTTGTCCAGTTAAACCACCCAAGAAGGTGGTTGGAGCCACTGATAACGAGTTATTGACACCTGGTTCGGGAAACGACCTAGCCCGACAAGCGTAGGGGTCCGCTTGCCGAGCTTGAAAACAAACTCTTTGACCTCGCATTTTGTCATGCCAATGGTGCTTGTGAACCCAAAACAGCCTCAGCAGTTGCATGCTATAAAAGCATACATAGACAGTGGAGCTATTGGAAATTACATAGACCGTGAATTGGCTTCCAGGATTAAGCTTCCTCTCCGCCCGAAAGTAACCCAAGATGTAATTACTACAGTTGATGGAACCGAAATAGCCTCAGGGCCTGTAACGCATTCCACAGTTGAAATCACTCTGGTGGGTCAGGACGGACATCGGGAAGCAATCGTGTTTGATGTGATCAAGGCCCCACAATTTCAAGTACTTCTTGGAATCCCTTGGTTAGAAACACATAATCCGAGAATAGACTGGCGAGCAAAGAAGATAACTTTTCCTGATTGTGAACCAACCTGTTACCCAAGGAATCCAGCTATGGGTCTAGCCTCTGTAACTTCCACCCCTGTACAGCTACCTTCTGAATACCAAGAATTCCAAGATGTTTTTCAGAAAGAGCAGGCTAACACCTTACCTCCCCATCGATCTTACGATTGCCAAATCGACTTGGTACCCAATGCACAACTACCTTGTAGTAGGATTTATGCTCTTACTGAACCTGAGAACCTGCATTTGCGCCAGTATTTGGATCAATACCTGGCCAATGGTTTCATTCGCCCATCAAAGTCACCAGTCTCTTCCGCTTTGTTCTTCGTACCTAAAAAGGAAGGAGACCTTAGGGCCTGTATTGACTACCGCACCCTAAATCAGATAACGATTAAGAATCGTTACCCTTTGCCCCTGATACCTGAGCTTATCGACCAAGTAAAAGATGCTCGTGTGTACACCAAGCTAGATCTCCGAGGAGCTTACCACCTGGTACGTATAAAAGAGGGCGACGAGTGGAAGACTGCATTCCGCACCAAATTTGGGCTCTTCGAATATCAAGTAATGCCCTTCGGTTTGTGCAACGCACCTGCCGCCTTTCAGTACTTCATGAATGATGTTCTTCGGGAACTTATCGATGTTTGTGTCATCGTTTATATTGACGACATCCTGGTGTATTCCTCCTCAGAATCTGATCACAGAAACCATGTTAGGGCAGTTCTTGAGAAATTGCGCCAGCACAAATTATTTGCCAAGCTCGAAAAATGCGTTTTTCATACCACAGAAGTGGAGTTTCTCGGATTCATCCTGACACCTCAAGGAATCCGAATGGACTCGCGGAAAGTGGACGCCATTCTCAAATGGCCATCTCCTAGCTCTGTGAAGGGAGTGCAAAGCATGCTTGGCTTTGCCAATTTCTATCGAAGGTTCATCCCGGAATTTTCTCGAACTGTTCAACCCATCACAGCTCTCCTAAAGAAAAACAAACGCTTTGAATGGAATCTTGAGGCTGAACAAGCCTTTCAGGACCTGAAAACCAAATTCACCTCTGCACCTGTATTGAAGCACCCGCGCCCAGATCTCCCTTACATCGTGGAAACCGATGCATCCAGTTCGGCCATGGGAGCTGTCCTGTCGCAAAGAGACCCAGAAACTAACCAACTACACCCTGTAGCCTTTTGGTCCAGAAAATTCTCTCCACCTGAACTCAATTACGCAATTACCGACAAAGAACTACTGGCTATTAAATCAGCTTTCAAGGCTTGGCGTCACTATCTTCTCGGTGCAAGACACACCATCACCGTAATTACGGACCACAGAAATTTGCAGTATTTAAAGACGGCCAAAGCTCAATCTTCGCGACAACTCCGATGGGCTTTATTCTTTGCGGAATTTGATTTTGTAATTACCTATCGCCCTGGCTGCAAGAATGGTAAGGCAGATGCCTTATCCCGGATAGGCATGGAAGAACCCAATTCGAGTTTAGAACCTGTGCCAATCATACCGGAACAAAGAATTCTGGGCTTGACTTCATTGCAAACCATTGAGGACATCCAAGCTCAAGTAAAACAGCTTTTTGACTCTTCTGCCTTACTGGAATGGAGTCAAAAGGGTCCTCACTACACCGTTAAGGATGATTTACCCTACTTCCAAGAGCGGTTATTTCTGCCAAGTAAAGAATTGCAGGAACTTGTCATTACCCGTCATCATGAATCATTAATGGAAGGACACCCCGGTATCGCGAAAACAGAAGAAAAGATCAAACGCCACTTCTGGTGGCCTTCTTGGAGAAAAGACATAAAGTCATTTGTGTTGTCTTGCGGAATCTGTGCCCAAAATAAGAGTCAAAAGAAAAGGCCAGCCGGCCTACTTCAACCTTTGGACATTCCACCAGCACCTTTGCACACCTTGTCAATGGACTTTATAACTGACCTGCCTCCTTGTGGTGGTTACAACACGATTCTCGTAATAGTGGATCTATTCTCCAAAATGGCCCATTTTATCCCTTTAAAAGGATTGCCATCAGCTTCCACCTTGGCCAAGGAATTTATGGAAAATATAGTGCGGTTACATGGTTTCCCTTCCATATTAGTCTCAGACCGTGGAAGTCAATTTATCTCCCACTTTTGGAAGAAATGTTGCCAACTAGCACAAATAGACGTGCGGTTATCCACCAGCCACCACCCCCAGACCGACGGACAAACCGAGAGAACCAATCAGACTCTCGAGCAATATCTGCGGTGCATGTTACACCAATCCGAGTTGAATTGGAAGGACATCCTTTGGATTGCAGAATATGCATACAACAATTCAGTGCATTCTGGAACCGGACAGACTCCTTTTTATACCTGTATGGTCACCATCCTCGGACCTCTGACCTAGATCCACCTCTGACCCTGGAGATGCCTGCAGTAAATCACCTACATTCCACAATAACCCAAGCCTTCAAAGAAGCTACAACCCACTTACAGCAAGCCAAGAAAAAGTATAAAGAAAACGCTGATTTGCACCGAAGTAAAACTCCTCCTTACCAAGTAGGAGATCAGGTATGGCTAGCAACTAAACATCTACCCCTCAAGGGTCAGCGAACTTTTAATCCCAGATTCATTGGGCCTTACCCCATCAAAGCTATTATCAACCCAGTGGCCTTTAAACTCGATTTACCATCCAACATGCGGATTCATCCCGTTTTTCACGCATCTCTTCTAAAACCAGTACAACCTGGAACCAGACTGTCTGAGCCCCCAGGCCCTGTCCAAATTGATGGAGAATTAGAATTCGAAGTGAAAGACATTTTAGATTCCAAGATAGTTAAGTCGAAACTCTTCTATCTTGTTGATTGGAAAGGATATGGACCTCAGGAAAGATCTTGGGAACCCAGTAACTATGTTCACGCACCACGATTAATTCAAAGATTCCATCGAAGATTCCCGCACAAACCAAAACCCCCGGAGGAAAAGACCTTGGGAGGGGCCTTGAGGGGGGGTACTGTCATGATGCCTACCTCTAAGGAGCCAGGCCGGGCCCAGCAACCCCAGAGGCAGACATCATTTTCCCCAGGGAAGTCTCAGCGGGCCCTTTGGACTCAGTCCTGGCGCCTTAGGCGCCAGGCTCATAGCGGACCCCAGTCCTGGCGCCTTAGGCGCCAGGCTCATAGAAGAGGATATGTGTTTAAGTGCTTGGGTGCACACTTACCTGATGCAGACCTTGCTGCTTCATCCAGGCCCTCTTGAGGCCTGAATGGGACTACTTAACCTGTAGGACTACTTCACCACCCGGGTGTGGTCGGGGAAGGATACATACCTGATTGGTGGAAGGATACATACATACCAGGAACTTCTTCCAAGGCTATTTAAACCCCACCCGAACAGCCACACATGCTTCGCGTTGTTCTGCACCTAGCAGCTGGACGCTCACCGTGTCAGCTCCTGCATCCTGACTTCAGCCACGCCTGCCAGCACCCTGGAACACCTGCAAGGGGAGAAAGGAAGAGAATAGGAGAAGAAAAGCCCTTACCTGCTAAATCTGCATCCCGGAGTCATTTCTCCAACGGCCCTGAAAAGGAAGACATCATTTTAAAGGCATTTCGTTTCGATCGCTGCAGCGCTGCATTTTACTCACCTTTGCAAGGCACTTCCATCTTCAGCAGCGATATTCCGGATTCAGCTACGCCCCGGCGCCTAGAGGAAAAAAGACAAGAACAAAGGTGAGAGGGAGAAAAGGAATAAGGAAAGCTCAGTTTCCTTTTAAGTCTTACCTGTTGGATTATTCCCACTGCATTTCGGGTCCTGCCGCTTCCTGGCATCTCCGGACCCCGGCCCCTATGGGGAAAAAAGACAAAGACATTGAATGAGCGAATGCAAAGACATTACCTGAGCGCTCATCCAGAACTGTTTCACTTCGGGTCGGCGCCATATCTCCGGCACTCCGAACCCCGGCCCCTAAGGGGAAAAAGACATAAGCATTAGCGCTTGCTGCAATTAGACAACAAACATTATTATTAAGCTTGAACTTTTGAACAGAACTTTTACAGCGCCTTACCTGAACAGTCGAGCTTACCTGAACTCCCATCAATCCTCAATCCAGTGAAGTAACTGGGTTTCAATGCGCCCCTGCATCAGAAGCAGGATGGAGAGCTCATCCTTCCAAACCCTAAGGTGAGGCTTCACGGGGAATCGTGGAGGAGGTATCGTGGAGGGTTGGAAGGGAGTGGGAGGCTTGAGCATTGTTCCACAGTTGGTAATGCTCCCTTTTCACGCACAGGAGGGTATCCAACGAGCCAGGGAAGCCAGAATAGAGGGGCCCTTCCTGTCCATCTTCAGAGTTCTGCGCCTTCGACGCCGCGCCTCCGTGGGAACCAGGTGAGCGTTACAGTAGCTCCCTTTTGTGTGCAGCACAGTCTACAGCGGTCGGGCCCATTTCCTTTTCCAGGGTCTCCGTGCGCTCCGCCAGAGTCCTGACATCTTGCCTGAGGAGGTTCACATCTTCCTGTACTGCCCCAACTTGCCGCTCCATTGCTGTTTTCAATTCCGACACAGCCAGTTGAAGCTTGGACTCCCAGGCCGCCTTCAAGTCTGCGATTGCTTCCAGGACCTCCTGATTTGTACTCACGGCGGTCATTCCACCTACTGGGGTCTTATCCTTGCTCTTGGCTCCTTCTGGGCCAGTCGGCGTTCTGGTGTATTCATCTAGCGTAGGCTGCTTAGCTTTCGCTCTCGGGGGCTTGCTGGCCATTTCTTCCGTTAGCAACAGTCTATCGTTCAAGCTTGAAATTCCGGGGGCGATCCACTCTGTGCCTAAGCGTGTCTCCACCTGCGGCCTATTGCCTGCACGGAGCTCGGCTATTTTCTGCCCCTCGTTATAGACTTTGCAGGTCCCAGCTTTCGCTACCTTCTCTCACCCTTCTCGGGGCGAGTGACTGCAGTGCAGGTCATTTCTCGTGATTGGAGCCAATGTTATGCGGTATTACCTTGCCGCAACCCCCTCAGGCGGTGTATCTCGGGGGGTGGTGCGGCCCCCTATGCTGCAGCATGTACGTGGCCTGTCCTGCGGGCTCCTCTGCTCTTCCTTATTATTAGCAGGCCAACAGACCACCGCCCGACGTGTTGTAGGTGGGCTCCGTTATGGGGCTCCCACTCCGATGGAGTCAAACCGATGGCACAAAGGGCATCTCCCCTGCCTTTACCATAAAGTAATTCCCAGCGTAGTGCGGGTGCGCACGAAAGTCGCGCGTGCCTCCGCGATGTTTTCTAGGGGTCCTGGAGCTTAACTTCTTTCCGCTCGAGCAATTTAGTTCGAGGCAACAACGTTGCAACCTCGCGTGGGTCTAAGCGCGGAACGCGGAACACGTGTTACTGCCGAATCCCGCCGGTGCTTGCAACAATGTATCTTTGCCAGCGTGTGCGATCATCTTCGCACTCTTCATCCGCAGCGCCGGCGAATCAGCATGTCCGCATCCCGCACTTGCCTCAAGCCGTCTCCGCCTGGGGGGCACTTCACGGTTACCGATTGCTATATGCAATCTCTCATCCAACAGATGCCGGTCAGCAGTATCTCCGCCCGTCTGCGCCTCTATCTCATGTACGATCGGCCTCGCACAGCCCACGGTGTCGGCGTCCACTTCAGCGCCGATCGGACGCCAAGCCTCCTCGGCGCCTACCCGTTTCTTTGTTCCGATGGGCCGCCATTTTAAATCCCAATCCGGCGAGAAGCGGGCTGATGTTTCTGCTTTTATCTTCTGCGTGCCGGCTGCATTCGTCGCGATTCGTTCCACGTGTATGCGGTGGAACTTCACACGACTGCTCCTACTTTTCTAGCGCCGTGCGCCGCATTTCTTGCCCGTTTTCGTCCGCGGCATACAGGATCATCAGGAGCTCCTCCACAGACACGTCCTCTCACATGGCTCTGTAGCCACGCCCCCTGTGAATCATAACCTTATGCACATCTAGGTTTACATTTCAGCAGTTAGGCAGAGTGCAAGATTTAAGCATTGACTGCATCTAGATTTGAAATTTACCAGTCAGGCAAGTGGCGAAGTGAGAGCGCAATGCAATTTGAGCAATAGGCACAATTGAAGATGACTTTCAGCAGTCAGCCAAATGCAAGATTTTAAACATCGAGTGCATCTAGATTTGAAATTCAGCAGTCAGACAAAATGCAGGATTTAAACATTGAGTGCATCTAGATTTGAAATTCAGCAGTCAGGCAAAATGCAAGATCTAAACATTGAGTGCATCTAGATTTGAGATTCGCCAGTCAGGCAAATGGCGCAGTGAGAGCGCAACATAATTTGAGCAATAGGCACAGTTGAATATGACTTCAGCAGTCGAGAGCGAACGAAAGTGCAAGCGTAATTGATCTCGATATGCAAAGTTCCAACGTAAATTGGCCCGTCATGGGGGTGTGTGTGTGGACAACATGGGTGAGCTACTTGGTAGGTTGGGAGTGTCTCACATCGGGTTGACCTTGCAGATACGTTGTGATGCTGCAATAGCGCGTAGTCCTCAGGGGTTGGGGGCTTCTGATTGGGTGGAGTTGCAGCCGGGTTGAGGGTCTTTTTGCCAATGGGGGTGTAAGGCGCTAGAGTATCCGCAACAAGATTTGAGCATAATAATGTACAGTACCCCCGTGTTCCTCTGTGCTCCGACAGGCTCAGACAGGGGCCTTGAGCGTGGGCCTTTGGTGGGGGCCGCCGTTCGCCTGCAGGCTCCCTGATTGGCCTGCTTAAGCAGGTGGTTAACCAATCATAGCAGCATGGTGGTTAACCAATCATAGCAGCATCAAGCTTCAATGTGAAAGCACTCCAGTGCTGGAGGGCGCAGTGGCCATTTTTTAAGAGGGTTTCTCTCTATTTCAGAATAAATACAGTGCAGCTCCAATTCATGTATTCGTTTCAACAGTGATTGGGGTACACCTGATTGCAGCACAACGATGTTGCTATTAAGATAAGAATTATTAAAAGCATATTTTTTCGATTGGCGGCCAGCATTATTACAGCATTTTCTTTCGGTCCACGATCAACCCAGGAGGGCTTACCTTGTGATGGGATGCCCCGGCCATCAGTGGTTCCGGCTACGTGTTCCGATGGTGGCAGGTGGGCGGCTGCTTCTGAAGCTGTCTAGGAGCATACAATGAGGGCAGATGATGTTGGGCCCAGTGCGTGGGCCTTTGGTGGGGGCTGCCATTCGCTTGCCGGCTCCCTGATTGGTCTACTTAAGTGGGCGACCACCCAATCATAGCAGCCTCAAGCTGCGATGTGTACGCCCTACAGTATTGGAGGGCGCGACAGCCATTTTGGAGAGGGTTTCTCTCTACTTCAGAATAAATACAATGCGGCTCCAATTCATGTATTCATTTCAACAGTGATTGGGGTACACAAGATTGCATCGCGATGTTGCAATTAAGAGAGTAGTTACTTACCTGTAACTCCATTTCTCCAGCGTTGGTGTCTTTCATGGATTCACATGCTGTGAATATTTCCCGTTGTCAGGCTGGGAAACCTCTGTAACTTTAATATAGTGGTTTTCCTATAGAAAAACTTGACACCTTGAGTGTCCCATCAACGTCTTTATGGGTGCTTTAGGCAGCACCAAAGGGAGGTCCAGTATATATAGCCCCTTCCAGGCGGCTTCCCTTCAGATTTTAACCTCTCCAAACCAGGAGGCTACCTTAAGAGGATGTTTGGCTGAAGGGGAGGCTGGAGGGCGTATATGAGAATCCATGAAAGATACCAACGCTGGAGAAATGGAGTTACAGGTAAGAAACTAATCCCTTCTCCAGCACTGGATCTTTCATGGATTCACATGCTGTGAATAGACTGCGTACACTAAGAAGACCTGGCGGTGCATAACAGACAAACAGGACGTATACAAGAGGCAATATAAACAACAACAGAAAGCTATTACTTTCAGTTGACCAATAACGAACACATGACTAAAACTCAAACCCCGCAAGTTGCAGGGCTTACCTTACTAGAACAGGCGTTGAAGCACAGCACGCCCAACTTGCATGTCCTCAGCATGTTGTTGATTCAGGCAGTAGTGTCCTGTGAACGTGTGTGTGGTACTGTCCACGTCGCTATATGGCAAATGTCACTGAGTGGTAGGCCCGCCCAAAGAGCCACTACCGACGAAGGTGTGGACCTCAGAGTGAGCCCTGGGAGTCGCCTGCAAAGGTTCGCTGGCTTTTACGTGGAAGAATGATATCGTAAATGACACCCATTGTGAAATGCCGTATTTCGAAATCGGCTTCCCATTGTTGGAGGGGTCGAAAGCCACACACAAAGAGTTGTTTAGATGCCCTGAACAACTTAGTCCGGTCCAGATAGGACTTTAAAGCCCTCTTGACATCCAAGGGATGCAACACCTTCTCTGCTGGAGTGGAAGCTCTAGGGAAAAAAGTCAGCAAGACTATCGTAGCATTTTTGTGAATTTTCGACGGAATCTTAGGAATAAAATGGGGATTTGCAGACAGGAGAACTTTGTCCTTCATGAAACGCAGGTATGGAGGGTCAATGACCAGAGCCTGCAGTTCCGAAACCCACCTGGAAGATGTAACAGCCACCAGAAAAAACGCCTTCCACGTGAGAAATTTTATGGCAGCCATTGAGATAGGCTCAAACTGCGGTTTCATGAGGGCCGCGAGCACTGAGTTGAGACTCCAGACCGGAGAAAACCTTTTCTTAGGGGGGAAAAGTCCTGAAAAGGCCCTTGAGGAAATGTTTAATCAATCTGTCACTAAACAAAGGTGTAGAGTTGCACTCCGCGTGTACCTTGGGATGGCTGCCAAGTGGACCCTGATAGATGACAATGCCAGACCCCGCTTCACCAGCATCAGAAGGTAAGGCAGGAGTTGTGGATGCGAAACTCGCAATGGCTGCAAGCCCGACTGCTGAGAACACCAGGAACATAATCTTTTCCACTTACGAGCGTATGACGCATTGGTAGATGGCGCCCTTGCTGCAGTCAAGATGCAGCAACATTCCTGAGGAATCTTCAAACTTCTGAATTCAGAGTGGTCAAGAGCTACGCTGCTAGGTTGAGGGAGCCCGGGTTGTGATGCCACACCATCCCCTTGTTCTGTGAAAGAAGATCTGGCTCTGAACCCAGGTGAATCGGGTCGTCCCTTGCTAGTTGAAGAAGTGACAACCAGGTATGTCTGGGCCAGAACAGGGCCACCAGGATGATCCTGCATGGGACCTTGCAAATCATCTGAATCGTCTTCCTGATCAACGGAAACAGAGGAAAGGCGTAGGTGAACAGCCCCGTCCATGGGAATGAGAACGCGTCCCCCCCTGGATTCCGGATGAGACACTGCTGGCGAAGATACGGTATTGCTTGTTCTCGGGGGTGGCGAACAAGTCCAGAGAGGGAGTCCCCCATTTCCCGAATATCCTCGCCACCTGGTCGTCCTTCAGTCGCCATTTGTGCACCTGAGAAGACTCCCTGCTGAGAGCATTTGCCTGAACGTTTTTTTTCAAATAAGTTTTTATTGAACATTTTGCAATAACAGATAACCAGATACTTTTGCAAAGCACAATATCGACAACAAGAAGATCCAGAATACCCCAACTCCCTCCCTCCCTTCCCCCTATCCCCTCCCCCTGCCCAATAGTTGCCGAGTACAAAAGGGGACCATAAAACCTGAGGAAAACAAAAACATAAGTATGAGATAATGAATCATACATTTGCTGACCCAAGAGGATTCCAATTAACCAACAAACTCAGAGGGTGGCCGAAAGCATGGCTCTAAGGACAACGGGGAACAAGATGATAAACCATGCGTCGGAAAAACGTTCAAAGTCTCAGTGCCTCACAGTCTTCATGCAACAGAACTGGAGTTCAATCCCGCAGGAAGGCTTCCATTTTGTCATGGGCCAGCCTGACAATTTCTCATGGGTAAATATCACCCACAATTTAGACAACCACTCGGATTTGCATGGCGTTAGCTTACTTTTCCAATACTGCACCACAGCTAACCTCCCCGCTCTCAACATACCCTTGATTACCTGTGGGAAGCCACCCGAGTCGTCCTCTGAGGTCGAAACACCCAAAAATATTTCCAGGGGACATTTGGCCACGGAGAAACCCATTATGTCTTTGATCCAACTCAGAAGCTCCGACCAGTAGATTTGGACAGACGGGCACTCCCACCACAAGTGAAACCATGTAACCCGCTGGCCACAGGCGGGAGAGTCCCCAAAACATCTTTGACAGCCTGTCTGGGGGAGATGCCACGCATGAAGGACCTTAAATTTGTGTTCCATAGCTGCAGTGTACAAGGAACCCGAGAAGAGAACCTCGTATATTCTAGACTAGGTGGAGTCCTCTATTACAAACCCAAGCTTTTCATCCCAAAAGTGTTTAAACCCTTGTCTACCTTGCAGCTGGTCCGTAATCAAAGCCCCATAAATTCTAGAGAGCGACCCCCTGTGTGAACGAGACTCTACAATCACCTTCTCGAAGGGCGTGAGAGTGCACGCTAGCTCCTTGAACCAGGGGGTGGGGGGGTGAGGATACCTTTTATGCAGAGATATTCAAAAATGGACATCGGGCTATCGTCCATCGCCTCCACCAGGGAGTCATACTCTATGAAGGAACGCTGTCAGAACAGTTGGGCAGCCCTTTCCAGGCCCATATCTGACTAAATCTGAGTATTTCTTAGGCCCATTTTACCTAGGTCGAGGGGAGGACCCCAAAGAGAAGAGAGAGGGGAAGGCCAGGAGGAGAGGGCAAGATTCTCCTTAGAAGGCCTCCAGAGTTCCCATAGTACCGCAAGCATAGGATGGGTTTTCACTCGACTGGGGAGTTCACTACCTGGGGACCATAACAAGTCTCTAACTTATCTTGGGTGCGTGTGGGTATCCTCGATGTATGTCCGATAGGTGCGCATTTCATCTCTCATATGTTCCAACATGACCCTAAGCTGGGCCGCCTTATAATACAGGTGAAAATGTGGGAGCCCGAACCCCCCAAAAGACCTCGGGAGTGTCAGAGTATCGTGTCTGATCCTCGATTTCCTACCATTCCAAATGAAACGCTGAATCATGAGGTGCAGGGACTTAAAATAAGACTCTGGAATCTTTGTGGGGAGGGAAGAGAAGCGATAGAGAAGGCGGGGGAGGATGTTCATTTTAATGGACACCATTCGGCCAAACCACGAGAGGGTTAAGGGCGCCCACCTAGCAAGGTCCGACTTTATTTTGGAGAGAATCGGGGGGGAAATTCAATTCAAAGAGGGATCCCAGGTCTCTTGAGAGATGGATCCCGAGATATAGAATGTCGGTACGTACTATTTTGATGCTCTCCACTGTATACCCTCCCTCGCTGCCCCAGGAGCCCGACCCCACCGGCAATAAGCAGGATTTTGTTGGATTGATCTTCAGGCCGGAAAAGACTCCAAAGACTGAACCAAGTGGAGAAGATTAGGGAGAGAACTATCCAGATTAGTTAGGTACACTAGAATGTCATCCGCGAATAGTGAGAATTTAAAGTCAAGTTCGCCCATCCTGATCCCCGTAATCCCCTGGTGCTGCTGTATCGCTATGGCAAGAGGCTCCATTGCAAGAGCATATAGAAGGAGGGGAAATGGGGCAACCTTGTCTGGTGCCTCTGGAAAGAAGGAGCCGATCTGAAACAATGCCATTCACCACTACTCTAGCCGAGGGCCCATTATACAGGGCAGCAATCCAACGGCAGAACTTTACACCAAGACCCATTCTTAGCAGCACCCTACCCATGCATGGCCATTCGACTCGGTCAAAGGCCTTCTCCAAGTCTAAAGAAAACAAATAGGCATCCAAATCACTACTCGAGGCTTCATACATAAGGTCCAGGGTTTTTCTGAGGTTGTCTGACCCTTGCCTGCCTGGGATAAAACCCACCTGGTCCACGAGGACTAGGGCAGGGAGATGCTGGGCCAATCTGTTAGCAA
Organism: Ambystoma mexicanum; assembly: GCF_040938575.1. NCBI lineage: Eukaryota > Metazoa > Chordata > Amphibia > Caudata > Ambystomatidae > Ambystoma > Ambystoma mexicanum. The sequence goes on from NC_090940.1 coordinate 216,058,732, forward strand.
GACGTTTCGCCAGGATTTTCACGTCTGTGTGGAGTACAGAAATGGGGCGATAGGAGTGACATTGAGTAGGGTCTTTCCCCTCTTTAGGAATAACCATTAAGGGCTGAAAGCATAGACTGGGGGAGGAGTCTGGAGTCGAGAGTGGAATTGAATAATTTGGCCAAAAAAGGGGCAAGAGTAGCTCCAAAGATCTTATAGAAGGAAACGGTGAAACCATCATCTCCCGGGGTGGTACCACCCTTCATCGAGCTTATCGTATCCACTATTTCCTGGTGGGTAATAGGGTTTTCCAAAGGACCTGCCTGCTCCGGGGAAAGACCGGTAATTGGCAAGGAATCTAGGAAGACGTCCGCTTCAGAGCTCTCTCCAGCACATTCCAAGGCGTAGAGGCGTTCGTAATACAGGCGGAAGAGCTCAGCTATACCCGAATCCTCCGTGCATTTACCTCCCCCCCGGGGAATGCAGCGCATGGACTCTCTAACTATTCCTGAGTTCCCTTAGTCTCCAGGCAAGGATCAGGTCAGCTTTTTCCCCCTTCTCCACATATCTTTGCTTTAGAAACGCTAGTTTTCTCTCAGTTTGTCCCACCAAGAGGGCCGCTAGTTGGGCTTTGAGCCGTTGAAGTTCCGACCATTTACCCGGGCACATTTGGGACCCGAGTTTGCCCTCCCCGGCTGGATAGCCTCTATTTTGTATCTAAGGATTTTCTGGTCCCTACCTCTCTCCCGCTTCCTTCTCGCTCCCATGCCAATGAGCACTCCTTTATTCGTGGCCTTAAATGCTTCCCATACACTGGCCTCCCCCCACCTCACCATGGTCATCAAAGCGAAGTAGTCTTTTATCGCAACCAACAGTTCCTGGGACAGGACTTTATCCTGCAACAACAGGTCGTTACATGGCCACCTCGAGTTCTGGGCTTGTTCCGAGAACATCCCTATCTGGACCCGTACTAGGTCATGGTCCGACCATGGGATTAACTCCACCCCAAAGCTGGATACCCTCTCCCTCAGTTAGTTGTCCACCAAGATGTGATTGATACGGGAGGAGGAGGAGTGCGGCCTAGAAAAGAAGGTGAAGAGGGGCGCGCTTCCCTTCCGTGTAGAATGGGAGTCCGAGATGCCCAGGGTAGAATTCGTGCTATGAAAGGAGGCTGAAATCTTCCTCAGCCTGCGAGAAACCGTGCACGGGTGGTCAGTTTTTCTATCTACATCGGGGTCGAGAACCATGTTAAAATCACCTCCCACCAAGAGAACTCCCTCCATAAATTCCATGATTTTTGACTTAGTCCCTTCCCAAAACTGGGCTACGTTCGGGGCATAGACTGACACCAGCGTCACCTTATTACCTCTGATTTCCCCCTTAACCATCACAAAACAGCCCTCTTGGTCCTTTCGCTGCGTTTGTGGGACAAAATGAGCTTTCCGGGAAACTACCATCGCCACCCCCATTTTCTTAGACTGACAAGAAGCATGGAAAACCCCCTGCACAAAGTTAGCTCTAAGAGGCCATTCCCTACCCCTCACCCAGTGAATTTCCTGAAGGATTAACACATGAAGTTTCAACCTCATAAATTCCTTAACCACCAAGGATCTTTCATGGGGAGAATTCAAACCTCGGACATTCAATGAACCCAGGGTCAGTGGTTGGTTGGAGTCAGCCATTAGGGAGACATTTGTTTCTCAATATTTCCCCCGGAAGGTGCCCAAAGGCCGTAGACCAAGGGTGACTCCCTACATTCCGATCTCAAAAAGAACCAAAAGATTCCACAGGAGGCAGGTCCCCACTCGGTAAAAACATAAGCATCAAATCCAAAGACAACAATTGACAAACCCCCCCCAACAACCACCCCTCCCCCCAGAGCGCCAGGATTACACGTGACATAGGTGTCACCAAAGCCAGGCCACCAGCGTCTACCTCCAAAGGGTGAATACACATGGCGCACAAGTACTACGTTGAGCCCCCCGTACTACAAAACAACAACCCAGGGGGCTATCCCCCCCCCCACCAGGATACCCAAGAAGTGCAAAGAAACGACCCAGCAATCCCATCACTTCGAACAAAGGGATCCAAGGCAGTTTCCTAGGCTCCAATAACCTTTACAAAACCAAAGCCCCCACAAAACAGATCTGAGTGCGAGCAGAAAGCTTAATAGAATCAGACTTTAGACGTGCCCGGCGAGGTTGCGGACACCTTCCTATACTTTCTATGTCCTCGCACTTGACACCTTTCAGAGGGCCCGCTGGGGCCACAGGACTCGGACAAGTCTACTCCCTCGCCCACCTGGATGGCCCCCTGCTTGGGATCACACCCAGAACCTCACAGGTGACCCTCTGAATGTCATCTTCCGTGACCAAGGAGTATTTAAAACCATCGTATTCAAATGAGAGAGAAAAGGGGTGGCCCCATCTGTATCTCACTCCGTTGGACTGGAGCCATCTAGTTAGGGGACCACACAGGCGTTGGCGGGCCAGGGTAAAGGCCGAAAGGTCTTGATAGATTGTCACCTTAGTATCCTCCCAAATGACGGGGCCCTTTTTCCTTGCCAGGTCAAGAATCTTAGACTTCTCTGAATAATAGTGAAATTTCACTAGGATTGACCTGGGCCCTCTGTTGGGGTTGCCTGCTCTATGAGCCCCATCAATCGTTGGTTCGTCAGTGTTGCACTCGTCAAACAATTTACTTATCACTGAGTTGACGGTCCTGAGAATGTCTGCCTGGGTTTCCCCCTCTCGTTCCGGAACCCTGAGAAATCTCAGATTGCTCCGGCGCTCCCTATTTTCCAAGTCGTATAACTTAAGGGTGCACTTCTCCCCCCTCCTTTCTAGCTCTGAGAGGCGCATGTCAATCTGGGTTTCCAAAAGGTCAACCGAGGACTGGTTCACTTCCAGGGCCTTAACAAGCTCATCAACAGCGTCTGGGCTAAAGAAGGGGCGTATCGATACTTTGAGGGACCGGGCCCAGCCCATCAAAGCGAGAACTTGAAGAGGCTCCAGAATGTTTATGAGTGCCCCTGCGTCTGCCCTGGGTGCGTGACCCAACACTAGTCTCAGTGGGGCATCCCGGAAAGCCCCGGAACAAAACAGAAGGCGGACCAACAGGGAAGCACCAGGCGAAAGTCTTACGCTGGAGGCCCTCAATCCCCCAATTACTCTGGATGCAGGAAGAAGGGCTGTATCTGTCCTGCTCCTGGGACGGTCTCCCCAGAAATGAAAAATGCAGAGGGAGGGAGAGTTGGGGGGAGGTGGGAGAAGGAGGCGGGCAAGCGAGAAGCGGATTAGGCCCCCCACTCCCACACCACAGGTGCCTGCTCAGCACCGAGCCAAGAGAAGGACCAGCAAGGGGACAAACATCTCGCCAGCACACCAGCTCCACTTGGGACGGGGAGAGAGTGCCTCACTCACCCCCCGAAAAGACTGCAGCTCCAGAAGAGACCTTGCCGGGGAGGAGGCAGGCCAGGGAAGGGTCCCACAGGGAGGGCTCAACAGATCGCACATCCCCGCCCGCTCTACAACCCGCCTCGGTGGTAGGGTCGTGGGGGGGGGCCTTCGCCTGACCCGTTCCGGCGACCAAAGGGGAATGTGGGCCGAGCCTGCAACAAGCCAGGAGACAGCTGCGCTCACCCGCTCCGTCAAGCCCAGCGACACGGAGCACCTGCACACAAGGCTGTTACTAAGCAGAGGGCTGGGGCCACCAGATCCAGATCACGACACCCTCGTACCTTAGAGTCTGGCTCGCCTCCTCCTACACCCGTCAGTCCGAGACACACAAAGTCCTCCTGCAGAGGGGGGCAGGCCACAACTAGTCATTCGCCGGAATGCCCAGTCCCTGCGCTCTGTGGCTCCCGAGGTGGTGGAGCCTCAGGGCGGATAAGAGAGAGGGCCGATAAGAGAGCGGGCGCCTTCTCGCTGTCACATGTACGTCACCCGATCTAGGATTCTGCCACACCAATTCGAGTCAGAGAAAGGCTCATCCGATGAACTCTGCCATCCAGGGCTCGCCACGGGGTCTGGACCTCACTCCTGGGGGTTTTGGGGGGGCTCATGTCCCTAAACTTACAGCCCTCGGACAAGACTGACACAGGAGCGTCAGACCATCTCGGCGCCCCCTGGTGGCTCCCTTTGCCTGAATGTTTTGACTCTCTGGTAGGTAGACAGCCAGGAGCTGAACCCTGCATGCTATGGCCCAGTGCCAGATGACCTGAGCCTCCTGGGACAGGGGCCGTGAATGTGTGTCCCCCTGTTTGCATAGATAGAACATAGTCATGTTGTTGTTGGTGAGAATACCGAACCACTGAGCCCTGACTGATGGGACGAAAAGGTTTCAGTGGCCAGTAAACCGCCCTCAACTCCAGAATGTTGATATGCAACGAGACCTCCGTGCGGGACCACAGGCTTTTCACCTGGAACTGGTTCAGGTGAGCACCGTATTCGATCTGGGAGGCATCGGTCACGATCGTAAAACAAAAATCTGGTTCCACCAGGGGCATGACCCTTACGATGTTGCCAGAGCGAGTCCACCACTGCAGGGACCAGGAGATGACCACCTTGTCTGACCAGGAGCCGTGGGTCTGCAATCATCTTGAAGCGAGAAACTCCTGCACAGGTGGCATGAAAAGACAACATGAAAGGACCCGTTCTGGCAACCAAAGGGGAATGCGGGCCGAGCCTGCAACAAGCCAGGGGACAGCTGCGCTCACCCGCTCCGTCAGGCCCAGCGACACAGAGAACCCGCACACAAGGCTGTTACTAAGCAGAGGGCCGGGGCCGCCAGGTCCAGATCAAGGCAACCTCGTACCTTAGAGTCCGGCTCGCCGCCTCCTACACCCGTCAGTCCGAGACACACAAAGTCCTCCTGCAGAGGGGGGCAGGCCACAACTAGTCATGCGGCGGAATGCCCACAACAAAAGACAACAATTCGGGATGAGTGGGATGCAGGACGCCATGGTGCTGAGAAGAGAAATGTACACGCAGACCATGACTGAAGTTCCTGGTAGCAACGAGCCCGCCAGGGACAACAGCTTCTCTATCCTTTCCTTTGACGGCTTGACCTGATTGAGCGCAGTTTGGAATTGAGCCCCCAAAAAAACAAATCCCTTGAGGGCATCAGACAGGATGTACCGAAGTTGACTGCCAAGCCCAGACGCTGTAAAAGGAACATAGTTGCACTGAGCGATTCAGACGTCCGCTGATGAGTCGCCGCCCTGACCAACCAGTTATCCAGGTACGGATAAACATGCTGTCCTTGTCTGCGGGGGTAAGCCGCCAACCGAGCCAGGCACTTGGTGAAAGTCCTGGGAGCAGACTTTAGGCCAAAGGGAAGGACCTGAAACTAGTAATGCTTTTCGCGGACCACGAACCGTAGAAACTTTTGATGCCTGGGGTGGATGGAGATGTGAAAATATGCAACCTCGAGATCCAATGACGCCAGAAATTCCCCCGGTTGAACAATCCGAATGAAGTCATGCAACTTTAGCATTCTTAACTTTTGCAGCATCGGGCACACATCCTGAAGCAAGACCTGCAGGCGTGGCTGAGCTCTTTTTACTAGTGGAATAGTGAGTTGCAGACGCCTGAACTCCAACGAATGGCCATATTGGACTGCCGCGAGCAACATCTGTCCGTTGTGATGAAATGCCACTCGTTAAGGTGGTGCGCCATCCTCCCTCCTAGTCGACTACTCTTGTGGCAGTCATTGTTGAGGTTTGGACTGACGGCCTCTTTGAGAGGAGGCGGACCCCCTCTTTCGCTGTGTCCGATACTCCTTGCTCCGCTGTGCGGACTGGAAGGACCGTCGGAAACCCGGGGGGAAATGGGTAGATCTACCATACACCTTGTCGTGAGAACCTTCAAATCTGTTGTTCCCGGAGGCCACCCCGAAAGGAGCGAAAGGGGCAAAGACTGTTTGCCCAGCAGGGCTGTCAGGGACCTAGCAGTATCGGAGTCTTGCTTCATGTTCTTCAGTGCATCGTCAATCTTCTTTCCGAAAAGATGTTCCCCTTCGCAAGGCATGTCGCCGGAGAACAACCCCCTTATTAATCTGCTTAAAGCCATACTCTGCCAGGTCGATGGCAATATTAATACTATGATTCAACGCTTCCTCCCCCTCACAAACCAAAAGCATTGCCTCCTTCCGCTGCTGCTCTGGCAGGGGGTCTAACAGAGGAGCCAATCTGTGCCACATCTTGCAGTCGTACCGCGGCATGATAGACAACGAGTTGGCCGCCTTGATCATAGTAGCACCCACCGTGAGGACCTTTTTTCCAAAAGCATCTATTTTACGGCCTTCATTTTCAGGGGGGAGGGGGAGTCGTACACTTGTGCTGGGAACAAGCCTTTCTACTTGCTGCAGCCGAAACAACTGACTCCGGAGTGGGCTGCGACGTCAGACACTTTTGGAGTTGACTCCGGCGCCTTGAGCTTCTTCTCCAGGCAGCCCTTCATCGCAGCCTCCGTAAATGGGTGGCGCATTGTCCGATGTCCTTCCTGCCACACTTGGTCCAATATGGGGATCGAGAAGACTGCCTTTAGCTTCTTTCCCCATATGGTCAAACAAAAAACAGTCTTTCTTCTCCTCCTCCTCTGTGATGAGGACAAACTCTTGACAGGCCTTCGCATCATGGCATGGAAAGCTCCAATATCATCCGGTGGAGATGGCTACTTGGAGCATCCATATCACTATCCCAGGTATCCGCCCATCGGGGCGGCGATGAGACCGCCGAGAGTGTGTCCTGTGGAAAGCGGTTTGTCTCAGACTTCACTAGTACCCCTTCTTCCTGATCCCTTCGAGGTGGGCTGAACGCCCTGGGAGATGGCGGGGGAGGCCAGACCGGGAAATACCTTCTGGGATTAGGCCCTCTACTGAGTGGGGCTGGTGATACATCCTTCTGACGAGGCAAGGTAGGCAAGTCCTCTAGCAACGGAAAAGCCGGCACCTGAGGCACAGGGAGCCAGGCATCCGACTGGCCCAGGAGCTATGGCAATGTCGTAAGCACCTGCATAGAGAGTAACGAGTGCGTATTGACCAGAGGATATTGAGGCGGGGCAGCCCCTCGGCCCCCTGACGTGGATGGAAGAGCAGGCTGCAGACCCAACACTGAAGGATCCAAAAACGGATGTCCTTCCTCCTCCGGATCCGAATCAAACTCATAGGTTGAGAGGCGCTCATGTTGGAGATAAGGCCATAGACAGGCCATAGATGTTAAAGCAGTCGTCGATGGAGGTTCCCTCGTTGAATGCTGGAGAAGATGAGAATTATTACAGCATATTTTTCTGATCAACGGTCAGCATTATTACAGCATTTTCTTTCGGTCTTTATTGCTAAGCCAATAAAGGTGTATAGGGCATGCACAGCACACAGATTTCTAGGTGTGTGGGGGAGACAGGGTGCAATCTATGTGAAGCATATTTTCTGGATGGTTATATGTACACAGGGTAATGACAATGTGACCAATATACACTGTGCTTGGTACATACAAGATATAATCCAGTCTATATTTAGGGCTATTTTGTGTCTGTCGGGTGACCTCTTCACTGATGCTCAATAACACCCTATACCAAACACACTTCATAATGTCGGAAGATATAGCCAATCAACCGCAACGCATGTTAACACTCCTCCCTATGCAATAGAACTGATCTGTTCTGACATTTATGCATATGTAGGTAAGAGAATTAATCAATTCCTAAATACGTTGCACTGTTTTTGTTGTTTGAGCTATGACAATTATTTCCATAATCAAAAAAAGAAATTCAAAAGAGTATTTAAAACTATTCACTACAAAATGTCTCATCTAACAAAACTGTTTTTATACAACTTATAAAAAAACAACTTCAAGAGGCAGTTTAAATGCATTAGCCATGGTTCTAGTATGTTAACTCAAAGCTCTTCCTTAGGAATAGTGAAGAGAGGGTCCCGAAGATGCCCCTCCTCACCCCCAGGTTAATGTTGGAACGAAGAGTCAGAATCGCTCAGTGCCATTCATCCTACGTTGGACGAATCCTGAGTCCACTGATGATGGACAAGTACACTGAAAGGTATCCTCTCAGCCAGACATATAGATCGAGCGCAATGCAAGTGTTTACGTGTGTAGGAGAAGAACCAGAGATCGTGGACAGAAACACCTATATGGACAGCCTTGACTAAGCACCAAGAAGCCATGGTGTTGACGTCATTAGTGACATCACGACGTAGCAGCATTAGACATGAAGCACACTCGCAGCACTGCACCGCATTACACAAACACATTCGTATACATGAACAACATGCTTACCCAGTTCTATAGCTAGAGGATAGATGCATACACGAACTGTCAATGCTCTTATTATTTTTTTGTCATTAGCCAAATGCAGCAACACAGAACCACAAGAGATCCTGAGCAAGCTTGCAGATGCTTATAGCAGTGATCAGGTGGACATGCAGGAGTATATATGGAGCCTGATAGAGCCACATATAAGTAACCTATAGGGAACGTAGCATAACATGGACAATGTACAAACCGCATTATAAGGTTTAGGAAAATTACAGCAGGCCTTAAGCCACAGAACATGAGGCGAAGAGAAGCTGAGTCAGTCTGCACAGGGAACAAGACGTGCAAAGAAAGGTTCATAGCCAAGGTCGGAGATACGAGGACACATTCCAATCTCCAGACAAGGGGATCAGCTGCAGAAAAACAGAATACATCCTCCTAACAGAGCTGAAGAGCTCAAATGTGTGGTCTCTAAACATGTGGTACAGCCAAACCAGAATAGACAGTCATCCGTGGTGGGAAAGCAGAGTCGATCCCAGCAAGCCAGACGCAGGCTGCAACAAGTGTTGCGACAGGTGGACATAGTCTCATAGGCAAAGGTGATACACACAAGTTACAATACAGACACAGTCGTTCACATCACCTTGAAGAGGTGCACAGCGAGCTGAGAACTCGATCTAGTCCCAGGTCTGGGGAGATCAACTCTAACCAATCACAGTTTAGAAACCCAGGGGGGAAGGCAAGGAGCACGAACCAATGGAAAGCCCACTACTCTGCAACAATGTAAAAGGTAGTTTCTTGGGGACAGGACAGGCCAGACAACCGACATGCAAGAGCCAGCAGGATTACATCTATAGGAGACTGTATAGGTTATAGAACGTTCAATACCCAATCCTTCATCCTGATATGTTTTTTGGGGAAGGGCCCAAGTGATGACGCCAGAGTCACAAAACAAGGCTGCACACCATGGAACAATGAGAAGTACCAGAGAATCCCTGTTTTCTTGTATTGATCCAGGTTTGTTTTATCTGTAATAAACCGCAGTTTGTACTTGCAGTTGACTGAGTCCTCCGTTCATTCAGGGGAGGTTGTTGTACCCTCGAAGTTGGCAGACCCCCAGCCCTACTCTGGCATACCTGGGAGTCCCTCCCAACAAGTTGGTAGCAGAGTTGATGGTTGGCTGCACTAGCCTGGCACGAAGCAGTCTCCTCCGCCGCAGAACCCGAGAGGTTGCAGGACCCTCGCATATTTCAAGAAAGACAGGGAACGCATACCCGCGGAAAGGGTGTCAGGAGCCAGCTTGGAAAATATCCTGCCCGAGGGCAGCGAGGCATCAAGGCAGACCAGGACGGGGAAGTGGCAGCTGTGGGGGACGTGGCAGCCAAACAGCACCAGCAGACCATGGAGTGTAAGTATTGACCAAGTCACACCGCAACCATGGGTGTGAGGGAGGGTATTTAATATTGGGAAGTATTGTTGAGTACAGTCAATTATTGTTTAGCATTGTTAAACGTAGTAGGGACAGGAGCGGAGGTGGAGGTCATTATTTGTGGTTAGGGCACATTCGAGTTTAGAGGTATATGGTTCTGGTGAACAACCCATACTATTGACGGAAGGCACGGATGACAGAAATATGTAAATAGTGGTTTCCTGTGGGTTCAACGATTTAGCTCGGGTCATAGATGAAAGTATTGCTGTATGGCTTAGCATGGGAGCAGGCCTGGATTGCGGAAGGTGATTTGACTGGTTAAGTTTCGATGGGAGGCGTATTATTTGTTAGGCAACTCAGCATGTACAGATCGAACACAAGAGAATATTGGTATACTCTGCTATGAGGCAGGAAGACAGCTGTGGTGTTTGTGTTGTGTGTATTTTGGGGTAACAGGCTGTAACATTGTGCACGCAGTGTTTGATTTCTCAGAGCTATGTGGTTAGTAAATTAGCGACCTCACCCGTAGGTTGGTACATAGGACACAGAGTATGAGACGGTGAGGAGGAAAACTTGGGATTGGCAGACGAGGTGAAGTAGTGGCGGTTGGTGTGTGGAAGGCGCGTGCGCAGGATTGTGGGTGTGCCTGAGGAGGCAGCGATCTTGAAAGGAGGCGGTGCGCGGAGCACGCCTGACAGGTTGAGGAGCCAGATAGGCTTGTAGTGATTTATAAATGTATCTTGATTACATTGTGTTCCTACCTTAACAGCAGACTATCGAAACCCTGAATTTGAGGTCAGGTAAATGCAAGAGCAATGTATCAATGACACGGCCCTTCAGCACCTGTGTAAGACGCTCCCACCCTATAAGGACAAGATATGCAAATATAGCATAGAGTGGTTTAAAGGTACCAAGGGGAAGTTAACTAAACCATGTCCCCATGCGGGAGTTTCTCGAAGGATGTGCAGCAATCACCACAGACACACATAAGGGGAAGAAGTTAACAAACCCGCATGACTATATTCGAGCTCTGGAGAATGTTCCAAGAGGGCGAGAGTGGCGCAGCAAGGTGTCAGTGGATGCTGAGCCAGCAGGAGGCGCAGCGGCCTGGCCTCCGCTCCCCCACACGTCCCTCAGAGCGTGGTCTCCGATGACACAGACGATGAGCAGGGGATGTACCCATTACGAGAATTAAAAGCAGCAGAGGGGTATTCAAATCTGCCATATAAACCACCACCATATACTAGGTAAGAGGGGCCGAGAGGCGCAGGGCATCTAGCCACTGGGCGAGGAGCAAGCGGTGAAGCACAGCAGGACACAAAGGAGGGGCTAGGGAGCATAGCTACCAACACATGGATGGGGGACAGATTCTTCTGAAGCTGGAAGGGAAGACAGATGGGAAGACTGAGGGGGCAACTAAAGCAATGGAAGGTGTGAGGGGGAGCCGCAAAACTACAGATTGGGCTGAGATAAAGGAGGAAGCAGATAGGAAGGAGAAGGAAAGAGAAGAGGTTGGAGAGAGTGAGAGGACAGAGAAATGAGGAGGGAGGAAGAAAAAGAGCAGGTGCAGAAAGAAAGAAGGAAGAATAAAAAGGGAGCGCAGAGAGAAGAGGATAGAGGAGTGGGAGCTGCGCAACAGAAGGATAAGAGAGCTAAAGGAGATAGAGAGGAGATGGGAGGCAGCAGAGCAGGAAAACGCAAGTTGATAGAGAGGGAACAAAGAAACTTGCAGGTGGACAGATTGGCAAGAGAATGCATGTGCAGAACGGAGAATGAGCGTGAAATAAGGGCAATAAAGACACGATGGACAACGGAATGGGGAGATGACAAAACAGGGGGAGGACAAGCAGAGCCAGATAGCACTGCAGACAGGGCAGGAGTACCACGGAACAGGACAGAACAGGCCTAGGAACCTGGGGGGAGGAGGGGAAGTAGGTATGACTTGCGGGACATCGATATCACTATGAAAACCAACACGGACACAACCACTAGAAGACTGAGCTTTGTAGACGACTTTTATAGTAACATGGGCTCGGGGTCCGACAATGAAGGACAAAACAGTGGGGACGAGAGGGGGGAGCTACGTAGGCCTCAATCAACAGGGACAGGCACGGACAAGCGGGTGACATGGGAAGGAGTTACCAGTACAGGGAGAACAGGAGGCGGAAAGGAAGAGCGCACACCACTGTCAGTAGACGAGCTAAGTAACATCGATAACCTAGTACCATACATAGTGAGGCTCTGAGACCTCCCAGGACGAAAGAAGGGTGAGACAGCTATAGTATGTTCCACGGAGAAGATCCTGGAGGGATCCAAGAACGATATCCGAATACCCATAAAAGAACCAATAGATGTGTACACAGACATTAGGAATGCGGACAGACAGGCAGAGCAGACTAGTCAGTTTAACCCAACACCTTTACGAGCCCAGCACCGGACATGATGTTGGGGCCAGTATATATTGTGGCGCAGTACCACATGACATCAGTTCCACCCTTTCCCCGCGCACACTAGCGGTGAGGGACAGCGGGACCAAAGCTATCCAAGTGGGGCAAGTTGGGAGAGCGATGAGAAATACGTCAGAGGTACATCCATCAGAAATATAATAGAATGTGTTCTTCTAATGGATTCCTTCCTCCCATGGATTACTCATCAGTGATAGACTCCAATAGCAATACATGGATCTGAAAGGAGGACGAGAGCAAGGGGACACCAACTAAACCACAAATCTCTGATGGAACGCCCTGCCAAAGTGGGCTTTGGAAAGTCCCTGAAGTAGAACACCATGCACTACCTGTTCACACTGGAAGCAAATAAATTCACTTGAGGAGTTCCCCTGAAGGAAAAGATCCCCTGTAGAACTTTCTGGCAAAGCTCCAAATTGTGGGAGGCCGAGGTCTGTCTGCTCAAGTCATCCACTGATGCATTCTCCTTTACGACAAGGTGAGCCACCGCCAGAGACATGTTGCTCTCCAGAGCCCAGAACCACAGACTCATTGCTTCTCTGCCCAGCAGCAAGGAACCCAACACCACTTTGTGTGTTTAGGTAGTGCATAGTTACAGTGTTGTCTGTCAGGACCATCACAGGTTTGCCCTCTACAGAGGGAAGGAAAGCAACCATGGGCAGTTTATTGGCCTAGCCTCTAGCAAGTTGATGTGTTCCCGAGATTCCGAGGGAGACTACAGTCTGCACTGTCAGAACTGACAGCTGAGCGACCCAACCTTATAGGGAAGCATCAACGATCACAATTATCTAAAGCCAGGGTTACCAAAACAGTGTACTATTCAACAGGTTATCTTGCGGGAACCACTATGCAAGTTTGCGAGAAACTCAACACCTGCTGAATATCTGATATGTGGCCCTGAAATTGATACCAAAGACAACAGAGGAGCCACTGACGTAACCTCATGTGCAATCAGGTCTGTGGTGCCACCAGAATGCAGAAGGCTATGAGACCCAGCCAAACCTGGCCAAGAGCACACTGAACCACTAGGGGTTCCAGAAAAACACCCAGGAGGAGTAGGTAGGCACCCCAAAGAGCATTAAAGACAAGTTCACAGTTACACTGGAATGAATGGGAGAAAGTGAAATCGTCATTCTCTTTAGTAGGGGCTAGTCTGTTCAACCCCCACAGGTGCAGATTGATCAACAGGCAACTCCACGGAAGTTCACATGAGACCCCAAAGAAGTGTTCCATGGGTCGGAAAATTCCCAGAGGAAGAAGCAGCAGAACAGGAAAACCACCCAATAGAACTCTTATGGGAAATGTGGTAAAGACTTGCCTCCAAGGAATCTCTAACACGGACCAGGTGAACACCTGGGGTTGAGTATTTGAAATATTTGCCCACTCCAGAACCCACGTTAATTATTTTAGTGATAAATACTCCAGCAGAGCGGATCAACCCAGTGAGTGAATGAGTCTTTCCCAAAAGTGCAATTTTCAGGATTCGGTTACTTGAAATCTGGGACACCAAAGGCCCCAGCAACCTAGGAAAGAAACAAAGGTGCTTGCCTAGATCTCTACCTTCAAGCCTGGAGTGAAATATACTGTGATTTTGTGATTTCAGGTAGAAGAGGAAATCCAACAAAACGGCTCCTAGTCACAGAGTTAACAAAGGAAAAGAGCATTGCAACATAGATTTGGTGGGTAGTTGAACCTTCTAGACTGTTGCAGCGACCCACAGCCAATCAGACGATTTGAGTGCTAAACGGCAGGTGGCAGTGGTAAAACGGCCTAGTAATAGTTCTGGCATGGAGGGCGTGACCCAGCAGATCTGTGGGGACTACATGCGACTTCTGGGGGGATGTGGGGAGACTGCAGGATACTTAAGGAGGCCCAGAATGGAACTCAAGAGGTAAAATATGCAAACCAGGATATGCCCCAACCACTGGCGATATATTGTGGTGAAAATACTCCAGCCGGTCAGCAGACATGCTTCTTTACCGTTTCACAACAGGAAACCAAAAGGGTACAACAGGGGCAGGACAAAGCATAAATACCATTGCAAAAAGGGGCTGGCCTAAGGCCATTCGGTCAATCACTAAAAGCGGCTAGTGCGGAGGTTCAGACCACTAGTTAGCTGTACTGCCGGTCTTAGCCATTCCTAAAAGAAAGTGAAATAGTCCAGGGACATACAGAGGCCTACATACAGAAGCCTGCGGCACCGCCTGAAAAAATATTCCATAATTCGCCATGTTAACCAGCTTGTGGTTATTGCCACTCGTCCATATAGCGTTTGCCTGCAGTCATTTTTCTTGCAGTTTCCACAAGAGGAAACACTCCATGGCCAGCTCCTAACCCTGATTGGCCTGGAGGTACTTCTTACTGCCCAATAGAAAGCAGGCAGGTGTCTAAGCCGGCCCACTATCTAAGGCACACTTCCCAAAGCTTCCTCCTGTCGTGAGCCTGTCAGGGGCCGGAAGTGCCGACTGCCAGGACCCCAACTCATCCGTGGACTCACCTGAAAGACTCTGTACATGTCTGGCCTTGCTACTATGGTAAGCAGTCCTTAATAATGCTAATGGCCAAATTTACACTGTAACGTATGCTGTGTTGTTTACTCCGTTCAGAAGGTTGCCTATATTGCTGCTTTGAACAGTTTAAAAGTCACTTCTCCTGATGCCTTTGTTTTTGACTTTTACACCTGTGTACTGCTGCCCTGCCCAATGGTTGTCTGACATTGCTGGGCTCTCACAGCATTTTATGCATGTACCATACATAGGTAATTATGCTCTAATTGCCTTTCTGTGTATCCCCATTTTGGTGCTGCGCTTCATACTGTTTACCCCAACCTTTGTCCACACCGATATTCAGTAATACTATACTTGGCCTGTATGGTGGTAACTCGCGCATAGTTGCTTAATATATTTTGGAATTTCTGGATTACTTCAACCTATATTGTGTGCTAGCTAGGCCACCTCTCCTAGTTTTGACTGAGTTACATGCCCAACATGGATGCCTTACTGTGTTCTAGCCAAAACGTACAATTGCCTGCTCTACTGCTCCTTATAGCCAACTTTTAACTGGCTAACCATGCTCTCACACTTTGTTACTGTTGCTATGCATGCTACTGCAATGCCATGATTCAGGCGCCTAGTTGTTCCTCCTGTGCCAATGGAGTAATTATTAAGTGACCATTGATAACAATATTATTGTCTAGATGCCTTTGCCTTACCCGTTGATGCCCAACTATGCCTAGTAACCAGCTGAATGATAGGTATCCCCACTTGTATGCTGCTCAGTAGAGTCTTTTTGTGATAGCCTATTTAACACTGCCTAGGTATCTCCATGAACAATATTATACCTTGATATCACTAATTGGGTAAAATGTTAATCTTAGAATTATTATTCTGTATCATGGCTGCCACCACACACCTTGGCACCAGGAGCCAAGTATATGCTATACAGTCCCCATTTGCACCACTCTCTGACCACAGTCGGTCCATATTGACCAAGACAGTAACTAACAATGCCCTTAGTGCATTAGAGACAGTAACTCACGCTTCTCTACCTTGTACCACAACCAATAGAAACACTAGACTCCGTGCTAGATTAATGAAACTATATGAACCACTGAGAAGATCCCTTCCACCCACTAATCTGAAAACAAATTATAAATCTAATCTGAAAACTAGCCATTCTAAACAAAGGCCGCCTTTGGACACTTCCAACATAATTGTCCCCCAATGTGATGACATTAATATAGCCAAACCTATCTTAGTCAAAGTAGCCAGTGAGACCCCCTCCCCCTAAAGGAGCCCTTCTCAATGAAAGATCGCTTGTCGCCCATGCCACCGACATAGCTGATCTCATCTCAGAAGGCAACGTGGATTTCCTTGCAATCACGGAAACATGGCTTCACAACGCAGCAGGACCCTCACTTATGTTAGCTATCCCGGATGGGTACACAATAGTTAGATAAGACCAAGATGGTGCCCGTGGAGGGGGCATTGCCATTATTTCTAAAACATGTCTCTCTCTAAGACTAGCTCCTACCCACATCTCACAATCATGTGAAATTCTCTCCGCTAAATTCCAAATAAATAACTCACAAACTCTCACTATTCAGTTAATATATAGACCGCCTGGTCCTCTTGGTACCTTTGAGGAGGATCTGCATAACTTACTCATGAACAACCTCAACCGTCCTCACAATTACTCCTATTAGGGGACTTTAACATAGGTTTCAATGACCAAATGGACAAAAATGCCTCTGACATAGTCAACTTAATCAGTTCAATAGGACTCACTCAAAAAGTTAATAAACCAACTCATCTAAAAGGCAGAATACTGGATTGGATAGCGGACTACAACTGCTCAGTCACTATCTCATCTATCATGCCTCTTTCATGGTCAGACCATTCACTGGTGTCCTAACTATCCACTACAAGACCTACTCCACTAGCTCTACCATTAGCGCCACCCTGCCTCACCAGAAATAAAAAAAAGTATCTCAGCGGAGAAAGTAAGCCCTGCGATACTCCCTACCCTGAACGCATTGTCTGAAAATCTTGATCCCAGCATCCTAGTGCATGAATATGGGATACATTACTCACCGTAATCGTATTTCTGATGCTTGTATCTGCTTAGATTCACATGCTGTGCATAGGCCGACATCTAGTGGAAGCTGCGGAGTATTACAGTTTGTTTTTCGAAACTCGAAAATGGGCGTCGACACAGGCGTGCCAGTAATACTATCCCTAGTGTGACGTCCACTGTACCCAAGATCCCTCACGCGTCTAGGATCCTCAGATTGTATTTTTTCTGACATGAGGAAGCATGAGGAGTAGTGTGAGTACAGATAATCCAAGCAGATAGACAGAAAGGTAAGACTACAAGCAATCATGCGCCTTCTCTCAGAGGGGAGGAAGGGTGGGTCGCATGTGAATCTAAGCAGATACAAGCATCAGAAATACGATTACGGTGAGTAATGTATCCCTTCTGAGGCTTGTGGAATCTGCTTAGATCACATGCTGTGCATAGATTAGCGAGCAGTACCAGAAGAAGGAGGTGGGATGTGAGAAGGGTCATGAGCAAAGAGGTGTCTTAGAACCGCTTGTCCCACTTGTGTATCTGTCTTGGAATGAGTGTCAATGCAGTAATGCTGAGTAAAAGTGTGAATAGAGCTCCAAGTAGCTGCTTTGCAAATGGTGTCGAGGGGAACATTTGCAATGAAAGCCAGAGTGGCCCCAATGCCTCTAGTAGAGTGGGCTCTTGGCATAAAAGGCAGAGTTTTTTCAGAAAGAGAGTAACACAGCTGTATACAGTTGATAATCCACTTCGAGATAGCGCCTTTAGAGACGCGATCTCCCTCTCTGCCTGTAGCTACGGAGACAAACAGTTGATCTGTTTTCCTTAGCGGTCTGGTCTTATTTACATAGTAGAGGACCGCCCTGCGCACATCTAGGGTGTGTAGTTTCACCTCAGCCGAGCTTTGCGGGTTCTGGAAGAAAGCCGGAAGCTCGATGGACTGGTTTACATGGAATTTAGATATAAATTTAGGTGAGAACCTAGGGTGTGTGCGTAAAACCAGTTTGTCTTTGTGGATAGTAAAGAAAGGATCCTGCACTGACAGAGCCTGAATTTCACTGACCCTTCTTATAGAGGTAATGGCTACTAAGAAGGCCGTTTTATAAGTCAGGTGTTTGAGACTACTTTTATGCATGGGTTCGAAAGGGGGGCCCATGAGCTTAGCTAGCACCACATTGAGGTCCCATCCTGGCGGTGGGTTCGAAATAGGAGGGTGAAGTCTCTTTACTCCTTCCATGAAGGTTTTAACTACTGGTACTTTCCACCACGATACTTTGTTATGGGATGTGGTGTAAGCCAAGAGGGCTGCCAGGTGTACTTTCAGAGAGTTAAAAACCAAACCTGCGTCCAGCAGGTGGAGCATGTATGTTACAACGTTGGAAGGAGTGCAATCAACTGGGTTGATTTGTTTATTCTGGCACCAAATAACGAATCTCTTCCACTTGTCAAAGTAACAGTGCCTTGTGTTTGGTTTCCTGGATTCTTTTAGGATGTCCATACACCTCTGTGGTAAATTGAGATGGCCAAACTCTATGACCTCAGGAGCTATGCTGCCAGGTTCATTGAGTTGGGCTCCTGGTGCACTGTTTGACCTTGTTGCTGGGACAGTAGGTTGTACCAGGCTTGGAGTTTGATGGGCTCGCACACCGCCATCCTGCATAGGTGTGGAAACCATGGTTGTCTCGCCCACATGGGAGCAACTAGGATGAGCGTCATCGATTCCTTGTTCATCTTGTACACCACCTTCCTGATGAGAGGAGTTGGTGGAAAAGCGTACGCAAACCTCCCTGACCAGTTCATCCACAGGGCGTTCCCTTGGGAGTCTGGCTGGGGGAACCTGGATGCAAATCCTGGGCATTGTTTGTTTTCGCTTGTGGCGAATAGGTCTATAGTGGGGAACCCCCACTGAGAGAAGAGATCTTCTACGATATCTCTGTGAAGGACCCATTCGTGTTCTTCTGGGAGGGAGTCTCTGCTTAGGGCATCCGCTAGGGAATTGAGCTCCCCTGGAACATGTTGTGATGACAGGAAGATGTTCCGTCTGAGTGCCCATATCCAGATTTTCTGGGCAAGCTTGGACAGATTTGGCGAACGAGTCCCTCCTTGTTTGTTCAGATAGAACATGGCTGTCGTGCTGTCCGTCCGGATCTGCACCGACAAGTTAGCAGATGGGGCTCGAACGCCCGAAGCGCTCGGAATACTGCCAGAAGCTCTAGCAGGTTGATGTGGTTCTTGGCTACTGAGTGAGACCAGAGACCCTGAGCTGTGTGGTGGAGATGGTGAGCTCCCCACCCAGTCAGGCATGCATCTGTAGTCACTACTGCCTGTACTTCGGGATCGTAAAAGGGTTTTCCCCTTGCGAGATTCTTTCTTGTCCACCAGTGTAAGCTCTGTACGAGTGTTGGCGAAACGACCACTAGATCGTCCCACTGACCACTTGCCTGAGACCACTGTTTCGCCAACCATTCCTGCATGGGACGCATGCGCAGACGCGCGTGGGGGACCAGGTAAATGCATGACGCCATCATGCCCAGTAACCGCATTGCTTTGCGTACCGTTATTTGTTGACCTGACTGATAATGTGGAATTTGCAGTAGTATATTCCGAATTCTCTCTTCCGAAGGGAAGGTCAACCCTTTTTGAGTATCTAGGATTGCTCCTAGGAACTGTTTTGAGGTGCTTGGCACCAGACTTGACTTCTTCTCGTTGATAGAGAAGCCTAATTCGTGGAGGAGGTCGATAGTCCTCTGAATGTTTGACCTGCAAATTCCTGGGGTTTCCCCCGTTATGAGCCAGTCGTCCAGATAAGGGTACACTGGGATTGCCTCCCTGCGTAGGTGTGCAGCTGCCACCGCCAGTACCTTGGTGAACACCCTTGGTGCTGAAGCTATCCCGAAGGGCAGTACCTTGAATTGGTAGTGGCGACTGTCCACCTTGAAGCGCAAGTATTTTCTGTGGGCTGGGAGCATGGAAATATGAAAATAAGCATCTTTCATATCCAAGGTTGCCATGTAATCCCCCTTTTTTAGGAGGGGGATTACCTCTTGTAGCGTGGTCATACGGAATTTTTGGGGCTTGACATACTTGTTGGCAGGCCGTAGGTCCAATACTGGGCGCATTGTTAAATCTTTCTTTGGCACAAGGAAGTAAGTTGAATAGATACCCTTGTTTACCTGGTGTCCTGGGACGAGTTCTATCGCGTCCTTTTCTAGCAGAATGGCGATCTCCTCGAGAAGGATCTTCTGATGTTCTAAGGAGTGTACTCTTTGTCGTGGAGGGTGGTTCCGGGGACGCTGCAGTAATTCTATACAATATCCTGTGGACACTGTTGACAGCACCCATCTGTCTGAGGTGATCCCTTCCCAAGCCTGGGTGAAGTTGGAAATGCGTCCCCCTACTGGGGTTGCGTGAGAAGGGACCCTGAACTGAGCGTCACTGCTTTGGTGGAGGCGTGCCACCTCCCTTGTTGGGGCTGCCTCTGCCTCTTCCACGACCTCTTTTGTTACCCTTGCTGTAACTCTGGGTAGACTGCTGGTTGTTGTTCCATTGTGTACCCTGTCCTTGGGCATAGTTGCCTCTTTGTGAATTTTGGCCGCGTGGGCGACGAAAATTACTGTTCCCCCTCTGATTAGGGGGTTTGTTGGTAAGCTGGCCAAGGGATTTGAGAGTCTCGTACTCGTCCTTGGCATTCTTAAGTGCGTCTTCGACGGCTTTCCCAAACAATAGATCGGGTTCCACCGGCTTGTCTATTAATGAAGCCTGTGTTTCTGTTTTGAACCCCGACTGCCGTAACCACGCATGTCTCTTGATAACAGTACCTTCTGCTATCAATCTTCCTGCGTTGTCCGCGGCGTCGAAAGTTGCTTTTAATATGCAACCAGACACGGCTCTCCCTTCTGCCGAGATCCGAGCCAACTGGCCCTTTAACGGTTCAGGAGCAGAGGCTATGAGCGCCGCGACCTCTTCCCATTGATGGCAGTTGTAACTTGCCAATAGGGTGGTGGAGTTTGCAATCCTTGCTTGGTAGGCGGACGTTGAGGCTACCTTCCTGCCAAACCCGTATAGTCTTTTGCTCTCCTTGTCGGGAGGAGCTTCTGATGACGATAAGGGTGTCCCAGCCCTCTTCCGAGTGTTGGTAACCACTAGGGAGTCTGGTTTAAGCTGTCCTCTTATATAAAGAGGGTCAGACTGGGCTGCCCGAAAAAGTTTTTCGACTCTGGGGTTGACGGCTCTGGTGAGGTTTGGATTCACCAGGGATGGATCTATTCTACGTTGGATGGATTTAAGGATAGGGATGGTTTGAGCGACCGGCCTCCTTTCTCCCACCAACTCTTCTGCGAAGTCCCTTTCCTCCTGTACACCGTGGGTGTCGATGTGAAAATGTTCTGCCGCGCGAGCGAGAACTTCATTAAGGAGGGGCTGGTTATCAACTGGCGAGTCGGTAACTGGGGCTTCGCTTTCTACCGGGGAATCTACTCTGTAAATTTCCTGCTCGTCTTCTACCTCCTCCAGGTCCTCATCATCCGCATAGTATTCAGTCCCGGTTTGTTCCTCCATAATTGTAAACTCCTGGTCCCCTTCAGGGAAAGGCTGTCCTTGGTATCTGGGGTGTGGAGTAGAGTATGGAGTAGAGTAAGGCTGCACCTCGAAGGGTTCAGATCTTTCGAACCGGGCCTTTTTACTTAGGGGGATAGGATCAGAGGAGCCTGAGGGTGTGGCCCCTTGAGGGTCATACGAAAGGAAATGTTCTGGGTTCTTGTCATAAAAATCAGCTAAGGAAGACATCCTTGACATGACCCTGTCTATGTCTTCACTGGACCATTCTTTGGAACAGGGTATGGCTTTAGTAGGCAACTTAGAGGACTTATCAAGGGTAGCCTTGCTGGATGTTGATGTCCCAGTAGATTTAAGTTTGACTGTCTGCTTAGGGTGGAAGGATGGTCTTACAGGAGTGGAAGGCTGTGCTTTCCGCTGTTTCCCCCCCTCCCCGTGCGTGGAAAAATGTTTTCCCTGCCCCTTGGAGGCCTCAGAGACTTTCGACGCCTGGCGTCGAGGGTCGGGAGAGGTACCTTGTTTTGAGCGTGGGGCCTCGCTGGTGTTAACTGCGGCCTCGGTCTCCTGGAGCGCGGCCTGGGGGTGGAAGTCGTCTTCGTCTTCCGACGATCGAACTTTCGTTAATCTAGGGAGCGAGGCACTCTTGGCAAGAGTGGATGATTGCCTTGCGTCATGCGGCGATCTCGATCGAGAGCGGCCAGAGGACACCGAGTCGGACCATTCTATCTGTGCCTCTTTCCGAGAAGTCGACGTCGTCGAGGTTCGGTTGGACTTAGTGTGCTTAGTGTGTGTAGGGTGTGTAGCGCTTGCGTCGCCGGGGGTCTTCCCCATAGCCGCCCTGCCGGACAACCTTCCGAGGTCGGGGACCTGCGCTCGGCAGTCTTTCGACGCCATAATGCCCTCGCCGTCCGAAAGTCCGGCGTCGCTGCCATCGCTGAAGGCGCCCTCCGCTGCCATGGCTGCCTGCCTGGCGTGGTGGGCCCAACGCTTTGTCGAACGGTCCTTAAGTGTCTTAGGCTTAAACCTACTACACGCTCTGCAGTTCGCTTCGGGGTGGTCCCTCGGCAAGCAGAGATTGCACGTGGCGTGCCTGTCGACCCAAGGGTATTTGCGGTTGCACTTGGGGCAGAATTGGAAAGGGGTACCCTCCATACGCACCTTGAGGCAGCGGGCTGGTAAGTGTAGGAAATATATAAGGTGTACCTATATACTAAGAGTGAAGAGTATGTACCACCCCCCACTCTCCCTACTTGCAGGGCCGAGGCCAGCGGCCTACTAGGCCCGGGCCGAGGCCAGCGGCCTTCCGAGGCCCAGATCCGTCGTGCAGCAGCCGACGGTCGATGTCTTCTCCAGCCGTCGTCGAGTGTCGATGGTCGACGTTGGGGTGGGGAAGGATGTCAATAAATAATTTTACTTCAGTAATTAGCAAAAGTATGGCTAAGGCCAGGGAACTCCGCAAGATGCTTCCGACCAGTATGGCGGAAAAAAACAATCTGAGGATCCTAGACGCGTGAGGGATCTTGGGTACAGTGGACGTCACACTAGGGATAGTATTTCTGGCACGCCTGTGTCGACGCCCATTTTCGAGTTTCGAAAAACAAACTGTAATACTCCGCAGCTTCCACTAGATGTCGGCCTATGCACAGCATGTGATCTAAGCAGATTCCACAAGCCTCAGAAAATACGATTATGCTCACTACACTGGACAAAATCGCCCCCCTTAAACTAAGATCCAGTAGACCAGTTGCCCACTTAAATAAATGGTTTACGCCACAACTTAAAGACCTTCGCATCTTGAAGAGAAAGACTGAAACTAATTGGAGACTTTGCCCTACCAATGAGAACAAAGCCAAATTAACCTTACTCTCTTCGCATTATAAGAAAGAAATCTGTCGGGCCAAACGTGACTTCTATGATGAACGTATCGCCAAATCCAACTCTAGCATGAAAGAACTCTCCTCCATTCTAAAAGAACTAGAGTCCCCAACAGCTATACCCGTTATCTGTACCAAAGATAAATCTTGGTGTACAGACATCCAACAGGCGCTAGCTAACAAAATCAACATGCTCCAAAATAAAATATAGCAAAAAAAGAAGCACTGAATTTACAGTATTCGCCCAAAAAACTTTTGCCTACTGTATCACTAACGGCACACAATAATCTTTTCCACTTTTCCAAAATGTCTATTTTGGAAGTTGAGAAAATAATCCTGTCACTGAAACCTAATTGCAAAGGCGATACTTGCCCAGCACAACTAATAAAAGATGCTGCCAGAGTACTATCTCCTTTCATCACTAAACTGATCAACGCCTCCTTTGCTACAGGCTCTATCCCTGCTAACCTTAAACAATCTTGGGTACTCCCTCTACTCAAGAAGTGAACACTAGATCCTCTCATCCCCACTAATTACCACCCCATTACTACGGTTCCATTCTTACTAAAATTTTTGGACAAAGCAGCATATACTCAAATTCAAAAACACCTTGAATTGCACAACTGTTAGGTAATAGACAATCTGGTTTCCGCCCATTACACGGAACAGAAACAGCTCTAATTGACTTAAAATCCCAAATAGATGAGCTGAGACACAGAGGAAGGACAGTACTTCTGCTCTTACTCGATCTCTCAGCCGCATTTGACTTGGTTGACCACAAGGTCCTCTGCAGACACCTTGACTCTGCCGCCCATTTCTCCCCTGAGGCTATCAGATGGATCGAATCCTTCCTGACTGAGAGAACTATGAGAGTTTTCTCCCCTTCGGCAGCGGCTGACCCCAACCCCCATCCTGTGCGGTGTTCCGCAGGGCTCATGTGTCTCGCCAACTATCTATAGCATCTTCACCAAACCCTTGTTTGATGATCTGGACCATCTGGGTGTCACCTACACGAATTATGCAGATGACACTCAGATTCTCCTTCCGCTTTCTGGGGATCATAGTAAGGACACAGAGTTGGTGAATAAGATATACCTTGTCATCCAAGCATGGATGGCCTCTCATGGCCTATGTTTAAACGACAACAAGACTGAGTTGATAATCCTTGGTGCACAGGCTAATATCAGAAAACTAGGTATGGAGTTTTCCTCATTTAACATTGACGGTAATACCATCAAAGTCTCTAAGGAAGTAAAAACACTTGGTTTCTACTTGGACTCTACATTATCTTTTGACAAACAGCTAAAGTCTTTAACGTCATCCACAGCTTACACTTGCAAGTTGTTAAGAGCAGGTAAGCCATTCCTTTCAAATGATAGTGGCCTGACCTTGGCTAGAGCCTAAATACTCTCTAGAATTGACTATTGTAATGCCTTATATTGTGGTGCCAATAAAACTACTATCGGAAAGATTCAGATATTACAAAACAATGCCTTAAGAGCAGCTCTAGGCATAAATAAAAGAACTCATATCTCCTCCATCAGAAGCCAACATAAATGGCTGTCTACGAGCAACAAAATAGAGCTTAAGACACTGTCTCTGACTCAAAGCTCTCAATAACGCTGCCCCTAGCTACCTGACAGATAAACTTCAGAGAAGAACTTCTCCTAGACCAACTAGAGCCAACAACACTAACTGCCTGGCTATACCTGCCTGGCTATACCTAGATATAGGCTCACCACTATTGGTGGTAATAGTTTCCCTGTAAAGGCGGCAAAAACCTGGAATTCACTTCCACAAGACTTGCAAACTGACCAACCATACCTACTCTTTAGGAAAACTGTTATAAAACACATTATCTTGTCTGACCCATAATCTCCCAACGATTCTGTCCATGCAGATTTAATTATTCCCCCCTCATCCCCTCACCGTCCAAATAAAATGAACCCCTGTCACCACCTGTAACTCAAGTGGTATCTTGCTCACCTACAAATCTAAGTATCCTAAGGAGTACTACCTCCCATAATTTGTATATTTGACCATTGCATATTGCTGTAATCTTAGCACACTCTTACTGTTCCACAGAGTGTAGTTTTATGCAACTTGTATACTCGTACATGATAGATTACTGTAGTTCTATAGATGTTATACTTTTACTTCAATTTGTGTCTGTATATACTGAAGCCTCTGCATTATTTTGTACATACCTGTTTACTGCATAACTATGGAAGCCTTGCATTTCCTTTCTATCGCGCCCTATTACCTCTGGGTCTGGTGCGCGTAATAAGTGAATAAACAAACAAACTAGTTACGAATAATATGGACGCTGCCATGATGGACTCAAAGAGCTTACATGGTCGGAAAGGCTATTTTAAGCCTGCCTTGTGGTCACATAAAAAAAAGAAACCCAGACACAAAATGGCAGAGCGCAGAGTTTATGAAAAAAAGCATTGGTACCCCAGTGGATACCCAAATGGTTATCAAGTGCTGGTCTCATCTTAGAAAGCTTGTCTTCCATTTGCTGAACTGCAGCCGTCCTCTGCTGAGGCTATCCTTCCGAGGGATAGACCCACAATGCAGGTGACCCCAAGAGATGGGGGCCAGGCTATGAGGGGAGAAAAAAGACATGGGTAAAAAAAAAAAAACTCTGCTGGATGGATGAAAGGCAGGACCACAGGAAGGAGAGACTCAATAGCAGGATCCAAGAATTCAGGTAGGCGGCAAAGGAGGCTCCAATATATCAAGGTAGAGACATCTGGAATTTCAAGGTTCCAAATGGCAGAGACTGGCAAGGTAGGAAAGTACAGAATAGAAAGGAGAGGAGGAGCTGGAATGACAAGACAGGAGTCCAGAAGTGAACACAAGTCAAGCAAAAAGCTTCAGGAGACAACCCAAACACACACATCAAGGCACACCTTGCCTGTGGCTCCACCTGGATTTAAACAGTATTTTGGCTCAAAGCAGGAGTGACCGGAACCTAAAACGCCCATCATTGTGGTTCTGGAAGGCGAGTGAACACCGGAGCAGCGATGCAGGCTCTGTGCTTGAACGCAGTGTAATGGCCAGAGGCAGCAGGAACCGCAACGAGCCCAGTGAGCAGGACGGGTGCTTACAATGTATGTTAGGCTACTAATGTGGTAAAATGGATTGCAGCCCTAGGGAAGTCAAAATTAAAGTATAACTGATGTGATATGATAAGGCATTTGTAACGCGCCTACACACAAGTGTTTCAAGGCGCAACAAGGCAAGGAAGGGGGAACAGAGGGAGGACAGAGACAACGATCTTACTAGGCCAAGTGAAATTGAGATTGTGCAAGTGCAGGGGAAGGGGAGGGTAAAAGTGCCAGGGGCAAGGAGAGGGGGCAGTGCTGTACATGGGATCAAAACAATTAGAAGTGCGGCCGGCAGGTGGAAGGTGCAAGGGTACGTGCAGACAGCGGGTGTCCAAAAGTGCACGTAAGGGGACTGTAGGGTTTACAGATACAGACCCACGTGCAAAGGTTGCCGGGAGGTAGTGCGGGTGTGCAACTGGGCAGGCAAGGGCCTGAATCAGAGGGTAGCCAGGGTACCAGTGCAGTATCAGACAGGAAATCAGCAGGGGAGAGGAACAGAGAAGGCAGAAGAAAACAGGAAGGTCTTGAGGTGCTACCAGAACTGGAGATGGTTCTCCTTAAGTTTCAGAGAGGCAGGGAGGCTGTTCCAGAGGGAGGCCCTAGCCGAAGAAAGAGATCTACCACCAACTTGTTGCTTGGAGAAGTGACTGACCCTGAGGGAGTTGGAGGTGGAGGAGCGAAGAGCTCGAGTAGGAAGGTATTTGCAAATACTGCCCACCAGCCTACTCCCTACAACCAGCGTAGGGTAATGAATTCACCCTAGGGTAAAAATGGGGTGACTGATACTCGACACTTGCAGAGCGACCCAATCCCATATACATTACATATGTAAAAAGGGTCCCTCTGACCTTCAAAAAAGAGATCAAGGAACCAGAAAAGACAGGGAGTGGGGTTGGAGGGAGCAGACAGTTGAGGGACCTCCAAAAACTGGCCCTAAAATCCACAAAACATTAATTCTGGCTTTACAATGAAGGTCCAAGATTTGCATTTGCAGTGGCTGAATAAAGTGCCAGGATTGGGTCCAGCTACATGGCAATTGAAATCTTTGGTTCTGGGATGGCTCCAACAGACTTGAAAGCTGGACAGGCCAGACATCCATAACAGGAGAAGGACAGCAGCAAAGAAAACCTGGTCAGGTGTCAGCAGACAGGAATCGCGGTAACAGTAAAGATCCAGCTTCAGGAAGGACCCTCATAATCAAGGAGAAACGCAACAGCAGAAGAGATTATCGTTGGCTAGAAGTCAACAACCTCTAGAGTACTAGGCTCCAGCTCAGGACGATGACTGGTGCAAAGACAGGACTCGTCTTCAGATGCGTTGCCCACAGGATGGTCCCATGATACTTCAGACTTTCTTCCACACCAGGCTTCAGGTGTAGGGCACATGACTGATGGTGCTCCAGCATAAGGGTTGAAGAACTGACAAGGGCCTTCTGTGGTCAGAGTAAAAGCAGCGGTCTTCCAGGTCTTTAGTGTGGGCTTCTCTTCTTTGGAATCTTCGCTCCAAGTGGCCCCAACTTCCAGCAGGCGTTTGCCCCAGGTCATCAATGGCAGGGATCTGCACCGTTCAAACATGTAAGGGCTGTCCAATCATAGACTGCCACAAACCCCACATCTGCCCAGCAAGAGACACTTTCTGGCAGGAATGTGTATTGGGACTTGACAGTCCCAAATGAATTCCTGACCAGTTTGCCAGCAAAAAGGCACAAGCCCAGGAATCCACATCGGATGCCAGGAAGTGCATTGCCATTTATGGTGTCCTCTGTCCTGAGAGGACAGGAATATTGTCAAAGAGCAAGATGATTAAAGGACAGAACTTAAACCACAGGCCAGAACCATTTTCTATATATGGTACTTGAAATGGCATTATGCGCGTAAAAAAAGTTGGTGCACAGTGCTGCACCAGAAAAATGCACTGGAAAAATAAGTAAAAGACAGTTCACTGCCACCATCCTTTCCTAAGCATATTCAAAAAGTAAAACGGATGGTACAGAAAACAATAAAAGGGATAGAAAAGTACCCCAATAACACTTGACTGCAGGTGATGGGTGCTACATTAAAAACAATGTAGGGAATCAAAAAAGGTGTCACAGTCCCCCACATTGGTACCCTTACGAGTTGACCAGTGCCCCCCAACGAACAAGTTACTTACCCCTGGTAACATTCTTTCGACTGGATGTTCCAACCATGTATTGCTCATTTTACGATATCTCCTTCCAGCGTCAGCTGCTTCGTAAATCTTTTTGCGGTAGATGGCGCAGTGCGTCAGCGACTCGATGTCCCTCTGAGGACTCTGTGGCCTTTCAATGTTTAAATCGACAGTATAAACAACATGCACTACACCCGTTACTAAAGTTCCTTTTTTCACCTTTGTCCAACAAAATAAGCGGCATCTGTGAGGTTAAAGAGAGTAGACGGTCAAGAAAGGAAAGGTGTAATGTACGGAAATTGAGGGGTAGGAAGGGAGGCGCAATGAGGAATACGTGGCAGGAACAATCAGTCGAAAGAACATTACCAGGGGTAAGTAACTTGTTCTTCAAATGGATTGTGTCCTCACACATATTCATCATCTTACGATAGCCTCCCAAAGCAGTATGATACTGGAGGAGGGAGTAAGAATTTTCAACGTCCGTTATGAATGCTTTGGAGCACAGCTTTTCCAAATTCCACCTCCTGGCTTGACGCAGACTCTAGACAATAGTATTTGGTAAAGGTGTGAACTGATGACCAAGTGGCTGCCGCACACATGTCCTGAATCGTCACACCCTTTGTAAGGCAGATGAAGAGGCCACACAAGCTGACCGGGGCATCTTTAGCAGCTAGCCTATAACACTCAGTAATGCATACATTTATCCATCTTTGCTTTGTAACTGCAAGACCCATTTTGTGCCCAATGTATCCAATTAACAGTTGATCATCTTGTCTCAGTTTGGCAAAACGAGAAATATAAAAGGTTAAAGCTCTTTTGTGGTCAAGTTTGTGAAGCCTTTCTTCTTCCTTACTAGGATGAGGTGGAGGGTAAAAAGTTGGTAATACAATCTATTTGGATATATGAAAATATGAAGACACCACCGATAGAAAAGTATGCCGGGCTCTTAACACCACTGTTTCTTTGTAGAAAATTGTAAACGGAGGCTTACATGACAAGGCTAGCGACTCGCTGACTCTGCGTGCGGATGTTATAGCCATTAAAAAGATAGTTTTTAATGTCAGCATTCTCAATGGGCAAGAGTGAAGCGGGTCAAAAAGAGCATACGTGAGGAACTTTAACACTAGATTAAAATCCCAAACAGGAACCACAAAAGGGACAGGTGGTGGGGGCACTTTTAAGAATTGAATTACCAGTGGCATCTTAAAATAAGATGTCTGCTCAGAAGTGCGCTTAAAAATAGAAAGCGCCGCCAGGTATCTCTTGACAGTGCCAATCTGGAGCCCCGGATTAGCCAAATGTAGTAGGAATTCTAACACCAGTGGTGTGTCATATAGTAAAGGGTCCACATTCTTCTCTATGCATTTGCTGCAGAACTTTTTCCAACAGCAGTGACAGAAACGTTGTTGCTGGCTTCCTGGCCGAAAGCAAAATCTCCATCACGTATTCTGGGAGGTCCCAATCCTTATCTCAACCTCTCAGAAATCAAGCGTGAAGGTTGAGAGTCTTGACCTCTGGATGGAGAACCCGACCCTCCTATTTCCCGAACTTGCTCAACCTCCCGATTATGTGAGGAATGACCGGGACTGGTGGAAACGCGTAAGTAGGGGAAACTCCGAGTCCACTAAGAACGTGTCCCCTAGAACTCCTCTCGGGGGAAATTTCCTGGAGCAGAACTGCTCGTACTTCCGGGTGAAACACTGGACACGAACAGATCTACTTGAGGGGTTCCCCCAAAGGGTGAAGACCTCCTCAAAGACTTCCTGAGCTAGATCCCACTTGTGGGAGACTGGGTTCTGCCTGCTCAGCGCGTGCACCACCATGTTCTCCTATCAGGCTAGATGAACTGCAGATAGGGATATTCCTTCTTGAATTGCCCAGAACCAGAGCTGTGTTGCCTCTCTGCACAGTGGTAGTAACACTACACCTCCTCTCTTGTTGAGGTAGTACATGCCCACTGTGTTGTCCGTCATTATCAGGACATTATTTCCTGGTACAGCGGACAGAAAGACTGTCAGCGTTAGTCCGATTGCCCTCAGCTTCAAAAGGTTGATGTGTAGTTTGGACTCTGATGGAGACCAATGACCACGGACCATAAGATGGTTGGCATGAGCCCTCCCCACCCTGTTAGGGAGGCATCCGTAACTACAGTTATCTCTGGCATTGGATGTCAAAAAGGTTCCCCTTTCAAAATGTTGTCCTCTGAGGCCCACCACAGGAGATCCTGTGCAACCCTGCTCAGAACCTGAAATAGATCAGACAGCTTGCTCGAAAATAGATCACTGGGACCTGAGGGCGAACCTCAGGCACCAGAAAAATGTAGGATACCATGAGGCTGAGCAACCTCAGGAAATAGAAGGCCGGAAGATGCTGGGCATTCTGAAATTTGGCGACCAACTGTTGAATGTGTTGAGCTCTCACCTCGGGAGGCGAGGCTTTCCCAGAGGAAGCATCCAGGACTGTTCCGATTCATTGGAGGTTTTGGGAAGGTAACATGTGGGAGTTCTTGAAATTGAGAGAGAAGCCCATTCTGTGGTGAGAGTGGCTGGTGATGCTGAGATGTTCTAAAAGACCTGGTCGGGAGAATGGACCCTGATCAGCCAATCATGCAGGTAGTGGTAGACAGGAATAACCCCCCGCCCCCTCCTCCTGAGACTTGCTGCCACTGATTTATTTATTTATTCGCATTTGTTTAGCGCACATGCAGCCCAGAGGCATCGTGGCGCTTGTTACAGATATGATTTGTTGTACATACATTGAAGTCATTTATTAGTTGCATGAGAAGATTGCAGCTATGAGAAATGGCTAGTTGTGCATACATTGAAATCATTACTTAGTTGCAGGAAAGCGAGAAATAGCTACAGGGAGGAAGATGGAGAGGAGATCAAAGAGGAGGGCGTGGCGAACTAGAAGAGGAATTAGTTAAACAAGATAGTTTTCAGCTCTTTTCGGAAGGCAATGAGAGAAGTTTCTGCTCTGAGTGTGCTAGGTAGTGCGTTCCATAGCTTAGGGGCAATGTAGGGGAAGCTTATTCCTCCTGCTCTAGCTCGTTTGATGCGTGGGACCCTGAGCTGGTTGGAGTGGCATTGCCTAGTTGGTCTGGAGGAGCGAGATCTGACTAGGGTGTCAGACAGGTAGGAGGGTGCGGTCAGGTTGATACACTTGTGTGCAGTGGTGAGTATTTTGAAAGTGATGCGATCTTTGACAGGTAGCCAGTGTGCTGCCTTTCTGGCTTGTGCAATGTGGTTCCTTTTTGGTATATTGAGAGCTGCTCTTAGAGCATTATTTTGTGTTGTTTGGAGTTTAATGAGATTGGAATTGGAGGTGCCAGCTAGTAACGCATTACAGTAATCTAGTTTAGCTCCAATGGTGGCTCTGGCGATAGAGAGGCAATTGTCTTTGGTTAGGAAAGGTTTGATGGCATTGATGAGCTTAGTGCTCAGAGCGGAGGCAGAGACAATGGAGTTGACTTGTTTGTCCATGGAGAGTGTAGCGTCAATGTGTACTCCTAGTGTTTTTACAGAGGGTAGAACTGGGATGATGCAATTGTCTATGGAGAAGTTGGTGTATAGTGGGTCTAGGTTAGTGAGTGAGGATTTTTGACCAAGGATGAGAATTTCGGTCTTGTCTCCGTTAAGACATAGGCCTTTTGTGGCCATCCAAGCTTGGATGGTGGCGTAAATGTTCTGGAGGGTGGCTGTGTCCTGATGGTAGAGTCCTGTGAGTGGGAGGAGTACTTGGGTATCGTCGGCGTAATTGGTGTATGTGATCCCCAGGGCATCCAGTTTGTCAAAGAGGGGTTTGGTGAACAGGTTATATAGGGTAGGCGCCGTGCATGAGCCCTGCGGGACTCCGTGCTTGATGGTAGTAGGATCTGCATTAGCTATATTGGAGAACACTTTCATTACTCTTCCTTCGAGGAAGGAGGTGATCCAGTTGGTAGCTTGTATGGAGAAATGTGCGGCCTGAATGAGATGGTACGTGAGGATGGCATGATCAACTAGGTCAAATGCCGCCGAGAGGTCTAAGAGGAGCAGAAGGGCCAATTTCCCATTGTCTAGTGTAAGGGTAATTTGGTTCTTCAGATCTAGTAGGGCGGTTTCAGTGCCATGGCCTTTGCGAAATCCGGACTGCCTTTTACCTAGGACAGAGTTGTTTTCCAGGTAAGTCTGTATCTGCATGTGAGCCGCTTTATCTAAGATTTTCAGAAGAAATGGGACAGTTGTGATGGGTCGGTAGTTGTTGGGTTGGGCAGGGTCCAGGGTTGGTTTCTTTAAGAGCGGACGCACCCAGGCCTCTTTAAGGCTATGAAGGACTATGCCCGTCTTGAATGAGGCGTTGATGAATGCTGTGATGATCGGTGTGAGGGGTGCTGCGCATTCTTTAATGATGTTAGGGTGGCATATATCGCCTTTGCATTGAGATGGTTTAATCTGTTTAAGGATTAGGAGAACATCTGCTTCGCTGATTGGCGAGAAATTGAATTTGGAGGCGTGCTGGTCGTTAGTGGGATTGGCGACAGGGGTCTGTTGGGGGTGCAAAGCCTTGAAATGTTCTGCTATTTTATTTTGAAGAAGGTCTATTTTATTTAACATCGCTGTTTGGATGCTATTGCACCAGGCTTCATCCTTAACAGTCTCATCTGTGCAGTTTGGGGGGATAGTGAGCTCTTTAAAGATGGTGAAAAGTTCTTTTGAGTGGGAGTTGGCTTCCAGAATACGTTTATTGTATGTTTCAGACTTAGCCTGAAATATAGCACATTTGTACTTTTTAGTAATATGCAGAAAGTCTTTTTTGGTGGCGTCACAGGGATTGGCCTGCCATGTTTTGAGGGCTTGGCGCTTGCACTGGCGTATGTTTAATAGGTCCTCTGTGTACCATGAGTTGGAATGAAATGATTTTTTTTCCTTTTTGCTTTCAAGAGGAGCTGCGGTGTTGATGGCATGAGAGAGTGTATCTTTGAAAATCTCTGCTAGAATGTTGGGGTCAGAGGAGAAGGGCGGTGCTAGGCATGGGTTGTTGAGAAAGGGGCGTATATTGTCTGCTGTAAGCTTTTTGGCACTTCTGGTCATCTTAGCTGGTGCAGGTATAAGTGGTTTGGAGTATGATGATATGGGGATGTAGAATTGGAGGCAGTTGTGGTCGGACCATGGGAGGGCTGTGTTGGAGTTGATGGTGGAGCCACAGTTATGATCTGCCACCCAGTCTAGGATACGGCCTTTATTGTGGGTCGGGGCAGTAACTATCTGTGTGAATCCTAAGTCTGTGAGATTTCTAGCGAGTGAGGTGGCTGCTTTGTCAAGTTTATCATTGTATCCGAGGTTTAGATCACCTAGAAGCAGAGTTTTAGAGGTTTGTTTGATGTTTTTCCCAAGGATGTGGTTGACTATGTTAGTGAAGTTGTTGGCGGGGCCTGGAGGTCTATATATGACATGAATGATTACTGTTTCTTTGGGAGAAAGGGTGAGTTTGACCGATAGGATGTCAGTAGTGTCTTCCCCTGTGGTGGAGGTCTGCCTTATGGCTAGGGAATCTTTAAAAATTAGTGCGACCCCTCCTCCTGTTTTAGCTGATCGGTCTTGTCTTAAGATTGAGTATCCTGGTGGTACAGCTAGGCTGATAGTAGGACCAGATGCCGCATGCAACCAAGTTTCTGTTAAGGCTAGCATATCTAAGTCTTGGCTGGTAATAATATCATTGACTTCAAGTGCGTGGGCGTTGAGTGAACGAACATTTAATAAGGCACATGGTGGCTTGAGGTCGGTGGTTGGAATGGGCTTTTTGGTAGTGTGAGTGGGTTTATTAGTCAGGTGAGGTCTGGGAGGAGCCAGCGTAAGAGTCTTGTTAAGGTGCTTAAGGGTGGTGTTGCTTGGCAAGCGGAGGGTGCGCGATCCTAGACGTGAGTTCCTAGGCGGTACCTGCATAGGTGTGGTTGGGAATGCTATGGGTAATGTACGTGTTCTGAGTCTGTGCTGCCTGAGTATGAGGTCTGGCATATTGGGGGGAGAAGCGTGTGTGGTGTAGTGTCTGGGTTCCATGCTAAGGCTGTTGAGTTGCCCTATGGGCATGAGGTAGGCAATATTGCTAGTAAGTACGATGTGGACTATACCTAAGAGGATGTAAGGTGTGTGAGTGGTGTACATATTGGGATAGGAGTGAGGGAGCTGGGATGCCATATGGGTTAAACAATGCAGAGGCACGGGGTACTCTACCAACCAAAATGTCACAATACAGTAGTTCAGTGGTCTCTCGTGACCATAAGGCACAGCACAATGGTTCAGTGGTCTCTATCGACCATAA
The DNA here is from genome assembly GCF_040938575.1 of Ambystoma mexicanum. NCBI lineage: Eukaryota > Metazoa > Chordata > Amphibia > Caudata > Ambystomatidae > Ambystoma > Ambystoma mexicanum. The sequence goes on from NC_090940.1 coordinate 216,093,426, forward strand.
GGCACAACACAGTAGTTCAGTGGTCTCTGGCGACCCTAAGGCATAACACAATGGTTCAGTGGTCTCTAGCGACCATAAGGCACAACACAGTAGTTCAGCGACCATAAGGCATAACACAGTAGTTCAGTGGTCTCTGGCGACCATAAGGCACAACACAATGGTTTAGTGGTCTCTATCGACCATAAGGCACAACACAGTAGTTCAGTGGTCTCTATCGACCATAAGGCACAACACAGTAGTTCAGTGGTCTCTAGCGACCATAAGGCACAACACAGTAGTTCAGTGGTCTCTAGCGACCATAAGGCATAACACAATGGTTTAGTGGTCTCTATCGACCATAAGGCACAACACAGTAGTTCAGTGGTCTCTGCCATCGACTTGGTGAAAACCCTGGGGGAGGAGTTCAGCCCGAATGGCAAAACGCTGAACTGATAATGAGAACCGCCAACGGCAAAACTCAGGTACTTTCTGTGCTTGTTATGGATAGGCACATGAAGGTAAGCACCCTGAAGGTCCAATGACAACATCCAATCCTTAAGCTGGAGGACCTGAAGGATCTGAGAAAGGGTAACCATTTTGAACTTCCTGAGGAACTTGTTCAAGTATCTCAAGTCCAAAATGGGTCTGAATCCTTTTTGGAATCAAAAGGTAAGGGGGGGGCACCCCCTGTTCCCCTCCATCACAGATACTTGTTCTATAGAACCTTTCTCTAGCAGGCAGGAAATCTCCTGCAGGAGGAACGGATCAGGAGTTTTGCAGGAGTGGCTTCCTGGTGAATGATCCAGAGGCCTTCTTAAAAAGGGGAAGCAGTAACCATGGGTTACTGTTTGCAAGCCCCAGGCATCGGAGGTAACGCCCCACCATTCCCCAGATGCTGAGCGAGTCTGCCTCCCACCGGGGTCCTGTGGATTAAGGCCTCGGAGTGGTTTTGAGGCAGCTGAAGCACCAGCTGAGGGTAAAGTAGCAGATATGCTTGGGTGGATTTAGCACCTCTTCCTCATCCACCACGAGGGATCTTCCCTGACCTCTGACTGGCCAGCCCTCTCGTTCTTCCAAATGGTGAATAGCGAAAAGGACCGACCCCTACAAGCGTGTGCAGTGGGGTGTGAAGGTTGAAGCTGCCAGATAGTGACACTGACTGACTATGCCAAAGCTTTCTAGGTCTGTAATTTTCTCAAGGCTCTCATCAGCCTTGCTTCCAAACAATTGAGTGTCATCAAAGGGCATGTTGAGTAGTTTGGACTGCACATCAAGTGCAAAGCCAGACTTCCTCAACCATGCAAATATGCGCATGACTGTGCTCGCCGCAATGGCTCTGCTAACACTATCGCAGAGTTCAAACCTGACTGGAGAGACTAAAGCACAGTGTCTTTTCCATGCTTCAAAATTTTCATGAATCCTTCTCACTGTTCTCCTTCAGTGGTATGCTCAGCTGCCATAGAAATGCAATCCTACAAGGAGTGGGAAAATGTTACTAGAGTGGCATTGATAGACTTTAAACCCATACTACTGGCAGAAAATACTTTTTTAACAAGTGTGTCGAAACATTGGTCGTCCCCGTCTGCTGGTATGGTAGGATAACCTGCCTGCCTTGATGTAGAAGTTGTCGCATGTACCACACTGCTTTCCGGGGTAGGGTTCCTTGAAAGATATACCAGATCAATGTTTGAGGGCCTGTGTTTTGTTGTCCGATTTTTATAGATGGGTTTTTATCAGGGGACTCCCAGTTAACCTTTACCCTTTTATGAAGAGCTGAATGAAATGGTAAAACAGGGTCTTTTTGCTGACCCTTATCTAAAATGTGCATCAGGACATCCTGCCTAAAGGGCAGCTGGGACCTCAACCCAGGTATTCGGTTACCTTATTCATAAATTGTCTGTTCTGTCAGACGCTTCAGCGTGCTCAGATGGGTCCGATTTACCAAATTCAATTTCAGGAGAAGTAACAGAGACCACTTACACTCTGAAGATTTTCATATAAATCTTGCATTCTTGACTCCTCAGATATTAAAACCTCAGGAACATTGGGTGTTCCGTATTCCAGGCCAAAAGGTGGAGTTTCCTGGTCTGAGGGTTCATGTTCATTGAATCTAGAGTTTTTTGTTATGGGCTTCAAAGATTTTTCAATTTCCTTAGAGGCCATTGCAGGCTTTGACACCTTTGACGACAAAGGCAGTGTCCTCGGCGGGCTCGACCCGCGACTCGAAGGAGTCTTTGAGAGTTGCGGACTGGGCCTCTCCTGGAGAGCTCTTGGCATTGGTGGCTTTTCACCCGGGCTCGTTGGCTCGCGAGTTTGAGCCTTTTTTGCCTCTTTATCAGCCTTGGTAGGCTCAACAGATTTGTGGCTTTTCATCTTTTCTTTCGAGGGGGGGGGTCAGGCCACCTTCTACAAAATGTTCATTATTTGAAGCCTGGGGGCCTCCCATTCAGGTTTCGAAACCGACTTACCTGGGGGAAGGCTACTCTGCGTTCAGGCGAGGAATCGGAAAACAAAGACCGAGACCTGTGACATTTCTTCGATTTTTTATTTTTAAGATGAAGAGGAATGGCGAGAACTGCTTCCAGAACGTGAATGTTTTTTCGCTATCTTAAATCTGGTGCACCATGTCCATCGTCTTTTTTCATCCTCGGCTCACGCGATCATAGATCATGAACTTGCTGGTATTATGGTCTTTAATTGTCTTTAATAAAGAAACTGGGCACCCATGGTGTTCTCTCCTTGCAACTTGTCAAGAGATGCCTCGGCCTCTCATGTTTAAACTGTTCTTCACAGCTGATAACCAGTTCTTGGCTGCTTCCAGTCCTTGACATCAAGCCAGACAGCCTCTTTGGTCTTGCTTCGAATTTGAGCCTATTCTTTGCTGCGACACACATAGCTTTCAATCCGTCTTCCTTCATGGAGAATCGCTTATTAAAATGTATCATCGAATGTCCAGAATTCTATATACATATATGTTGGTGGCACCGCCTGCAATCTATATACTACGTATAGCCAGCCTTAAGAATACTTAGTCTACTTGCGTTGCAGCGTCTGTACAATTATAAAACGGCTTATGTTTTCGGCAGTGCTCTTCACACGTGCAATCATCATTCTGCACATGAAAACCTGCTTGATTCTTTACTTCGCCATCAGATTCTATATCTCCTATGCATTCTCTTCTCTAGTCATCCATCTCAGTGCGTCCAACTCATTTTTCGTGACGTCACCAGTGTCTTCACACTTCTTCAGGCGCTTCTCTTAGGAGTCCATCAGTCTTTCAGGGACAATTCTCATAGGGCTTTCTTAGTGGATACCTTGTCTCAAAGATTCTTTGTGGTATAGGTACCATTACTGGCGTTGCACATGTTGCAATGTCTGGTTTCCAGCATTTAGGCAAAATAGGGGCGGGACTTCCTATAGAGGCATTAGGCTGCTCCACTACACTCCCCCCTCTGGTCGAGTCATCGACCACTCCTTCACCAGTTTCCACATCTCGATATCTTTTTTTGTAAAAGTGCTCCTTGGAGTCAAAATTTTCATTACTCCTTTCAAAGATCCTGCAGATTTGACATGTTCATCGATACTCCAGGTCATCTGACTACATTGTCCATTCAGGCTGCAGTAAATCCATTGTCCCACATACTTCTTGTGGTTCCTTAGATACAGGAACTTCCTTCCCACTGGTGCTAAGATACTGGCCTTTAAGTAGTCTCTGATTTCTTCATCTGTCAACTCCTTGGATTCAAATCCTGACTCGATATCTATCATGATTTTCATTCCTACTGTTCTCTTCACTGTCTTCTTACACTGTGTAATTATTATCCTGATTACACAGAATCCAAACATCACCATCAAGAGTATAGCTCCCAAGAGCTTGAAGATATTCGTCATCCATGGTGGAACCCATGCGAAGATGGTTGTGAACCAACTGTCATCTGCAATATCTTCGGTCTCATCGTCCATCTTGCTGTGCAGGTTTGCTATCAGCGTTATGGCCTCTGCAAGGTCCCATTTTTTCATCATTGCGAGAAGGTATGAAAGTGCAAAATGATGGCCCAATTTTGGTGCAAACATCTCCATCAATTGCTGTAATCATATGAGGGGCATATCTGTTCTGGAGGGTCATCAGTCTTCTAGCCCTCAATTCTTCCTTGATTTCATTGAATCCCTAACAGTGGTATTGATCATCTGGTAATCTGTAACCATTTCGCATAAGCCATGGTCTAGATCCCTGGCATGAAGAATTTCGTAAAGATTGAAGCAGTCTTACTGAACAACCTATGATCATACGGAATAGCATCGAAGCCTTCTATTGATTTTGCAGAAAAGTAATTCTCTCTCCTGGTTCGATTGGGCATCTACTTTTGGCAATTCGCCAATTTTAAGGTCACTCTCCGGAATCACTAATGCAGGAGCATGGACAAGCACTAAGGAACATGTTCCTCCCTATCCTTGGGCAACTTCATGTAGACCCTGAGCCCGCAAGCCCAATATCCATCCATCAGGACAGCTGTTCCTGCTCCCATACTGGAAACAACAACTATAGTTTTGCAACCTATGTTATCTCCCACATGTCTTTTTCCTTTTCGCTGGAAACACATTGCATTCCTTAGTGGGATTACAAACATTGGGCCTGATTCATCTTCTACCCATGTCAGCAGTTTGGCATGTTCGGCCCTGACTTTAAAAAATAATTCACCTTTTGTACTTCTCGTACGTATTTGTGCTTTAATAGATGAGCTGCAAAGGACATCAATCCTTCTTCCCATCCCTTTTCGGTCTTTACTTATCCATAGACTAGCATCTGCGTTCTCTCCCAGCATCCAGGCATCCAAGAAGGCTCTACTTTATCCGGACAGTCCATTGTCTTCATTTCTGTTACGACTACTTCATCCTGTCCTGCCCTAGGATATGTGAGCATCTTGCTCTTCCATGGAGGCTCCTTTTCCATCTGTGTAGCCTTAATATACTCATCCTGGAATGGGAACGACCATTTCGATCTCCATCGCAGGGTGGCACAATGTCCTTGGAACTGTCCTCGGGTTATGCATGCAGCAACGTGGACAAGACATCCGCCATCACACTCTACTTCTCTGGGAATTAAAGTTCAGGCAGTACTCATGGCATAAGGTACGAGAGAGCAGACGAAGCAACCCTTCTTAGATGTTCTTTCATCTACCTTTTTCATGTGCTGATACCACGTTATTACCCAAATGTGCTGTACTGTCTAAATATGTGTTAGTCCCATTATCGTCTTCCTCTGCATTTATCTTGTGTCTTCCCAACATAATGGTTGCAGCCCATGAAAACAACTCTAAAGCAGCTCTGGGCAGAAAGCACTCGAGACCAAGATTCATCTAGAATGTGCAAATCTGCACATGTTCCTAGAGTAGGAAGAATCAAAGGAGTTTCCACTGTTCCTGGACCAATAAAGTAAAGAGTATGGACCAGGAGGAACAGGAAAACAAAGATAGACACTGCACATGCATATATTATACACCAGAATATAAAGCATTTGTGCTACTGCAGTATTTCTTGAGTTTGCTCATTCTCTGAAAACGTGCCTTTTTCAAGATTCCTCATTATGCCTGTATACTACTTTAAGGAAGGAAAAAACATTTTTAATCGGGCAGTTCAGGTAAACCAGGTAGCTGTAGAATCTGTTCAATTATTGCTGTAAGCAGCCTCTTTATCGCAGGGCCATTTTTAGTATCACGTAATAAAGTATGTATGTTGACACTACGCCCAACAAGAGCACGATAAGCTCTAAGAATATATATGAAAACAGCAAGTAGGATCTTATGGGCATCATCATTTGTCAGAACCAAAGATTCAATCTAACAAATACTCCCTTTTCCACTTCTCGAAATTTAATTCACAATCTACCTCAGGCATTTTTATGATGCATTGACAATTTTCTAAAGTTCATTATCAAATAACTCTGTGGCTCAAGAAAAGGATTTACACACCTGCTATAATAACTATAAGGAGTGTTTCAGGAGATCCACTACCCAAGTGCAAATCTGCACTTATCAATTAATCTGTTGGTTTATAGTCCTCCTTCCTTGTCAACGATTGAGTCTGCATGTGTTGAAATTCTTCCTCTTGCCTTGCTTCCGAATCGATCATTAGGGGTGCGTCAGCCTCTCCAATGCAGATTTTAACATCGCTAAGATGGATCCAGCCTCCCCTGCCTTGAACCTTTACTGCAGAGGGAGTAATGTCTTTCACTATTAACGGGCCAACAAATCTAGGTTCGTGTCACTTTCTAGTAAAGTTCTAGATTAGCAGTGTGTCACCAATAAACAACGTGGGTGCTGATAACAGTTTGGAAACTCCAGCTGCTGAATGGTCTTCATCTGTGTGCTGAGACCAACCCCCTGGCACTTGAGTTGATCTGAAATGACAGACATACTAGCTGTCATACATGTTAAGTACTCATTTAATTAATTTCTTAACAGTTTTGCAGGACTCTGGGCATCACTTTTGCTCCTCGTTGGAGGAATTAAAGGCATTCTCATTTGTCTGCCTGCCACTAATTTGTGGGATGTGAGGTGATGGTCCGAACCAGGCTGATTCCTTAAGGCATAGAACGTTAAGGGCAAGCAATATAGCCATCCGTTCTTCAATGTCAATTTTAGCATGGCAACTCTCTTAAGAGGGTGTTGAGTCTCACATATCCTGTTTGCTTGCGGGTGATAAGCAGAAGAAAACATATGTTTAATATTCAATAACAATCCTATTTGTTCAAATACTTCATTAACAAAATGTAGTCCATTATCGGATCTCGGCACTTCACACACTACCCATCTTGCAAATACTTCACGTATTAAAAACTTCACTGCGCAAATGGCATCAGGGTGTGTACAAGGACCTGCTTCGATCCACCTGGAGAAGGGACACACCACCACTATAAAATATCTGTATCCACTACATACTTGCAGCATGTCAACATAATCAATATGTAAATGCTGAAAAGGACTATTCAGTTGAGGAATCACTCCTCTAATTGTTCACAGTGTATGCCCAGCGGTAAACGTTTTACATACGATGCAATTTAAAATGTAACGTGTTCTAACAGGTTTGGTACAAACCAGTCTTCTGCAATAGCTGTAGCAAGACTCTCCCTAGTTACATGCTGGGTAGTGCAGCTGTTCAAGCGCTACCCTTAATAATGCCACTGGCATCACCAGCTTTCCGGTACTGTCCTGTCGCCATAATGCTTCTGTGGGGGATAAATAACAACCCCTTCATTTCCATAACTCTTGCTCTTCCTGCTTCCTGTGGTGCACTACCTTGGATTTCCATTAACTGAGCTCTTGATAAATGGTTAAACCCTATTTACCACCATAATCTTAACCACTGTTTCCTTAATTTCTAGAGCATTAAAACTTGAAATATCTGGTGACTACGCAACCCTTTTGGCTTCTGTGTCTGCGGTTTTGTTCCAGCGAGAAATAAAATCAGTTTGCTTAGTATGTGCTATGCATTTAACGATCACTATGGCTACTGAGAGTTGTCGTGCCTTAATAAGCCTGTCCAATAGTGATGCATGCTGCACTGGAGTGCCACCGCTCGGAGGTAGCCCCTCCTTTTCCAACGTGCTAATCCTGCGTGCAGTTGACTTCACATAGGCATAGTCACTGTATATAATCACTTCCTGTCCTTCGTTTTTTTCAAGTGCTGCAATAAGCGCTTATAATTCTGCTGCTTGTGCTGAAAAGTGAGATGGTAGTCCTGCACTTGCCACAACCTCAAACTCGCTGTTTGCTCTATGCCTCACTATAGCTGCGCCGGAATGCCTTTTCCCACTTGTCTAATCAATTTTCGAAGAGCCATCAAAGAGAATCTCCCCTCCTGAAAATGCATTTTCTTTAACGCGTGGTATGTTATCATAAAACTCCTCGTAGCTTGCACAATCATGCATATGCTCATGCTTTGCCACTGCCACTGGCTTGGCTACAAATGTGGCAGGGTTCACTGTTTTATATCTAACAATTTTAAATTGCTGGATAACATATAACAACTTTGTACGGAAGCCATCGGAGATGTCAATGTACCCTTAGGTTTCTCCAACATGGCAAACAAAGCATGATCTACAAAAAGTGTCATGGAAAAAACATTTCAATGCTTGCAGACATCTCAATTGCAAATGTGGGGGCTGCCAATAACTGTTTGCACAGAAAATGCCCTTTCCTAACTGGGTCTAGCATCACACTGTAATATGCCAGGGGTTTGTACCCTAGTGTAGTTCTTGGTGCTAACACTGCTGTTATAACTGTCCCATCAGTATGTAAAAATATAAAGAATTTGTCAGCATAATTGGGAATTCCTAAAGCTGGAGCCGTACAAATTGCTTTTTCAAATCCTTCCTCAGCCCATTCTCTATTCACCTTATTTACCTGTGCTCTCTTTAAAGCCTGCAAAAGGGGTCTCGTGTATGAGCTATAGACAAACACCCATGCTCTCACATAATTATTTAATCCCAAGAATCACTGCATCTGCTTCACCGGGGGCGGTTTTGCAGTTTTCATAATTGCTTCAGCTCTTTCAGGTGTCACCTTTTTTCCCTCATGTGAGATGAACTGGCCTATATACAACACATCATCTTGAAAATATTGTAACTTCTCTTTATCCACCTTGTATCCCTGGTCTACGAGGATAGTCATTAGTTGGATCGAATCTTGTCTGCACTCATCTTCTGTTATGCTACAGATCAGAATGTCATCTATGTACTGTATCACAGTACTTTCCAAATCAATATTGCCAAGGTCCATCAGCAAGACTCTATTAAAGATCGACAGAGACTCACAGTATCCTAGGGGTAAACAAGTATGTTTCAGTCAAATTTGTCGAAACAAAGGATGTTACGTCTTGTGAGTCTTTGTGCAATGGAATTGGGAAGAATGCATTCTTCAAATCAATCACCATGAAATATCGCGCGTCTACTGGGATAGTACATAATATCGTTGCCGGATTCAGAATTAAAGGAAACTCAGCCTCTACAATCTGGTTAATCGGTCTCATGTCTTGAATGAATCTCCACAACCCTCCCTTTAATTTTTTCACGGGATACACCGCGGTATTACACACTAACCGACGGTACCAGAATACTTTGCTTCATCAATGCTGAGATAGTCTAAAAATGCCCTCATCGGCCTCTCTCGATACATTGGATATGGCCTCAACCGAGGTAAAATAGCTACTAGTTTCTGCTTTACCTGAACCTTTCCTACTCCTTTTAATAGGCCTACATCATAAGGGCCTATAGTCCATAAATCACTTGCCACCTTTTCCAAGTCTTTGTCAAAGAATGCTGGACGCGGTTGCATTATCCCCATGCGCTGTGGAATCTCCCTTTTCTCTATTCTGATCTAATACGTAATGCTCATAAAGAACACCAATTCATCATCTGATGGATCATCTCTAAGCATGTCAGCGTCAGTATTTAATCTGTACTCCTCCACAATGGCAATCACTGTTCTCCATGGCCTTCCCTCATCATCTGTGCCTTCAAGCATTACCATTCTCCTCGTACCATGTCTGCATCTAATTCTAAGGGGATAGTCTGCCCCCCTCCCCCTTCATCCATAGGTACTTGCGGTCTAAACAGAAATTCATTAGGTATCCTCATAGTCCTTCCCACTAAGCCAGGTCGCCATGTTAACAGAATGCTCATCCCATAAAGGAAAACTTTGGGATCCATCGGCACCCCTCGCAGAGCCATTTGCCCTGTAAATGCCAATATAAACTCCCCCACATTCATATAGTGTATCCCAGGAGTGGAGCACACTATACCTTCATCAGTAAAAGAAATCGTCATATTGTTTTGTCATTAAGTCTCTTCTTAGAATATTAACTGGTGTCTGCCGTGAACACAATAATGGAACAGACATATCACATTCTCCTATAAAGACTGGTAATTCGTCAGTAAAAGGAACTCTACTTGTAGCTCCAGAGAATCCCTGAGCATCTTCCCTCTCGTATACATGAACAAGTAGCCGCAGTGTCAATTAAAACTTAAAAGGATTTGCCTCCTATCGTCACATAAACCCTGTGTTCCTCTTGGGGGTCTGGTGCCACGGATAGTACTGAACACATCAAGTTGCTCTGTGAGCCATCCTATTGTGGATACATACATACATACCCCTGTACCTGTAAAATGATTCCTTCCTACCACTGTGACACCCCCTATTCTAGGTGTCAGTAGCTGTCCTGTGTTTGGGTTCTGGTGTATCTGCATGGGGGCATGCTGCGTCTGCCCTTGCAGTGAATTCAATGGGGGTTGCTGCAGCAGTAGCTGTTGCACTTGTGGTGCTTGTGCCTGATACACTGTCTGATCTTGGGCGAACCCATCCCTAGCTTGTGAGCAATATGGTGGAGGATAAGCTGTCCCCCCTCTTGCATATTGACCATTTCGTATATACCCTTGGCTCCCAGATGAACGTGCAATGTGTCCTGTCATTCCACAGTTGCAACATATAGGAGGGTGTCGTCTAATTAGCCCTCCTTGGTTAAATCGTCCTTGCACATTCTAATTCTCATCCTGCCCGTTCTGAAACCCATTTTGAATATTTTGAAATTCACCCCTTCCTCTGCAACCCATGCCTCTACCTCATGATATAAACCCACTTCTTCCTTGATTCATCGGGTGCTGATTATTCGCTTGCGAAGTATCCACTGCTTGCTGTACGTCTAGCCCTTCTCAGATTGTCAATACTGCTCCTTCTATGGCGTATTTTGACAGTTTTTTCTGAACTAATTTAGTTTCCTCCATATTTCTAGCATCATCTTTCTTTTTATTCTTCTTCTGTAATAGCCGACAGTGATGCACTATAGTCGACTGTATTTTGGGCCACAGTATTGCTTCCATTCCCACTAACTTCTTAAGTTGCCTTTGTCCCGACATAAAATGTGGTAAAATGCTACCACTGGTTTGTTTACTCCACAGCTCGTGCGTTTCAAGAGGCCAGTGCTCTAGAATGTCTTGAATATAAGCAAGCGGATCCTCATCTTCTTTCATGGCATAATTGCACCCATATCAGATACATCAGAAGTATTGTACTTTAAGGGCTCTCCAAACATCTGCCCTACAGTTATTAAATGGTGTTCCACTGTGTGCAGTGACACTCAAATAACCTGCTCTTGTCCAAATGTCATCTGCTCTTTCGCTAAGAATAGCTGCTAGGAGACCGTTGATATCCCCTACTGCCAAGGTATTCTCATAAATCCATTTTCCCGCACCCACCGTTAAGCTGGGGAGTTTGCACCTTAAATTATCCTTGTCCATCCGTGGCCATGGAATATACTGTGGTCTGGCACCTCCTTTCTCCAATAAAGGGAACTGCGTGAATCCCAATATGCAATCAGTTCCCATTGTCTGCCTATCCATAGTGGGGACAATGGTTCCTGATCGCTTTCTACCTGGCAATGACCTCAGCCTGCTCACATATGGCAGTGACTAGCCCTTCTCGCTATATTATCGTCCTCTAGGACGCTCTGGATATGCTACAGAATTTGCCATCCTATACTTAGGTTGTTCTAGATCAGACCATCTTACTCCCTTGTCGGTCTGCAGACATCCCACAGGGCCACATACACTTCTGGTTTCTCCCTCCTCGTCTGACATATCTAGCCCCCAACTAGTTTGGCTCTTCTCTCTTTCGAAATTATCTAAAGTCAGCCTGTCTAAGGACAAAGCTTTATGCTCGAGACTAAATGGGTCTCTTTATTGCGTTTGTAAATGGAAGACCAGGGATCGATCTCTCTTTCTTTGGCTTCCCGATTTGCTACCTTCTTTTAAATCCTGATAGATTGTAGTGGACAAGACAACCTATTATGCTCTAGCTACATTGGGACACTTGTCCTTGCGGCAATCCAGATAGGGAAACAATTTCCTTGCCAAAGCAAACCTGACTGTTACAAACCTAAAAACAGAGGGTTTTCTGCTGGACTCTGCTCCTTACATCCCTGAACTCTGCTCTCTTGCCTTGTCTTATTCAGCATTTGGCCACTGGTCCTCCAGTGCTCCCTCTGACTTTGTGAGACTCACATAAGTCTGGGTTGAACTTTATAAGATAGGCTAAGCTAAAGTTATAAAAAAGTTATCTAAGATTATATATGTTTGCATATATGTTTCAGGAGGTTTGATTATGTGAATTGTTCCCTTCATTGCTATTCTAAAGTTTATAACTCTGAATACTGCAATTGTTCTATTATATTGTGTGCTAGCACTTACCTTACTTGAATGCTACAAGCCATAGTGTATATAAATAAAACACCTATTTTTTAAATAACTCCTAATGTATAAGAGTTTCCTTGGACTAAATGCATGCTCGGAGTGCTGTGTGCCTCACTACAGCCCTCTTCCCTCCTAGACTAAGCCTTGCAGCACAGCCATTGCTACCAAATCTTTTGCTCAGGCTAAACCCAAGTGGTGTAACCCTGTTCTTGCAAGGTGAGCTTTCTAAAGTATTGTTAGAGATAGGACTTTGGCAAAAAACCTAACCGCTGGAAACTGTTTCTTCTGAACTGAAAATATATTTGAGTCAGGGATATCATTAGAACTTCACATTATTAAATACCTTCTTGGACCTCAAGTTCCTGTTGTATACACATTTGGTCAACCAAGTCTGCTGCCCTTTTTTACTTTGTAGGCTCAGACTATTTTTAATAATCCTGAAGGTACAGATCTCAGTCCTCTTTGGGCCCTGAATGGTCCAATACATGTTTTTCTATCAGATCATTCTGTGCCAATTGATCCTGTGTTTCATGTAGTTCCTCAGGGGAACATTTTGTCTTTTTTGGTGCATGTGTTTTTTTATTGTGTGCTTTTGCTCTTTACTAAAGATGTATTCATGCAATATAGGTAAAGTCTCAAGAGTAGGTGACTGATCATCATCCTATGCGTGCTTTTGATTTAAACTGCATTACGGCCTTAATTTCTTAGCTTTGATAATGTTCTTCATGATGGATTAGTCCTTCCGCCCATAGATTTAGCATCTTAGATATTATTCTCTCTAGAAACAGAAGTGTTCTTTGCAGCCACCATGGGAACACATCACAGCTTCAAGTCACCTCTGTCAGATAACGGACACCACGTCGCGCCATTATATAGAAAGTCACCACACCCATCTTCCTCCATTTTCCCTACCACACAGCAGTTGAGGGACTGCAAAACCCACATGGTGTACAAGCTATCCACCAAGAAGGCAGGTTGGTAGTGTGATGAGGAAACAGTGGTAGGAAAAACAAATCCATAAGGAAGAACACTACCAAAAGTTAGTAATTTGTTCTTCTAATGGATTCCTCCCTCCCACAGATTTGTCACCCCATATCTGCACAGAACTCAGGAGGAGGGAGGAGAGCGCAAAACCACCACCTACACCAGAAAACTCTAGATGACCGTTTGGCCAAAGCGAGCGCCATGCCTTGACAGGGAATACAGTCAGTTTGGCATACTGTGCCCCTCCCTGTCCCCCGCCCCTCTGCAAGGCATAAATGGCAGCCAGGCCTCTAGTCGAATGAGCCCAGTCTCCACTGGCCCCCGCATAGCCAACAAAAAGCTAGTCATCTTCTGAGGTCCCTTGTCTGAGAGTCACCGTGGTTGAGGGCCTGTATGGGGTTCAGCTGATGGAATCTCTCTTTCACCTTAAAAGGATGAGGCGGAGGGAAACATACAGGAAATTTAATATTCTGAGAGAGAATTCTGATACAACCTTGGCCAGGAAGGACAGTCTCAATCTCAAAGTCACCTTCTCCTTGGAGAACACAAAGTAAGGAGGTTTAGCAGACAGAGCCTGGAGCTCTCCTGTCGGACGCATTTATGGCCACTAGGAAAATCCTCTTACAGGTGATTTGTCTTAAAGAACATGAATGCAGCGACTCAAATGCAGCTCCCATAAGAAAGGTCAAAACCATGTTAAAATGCCACACAGTAACAACAGAATGACATTTGGGCAACTGGTTACACTAACCCGGCACAAACCGCAGGACTGGGGGAATGCTGAAGAAAGCGCTCACTCAGCAGTCCCTTCGAAAGGACAACATGGTCTACAGGGGCCTTTTCACAGTGACAATGTGTAAGCATGCCTGGGTGAAGGAAAGTGGGAAATTAGTGCCTAGGGAGGTGGACAAATCAAAGTGTCACCTGCACGCCTACCTAGATTTGGTCATATACCTCTGAGCAGAAAAGAGCATGTGCAGGATATTCAACATAATCTATCAACTGACATTTAAGACTGTACTTTGGATACCATAGAACTTTAGAGAAAATCCACCTTCACCCCGAACTTTCAAGGAGATAATGCCATTGACATCTTCTCTAAGGCTATAACACGAGACCTGGAAAAACTGGAGGACACCAACACAAGAAGGGATACACTACCTTAATGCACAAGAACAGTAAGCCCTTAAGACAATCAAGAACAACCCAGACAATCATCAAAGAGGCTGATAAGGGAGGAAACAGTAATCATGAACAGGGAAGACTATATTAAAATGGGGCTAACCCACCTAAGGACACCCTACTGCTATGAAACCCAAGCCCAATCCCTCATCCAGGATTAAGCTAGCCAATGATCTGGTGGCCAAGTGGCACAAACGAGGACTCCTGATGGTTGAGGAATTCAAATACTTGAAGACTGACCACCCCAGAATACCAACAATATACTTTCTCCGGAAAGTGCACAAGGCCTATGCTAGCATCCGGAAGGCAGACCAATTGTGAGTGCCATCGGATGGGTCACAGAGCCCATGGCCAAATAAGTCAACAACATAATCCAAAACGAGGTAACCAAAATCCCGAAGTACCTATGAGACTATGCACACCCTTGTGATTTTACTAGTGCTGCAAGCAATTGACTATGCCTTCGCCCAAGCCTCTGCGTCCTATTACTCTCACCTTACAATGACCAAAGAATTTATTGTATTCTCACTGATGACTAACATCTTCCTCTTTGATGACAAATACTATAGGCAGATGAAAGGCATTGCTATGGGGGCAACCTATGCTCCAGCTATTGCTAACCTGTTTATGCATCGATATGAGCAAATCCATGCCTTCAGCAACAGGGACTTCAGCTCTTATATCTATAAGTGGTACAGATGTAATGACGATATACTCATGATTTGGTCAGGCACAACCCACCAGCTAAACTCTTTCAAAGAATACCTTCTATTCTATAGCATTATTATAAAGTGCTAACTCGCCAGCAGGCCTCACAGCGCTCAATGACAACAGCTTTGGAATCAAACTAACTGGTACCCAGAGCCAACATTTTATTGATTTCCTCGACATTAGGATCTCAATAGGTAGCAATGGCATACAAACACAGACCTACAGGAAGACAACTGAGGTGAACTCTGTTTTTTTTCCCACAAGCTGCCACAGGAAAAGTGTCATAGAGAACATTCCCAAGGGCAATTTTATTCGGGCCAAAAGGAATTGCAGTAGCATTGAAACATATCTCGAAGAATGCAGTCTTCTCAAGAATAGATTTCTGAACAGAGGCTACCAACCTGCAAATATCAATTTCACAATCACAAAAGCCATTAGTATCTCGAGGGACAGTCTTCTCCAACCTAAAAAGAAAGAAACCAGCTCCTAAAGATGAGCCCATCAGATTTGTGACACAGTACAACCAGGCTAGCTACATGTATCAAAGAATCCTAAAGAAACATTGCCATATTCTGGAAATTGACAAAGACATACAGGACTGGATCTCTGACAGATCACAATTGTCGTACTGCAGAGCACCCACTCTCAAACTCATGCTCAGTCCTTCATTTATGGCACCATCAACACCTATCACTCACAACTGGCTTAACAAACAAACCAAATCGGGTTTCCATAAATGTGGGACATGCTCCAAGTCCCGTTTGGCACTATCTATAATCGCAGAATCAAGCAAATCATTAATTGTAGATCTAAATTTGTTATTTATTTGATCATTTGCGTGTGCAACCAAAAGTATATTGGCAGTACTACACGAGAACTAAGGACAAGAATATGTGAACACATGAACACGCTCAAAACAGCAGATGTCAGGTACCAGTTGTCTGTCCACTGGCAAGAAGCCCACCAAATGGATAAAAAAAGACATCAAATGTGTGGGCCTTGAAGTGGTCAGATGTGACTCTCAAGGGGGGGAACAGAGAACTCAAATTCCCCCAGCAGGATGCGCGACTTATATGCAGAACCAGGAATGTGGAAAAAGGTCTAAATACCGAACATGAGTTTAATGTCTTTCTCGAACATGACTTTTTGACCACCGTTTTCACCATTTTCTACATTGGCACTATTCGGAGTGTCAAGGATGTAATACATGTTCCACACAACAGGGAAGTGGGGCTACTAAACAATTACTAGGAGGGCTTGGCAATCGGGCCCCACCCACCAGGCTCCCCTTCTCCTTGCTCACAACCATGCGACATATGCTTATTTGTAACATATAAGAAGAGACACTACTCTGGCTGAGACCCCTAGCACAACAAGACCACCAGTCCCTCGCTTACCACCCAGCCCTCGCTCCCCTTGGTTACATTCATGAAAGTATGGCTTGTCCTTGCTTAATAGCATCATATTAAAAAAATAACCATTCCAGCCCACACCTCTAGCACACCAAGACTACCAGTAACCTGGTTTACTACCACACTAACATAGCTAATGGCATGCTTTATAGCAACCCATACGGGTAACAACTAATCCATGTTCAGAACCCGTGGGAAGAATCCCCACCCACCTCACCCGTTCTCAAAACTAATATCCGAATTGCCCGTTACGATAGCTCACCGAACCACTTGGTTGGTCTGGATCAACTTTTGTTAATAACTTTTTCTTTGGTGCATGTTTACATTACTCCCAACACATGCAGCATCATAGACTAACTGAGATGATTATTCATAACCCCGTAACAATGCGTAAAAACTCGGTTGAGTAGCATATCTCCCATAACAAAGCACGTTAGGCAGCTTAATTCTTGCAGGGTCACCTGTGGCAACCATACTATGACGCAAATGCCCATGTGAGTAGCCAGGCGAATCAATGTCTGACCACAACCGGCGAATCCCCATCCTTCCCAGTGGAGCCAATAAGCTCCCGCATACTATCCAAGTACCATTCAGCCAACCAGGCAGGATCAGACTTATCACCAACCATGGAAGACTCCTACAACTGAGGCATTCTGCCTCCCAAGGTAAGCTATTAGCTCAGGGATTCTGCTCCTTTCATTGAATGGCGCTTTCATCGTTTTGGCGCTCGAGTGGCTTCTTTTTCCCCAAACTCGTGCTCCACCTTAATCCTGGCAACTTTATACTTAAAGGGTGGCGCAGTGAACAAGATGCTTACCAGCCTCGGAACACTGCAGATGTTCTCACCATTTTACGTTATATTACTTGCTCACACTCGCAACACTGCGTATGGTTTCCCAATGTGGCTTTAAACTGCTCAGATGCATCTCGTCTGCTACTAGAGTATTACAGCAAAGGTGGCCAATGCTGCACGTGTGCCCCCATCGACTGCAGTTTCTCTCTTTAGGGTCTTATTATAAACCCTGAAACCGAATGCAAGCAAGTATCCCTTATAACTGATTCCTGCTCTTAATGAGTGGACTCCTTCAGCCGCCGGAATAACACGCAACGACAGAATTATGCACTGCACAACAGTCTCACGTTATCGCGCACCCTTGCCACTACAACACATCCTAGTCTGAACCCTAGTACTATTTTGACGCTGACCAGCCCCCAGTGGCTCACCACCCATACCCCCAACATACCACGCACAAATCTTGCACTGGCCCAACCGCGGCTTTCAACGCCTATTCTACACTAATACCGCAGGATTTGAGTTAACAGATATGCCCTCTGGCATCACACATAACCTTTTGAGACCATTGTACAAATGCCCCTCCAAGACTCAAATAAGCAATCTGGAATCCCAATCTAATGGCGACTCACTTAGGCATACTCACTCTCAGGCGCACACCAACCGCACCCATCACCACTTCCACGATCACCATTGTGGGACCTGTACACCCAAGCATTACATCAGCACTGATTAGTGGCAAACAAACCTGACTAATATCTTTTACTAATGACGGAAAACTTGTATTAAACAAAATGCTCAGGATCAGTCCTGATTTGGACCAACTAAACCCACACGCTGGTTCACAACAATTGTCCAACACACTCTTTTTCTACAGAAGCACTACTCAGTGAATCATACCAAGATTAACTCCAGGCATCACGCCTCACCATACCAACTCCTCAGAATGACCTAACTTGGTAAGCATACTCCTACTACTTAATTGACATGACACATATGAGCAGAGCCAAACAATGATACTAATCACAACGCATCTCCTTTTTCCTTTTTCCTTCCTTCCTTGGTGCATCTTGATTCTCTGCAACTCTGTGGGCTATTCCGAATTACATGCAATCGTTAATCATCTTGACAAATCAATATCTATATTTGTGTTATAAATACTTGAATTACTTGAGTATCACAGTCTAAAATGATGTACCCATGGCAATGTGGCTCCAAATAACTGAAATCATACCTTTGTATAACACAAAATGCACATGTCACAAAAAAAAACGTTCACCACGCACTGTGATCAAGCAATTCTTATGAACAACAGTAATCTTTAACAAACTGTATACACAGCACCAATTTTGTCGGATTCCAACAAGAACTCTCTAATCTATCAACCATCTGTGCCTATTCATTGCTGATGAAGATTCACAAAAATAGCAAAACATATTAAGATGTCCAGTAACCGGGATAGGCTGTGGGTATATACTTTGGGACATACAAATCCATTACTTTAAGATAAGGTTAAGATGTGTAATTCTCTGACAAAAGAATGTGGAATCAGCAGAACAAACTGAAGCAAATCACTTAAAATGGACTTCTGTTTGGAGTATTTTACAACTCACCAATCTAGCTTTCTTCACATATAAAGCAGGGCACTATATGATGCGTGATGCTATTTGTATTAACAGCCCCAAGCATAGAATACAACAAACATTTTGAGTTTAGTGGAACAAAGACAAACCTTTGAGTTTGAAGCATCTTGATCAAACTTCTTGCGCGGTGGGAGTGGAGGAGGAACCAAAGGCTCTTCACTTAGTCGATGTAAGCTGCCACAGGAACTGAAGAAAGACTCTAAATAGTTAGATAACATCATATGTTATTGATAATGTGTCAGTACCTTTAAATCAAAAATGTTAGACATTATGGGAAACTTGAACAAGTGTGCAAAAAACAGATTTGTATTAGACAAAGAAAAGGTCCTCTAAGGCCGAGCAGGGTCTGCATTTGAAAAGGTGTCCACATACACACTCTTATAAGGTGACAGCGACACAGGGAAATAAAACATCTGCATGGAGCTTCTCACTCAAAGGATGACATAACGAATGCATGCTGAGATATTGTATTGTTCCTTCTGGGACTAGCTTAATGTTCTATGCCAGGTAAGGAGCAACCTCTAGAACTAAAGTTCACAAAAAATATATTTCATTCACAGCTTATCACTGCGACTTTACAAGCAGGTTTATTCTAAAATTATGAAATAGAAGGCATGCAATATGGGAAAGAGGTTTTGCCATCTATTAGTGTCTTTCCCTAAAACTATCCAACAATGAAAGGAAAACTTGGGTAAGGTTTTCTAGTCAATATTGCATTGTAGCAAAAAGCATAACATTTTAGATTAATTTAGGTAGTTTAAATGCTGCCCTGCTGACATATTTAAAGTATGCAGACTACCAGGGATGTTGGCATCTTGAACAATAGAACTAGGTTTTCGTGCTCTAATACCTTAATAAAAGCTAATGGCCTAGCCTCTTGCGGAAAACCATTGTTCACACTACAGTGTTTGCTGTCAAACAGATGCTTGATTGAGTGAGGACACGTCTGCCCCCAAAAAGTTTAAACCCCCTCAAGAAGCAAAAAGGGTCATCCACGCTTAAAGTTTATAAAGGCTTTTATCTCTAGGATGAGTAAAATGTTGATTGCATTGCAAGAAAGCTAGTATGGAGAAAGGTAGCATGAAAAATGTTGCATAACCAAATCAGGTCTGAGGTGACCACACATTTAATAAGAGGCTTTCAGACACAGTCCCTTGTTAGAAAATTAGCAGTGCCACTTTCTGGAGCATACCCACCCGCTGTGGAAGACAACTGAGGCGCAGGTGAAACAATCATGCAAATTGAATTGTAGGACAAGGTTGATCACTCACTGCAAAAAGGATAAGTCACGTAGAAAGTGGACTGCAGTTGACGGTCTATGTGGAATATGCCATCCCTCATGAAAGTGTTTTCCTCCCAGACATATTCACCATAAGTTAAAAATAACTTAAAATATTAGTCGGTCGAAGTAAACTCTGATCACCACTTGCAATTTGATTGTGTACAGTTTCTTCGGTGGCACAGAGCCTAGGACAAAAACCAGTGAGAGATATCACCTGGTGAGAATTAGTTTCTTAAATGATCTTGAGGATGGTTGATGCGTAGAATCTGTGTGCCAGCATGCATGGCCCTTAAGCAGAAAAATCCAAAAGTGACAGCGACTTGGAAAGTTGTCATACAAGTAGGAAATGTCAACTTGTAGGAAATCAAGAGTAAGAGTAAAGAGGCTTCCTAAACATCACAATAACAAAGTTGAATTAAAAAGAAGTCTGTCTTAAACTGAGAGGAAATACATGGAGAAGTCAAACTGTATTCTGAATGAGACGTTATTAAAAAAAACAATGACTTCTCAGAATATTTGCCTACAGGCCCAACCAAACATCTGTCTGATATCTTGCAGATGACATAGCGAGGAAAAGGAAACATTATAAGATATAATGGACCCAGCAATAGAAGATCAAGCAATAACCACTGAAGATAATTAGATCATCAGTTAAAAATCTGAATTATAAATGTTGCCAAATATACAAAGACAATGTTGGTATGAGGATGAAGGGGTCCAGGTGAACTTGTACCTTTTGTGGAGAGGCAGACAAGGAGTGATGTTGATACCGACTGTCCCTCCCTCTTCTGACCGTCAGAATCATGGTTTACAGCATTACTGGAGCCTTCTATGGCCTTTCCAATCCATATTTCTTAAGATGTGTTTCTTTTGGGGCATCAATCAGGACTGCCTTACTCATTGCTGTGCAACCCACAATAGTGGCTTGGAGAAGTTCAGGCATCGGTGGAAAAAGCGAAGCCTTTCTAGAGAATTTGAAAACATCTTTTTTTGTTTTAAAACTTTTGGAACTACGGCACAGCCAGAAGATCGAAGGAATGATAGGGGAGTTGACTATACTGATTTAACAAAGCTACCATCCTGCGTCTCTCATGCACTGCATTTTTTGTCCTCCTTTGCATAAGGGTGTGATGGTACACACTATGGTGAATACATATAGGCCGGCCATTTCATAAGCAAACAATTAGGTCTTCATAAAACTGGCGGGCCAACACAATTTGTTTATTGAAGTTTTTAAAGGGGTAAGATTGTTCCGGACTCTGTCTCCAAGATATGCATATTCCTGTAGGATGTAAACAAGTTTCAGGTTCTGCTTGTAGTGTGTGTGGACTATGACCATTTGTCATTGATTGCCTTGTCCAGTAAACTGAGGAAACTCCCACGTTGTTTTCGTTTAGATCTTGTGAAATAGTGTTAGGTTCCAAAGACTTGGATGTCACAAGAAAGATGTTGCCCTGGAAGTGGGATGGTTCACAAAACCTGCCGGGCTAAGACGGACATCAACATATCGCCACCTTCCTGGGCTACCCTTGGCTCAGAATGGATTAGGAATCTCTGACCACAAAGGGGAACAGAGAAGTATATTAAATTAAGGCAGTTGCCTCGCCAGTGTGAGCACTGTTGGTAAATGAGGTATTGAGCAAGCCAAGAACTTCCAAAAGGGATGTATTAGCCTCTTAAGACTTGATTAGAAGATATTTTAAAAGTGGTACACATGTTAGTAGAAGCATTGTTTAATATATTTCATTTTAACCTGATTGACCAGTTGGCTTCATTAGTGATAAGTAAACTTTGAAACAGTGCTTTTAATATAATACTATATAGCAAAGTCAACAGCCTATTAAAAAGTCTGATTAAAGATAATTTAGAACTGATTGGCCTTTACATGACAGAAGAGTTCGTTATGAAGTGCATTTATATTGTTCAATTCCAACGTTAGTTGGCTGCCTGCCTATATGACTGGCGACTGAGGAGTTTTCATCGAGAACAAAGCAGGCTCAGTTGATCAAAAAAGAGAAGGATCAAAGTTGGTGGGGCAGAAAAGGAGTGAGGAGCTGGTAAACTCACACTGAAGAAAGGAAAAGGGTTTTACTAGAATATGATACTTATGCAGCAATATAATGTGCAGGGCTGTGCTAGGCTAGGACAGTTACACAAGGACTGGATAACTGGATGGTCTGACTTTTTGTTACTTTACTTTTAAACTACACTACAAAGACACAGCAGAAAAGTTAGACTGTTAAATAGTTTACTGCCATTGCTGTTTGAAGTAAATAGAGGAAGCAGAACTCGTGCCTTCATTTTTTTAAACAATCCATGAATTTACAACATATAAATGTGTGGAAAGATTGGAATTTGCATATAAACATAATTTGTTCCTTTTAACAAGCTGGAAAAAATATCTGAACCGAGAAAAAACAAATACATCTGGCTATTCATTACAACCAGCCATTAAATACAAAGAGTATTGCAGTCCTATATTTAAATATGTCACACAAAATGAAGTCCGGTACTATATACGCTAAATAAGGCATTCAGCACAAATAATTGCCTAGTGATTGTCGAATATTGTATTTTGAAAATGTACACATTTCTATGTACAGCTTCATCACATTCATGTATTACATACATGTAGCACAGAGATGATGTATTTTGAAAACACTTTCACAATTGTACTTACTTGAATGGGGCAAATGTACAGGAGCAAATATGCTGTGGCAACTTCCTGAAAAGCAAACAGACACATCCAATAAGAATTAAAAAAATATGTCTTATAAGAAAAGGTTGTATGTCAAATGTCATACACACTCCAGAAAAGGTCCAGGAGAAACAGCGGATTACACTGCGAATACAATTACATACAAACACAAAGAAATCCCCTTAAATGGTAGACTTTTTTCTTTTATATCTTCTACACCATATATATGGACTCAATCCAATAACTTCAATGTATCTTAAAGAGTTTTTTTAATTAAAATCTATTCTTAAAAAAGTATTAACTTATTCTTTTTCAAAATGCCACATAAAATGCAGTGTCAGAAGCGGCCTTGTTTGTTTCGTTTTGCTCTCCTGTAGTCTCCGAGTTGCGGCTTGACACATTGGTTATGCTTTCAAAGTCCTTTCCTCTGTTCTCGGCTTGGTGCGGCTCCTCTGTTCCTCCGTTTCAGTCGGATCTCTCTGTGTGTGGAGCTGAGAGAAGGACCCGAGAGCTGGGAGCCGTGATCTGCGGCCTGCCGCGACCCATAGACCTGTGAGCTGAGGAAACGGCAGCGGCTGCAAACACGGCAGACTAGACGGTGGATCCAGGGTAGAGCTCAGACTGGATAGTGGCGAGTGCAGTATGGTGGAGGTCTACAGCACTGTCGTTTCTTGCTGGGGGATCCGTACAGTGGCGCACAGTGGGGGCAATTCCACTGCGTTAAGTGAGATTGGCGAATTGGTGAAGTGGTGGCCAAGGGATACAGCGTAGTCTGCAGTCCACAGTCAAGCAGACCAAGCTAGCCACGGACCCCTTTGACTAAAAACAATTCTGGCAGAACTTGTGAGCACGATAATAACAAACTAAACTGTACTAACTATCTGAACTAAACTGTTGCTGAGGCTATCGGGCGACTGGGGACTGCGGAGCATAAACCCTTTGCCCACACCACCCCGGGAACTTCAGGCAACCTGTTAAAAGGAGTAATGGAACAATTAGACCTGGTTAGCTCCGGTCAATTGGGCAATCAAGCATTGGTGCACGAGGATCCCCCTACATTTAAACAAATGGAAACATCACCTCCTGATGAGATGATGACTAATAGTGAAGGGACAAGTTGCCCGCTTGAAGTTTCAGTAGTGATTGGACAATGCACTTCCTCTCCGATGAACTTGATGTCCGGTAAGGAATGGTTGGGGACAGAAAACCAGGCGCACTTGCTTTGGGTTTGGAGGGCTTTCTATCAGAGGAAAGATTGCAGAGTTCTGAAATTACTGATACAAGTGATGGGAGGATAGCAACGGTTCCTCTCTTGCTTAAAGGCACTGCACTCTAGGAAGCAGTTACAGAAGGGGCCAAAGGAAAAGAAACTACACAGGGAATAATGTCCCCTCGTACATACTCCAATCTTTACATTTGGCCATCGAGGACGATCTTCTCCTCCTCAAACAAACAAATTGTGGCAACCCTCTTTGAAGAAAGGATGGCAGCCGAATGGGCTATTAACAGCTCCACTCTCCAAACAGATGTTTTCCAATAAAATAAAAAAACAGACTTGAAAAAAGATAATAGTGGTGAAGTGGAATCATTGAATATTCCTGGAATTCCGACTTTTAAAAAACCAACTAACTTGGCATCCTACTCCTAATGTGGTGCGAACCCCATCAGCCATATTTATACCTGATTTGGTCACGCCTGACGAGAATACATCTTCTTTAATAGGTGATACTTCTTTAAACTTGAAGCCCATGGAAGAATTGGGTGTAGCCCAAGGAGCCATAGCGCCTCGAGAGGACAGTTCCAAAGATATTTTTCATCCTTCCCTGGCTTTAAAAGCCTAGGCAAATGATTTGGACCCATCAAGAAAGCGGCTACGACCCACAAATAAAGAGACGGAAACGCAAGAGGGAACAAGAGCAAAAAAAAAGAAAAGACATTGAGGCTATCAGTTCAGAACTTCTGACTGTTGGAGGAAGGCCGGATAAGAACTATATGAAGCCCACTGACAAGACCGAGAAAGGGGACACCATATCGGATGAGGATCTTCTGCTGGACATGGTGGCAGCCCAAGTAGAAGCCTCTCCGGATAATGGTTTACCGCCAACCATAAGTGGAAACTCCTCCGAGACAAAGCCCTGTAATGATTCTCGGGCTTCTTCAGGAATTGACGCCAGTACAATGGCGGCCCTAACAATTTCAATGTCTCCATTCGTAAAATTATACAAATCTCTTAATGACGCTCAAAAGGACCAGACAACAGTCCTTGCTATGTTACGCCCAAACATGATATTTATGGAAGGGTTTGTAACTGCCTTACAAATTTGGATAAAAATACCTCTCAGATAACTGACGTTTTGCATGCAATAATAAATCCAATCATCACGGCACAAGAAAAATGTTGCAAGGTATGTAAAAATAGCAGAAGTACTATGGACATAATTCACGTAGGAGAAGATCAACCTTTCCTTGCAGTACTGGGAAGTCGAATAGATTACCAATCTACTCCATATGACAAGGAACAAACTACAAAGAGTCAAGTAATCAGCAAAGTATCTCATACGGCCGAAAGGGAAGAAGAAGGCAACCAGCCTCGGCCAGTACAAACAGATTCTCCAGCAGCCCCTATTGGGATGGCCCCTAATGATAGGAGTAAAGACATCGGAAGAGAGGCTGAAGTTACTACACAACCTGAGTTGTGAATGTCCAGGGCAGTGAGGAAAAAACTGTTTAATATATATATATATATATATATATTTTTTTTTTGTTATTGGTTTATATAAACCTTTAACAAGTAGTCAAGACAAAACACAACATATACATATCCACAGTTCCATTTTCTTCATCATCTGATCAGTTTGTTCTCAGTTTAATACACAGATTTCAGGTCTGATGTGCATGAATTAGTCCACATTGACCTTTAACTATAGCTGGGCTTCGGAATTATGGGGCCAGCATCTAACCCGTCCTTTAGCACACGAATAAACGCCACTAAAGCGTATAGGGCAGGCCGTTTAGAGCCGTCAAATAGTACTCTCCACCAATCATCCGCCGTCAGGGTTTGATATTTGCAGATTATTGGACCAAAAATATTTGTTCTTTGGTTAGCGAACCCAGAGCATGACATCGTCAAGTGTTTTAGAGTCTCGATTTCAGTGTAACAAAAGCGGCACTTTAAGTCCAGGTCGGCATGTTGTGACCACAAACTTAGACGTTCCTTAATTGCCAGAGTGTTCAGCCTAAAGTGCATATATAAGGCTCTGGTATGTTGGTCTGGGAAGCAGTTTAGATAATTTTGCGTCTGCCCATAAGCTCTGTTTTCTACAGGGACATCTTTTATTGTTTTCGATTCGAATCTAGCCGTGCATGTGTTGATCCAGTCTAATCTCCACATCTTCTTTTTAGCCTGGTCTGGGTTGTCCATCAGGGTCTATATCGCAATGTCGTACATTTCTAATACCTCGAGACATAGTTTGTTCCATTGGAATAAAATTGTTTCTGAATTTTCTTTTCCCAATGGCTGTAATATGCGAACTTGAGGAAGAGGGTAATTTACCCTTGTTTTCCTGAACAGACTTACTAGATTCCAGGCAACGCGTGCTTGGATCGAGATGTAGCCAAGTTCGAATCTTATACAGGCCGTGGAAGTCCCCTTTGGTAGGCGTAACACTTTGGACCAGAAAATATTTTCCAATGAATTCCACAACTCGTGTCCACATCCTAAGGCGTTTTCTCTGCCATATATGAGTGCAGGCACTACTTTTTGTTGAAAAAAGATGACAGTTGGTTTCAGAGAAAATTTGCCAAATTTTCTATTAATCATGGAAGCCCGACAAGCCAACTGGCGACATTTGTTTTTAGTCACCTCGCCCCAAGGTGAGTCATATCTGTTCACGTTCATTGTCATACCTAGATATCGGGTGTTCTTCACAATCTTGATCGGTTCTTTATCAAGGTATCAGTTGAATTTTTTCACTTTCCCATTGTTGCCGGTTAGTTTTTCAAGGACCAAGATCTCACATTTTTGTTTATTTATTAGTAAACCATTTGCCAATAAATATTTTTCGAGAATGGTAAGTTTACGCTGGAGACCTATTGGTGTAGAATCCATAAGGATCAGATCATCCGCGTAAGCAAGGTAGTCAATATGCGTACCATTCATTTTCGGTGGGAAGGGGGTTAGATCATTGAAGATCTCCTTAATGTCTGATATGAACAAGTTAAAGATGATGGCTGCTAAAGGGCACCTTTGTTTGACCCCTCTATGTGTGTTTATAGGGGCTGATAGTGAACCTTTTAGATCCAATCTGATTTTAATAGTGGTGTCCGTGTGTAGCTCGCGAATAGCCTCCAGCAGGCTAGGTGGACAGTTCCACGCGCTCAATTTTTTCCAAAGTAGGTCTCTGTTTATGCTGTCAAAAGAGTGGGATAGATCTATTAGGGCCAGATATACTTTTGCGGTGGATCGATGTCCTTCCATCTTCAACAAGTTTATCAGCAAAAGGTTCACTCCACAACCCACTCCCTCGACAAACCCCGTTTGTCTCGGATCCACCCGATTGGAGGCAATTGACCACTTTAGTAGTTTCTGTTGCAGGAGGGTGGCATAGATTTTTCCCAACACGTCCAAAAGCGCAATAGGTCTATAGTTTTTGGGATTGCGTCTGTCGCCCTTTTTGAAAATTGGAACAATCACCGCAGACTTCCACGATCTTGGTGTACTGCGACATTTGACAATCCTGTGGAACAAGATAGTACAGAAGTCTGACCATTCATCCGGATGTTGTTTGATGGAGAAATTGGTCAGGCCGTCTGGGCCTGGAGCTCTAGAATCGTGCACATTCTTAATAACTTGGAAGATGTCTTCTCTGGGGAACGCAATCTCCCATTGAGTAAGATTCAGAGAAACCCATTCTGTAACTGTCACATCCCTACAAAAAAAGATCAGTGTAGAAGGACGTCCACTCTGCTTCTGAGACCAAGTTTGCTTGGAGGGCATGTTGCGGAGCTAAATTGTTGTTTATTAGTCTCCAGTATTCTCTGCAATTGTTACTCACCATTTTGGACAGCATAAGCTCAGCGTCATATTGTAACATAATCGCTTTGTGGGATATGAGCCAGTTCTTATATGCTTGTCTTATGATTCTTTTTTCTTTGTTAACATTGGCGTTGCTTTGCCTGCGTGCAATTCGTAGATCACGACGTAATGCTCTTTTACGTTGAAGAATTTCAAGATCAAATCTATGTTTAGATGAAAATTCAGCATGTTTTAGTTTATTTTTTCGTTCCTCAAATTGCGACAACAGATGGAAGTATTCAATTGTCTCAGAGTTTTTTTGAAATTCGGCGGTGATATGAATTGGCTCTTCAGTTTCAAGATATAGCCGGATTCTACACGCTCCAGTTTTCACTGCATGCGGCCACAACCTATTGTTACACTCATTAGAATTATTAAAACTTAAGGTCACCATGTCGTGGTCGCTATGGGTCATTTTGATAATCTCCAGGCGAATTGCCCTCATATGTACATTTTCGGAGACAAATAAGTAATCAAGAGTCGAGCTCAGGTCACATCTTCTCCAAGTCGGTTGTGCGGGAATATCGCCGGCTCTTTGACCATTTAACATTGTAAGCCCTCGTAGATCCATTTCCGTGCACCATTGATTTATTATCTTCTCTTGGCGGGTATTAGATGTCTTTTTGCCGCCCGGTAGATTTAGATGTGTGATGCAGTCAATGTTAAGATCTCCACAGATGATTAGATCAATCAAGTTCTCCTTTTCTGTTAGGTCATCAATTATGGATGTAACTTGATCAATAAAAGTCTCTGAGCTATCGGCCAAATGGTTCCAATATAAATGTATGATGTATAGTTTGGGTACGAGAGCGTTTCCTCCCGCTGAAGAACTAATCACCACTACTTGAATAAAAGGAGAAGGGTTGAAGGATTTGTCAATCTTGAGACCAGACGCTCTCTTTGCCGCCACTAAAAGCCCAGCCATAGGTCTGCCCTTGGGCTGATTGATCGCCGGATTTATCGCAATTTCGAAGCTTTCAAGGATGGGAGTTTCATTAAGCCAAGTTTCCTGCAAACAAATGAGATCTAGATCAAGGGCCCAAGGAGTATTAAACAAATGCATAAAGCCTCTTGTATTCAAAGACCCCATTGTGCACGGTTAAGGTTTCCCTTGGGCATTACTTGTCCACTTCGCTGTTTAAGGTGCCAGCAACCCAAGACCAATCGTCGTCTTTAGCGACTGAGTTGGCGACTTCTTCTCTCTCACCGCCGGTAGTTGGCGCACTTGCAGCCCCTTGAATTGTTATCCTTATGAGATCATTCATAGGTATTTTATCCATCAAGTCGGATTGAGGGACGCGCATTTGTAGTTGCGTTGTTTGGGGTTGTTCAACGTTGGTAGGGTGAACATCTGGTTGGGTAGCTCCGCTGACAGGCACACTACGAGGGCCATTTTCTAAGGCTCCAGACACAGATTGGTTTACTACTGCCGATATATCAAACCCTAGAGACATTAGCACCGGGCCCGCTTCCAATAGGATGTCTACTATGAGTTTTGATTGTAGGTAGAGTATAACCGCATCGTTTTTGTTTTCGTCAAAAAATTCAATGATTTTCAGGTCTCCCGATTCAATTGCTCTGAGGCTTGGCACGAGATGACACAGCCATAGTACATTCTGGCGATTTAAAATTAGATCATCCGAAGATTCTATGCGCTCCAAGAGTACTTGATGCAGGGCCTGTGATTTTGGTACAGTGCTTTTAACTTGTTTGACCTTTGCAGATTGAAAAGGGTTCTTACTGTTTCCTGTCGTGCTAGGCTTATGCTTTATAGATGTGTCAGAACTGTTGAGCTGCAGCACGCCAGGTAAGCACTCGGGTTGCATATTCTTCTGCACATAGGGCTTTAGGATGGCCGCTGATTGGGGCTCGTTGAAACTAGCAACATTTTTTTGAACCTCTAATATTTTTTCCGTAGGCCAACTGTATTGAGTGACTGGGCCGCCAATTTCATACCTTTCTCGTCCAGTGTCATGAAACTTGGCATGGACTTTACAGGACCATCTTGTGGAGAAGTGGAAAGTTGCAAGACTTGGCAGCTTTTAGATGTTTTCTTGCATTGGCTTGCGCTTTTTTCTTCACTCGAAGTTTCTTTCTCAGGTATTGTAGCGGTCATCTGGACTTAAGCTGCAGATTCAATCATAGCAGGCAAATCAGAAGATTGAGGAAATTTTAGATCCAAGTTTATAGCACACACCTCTTTAGGTTGTTCTACCATAACACAACGTGGCGTAAGTGGAGCTGGTTCGCAATTGACCGATGCCGCAGCAGCTTGCTCACTCTGTTCTTGGTCGTTGACTTCCTCATAAATTGACAAATTCAAAAGATCTGCGGATACGCTGCTGAGACCTGAGGGCGACTCTAAGGCTTCATCCGGCACAGTCACATCCTTTTGACAAGCTCTTGTTTCGCGACTTTTTTCCTTTACAATAGTTCTGTTTACCGTGACATTGACGGTTTTAATGTTTAAGAACTTACGTGAGTCATTCCCACGTTTTGTTTTTTTGATAGGTTGGTTTTTCAGTTTTTTTTCGCGGATACCCTTTGAGTTATTTTTATTCATAGGTAACCCTTGCGTAATCGTAGGCTTCTTGAATATATCATGGAGCAACGAAGCGTTTGTATGCGCATCAGGGAGTAACAGTGTTGCATCCTCGCCAACCGGTTGAAGCAGAATTCCCAGATTGGAGGTGGAAGCTGTTTGAGGATCTAAAAGCGCCAAGTTACCTGAGGATTGGGTTACGGTAAGGATGTCTACAAACTGCGTGGGCAACGCCTTCTCCTTAGAGTGTGCGACAGGTACTTGTAAAGGTGCACTAGCACACACTTCCTTATCAAAGATCACGTCCGGTAGATCACTCTCAGATAGCTGCATACTTAATTCATCAGTATTCTCAGTGATTGGGGCGACTCCTTGTCGTGCGGCGTCAGTTAGTGCAGTATTTGTGGTTAAAGTATCCAAAGTGTCTGGAGCATTTTCAGTTATAATTGGTCACATAGAACAACTCTGAGAGGTTTCACAACCAATAGGGGCTCCAGCAGTACATCTTTTGAGGTTTTGTTTCACCACATAATGTGTTGCATTTCTTTTTTGGAAAAGCGTTAGAGCTTCTTTAGCCACCTCTGCCAAGAGTTTCTTGTCTAAGTTGGCGTTTTTAGTACATTCAGCTAAGGAGTCAAGGGCCAACTCGGTCCTCTTTTGAGCACCACGTAGTGACTCTTTATAAGAGCTGTGTGCATTTTCAATATTCGTGAGCTTAAAGTTCATTGGGGCAACCAGATTGAAGAGATCTTTGATGTTGTCATTCAAGTGTTCATACATTTTCAAAAAAGGGGCAATTGCCAGTGTCATCGATGATATTATGATGGCTTGAAGATCTTTTGTGTTTTGCTCATGGCCAACTGTCTTACACTGTGGCAATTCTTGTCGTCCACGGCACTTTCGACGGTATGGCAGCCGTCTAATTTTTGGAAAAGGGTGTTCCATTAAGGACGAATTAGAAGACGAGTCCGAAGAGGAATCAGCTGCTGAGCAAGAAACGCCTAACGCTTCTCCGTTTAAGGGCAGGTCGTCATTAGAACCGTCCGAGTTAGATTTAGACATGTTTTTTTGACATTTTGACTTTCTTCATCTGAGAGCATCTGATGCTTGGTGAAATGCTTGAGTCAGCTCTCCTTCGTTTGGAAAGACTCCCTGTGCAAATAATTTGGCTATTTCGTTTTTTAGCACAAGAAGGATTGCCAGTGAAGTCGGGTTCAGTGAGTATGCCCGATTCCTTGGGTAAGGTGTTATTTAATGATTTATGCGTTCTTTCCTTGTTTAACTGAGTTAAGTCTGTAAGCAGTTTATTAACGATGTCCAATGAATTTCGTCGGTTTCCGTGATGGTACAAGGCGTTTACATTCGCTGCTGGGGATGACTGCTGTGATCGCGCTAAATCATGAGCCAACAGACCATCCACCTCCATGTCATCAGATGTAGGAAAGAACACATTATTTCCATCAACAAGTGCTGTCGCTGCTTCCAAATTATGCAACGGAGAGGGACCAAGTTTCTCAAGAGAACTGTAAAATCTAGGGCGGGGGGACCCCAGACTAGTCTCACCACTCTCGCTCACACTTATTAATGTGACTTTGTCGTGGGTCACCTCCACACAGTCCGAGGACGACCCCAGACAGGCGTTGTTTGCAACTGTTCGCTCATGCTCGTTCAACGAGCACCACACTAGCGAAAAATAAAGTAGGTCATAATGTTGGAATGTCAGTTCTCCCAATTGCGGTACCTCAGAAAAATAAAACCCTGCTAAAGAATTTAGCAGCATTCACGAATGGGGTTGATCCACAAACCGAAGAAAGGCACAGAATAAAACAGTACAAAGAAGTCATATCGTTGGATATGAATTACAGTCTACCTCAAAATGTGGAACCCCCGATAATTGAATTGGACGACTCGGATTATGAGGACCTTCTGAATTTATCAACGTATTCATACGAAGACAGCGACCCTCAATATGGGTGGACTGATGACGTTGTTCCTACCATTGAAAAGGATTGAGAAGTCACAACATGAAGAGAGTCTACAAGAGAGTATATTTGAAGTGAATACCTCGAGTAGTGAATCAGAAAATGAATATACAAACAAGAACATTGAAAGCTTGAGAAATCTTGTCAGGAGAAGAAGGCTTCCCCAAAAACTAAGACAAATGTGAGTAGAGAAGAACTGGTTGAGCAAGAATGAAAAGAACTATCACGGTGGGTAGAGAGAAGTAAACCGGATCCACTGGCTCCTTGGAAGGACCCACTGCCTTCAAGGACTCTAGAAAAAAGATTGAAAGGATTGGTAGTCCAACCAAATTAAAGATCTAATACACAGAAACTCAATAATCTGAAATCTTATGATAAGATATGTTGAAAGAATTAAACTAAATTCCGTCCCATTTTCAGGGAAGGATGGCTCTTCTTTTTAGACCCTCGAGGATAGATTGAAAAGTCTGGTGACTAAACAGGAAGAAAAACAACACAAGAAAACGAAGATTGAGAATTTTGTAAGCACCAAGAGACGCCTAACACACAAGCTAAAAGATAATTTAGCTGGATTAATTCCGGGCACTCGTCAAGTCCTCTTACAGAGGGTGCTGTATGTCAAAGACGAACTGACGTTAAATAGGGAAAATGTTTTGAGACTCTCTCATTCTATTCCTTCCTTAAAGTCAATAAAATCAGGTTACATTTTACTGATTGAGTTCCCCGATTAACAGCGCTTGTACAAGGTTATAATTAACCTTTCATCAGACAAATTAAACAATTTGCTGATAAAATAGGCAGAGAGACTGTTGCATATGGGATTTTCATGGACTCAAAAAACAAATGCCTCCGAACAAGTGACTCAGAGGTATCCACCAGACACTCCTAAAAGACACACTTATGCGCGGAACAACAAATCATCTCGGAAGTACTCAATGAAACCACCAGCGGTAATAAGAGTTTGACAAACCCTGCATAATATACAATAGGATGTGGACTTGAGTTTAACAATCAAAGGCTTTATCCAAACAAAATCAATGGACTCTCAGAAATGGAGAATTGAAGAAGACGACTGGAGCTGGATGGCGGGGGGTTTGTCAATTACACTGCATAAGCAATAACGGCAAAAGTTTAAGGATATGCCATCTGCCCCACGCTTGACCCTGGGAAGTTGGAATACTAGAGGGCATTGGCATCTATTTAGGGAAGGGGATATTGAATTCGACCTCTACAATATGGTATTTCTACAAGAAACATGGCTGATGGAAACACCAGTTTTTGATGGCTTTTCATTGTTCCTTATTACAGCATGGAAGGTACTCAAATGTAGATCTATGGCAGGCCTACTTACAGCTATAAAACACACCAGAGGTATGAAAGTAATAAAAATCATGCACCCTACTCCACTGATCCAGGCACTGCTGCTCCAAATAAATGATGCTCAGGACCACTTGCTGCGAATTGTTATGAATTTGTATTGGAAACCGGCCTCGAACATGGCACAGCAGTTGGAGCAACAAGTATTACAACTCTGACAAAACCATGGAACAAATGGGAAAATCTGTAGTATATAGTGCGCAGAGATCTAAATTTACAATGTTTTTATGTCGTGGGAGAACTGATCACTACTCTCCCCTTGTATGCCACTCCAACAGTAATTAAAGGTTTAAGATGGAGAGAAGAACTTGTGGCTCGCAATATACAATTGATAAATGGGCAACTATATGGGGATACCCTGCCAGCGTCAACCTGGAAGAGGGGAAGAGAGGAAAAGATCTTGGATTATTTATTTGCCTTAGGAAGAATATTCGATAGCTTAGAGTCACTGGAGGTTGTGAAAACTATTGAGTGTGATCATAACATCCTTAAATTGACTCTCCCCGATTGGTCACATCTTAGCTTCTCCAAATCGACTCAGAAGATCGAAATTAATTCCAGAGGTACCAGGCTAAGAATAGCGGCAGCAAAAATAAGTAGTATGACCGAAGCCCTGAGGGTGAAATTAGCAGCGGAACAAGATCCTCAACCCAGTAAACAAAATGAATACTTATCAGTCCTTTTGGCATTTGCGGAAAAAAATCTGGGGAGTGTTAAAACATTTGTCAAGCAAAACAGTTACGACCCTCAGGTCGCGACCGGGAAAAAACTGCTCCAAAAGGAAGTGAGAAAATTGGCGAAAACTAATTAAATAAATACAAGGGCCAAAATTAAGAAGCTTAACCCTTTAAGTGCCATGCGTATTTCCCCCCCAGTGCCAAGGCCTTTTTTGGTGATTTCGGTATGTAGCCATTCAATGCCTTGTAACTTTTTTGTTACATGAGATATCTCAGCCAAATTTGGCCCCTTTTTTCCCACATGTAGGCGGTCGTAACGCCACCCATGAATCCTAGGTTGCTGTAGGGGGGTGGGAGAAAATTTGCAAAAAGGGCAAACATTTTGAGTTTTTTCAAAAAATGGCAATAAAATGATGTACAAAGAAGCCTGTGGTTTTTTCCTTGTAAGAGCTAAGAACAAATGGTTTGCTGTGCTGAATTCCCCAATTTCCTGGCTTTCAGGAACAGGTTGAGTGGAAACGAAAACAAATTATTTTGATGTGGTTATCAACCGTTTTGCGAGAGGTAGGCTATTTTGGCGATTTTTGCCAATTGGAGATGCATGGACGGAATGGAAGAAAAGGGTAGGAAAGCGAATTGGAGGACAGAAAGGCATACATTTCTGAAAAGTAGACAACATTCCAAGTTTAGGAAGGGGTGATTTGTGTAGGTCGGGCAACATCTAGGTAGGGGAAAATGCCATAGATCGGGGGAAAAGCGGGAAAATGACCAAAAAAAAAAAGTTATGTGTTGGACAGGGTTGGCTTGGTACAGCAATGGCTTCTATGAATTTTGAGAAAAGCAATGCTCCGCTACATCCCCCCCCGCCCAACTCTTGCAGTTAGGAAAGCACACATTTTTTGTAGTGTTTTACAAAACAAGCAATACCACAAGCCAAACACTGAGTGACGGTACACAGGAGTTTTATGCTTACGGCCTGAAGAGGCGTACTTAGCATGTGTAAATCAGGAAAACTAATGTAGTGAGGAACGGCAAGCATACATTTTTTGAAAGAGCACAGGCAGACCTTTCAAGGGTAGGTGACTTGTGCAGGTTACAAAAGTGTATGGTGCCTAAAGCAGCGACTAAATGTAGGGCACATATGGGAAATGAAAGGGTTGTGTGACAAAGGGCACCAGCAAATGGGTCAAAACGTTATGAAAACCACACAAACACAACAAATGTTATACCTTCCCGGGTTCCCACAGGGGTCCCGATGAAAACGGTAACTCACATGTGTGGGTGCACCTACCTGGGCGCCAAGGGGAAAGCCTAAAACAGAGGTAAACCCAAGTCTGTTCTGACAGCTGAATTTCATACTTTTTCCAGATGGGCACACCATACAGATATGGGCCTCGGGAGTCCAAGCCACCAAGGAAAATAGGGAACCCCATGCATTACCGAAGAGAGGACACCCATGGGAATCCGCAGGTCTGATTTGCGCAAATCGGCCCAGAATTTATTACCCAGACACCCTCGCAAAGTCCGAAATGTGGGGGAAAAACACGCATTTTCCACACATTTCACTCGGCTCACCCACCGAAACACACCGCCAACAACACATGGCCTACCGTCCCGCGTTCCAACAGGTGTCCCGATGAAAACGGTACCTCACATGTGTGGGTGCACCTACCTGGGCGCCAAGGGTAAAGCCTAAAACACCGTAACCCCAACTCTTTTCGCAAAGCAGGATTGCAGGATTTTGACTAATGTGAACACCATGCAGATTTGAGCCTAGGGTGTCCAAGTCACCAAGGAAAACTTGGAACACCATGCATTTCTGAAAAGAGGACAACCGTGGGAATGCACTGAGGTCTGACTTGCACGACGCAGCCCAGCATTTATTAGCCACAATCCCTGACAAAGTGTGATGTTTGGTGTGGAAAAAACTCAATTTTCACTTTGTCGGGATTCTGGGTAATAAATGATGGCCCGCTTTGCGCAAGTCAGACCTCTGTGTATTCCCACGGGTGTCCTCTTTTTAGAAATGTATTGGGTTCAGAGTTTTGCTTCGTGGCTTGGACACCCTAGGCCCAAATCTGTATGGTGTGCACATTACTCAAAATCCTGCAATCCTGCTGTGCGAAAAGAGTTGGGGTTACCAGTGTTTTAGGCTTTCCCCTTGGCGCCCAGTTAGGTGCACCCACTGTAGGTTGTCTCCCCAAACCCTTTGGGGGTTACACGTGGTGTAGCCTTTTTCCTTTTGTGCCCCGGTAGGTGCACCCACACATGAGGTACCGTTTTCGTCGGGACACCTGTGGGAACGCGGGAAGGGATGACATCTGTTGTTGGCGACGTGTTTCGGTGAGTGGACAGAGGGAAATGTCTCTGAAATTGGCTGGAAATAAAGACAGTTCTCAGGCCACCCACCGAAACACGTTAACAACACATGGCCTACCTTCCCACGTCCCCACACATGCCCCGATGAAAACGGTAACCCAACTCCCCTTGGCGCAGAGGGGCACATTGGTGTGCCTATCTGGCCCCGGGGTGCCCAAACCTTACTGCCCAACCCACTGGGGGGCCTGTCCCACAATTTTTGGGGGCCCTCTCTCCCCTCACCCCAAATGGGTGGCGGGGGCACCTCATGCAGGCCTCCCTGGG
Source organism: Ambystoma mexicanum (assembly GCF_040938575.1). NCBI lineage: Eukaryota > Metazoa > Chordata > Amphibia > Caudata > Ambystomatidae > Ambystoma > Ambystoma mexicanum. The sequence continues at coordinate 216,130,646 of NC_090940.1, forward strand.
CCTCCTACAAACGGCTGCGTGAGGTACACCCCCCCCCTCCATTTGGATTGGAGGGGAGAGGGCCCCTGAAAAATGTAGGACAGGCCCCCAGTGGGTGGGGCAGTAAGGTTTGGGCACCCCGGGGCCAGATTGGCACACCAATGTGTCCCTCAGCACCAAGGTATGTTTGGTAAACAAAGAAAATAATTCAAAATGGCAGGCTGCTCTTTAGCGGAGGCTGGGGGGGCACCCTACACCTCCAGGTCATTTTCCAACGTACTGGGGGGGAGGCACTCCAACACCAGCCATGATAATTGTTTATTTTTTTTTTTTTTTTTTCCCCCATCTGCCCCTAGGGGTTTCCATACATGTAACCCCATGCTTTGGGGCCACGGAGGGGGCGCTTACCTAGTAAGCAGCTCCCCCCCCACTGTAAACGCATCCCTGGTGGTCTAGTGGCCTTTGCTGCTCGCGGATTGAGCGCCCTGCGCCTGACCTGTGAGCAGCAATGCCCCGATCTCTGGCTTGAAATCCAGCCGGAGATCGAGGCAGAGGGAGGAGGACACTCACCTTCTCTCTTCACCGCGGCAGCCGAAAATGGATGCCGCAGTGAATTTACTTTGTTTCACGCCGACGTGAAACTGAAGGTAATCCAGCCCCCTGGCAGTGAGGGGGGACCTCCCCCTCACATAGCCAGGGGGTTGGATTACAGTTTTGAGGGATCCCTGCTTTGCAGGAATTGCTCAAAACGGAGTGCCAAAAAGGACGAGCTATCTCGTCCTTGGTACTTCTTACGTAATGTCAAGGACGAGCTAGCTCGCCCTTGGCACTTAAGGGGTTAAACAGAAATTCAAAAATTGGATCAAGCCACATAAATTATTACTGCTACAACAAGACTCCGAATTTTTTTTAAAGACGATTGCTGCCAAGAACAGCGGAAACATGGAAAACATTTAACTTTCTGAGCCATTCGCAGGAATCATCTCTTGCCAATGCAGTAGCGGCAGAAAATTAAGTTGTTCAGTTCAGCAGTCTATTTAAAAGTTCGGGCAACATCGAACCACTGGTAACATCGAATGTGGCCGACCATTGGGCCTTTAAAACTGATACAGATGAAATCTATCCTTAATCCATCAGGCCAACAAATCAAGGGCCACTGGTCCGCATGGGGTAACCAACCAAATGATGAAAGACAACCCTGAAGAGTGGGCTATGTTTATTGGAGAGTTATTCTCACACAAAAAAAGCAACAAACAGGTTTCCGAAGACATGGACCCACTCCATCATAGTCCCAATCTTTAGGCAGGGCGATAGGTCGGATCCAAACAACTAGAGACCTATTGCTCTACTGGATGTAATGGGCAAACTTTTTGCAGTGGTTATCTTGAAAGAACTAACGATCTGGACCATGGCCAGCAAACACTGATATCTGGCAAACAGGATTTGTCAGAGGTATAGGTACGGCCCTCAACCTGTTCCTGATAAAAAACATTTTTAAATGAGGCCGAAGACAAAGGAGAAAGTCCAAATCTTCCTCGCATCAATTGACCTTGCACAAGCCTTCAACCTCGTAGACCGAGGTAAACTGTGGAGGAAATTGAATAGTTGGAATTGTCTGAATAACATCTTGGAACCCATTCAGGCTCTGCATAGGGGAACATCTGTTGCTGTTAGACTGGATGCCAAGGGAAACCTGGCAGACCCAATTAACACAGAGAATGCATTAAAACAGGGCTGTAGGTTAGCTCCTGCAATATTTAATCTATTCATCTCAGACATCGGCATGGCATTTGCAGATATTTGGCGTTTCCCACCAAGGCTGATGGGTGAGGACATAAATCGCCTCCTCTATGCAGATTACCTTATACTCATGGATCAGACCCAGATTGGTTTTCAACGCCAACTAACTGCTCTGGAAGGTTATATTGAGACTAATGCTTTAAAAATAAATGTAAAAAAGTTAAGGGTTTTGACGCTTGGACGAAAGTCAGGTGGGAAAAAACCACGGTACATTTGGTACTTGAAAGGGGACAAAAGTCTTGAGGTAGCCTCACTGAAATATCTTGGAGTCAACATAGGAAATAGCGAGACAGACAGTCACTATGAAAGTACACTGCGGAAGAGGGTTAAACCCTGGCACGGGCAAGTCTGATCTCGGCAAAATATTGCAAGTTTACTATAAAACCAGTTGTTGACTTCTACACTAAAAAGGTGATCCCGATCCTGACTTATGATGTGGAGGCAATGCTGGCTTTATCTTTTTTTAAAAAATTTGTTTTTAACAACATTTTAAGTATATAACCGGGTGCCCAGGGAACCTCTGTGCACCCGGTTATATACTTAAGATGATAATAAATACATCAGCCAAAAACAATTGCTGGAGTTTGTACATTTACCAACCATCCCCCCAGCCCCCTCCCATCCCACACCCTAGCACTTAGAAATACCAGGTTTCGAGGTTCTGCAGGCTCTTAAAACTGTGGGAAAAACAACCAATAACCAGCTTGATAACAATCTAACAACTTGACATTGTTGGGTCGAGTCAAGTGCCATCCACTTAGGAAGAGACAAAGTCCACAAATGGCGCTGGTGGGAGCTACACAAGGGGACCATTAGCATCTAAACATCACAGCCTCAGAATTACAATCGTCATTCATGAGAACAGCGTTCCATTCCTGTACAAAGTAAGAGATGGTATCATTCGATAACGCAGTGAGTTTCTCATAGATGAAAATAGCCTTTAACTTACTGAGCCATTCCTCCTTGTAGGGAGCCAGGGCACTCTACTACTTTTGGGCGAGTGCTTATCTCCCCGCCCTCAACATAGCTCTAATGACCTTCGGAAACACAGGCTGTTCGGACTCCGGCATGGGTGTACCCAGAAGAATTTCCATTGGAAGAAGAGACGGACAGACTCCCACTATATCCTTGATCCAGCTGAGCAGCTCAGACCAGTACACCTGAATCAACGGACATTACCACCACATGTGAAACCAGGTACCGGGATGCAAACATACCCTAGGACAGTATGGTAAAACATCTTTAAACATTTTGGACAGAGCAGCCGGGGGGCGATGCCAAGAGTGGAGTATCTTAAAGCTGTGTTCCATAGCCGGAGTATACAGTGACCCCCGAAAAGATAGATTTAAAGATAGCCCTCACGTGGAGTCCTCCACTGTCATGCCCAGCCTTTCCTCCCATATCCGTTTAAATGGTTGTCTGCCTTCCATTGCAGTGATCAGGGTGCTATAGATCCTGGAGAGGGAACTCTTCTGGGTTGAGGACTCGGCAAGGACCTTCTCAAAACGGGTGAGGGGGCGGGTCAGGTCAGCGACCCACCAGGGCTGTGTTAGTATAACTTTTAGGCGTAAATAATCAAAGACTGACAGGGGGCTATCACTTAATGCGTCTGAGAGTTGGCCGTATTCAATAAAGAGCCCCTGGCGGAAAGGTTGGGCACCCCTCTCCAAGCCTGAATCAGACCACGATTGGGTATTGCGAAACCCCCTGGCACCCAGGTTAATGGGGAGAACCCAAAGAGAAGTTAGAGGGGACGGCCAGGAGGAAAGATGTTTATTGTCTTTGTTTGGTTGCCAGACTACCCAAAGGGCGGCCAGTGTAGGGTGTGTTCTGAGATGGGAAGGGAGAGACTTGAGTGGAGCCCACAGTAAATCCCTTACTTTTTTCGGGTGTGAGTGGATGTCTTCGATATAAGTCCAATATGTCCCCAGGTCGTTCCTCATCTGCTCCAAAATCGCACAGAGTTGTGCCGCTTTGTAATATAGCCTAAAGTCGGGAAGACCGAAACACCGGCATGACTTTTTCTCTCTTACATTCCAAATAAATTTGTGGATTCGGGGTTGCAGTGCCTCGAAGACCTCGATAATCACCACAGGGAGGGCTGTGAAGAGAAGAGAAGGCAGGGAAAGATGTTCATTTTCACTGAGACCATACGCCCGAATCAAGAGAGAGTGAGGGGCCCCCAGTGTTTGAGATCGCTACTGATCTTAGCCAAGATCGAGGGAAAGTTGCAATGAAAGAGTTGTGTCAGGTGATAGAGATGCCCAAATAAACTGTGGCTACTCGCTCTATTCTAACTCCCGACATTTCGATTTTTTTCCCCGATTTCTTGGTCCCCTGCGCCCATAGGCATTATACTGGATTTGGATGTGTTCAAGTTAAGCCCCGTAAAGGAGCCAAAATTCTTTATAAGGCCGATTAACCGAGGAAGCAAACCCTGGATGTTAGTGAGGTATGCTAAGATGTCATTCGCGAACAGCGAGAGTTTAAAGTCGCAGTCTCCACACCTTATCCCCATGATCTCTTGGTCCGCTCTGACCGCGATGGCCAGGGGCTCCATCGCAAGGACATACAAAAGTGGAGACAGGGGATACCTCTGTCGGGTGCCCCTGGAAAGGGCCAAGGGTGCTAAGGTGCCAGTATTCTCGCTGAGGGGCCATTGTATAGTGCCGAGACCCACCAGAATAATATATCCCTAGACCCATCCTTCGAAGAACTTTGCCCTTACAAGGCCACTCAACGCGGTCAAAGGCCTTTTCTGAATCTAATGAGAGAAGATAGCCCTTCACCCCCTGCCTCGACACTTCATGCATGAGATCCAGGGTCTTTGGCACATTATCTGCTCCCTGCCGGCCCGGAATAAAGCCCACCTGATCTCCATGCACTAGAGATGGGAGAGGTTTCGCCAATCTGTTCGTCAAAAGTTTAGCCAAGATTTTAACGTCCGTGTTGAGAAGGGAAATAGGCCAGTATGATTGGCACTGGAAGGGGTCCTTTCCTTCCTTGGGGAGAACCACTATAAGAGCAGACATCATGTTGGGAGGGAGAGAGCCCAGTTCCAACGAAGCATTAAACATTTTGCCCATAAACAGAGCCAGCGTGGACCGGTACGTTTTGTAAAACTTGACAGTATATCCATCATCCTCCGTGGCTGTGCCACTCTTCAAAGAGGATATTGTATCTATTATCTCCTGAGGGGTTATGGGAAGCTCTAGTGGATCTGCTTTATCCAGAGGGAGTCGAGGGATGGGGAGGGAGTCCAGGAAGTTGTCCACCTCGGATCCGTTCCCAGCGTATTCCGAGCGATACAGGTGTTCATAATATTGCCTGAACTGCTCGGCTATCTTACTATGACCTAGGACCGACACCCCTTAGGGAGAGAGAATGGAATTCACCCTCCTACTATTTCTGAGCTCCCATAGCTTCCAAGACAAAATCTAGTCTGCTTTTTCTCCCTTCTCCATATATTTCTGTTTCAAGAAAGAAAGCTTCCGTTCCGTCTACCCCACCATGAGGCCTGCCAGCTTGGAACGCAGCCCTTGTAGTTCTTCCCACTTCCCAGGGAGCAGTTGCGTTTTTAATTCCCTCCCCCCGGTTGGATAGCCTCAATCTGTTCTCTCAGCTTTTTCTCCTCATAACCCCTCTCCCTCTTTTTCCTCGAACCTCTCTCTATAAGTGTACCCCTAATGGCTGCCTTAAATGCATCCCAGACACCCATAATGTCCACCTCACCGTTCTCATTAATAGAAAAGTATTCCTTTATGGCTGCTAGAAGAGTTTGGTGAAACTCCTTATCTTGCAACAGGAGGTCGTTGCACCTCCACTTAGTCCCTGAGGGGGGCATGGGAGGGATACCCAGTTTGATCTTAACCATATTATGATTCGACCACGGGACAACTTCTACCCCCGCCTCCGTAACCTCTTCCAGGAGCGAGGAGTCTATTAAAATGTAATCTATGCAGGAAAATGCTGCATGCGACTTTGAATAGAAGGTAAAGTAAGGATCTCGGCCATGCTCGGTGGCGTGGGAATCCCTCAGACCCAATTCCCCATTAGCCCCTTGAAAGGCTGCTGCCAATTTTTTTTGAAGGCACAAGTCGGGACAGGGTTAGGAGGATCTCCCATCTCTCTCGGGACAGAGAACCATGTTGAAGTCTCCACCCACCAGTAGGGTACCCTCTGTAAACAACGTAATTTTCTCTTTCATCCCTTCCCAAAAGACATCCTGCGCCTCATTCGGAGCATATACACACACTAAGGTGAACAACCGGCTCTGCACCTCCCCCTTAACCATGATATACCGCCCCTCCGGGTCAGCCCTCTGGGTCTTGAGCGTGAAGTGAGCCCTAGGAGAAACCAAGAGAGCGACTCTGCATTTTTTAGACTGGAAGGACGCTCCGAACATTTGATGAATGGCTTTGGCCCTGAACCTCGGTTCATTACCCCGAACCCAATGTGTTTCTTGTAGGAATAAAAAGTGAAGCTGCAGCCGCCCAAATTCTCTCACCAGCAAAGACCTTTTTGTAGGAGAATTGAGCCCTTGCACATTCAGTGACCCCACCGTCAAGAATAGGAGCGTTTCATCCATCCAAGCGGTGGTAAAAGCACACAGCCCCATCTATGGAGCTCGTAGTGTCATCCCCCACAATGCCTCCAAGCCCTACTAACGCCCAGTAAAGGGCCTGGGGCTACTAAATAACCTGGAAAACCTGGCAAGGCCCAAACTACATCCCAGAGAACGAAACCTGACAGCTCACCCCTCCCCCAGCCCATCCCCCCTAACGCCTGGTTATACAGCAACCTCATCTCGCCGCTTGACCAGGCCACCATTGTCTTCCCTCCTCCGGGCACTATAACTCTACAAGAACACCACCACCCTGAGGACCCCACTCATCGATAAACGGGTTTATGAACAGCATGTCGAACCCCCATTCACACAATCAACATTAAAATCGGTCCAGAGACACCAATGCGGTCTTCAAGTTTTAGGCAAGTCCGGCGACGCAGGGGTTACTCTCCTGAACTTCCTGTGACCCCGGACCTTACGCCTCTCCAATGCAACCTTGGTTCCCGCAGGTCCAGTCAGGGCTCTCTCGCGGTCCCGCTCACCTCCTTCCATATCCGGATCCCCCATGAGTTCCCTGGTTACCCTGCAGATGTCGTCCTCCATAACCAAGGCATATTTATAGCTCTGCAGCTCGAAAGAGAGCAAGAATGGGTATCCCCACTTATACCGGACACCCTTAGTCTGAAGCATCTTCATCAATGGGGAGCAGAGCCGGCACCTCGCCAGGGTAAAGGCTGATCGATCCTGATATACCGAAATCTGGGCCCCCTCCCACTCCACCGGGGCTCTCCTACATGCAAGCTCTAGGATTTTACTTTTCTCCGCAAAGTAGTGGAAGCACACGAAGATTGACCTGGGCCCTCTGTTAGCCGCGCCTGCCCTGTGGGCTCTGCCGATGGTTGGTTAGTTCTTATTTGCTCCGTCGAAGAGTGATCCCACTACTGCATTGACCGCCTTTATAATGTTAATTTGTGTTTCGCTGTCCCGCTCCGGAAAGCCCAAAAAGCGCAAATTACATCGGCGCTCCCTATTTTCTAAGTCGTTAAGTTTCAAGGCGCCCTTCTCTTCCCTTCTCTCCAGCTCTGCCAGACGCATGTCGGATTGTTTCTCGAGGATGCCATTTTGAGGCCGAATTATTTTCCAAAGCTTGGACCCTGTCATCAATGGGTCAATTTTTTTTGTTCAATGTGTCCAGCCGCACTGCAATGTCCGCTCTGAATCCTCGGATTTCTTCAAGGAGGCCGGCCATACCTTTAGCAACGGAGCCTGCATCCGTTGATTCCAAATGCGCCGGGGCTGCCATTGTAGGAAGGGGCGGGGAGCAAGAAGCTGGGTGGCGGAATCTCTGTAGGGCATCTGACCAGTTCATGGGCTCCCCTGGCCCGATCCTCCGCGAACAAGGTCCGCTGCTACGGCTCAAGACGGGGGAAGCGGTGCAGTTAGGCTGTAAGCAGGATCTGGTGAGAAGCCCTGTGGGAGGCCCCCACCGGCAGGTGCAGCACTGCTGCCAGGGATCAGCCTCTTACTTGGGACAGAGCTCTTAAAGGTGATGGGCAGAGCCGAGCACACAGTCCCCCACCCCCCAGCCCCAAAGGCGCCAAATGTCTTCCTGCAAAATTCCCACACTTGCCACTGATCCCAAAGCTGGCCCCTCACTTCTTTCACCAATACTCCAAACCAAAAGGAGGCGCTAGCCCGTCCAAATGACAGGATGGTTAATTCCAAGGGCCCAGCCTGGCCATACACGCTGCTCGCAGGGTGGCTATCACAGCGACTCCGCTCACCGGACCGGCGGGCACTTCAAGGCCTGGGTGGCTATGTGGGCAGAGCTGCCAGTCCGGAGCTGCAGGGGGCCAGTCCTACCATATTCCCGCGAAGACCCCAGACCCCCAGGTTGGTCAGGACAGGGCTCAGGTTTCAGCGGATGCAGATGGAGACAGCCTTGCCACGTCTCGAGGCTGCCGCTTCCTCGCCTGCAGAAGACCCCATGCGCTGGGGCGCTCACTCTCCTCGGGGGGCCCCCGCCTCGCCCGATCCACAGATTCCCCCAATCTCCTGGTGCTGCACAATGTCCACAGTCCCCACGGTGGGGCACCCCGGGAGCCAGATATGCGACAGGACTCACCGGGGCCTGGTCGCGCGCCCTCCGCCTCCGCGGGTACAGACGCTGTGCTGTGGAGCTCCCGCTGGAAGCCTCAGGCAGCTCCGACCTGCGCAGACTTCAACACGCCATTCCTCAGGCACTCCGCACGCCCCGGGGCCAGGACTTCGCCCCCAGGTACACAGGGGGGTTCGCACTGCCTCCTGGGGGGGGGGGATACAAACCTCAGCTGGGAAGAATCGGGGGGGGGGTCCAGGTCCCGCTTAAACTAGCCCAGAGGGGAGGTTGACAGAGGGGTGTCAACACATCTCGGTGCCCCCTGGTGGTCCTCGGCTTTATCTTGCAATCTATGGCCAACTCTGGAAGGTTTCTTTCTGGAGACGTGTATTAGCACTCCCTAATGCAATACCAGTTCAAGCTATTAGAGTTGAACTGTGATTAAATTCACTTTACATTGTGGCCGTTTGGAAATCCTTGGCACTGTTAGTTAAGTGTTCGACTGCTAAAGAAGAGGGATGGTTGATGGTCTTGAGAAGAGCCTTCGAGGCAAAATCAGAGCCTCTTTTAGACTCTTGGAAGGATATCTGTATTTCCCATCTGAAAGCGTAAACTCCACTTTGAACGATCTCATCAGGAATCCAAACTTAGTTAAGAAAAAGTTGTTGGACCTAGATTGGAAACAGACAGTGGAGGCAAAAAAGATGGCTGCAAATTGTATGGCAGGGCAATACCAGAAAACAGGGCAAGGGGTACTCTTCCTCCTTACCTAGTGAAATTTCCAGACCATCTAGCCTGCCGTGAGTTTATGCGATTCCGATTGAACTTATACCCGACAAGGGGGCGTGGCTACGAGGGCCATGTAGGAGGACGCGATCTGGAGGAGCTCCCGAGATCCTGAAATGATCCTGGCGAAATAGTGCATAACAACGTGCCTATGACTGCTGAAAACACATATGTCGATGTGTGAACGGTCTGACTGTGCTTGGTGAACTTTTGGAAGGCATGGGAGGAACGGTGGTGGAGTTTTGTGCGAAAAAGATAAGGAGCGCCGTAGACGGAAGACGAATCAAAATGGCCGATCAATGACCGGAACAAAGGATGGAGCAGGCCGCAAGATGGTCGGGCGTTAGGAGCGAACTGTGTGCGCAGTTGTAACTTGCGCGGAACGTGGGTCCCTCGACCATGTCTAAAAGAACAGTGAGACCGAAGGCTAAGCAGCCCACCCTGGACGACTTCGCCAAGACGTCCCCTGGTCCGGAAAGTTCTAAGAGCAAGGATAAATCGCCCAGGGGCGGCATGCCTGCAACGGGTACTAACCAAGAGGTCCTGGCTGCGATTGCAGACTGGAAGGCGACCTGGGAGGCTAAGCTTGAACTGGCCGTAACTGAGTTGAAAACGGCATTGGACCTTAAGGTCGGTGAGGTGCAAGAGGAGGTGAACTTACTCCGGCAGGACGTCAGGTCCCTGGCGGAGCGCACTGAGACCCTCGAGAAAGAGGTGAGCCCGAAACACCGCGGATTGTGCCTCCCATAAGGCCTAATTGCATGCCCTGGTGCAGAGAGTGGGCAACTTGGAGAACAGGGCTGAGGAGGCGGAAGGACGCGCCCGACGGAATAACATTCGCATCGTGGGCCTGCCAGAAGGATCGAAGGGCCACGATCCCACAGAGTTCATCGAATCTATGCTGTTGCAGGAGATACCCGGAGGCGCATTATCTCAAGGATTCGTGGTGGAACGTGCGCATAGAGCTCTAACAAGGAGGCCGCCGCCGGGAAACCCACCTAGGCTAGTAATTGCCAAAATCCTTAATTAGCGGGACCGGGAGAGGATACTAGAACACTTCCGCAAGGGAGGAACGATTATACGAGGAACGGCAAACATAACAGCCTACCCCGACTATACCCTGAGTGTGCAGCGGAGCCGCATGAACTTTGGGACGGTAAAGCGGAGATTGAGAGAGGCGGGCTACAAATACATGTTGCTGTACCCGGCGAAATTGAAGGTTTTTCTTAAACACAAGACTTTGTTTTTCGAGACTTCTGGAGGACGCCATGGGATGGCTCGACGCGCAGGGATGTCCCCAGGAGCCTGACGATCGAGCGGGAAGAGGAGATGGAGGAGATAAGTAGTGCACGAGGAGGGTGCTACAAGATGGCGCGGAATAGGACTCTGGGACTTGATTATAGTCATTTGAGCAGCCTTAAGCAGAGAAGGTCAGACTGTTGCACAATATATTATGAGCACTGTGACTATTGCTGTATTTAGGGCAGTCTTGCAGAGCGGATCTCTTTACTCCACTTAGTAACTTTAGTTAAGTGGCCATTAGGGCGACTTCACCCTACTGAGCTCTGGGCATTGTTTGGTGCTTTCAGGGCTAGATGTGGGGGTGCCTGAGTTCCAGGGATGGAGCTGGGCAGCTGTTGGGGAGTGTGGTGTTGGGGAAGGGTTGGGTAGAGGGTGGGGAGGGAAGTGGGGAGTTTGGGGTGTGTATAGTTATGGGGAGTTTGAGTTTGTACATGAGGCTACAAGAAAAAGCCGGAGGGCTGTATCTGTATCGCGTGGGCAGGTGGGGTTTGCTGCACGGAAGGGGGGAGGATCCTTATGCGCTATGGGGGATCTTAAGATCGTAACGTGGAATGTCAGTGGACTCAATAGTTACTTAAAGAGGAACAAGGTCATGATGTATTTGAAAAGACAGAAGATTGATATTGCACTGTTGCAGGAGACGCATCTGACTCGGGAAAAGTTGGAACTGGTGGGCAAGAAGTGGAGAGGTATTGTAGTGGGCTCTCCGTATTCTGCCTACGCTAGGGGAGTGTTGGGTCTGGGTGGCACCGCACGTTCCGCTCCAACTTACACAAGAGGTGGTGGATACAGAGGGGAGGATGGTCATATTGAAGGCACTGGTGGAAAATAAGGAGGTGTGCATTGTAAACACGTATGCCCCCAATCAAAACACGGCGGCATATTTTAGGACTCTGTGTACCAACCTGGGTGCGTGCGTGGGTGGGGCGGTTATTTGGGGAGGGGATTTTAATTGTGTGCTGAACCCCAGGGTAGACAGATCTGATGACAAGATTGATAGGCCCACCCTAGCGGCCAGGGCATTGCAGACACTGCTCGACGACTTCGGGCTGGCAGATGTTTGGAGGCTGAAACATCCTAATGAGGAACAGTATTCACATTACTCAGCCCCGCAACAACTGCATACAAGACTTGACTATTTTTTTGCCATGCCAGATGGGGTGGTAGAGACCACCCAAATAGAATACAAAGCGAGGGTCCTGTCGGACCACTCGCCTCTGGTCCTGGGATGGCAGTACTGCTGCCCCAGAGCGCGGATACCGACATGGCGCCTCCGGACAGAGGCGCTCAAGGATCCGGTCTTCAGAGAGGATATCAGGGACGAGATCACACATTATTTCGAAGAGAACGCTGGCAGTGTGGATTCGGCGGGCACGCTCTGGGAAGCCTTTAAGGTGGTATTGCGGGGTGCTGCCATTGCTAAATCAAAGGGCCTGCAGGGAGGGGTCCTAGAGGAGTTAGGGGAAGCTGAGGAAGAACTGGAACGGGAACTCAAAAGGGGAGGGGGAGATGCAGAGCCAGTACTTAAACTACAGCAGCGGTGTGCGGCACTGTGGGAAAGGCTCTACAACCTCAACTATAAAAAGTATGTTGAGAGACAACATGCAGGTTGGGATAAAACGGGCCGTCTCTTGGCGTGGCTATACAAGAGGGAAACCCTTAGGCCCCAGATTAGGACTATAACCAGAGAGGATGGGGAGGTAGCGAACACCCAAGAAGGAGTCAATGAGGCATTCTTAGATTACTACAGGGCACTATATGAGGACAAAGGGGGGGGGGGGGCAGCCGAGAGGAGATAAGGGAAACTTTAAGAGATATGGGATTACCTAAAATTAGTGCCGAAGAAAGAGAGGAGCTGGATGCACCGATTACTTTAGAGGAACTGGAGGAGGTGGTGAGGCAGCTGCCCACTAGTAAGACCCCAGGTGCGGACGGGCTCCCTAGCGAATTTTATAAAGCATATAGAGAGGAGGTACTCCCCCTCCCCCCCATGCTAGAAATGCTTAATGAATCGTTTGAGGTGGGCAGGTTGCCGGAATCGCTTAGAGAAGCGATAATACCGCTCCCTAGGCCCAACAAACCAGGGCATAGCTGCGGCTCCTATAGGCCCTTGTCAATGCTGAACCAGGATGGCAAGATATTGACGGCGGTCCTGGCTAATAGATTGCAGAGAGTTATTAGTAAATTGATACAACCGGACCAAACAGGTTACGTCCGCAACAGAAATATAACCCACAACCATAGGCGACTCCACCGGGTGATTGAATGGGGGAGCGAGAGCGAGGGTGAAATGGCGGTTGTGTCCCTAGATGCAGTCAAAGCTTTCGACTCCGTCAGGTGGTCGTGGTTGCTGGAGGCCCTGAAGGAATACGGGATGGGGCCTGGTTATGTTAGGTGGGCGAAGTTGCTGTACAGTGAGCCGCTTGCTAGGGTACGTACAGGAGCGGTGATATCCGAGAGGTGGCAGCTTAGCAGAGGCACCAGACAAGGGTACCCCTGGTCCCCGATGTTATATATTCTGGCCCTAGAGCCCCTGCCAGTGTACCTTCGGCAACAATATGACATGAGAGGCATTGAGGTAGGGGGAGAGAAACACCTCATATCTCTGTATGCTGACGATTTGCTATTATATTTGACATATCCGGAGGAAAATCTTCAGTATATTCTGGAGGTAATGGAAAGGTATGCAGAACTTTCTGGCATAGCGATGAACCCCCAAAAATCGAGCATATTTCCATTGGGTAGCTACAGAGGAACCCCTCCGGAGCGGTTGCCAGTGTTGCCGATACCATGGGCGGTTGGTTCCTTCCGCTACCTCGGCATAGATGTGTATCACACGGTAGAGGAGGAACATTTGCATAACACCGAGGTGGCGGTGGGAAAAATCCGTACAAGTATGAAGTTTTGGGAGAAGTTGCCGTTGGCGATGATGGGACGGGGAGCGATGCTCAAAATGGTTGTTCTGCCCAGACTTTTACATTTTTTCAGCAATATTCCGTACATGATACCTAAGAAGTTTTTTGCTAAGCTGAATAGTATGTGCAGAGACTTCCTATGGCATGGCACTCGGAATAGAGTGGCGCTATGGAAGTTGCAGAATTTCCATGAAAAGGGGGGTATTAAGCTGCCTAATTTTGAGGCCTATTATGTGGCTGGTCAGTTGCAATATGTGGCCAAATGGCTCTCTGATGAGGTAACTCCCGAATTTAGGCTGTTTGGACAGGACTGCACTCCGTTCTACCTGAAGGAAATTATTTGGTTGCCTAGGTCAGAAATGAAGGAGCGCCCGGGAATGATGTTGATGGGGTGGAAGATGTGGCGTAGAGTATGTCGAATGATGGAGGACCCATACCCGTGTTCCCCGCAGGTGCCGGTGATTGCTTTGGCAGGGGGAGACAAACTAAGGATGATAATCAGGACCTACTGGGAGTCGGTCGGGCTGGTTACATTGGGGGATGTCTGGCAAGAGGGAGCCATTAGAGATTTTGAAGGACTAGGGGAAGAGGCGGGCTTGCATAGGGGCCAGTATGTCACGTACCTAAGGCTGGTGCAGAATATTCGTACAATCTGGCCTGAGACTGTATTGGCGGAGGAACCAGACGCCACCATGGGGACAATATATGACATATCAGAAGGGGGGGCATGAGCTCTCCAGATTGTATGAAATGGTGATGACCCGGGTTGGGAAGGAATTGACTCATTTGAGGTTAAATTGGGAAACAGAGGTGGGAGCACAGATGGAAGATGGGATGTGGGAGCGTGCTATGGGATACCACAAGAAGGTGTCAAGAAATGCCAGATTACAACAAATACAGTTGTATATAACGCACAGAGCTTACATGACCCCGAGGAGAATATCGAAATTTGTAAATGCGGGACGACAAGCGTGCCCAAAATGCGATAAGGAAAATGCTGATATGACCCACATGTTTTGGTCTTGCCCAGTGATTGAGAGTTTCTGGGGAGAAGTGGCGCAAAAACTAGCGGACAAAGGGGTCACGCTCATTATAGATACGGCTTGGGCCTGCCTATAGGGAGGGTTTCCCAGACCGTGGAAACTTAAACATGTTGGGAAATTGAAGGACTTGGCATATGTGCTCGCAAAACGAAGGATTGCCATGGGATGGAAGCAGGGCGGGAATTACAGAAATGGGCGGAGGCTGAAACGGTGGTATGGCAGGAGGCATCTGGCACATGTGGGGAAGAAGAAGTGGGTACCCTGTTGGCATGGAGAGTATTAATAGCAGGACTGTTTTGAACAATAACGGAAAGAGGCGACACCCTGCCACACGCAGCAGATACGGAATGAGAAGGACGAACAAGCTCATGAGGGGGGAGGGATTGGGGGAGCAGTGGTCTTGACTAATTGATGTTCATGTGATTGTTGCAAAAAGCGCTGGCAGTTTCGTTTGTATTGTTTGTTTGTTTCAGAAAATAATAAAAACCGTTTAAAAAAAAAAAAACTTATACCCGACAAGGGAAATCTGAGATGAAGAAAGTCAAAAAGTGAGAGGAACTTAACATGTAGACTCTGCAACCTGGAAAGGGAAACACTCCAACACTTGGTCCTTGGATGCGCGGCGCTAAAGGATTTGAGAACACACATTTTGGAAAATTTCCATCGAATCTGTGCACATTAGAATTAAAAGACTGGTGGTCACTACTAATTTTAGGAGGAAAAAAGTGTCATTGACTTTGGCTCTTGGCTTTTTTTGCAAGCTATTTTTGACCAACCTTTGAAAGAAGACAGTCTTAGAGTGCAAATTAACCCACATTGGTAAAAATAGTGAAGGACAAAGTTACAAAGCTATTTGAATATGTGGGGCTTACATAGCTACGCTGGTAATGACAACTGATGGTTAACCTCATTCTTAAAAGGACTTGGAAACAGGGGAGGAATGCTAGTAAAATGCATGAATAACCCTCAATTGTTATCGTGGTCTTTAATCTCTACTGTCCTATTGTTGTTCTAATGATATTTTGTAATTATGATTGTAAATATATCAAGTAAAGGTTTGATTTCAAACTATATACTCCATAAACAAATTGAAAAAATGCAACAATGGGATTCAATCCACACTGGCACATTTGCCTTCACTACAACCAGTGATGCAGTGTGAAATACAACTAATACTCAAAAAATACAAACAATTAAAAACATTTGAGAGACATTTTGTTAATTTCTTTTTCCACAACCACTTGGCCCCAACATGTTTCTGTTCCCTTCAATTAAGAAAAGTCTTCAGGGGGAAAGAGACATTCTGTTTTCCACTTGATGGGTATTGTCAAATATCTGGTTTTCCAATTAATGGAGGTTCCCATGTGTCCAATGTTCAATTCATTTGTGGCAGGATACTTGTAATCCTCATGGCCACATCCAGTTTGGAACTTATCCAGAACAGGACTGCAAGACTTGTCCTTGGCCTCAAGCCCAGGGATCGTATCTCTCCAGGGCTGAAATCCCTGCACTGGCTCCCAGTGGCAGCGAGGATCAAGTTCAAAACCCTCTGCATCGTCCACAAGGCCTTCTAGGGCCTCAGAACCTTCAACTCTCTCTTCCTAAACATCTTCCTTCTCAAGTTCTTCGCTCATACGCTTCCAACTCCTTCAGGGTAAGTCGCTTCTCGAAGCAACGAGTTGGTGGTAGATCTCTTTCCCCGGCTGGTGCCTCCCTCTGGAACAGCCTCTCTTAAACTTGAGGAGAACCATCTCCGGTTCCGGAAGCACCTCAAAACCTTTCTCTGTGCTTCTGCTTTTTCTGGAACTGCACTGGCTACCTGGACACCCTGTGATCTCTGGCCCAGGTCCCACCCCCGCCAGCATCACACACCTGCACTGCCCACCCAGCAACCCCCACACTTGGGGACTGTTTCTGTATCCCTACAGTCCCCCTACCAGCCCTTGACACCTGATGTCTGCACTTACCAATCCACTTGCCACATGTTGGCCGTTACTTATTGTTATCATCTTTTGCCATGTACTTCACTGTTCCTGCCCCCTTCCCACGCACTTGCGCAAACTGAATGACACCTGGCCTAGTAGGATCGCTGTCCGTCCTCCCTTTGTTCCCCTCTCTTGCCTCGTCGAGCCTTGAAACACTTGTGTATAGGCGCTTTATAAATGCCATATTATATCATCGAGTATCACTGTGCAAGAGGATTTTCAAAAACCTTTTGTTGCCAGCCTTATAGGCTGCCTCGTTCAACAAGAATGCTGAGTGTAGCTGCTTAAAGACAGTAAATTGAGTTCCCAGAGGAAAGAAAATATGCTAAAAATGCCACATTTGCAAGATCCAGAGTAATCCAATTCTCATATGTCCATGAAGGGGAACCTCAATGGACGCATCTAATCCAAAATGTTGCCACAATTTGGATTGCTTGGCAACTACTGAGAAGCCTGCTGGCGCTGGGCGCAGTGACTATCGCTGGAACCGGCCATCCCCCATCTGGTAGAGTGGGCTACGAAGATCTAGGATATATGGTGGGCTTATACCATCTAGTAGCAGAGGGGTATAGTACACTCCAAGGAGAGAAACAGTAAGAACAGCAGTAATGCAATGCATATCCTGAGACAGGTGTGTAATGCACAAATCTAAAACTCCCTAATAATTTAGAGGTAGTCACTAAAAATCCAGGCCATGACGTAGAACCCTAGAGGCCCAAAGAAAATGTCACAGTTAAGAACCTTGCAGTGTCAAAGGAAAATACAGGATATATCCTGTAGGCCAATTTGAGGTTATTATGAAAAGCCATGCAAGTCCCACTTCTTCCCCACATGTACCAAGAAAGTAGCATCCCCAGGGGTCAGCAGTTGAGATGAAAAGAGATCCAGCGCTGGGTTTGTGTGCCAGCAGCCCCAGCAGGATTCTACCTCCAACACAAGGTAATGGAGAAATGCGGTTGGAGGGGACATGGAGAGACCTGGCAACTATGGACTACGGGGCACCCTGAGGGTGATTGAGGGTGATTGTCTTCAAGAACTCTGCATTTAAATAGGCATTCCTGGGTGAATGCACTCATTTCTTAATAACTCTTGGATTACTTGGGTTCATATGATTTGTCTAGTACATAAAATATCTGCCAACAAATATTCTAGAGCCACAAATCTCATTGTAATTTGCCAGAAATTCACTGTACCTTTCAAATTACTTCACATCCCTGTTGTTAATTAAGTGTGATAAACTATTTAACTGCATATCAATTTGCAATTCAACAATTAAGCTAATCAAGTCCGTAATTCCTTTAACAAATATTCTTTTAAACTTTTTCCACTACTGCCTGCCGACATGTTTCACCCATCAGATTTTCTCAAGCCTGTGATTACAAAATGGAAATCAAATACTAATTATGTCACGTTAATTAAGTGAAAAAATAAGTCTCTAGATCCTGAATTCCAAGTCCTCTTCGATTAAGAGAAAAGGATCTCTGCCACGGATGTTAGATGGCAAATGGTTTTTGTAATAATTACATAATGGAGCTTGTTATGTTGTGTAGTTTATGAGTAAGTACGTTTTTAAAAGTTGTGAATGCATCTGATCTATGTAGTGTTTTAGGACATTTTACAACACTGTTTCGCGAAACTGTGTACTCCTGCAGGGAAAACATTGTACTAATAAAATATAATGATCATTTGCAAAATGTCCTAAAACAAGATGTAGATCGAACGTATGCACATCTTTGAAAAGTACTTGTTCCAAAATCTTCCAGCAGGTACGTCGACCTGCTTATCTTCCAAAAATCCAGCAACAGCAAGTGTCGGAACAGTGTTTCTTACCCCTACACCTACCTATAATTATAGGGGCTGGCCTCTGCCAGCCTACCAATCTCATTAGGAGATGTAAAAAAGCCAACAACTTTTTGGTTGGAGAAACACTGTGAGGGGTCTATTACTACTACTTCTGAAATGGAGTGACTTGTCATCTGGTGGTTTCAGTTCCATTTGTGACTTTGTTTAAAGTTGTGATTATATTTTTAATACATTTCGCTCTTTTTTGAGAACTAAAATGGCGCTGTTATGTTACTTCAGTTAAACGTTTATTTTTTAAAAGAATACTTGCTCGGAGTAATCGGAGAAGAGTGTCTTCTGAAGGTTCCGTGTTCGTAGGAACGCTCTGCGGAAAGAACCTTCATTCAGTATGCCGTGTCAGCTGACGGCCACGTTTCGTGTATTACTTAAGCGGAGGGTCAGCTGTGATTGGATGTAGGTGTTCGCACAGATGCAGCTTCGTCGTTCATGATACTGGAAACGTAATAAAAGTAAAGGTTTGTGCGGAAGCAGCTGTCATCTTTTTCGGCAGGACTGCGTTACATGTACAAGTTGGGCAGCACTGAAGTACAGATAATCGCATGGGCCTAAGGCTTCTTCCTCAATAACTGTTTTATGGTTGTTTTCCCAGCAAGCATCACACTCAGATAGTAGGATTCTACATAGGGAAAAGCAGAAGTAGTAGGATGGGCAAACAGGCAAACAGTAGAATGTTACCGGGTGGGCTAGTTTTATACCCGGTGAGAACTCCCTATACCTGGTACCAATTCTAATGGTCGTGCTTGCTGAATGGAATTTGAATGTCCATCTCCATTAGTCCTATTGTGGCAGCCCTACCGTTTAATGTGATTTTTGGCACCTCTTCCTTTCACTCTTTGAGCATACATACACATGTACCTCCCCGGCAAAGCATCTTAATTCTGCTCTGTTGTGGATTGTGGCATGGATGATGTCTCTTCCCAGTGGCCGCAGGACTTCTGTGCCATTGTGATTATTCAGGCGGAAGTGTGGAGTATTATAAGGGGAACAGTCAAATGTCCTGTTTGAAGGCGGACTAATGCTATTCTGTGCTAGACAGTGTTGTTTCGGAAATGACATCTAGGGGATATGATTTAAAGAACTGCAATTGTGCAGCTGACTTTGAGGGCTAGATGAAGGGATATATATGTATATGTTGTGCTAGTGGCAACCTTTGAAATGAGTTCTAACAAGTTGTTAAGAAGAAATATATAGAAGAAGACTGTTGCAGAAAACTCTTGTAGGGATAACAGCTGAATTCATGAATAAGCAATGTTTACTGTAATGGAAATAAGGCATGATATTTTAAGTCTCATTTGACATTCTACATATTACTTTATTGCATGATATGCTAAAGTATATCTTTAATGATTTGACGTGACTATTTGCTTAATATGGATGGTTTAAAATTGTGAATTCTGAATTCATTTGGGAAATTATCAATTGTATAGAGAATGGATAATGAGAGGAGGGTATGGGCTGTGCAGTGGCAAAATGAAGGCACGGGTGGCTGGTTAAGTTAGAAATGAAGGCTTAGTGATAAGATTGCTCTGGTGTTAATTAGGATTGTACTTATTCAATTAGATGTTTGGCATATAAAGATTTCATGTATATATTCAATGTGTGGGGATGTGGGTTTGGTTGAGCAAGTGCCCTTCGTATAGTTTGGAGCTATTGTTAAAAGGTCCACTCTATACACTGATGCGACAAATTGCAGAGACCTTGGAATTCAAATGGTGCAATGTATGCTTGGACTATCAGTGTATAACCTATGACATGCACTGAGATCTTCAGTTTTGAGGTCGACATATAATTCATTGATGTAGATTTTTATCTGGGGTACATTTTTGTAATTTGATGGAGTGTATAGTAATTTGAAGTGCCGGTACATTATCCAGGGAGAAATGTATGGGAATAGAAGGTATAGCTTTATAACTTGGTCACATTTCAAGTATTAGCATATTGTTGTATTTACTGTGGTTATGTATTCTACAGTGTTGGTATGAGTTCTCATGTTGAATTGGGAGGAGTGCTGTTTTTTTTGGGCTTTGGTGTTGTGTAGTGTTGGCTATCGACATTTTGTTGGTAAGGGGGGATGTTTTTTGTTTGTTGTTTGTTTGTTAGTTTCCTTTTGTTTAGTGGAATTTCACGCAACTAATATATCTCAAGATATTTTCAAGGAAATGGCTAAACCAATGAAGCAGGATTTCAGAGTGATGTCTTGGAATATTAATGGCTTGAATAATATGAACAAACGACAAAGAATGTACAATTATATGCGTGACATGCAGTGTGATATTTATTTTTTGCAAGAAACACATTTGTTGAAAGAAGAGATTCTCAGCCTACAAAAACAATGGGTTGGTGGTGTGTATGGTTCATGCTATTCCTCCAGATCAAGAGGAGTGGCAATTTTAATTCATAAAGGTGCACCTATTAAGATTTTAAAACACAATTCAGGCAAAGAAGATAGAATTATAGTCTTGCTAATAGAACTGCAAGGTTACAAAGTGAGGTTATCTAACATTTATGCGCCGTCCATTTATGATGGTTCCTTTTTCAGGGAGGTTTCACAATTGATTCAGGATATGGATTCCCTGAATGTTATTTTAGGTGGGGATTTCAACCTGGTAATGGATACAAAACTGGATCGAAGCAATGGTGGGGTCGACATCAGAAGGGATCCTCATTTTAGATCTTTTCAGTCGTTACTATCTGAAAATGATTTAAAGGATTGATGGCATTTGGTATATCCGCAATTGAAAGAGTTTAGTATTTACTCAAACTCTCATTGTAAATATTCACGCATTGATATGTTTCTCACAAGTGGTAAAATTACAGAAAATTTTGTTGCAGGGGAAATTGGGAACACAGTACTTACTGATCATGCCCCGGTCTCCTTGAGAGTGAAACTTGATTTTGAAATCCGTAAATCTTTCACTTGGCGGATGAAAACCTCAATCTTACAAGATGAACAGATAGTTGATAACATTAGAGGTGAAGCGGAACATTTTGTGAAAGAAAATATGACTGGAGATTTGAATATTAAGGTAATTTGGGAGGTATTTAAATGTACAATGAGGGGGGTCTTAGGTCTATTAAGTGGAATGAGAAAAAAAGATGGAAGTGTTGAGTTTGGAAAAACGTGTTAAGGAGGTGACTAATATTTTGGTGGATGATCCAGCCAATTCAGGTAAAAAGAGAGAGTTATGTAACTTAAAAAGAGAAATTAACAAAATTATTAATGAAAGGGCTGAGAAGTAGTTATTCAGACTTAAATGTTCCTACTTTGAACAAGGTGAAAAGAGTGATCGCTGGCTGGCCTACAGACTTCGTCAGCAACGGTCTGAGATGGCTAGTACATCCATTTGTCGCTCAGATGGTCATATTACATTGAATCCTATGGAAATAAATAAAGTTTTTAGGAATTTCTACTCACAACTATATCAGAATGAGTTGGAGGTCACAGGTCATGGTGAGTCCTTTTTTGAGTCCTTAGAGATTCCACAAATACCAGATAAAGATAACAAAAATCCTTGAAAAACCAATAAGTTTAGATGAAATAAAATTAGCAAATCACAACTTAAATACTGGAAAGACAGCAGGTCCGGATGGATTACCGGTGAAATTTTACAAGATTGTACCTGATTCTGTGTTAGACATGTTGAAGGATACATACATTACATCAAGGGATGAGGGTCTTTTACCGTCTTCCACTATTCATGCGACAATCTCTGTTTTTTTAAAAAGGAAAAGATGGTAATTTTCCGGCAAATTATCGCCCAATAAGTCTAATCAATATTGATAATAAAATTCTGGCAAAGGTCTTAGCATTAAGAATCGCTCACCTGATGGAGAATCTAGTACATGAGAACCAATCGGCTTTCATTAAGAATCGTAAGACTTCAAGTAATGTACAGAAACTTTTGCTAACATTGTGCAAAGCTCAACCCTAATCCGAGGATGTAGCTGCCTTTTCGCCTGATGCAGAAAAGGCGTTTGACAGAGTAAATTGGAAGAACAAGTTACTTTCTTACCTGGTAACGTTCTTTCGATGGGATGGTCCGACGACGTATTCCATATCTATGACAGGTAATGTCCAAAGCTGTGCTGCTTCGGAAAATATTTGGCGCCTGCGTCCTGCGTCGATGACGTCGATGCGCCGTCCCCGAGGACCTCCTCCGATGGCCGACGTCACCCGATGTGATAAGTAGGACGCACGACGCCCATAGCCTCAGTTATAGTTTTTTCCCAGAACGTGTGCCACCAGTTTTCTGCCAGTCAGACACACAAGGCCTTGCGGAACGCAAGCTGCAATCGCAAAAGAAATTCTGCAGCGGGGAAGGCAGGGAGGGAGCGATATGGAATACGTCGTCGGACCATCCCATCGAAAGAACGTTACCAGGTAAGAAAGTAACTTGTTCTTCGAGGGGATTGGGTCCTCCGACGTATTCCATATCTATGACAGACTCCCAAAGCAGTACCAAGCAAGGAGGTGGGAAAGAATTTAGAATACAAATTTAGCATGCCCAATCAAATTGCGGAATAGAGAACTGCCTTGCCAAAGGCCAGATCTTGCACTCTGATGGAATCAAGGAAATAGTGACGTCCAAAAGTATGTACTGAAGCCCAGGTGGCTGCATCACAGATGTGACGAATAGGAACTCCCCTCTGGAGGGCAGTAGACGCAGCAACTCCTCTGGTAGAATGGGCCCGCAAGCCAGCCGGAGGGTCCTTACCCGCCAAGCGGTAACACTCGGAGATAGCTAAAATAATCCAACGAGACAAAGTCTGTTTCGTCACAGCTTGTCCCAAACGCTTCCCAGCGTAACCAATGAAAGGTTGATCGTCCACTCTGACCCAGGACATGCTCGAAATATAAAAGCTCAACGCTCTCCGAGGATCAAGCCCATGGAGCCTCTCCTCTTCCTTACCAGGATGTGGAGGAGGATAGAACGCCAGAAGAACAACCTTCTGGCTCAAATGAAAATCCGAAAGCACCTTCGGAAGAAAAGAAGGACGAACTCCAAGGACAACCCTGTCCTTGTGAAACACAGTGAAGGGTGGCTTAACTGAAAGTGCCTGTAACTCACTCACTCTGCGAGCGGAAGTAACCGCAACCAAAAACACAGTTTTCAGAGTCAACAGCCTCAACGGGCAAGAATGTAAAGGCTCAAACGGAGCACCCATAAGAAACTTAAGAACAAGGTTCAAATCCCAACCTGGCACCAAAAAAGGTGACGGAGGGAACACATTAGTGAGCCCTTTCAAAAACTGCAAAATTAAAGGAATCTTAAAATAGGAACACTCTTCAGACGAGCGCTTAAATATGGACAGCGCCGCCAGGTAACCTTTAATGGTCCCCACTTGCAAGCCCCTGTGGGCCAAAGAAAGCAAAAAAGACAAAACCATGGGAATGTCGCATTCAAAAGGATCCACATTCTGAACTCTGCACCAGTCGCAGAACTTTCTCCAACGGCAACGGTACAGAGACTTTGTTGCCGGCCGCCTGGCCGAGAGCAACACCTCCATCACGTCTTCAGGGAGGTCCCAATCCTTATACCTCAACCTTTCAGAAGCCAAGCGTGAAGATTGAGGGATCTGACCTCTGGATGGAGAACCTGACCCCCTTCCCGTGAGAGCAGATCGTCTCGGTAGGGAAGACGACGTGGAGGGCAGATGGACAATTCTAGAAGGCCCGGGTACCACGTCCTCCGGGCCCACGCCGGAGAAATGAGGATCATCCGGGAACCAAACCTCCGTAACCTCTGCAACACTTGCGGGATGACGGAGACTGGAGGAAACGCGTACAGCAGTGGGAATGACCACTCCACCACAAACGCGTCTCCTGAGGCTCCTTTTGGAGGAAATTCCCGCGAGCAAACCCTTTCGCACTTCCGGTTGACACTGAAGGCAAAGAGATCCACTTGAGGGGTCCCCCAAAGGGTGAAGATCTCCAGGAGAATCTCCTGAGCCAGCTCCCACTCATGAGAGATCGTGCTCTGCCTGCTCAGAGCGTCCGCCGTCTCGTTGTAGTCTCCGGCCAGATGAACTGCCGAGATCGAAACTTCCTGCTGGATGGCCCAGAACTCGAGCTGCATCGCCTCCCTGCACAGCCGAAGTGACCCTGCCCCCCCCTTTTTGTTGAGGTAGTGCATGGCCACCGTGTTGTCTGTCAGAATCAGGACACTCTTCCCACGCACAGTCGGCAGAAAAGCCTTCAGGGCTAGCCTGACGGCACTCGGCTCCAACAGATTGATATGGAGTCTGGACTCCGACGGAGACCAACGACCGCTGTCAACTCGTTGGCATGAGCTCCCCATCCCGTGAAGGATGCGTCCGTCATGATCGTCACCTCCGGCCAGGGCAGCCAAAATGGGGCCCCCTTCATCAGATTGCCCTCGACGGCCCACCACAGAAGGTCCCGGGCTACCGAGGGCGGCACCTGAACAGGGTCCGACAGCCTGCCGGAGGACTGAGACCACTGGAGCTTGAGTGCCCACTGCAAAGACCTCATCCACAGACGAGCCTCTGGCACCAGAAGAATGCAGGATGCCATGAGGCCGAGCAGTCTCAAGAACTCTGACGCTGGGAGATTCTGGGCAAACTGAAACTTGTGCACCATCTGCTGAATGTGAAGAGCCCTCACCTGAGGAGAAAAACACTGCCCCAGGGACGTGTCGAGCACTGCTCCGATGTACTGGAGCCGCTGCGTTGGTGTCAAATGGGACTTCTCTAAATTGAGGGAGAAGCCCAGCCTGTGAAGGGAGTGGCAGGTGACGGACAGATGATCCAGGACTTGCTCGGGAGAGCTCCCCCTGATCAACCAATCGTCCAGGTAGGGGTAGACGTGAATCCCCCCTTTCCTGAGATGCGCTGCCACCACCACCATGAGCTTGGTGAAAACCCTCGGGGCAGAGGTCAATCCGAACGGCAGGACCCGAAACTGAAAGTGCGAGTCGCCAACCGCGAACCTCAGGTACTTCTTGTGCTTGGGATGGATCGGCACATGGAAGTAAGCATCCTTGAGGTCGAGAGACATCAACCAGTCCTGAAGTTGAAGGGCCTGGAGGACTTGAGAAAGAGTAACCATCTTGAACTTGTCCTTCCTGAGGAGTTTGTTCAAACCGCGCAAGTCCATGATGGGTCTCAATCCCCCGTCTTTCTTTGAAATAAAAAAATAAGGGGAATACCATCCCTTGTTCCTCTCCGCTACAGGCACCAGTTCTATGGCGCCTTTCTCCAGCAGGGCTTGAATTTCCTGCGCAAGGAGCGGATTCGGACTCTTCAAAGAGAGGTTCCGTGGTGGATTGTTGTGAGGCTTCTGCCAAAAAGGAAGACAGTAGCCATGGGTTATGATCTCCAGAACCCACACATCCGAAGTAATGGCTTGCCACTCTACAAGATGCTGTGCCAGCCTTCCCCCAACCGGCGAACCATGGGACCTGGCCTCATGACTGAGTGGTAGCGGCTGCGGCGTTGCCTGAGGGCAAAGAGGCAACTGCCCGAGCGGCCTTGGCACATCGAGTACCTTTGTTTCCACCTCTGGCACTCTTACGATGGCCTCTTTGACTGCTAGCTCCTCTCGCTTTACTGAAGGACGAGTAATAGCGAAAGGAACCTCCCCTCCATTGCTGTCCCCTAGGACGAAAAGGCGGAGGTTGGCGAACTGCAGCACCCAACGATTTCGCTGCAGCTTTGGAGGTCTGCAACCTCTCAAGGCTCTCGTCAGCCTTCCTGCCAAAAAGGTGTTCACCGTCAAAAGGCATGTTGAGGAGCCGGGACTGCACATCAGGAGCGAACCCAGACTTCCGCAACCATGCAAACCTGCGCATTACGGTGCTCGCCGCCATGGACCGGCTGACACAATCCGCCAAGTCCAAACCCGACTGAACGGCCTCACACATAGCATCCTTTGCCATCCTGAACCATAGCAAGGAAACCATCCCGTTTGTCCCCTTCGGGAATATGATCAGCCGCTAATGCAACACAGTTCCACAGAGTACGTGAAACGAGACAAGGCACATATGGAGTTGGCCGCCTGAAGCGCCATACCCCCCGAAGAAAACACTTTCTTCGCCCAGCCGTCAAAACGTTTGTCGTCCCTATCCGGAGGGATGGTAGGATACGATGCCTGCTTTGCCGGGGCCGTAGCCGCCTGCACCACCAAACTCTCCGGGGTGGGGTGCCTAGACAAGTAGCAGGGGTCGCTACTGGCTGGACGGTACTTTTGCGACAAAAACTTGCCCACTGCCGGGAGACTCTCCGGAGCAGCCCAAGCCGCCGCCACCCTCCTCTGCAGAGCCATATGAAAAGGCAAAACCGGGTCAGTGGGTGGACCGAGATCAAGGATGTCCGTGAGATCATCCTGAACGAACTCCCCTGGGGGAGCTGACCAACCCAAGTACTCGGTAACCCGAGACATAAGGCGCCGATATGAAGAATCGGCATGAGTGCCAGGCTCCGGCCGACAAAACTCCACCTCCGGAGAGGTGTCCAGTCCACTGGCATCATGCAGCGACTGCCTCAAGTCATCAAACTGGCTATGGCCCGAGATAAGGTCATCTGGAACCACAAATGGAACCAGGCCGCCATCATAGCCTTCATCACCCTCTGAAATGTACTCCAGGCGGGGAGAGGAAGACCTCTGCGGACCAAAGCAGCGCCAGACCTTAGCCATAGCCTTTCTAGGGTCAAACCCCGTGCCACGGGGCCCCTCCGACACCACCGCCTTGATAGGCACCGGCGTCGACAGAAAAGGCGTCAAGGGCGCCGAACGAGTCGGCGCCGGCCTCGATAGAAAAGGCGTCGACGTCCAGCGAATCGGCGTCGACGACAGCTGCAGCGCCGTCAGCATCAGCGGCGTCGACACAGTCCTCGAAGCCGGAGCTCCGAGTGTGTCTTTCGACAACCTGGGTGCCGACGGCGTCGAGGACCCCCTCGAAGACGGAACCTCGAGAGAAATCGTCGACGACCTCGGCGCCACAGGCGTCGACGTCTTCTTCGAAGACGGCACAGGATCACGCTGTCTCGAGCACGTCGAGGACCGGGACCTGGAACGGGCATCGCGAGAACGACTACCCTTGTCCGAGCGGAACCTCTCCCGCGAGCCGTGCCGACCACCCGAGCCCGAAGGCGTACGGGCAGTGTCTCTCGACCGGTGTCGACCGACCCCACTCGGAGGCGTGGACGGACCAGTGCCCTGCGAGTCCAGAATCGCTAGCATCTGCTTCCCGAAGGAAGCCCATTCCTCCGGTGTCGCTTGCATGGACGCCGACGGGCGGAGTCCTCGGAAGAGGACGGGGAAGGCGACCTATGCCAGTGCTTCCTGGAATGCCTAGAAGAGGCAGAGGAGTGGCGAGACCGACTCCTGGAAGGAGACCCACCAGACTTCTGACGATGACGCGGAGAGTCACCCCTCGAGTCATCGGTCGAAAGCCCTGCAGACCTCGACTTCCGGGGCTTAGACACCCGGCCTACCGACAGCTTCTTCTTGCGTTCCCGCAAGGCCTTTGCAGTGAGCGACTGGCAGTCGACACAGTCATCCGTATCGTGGGCCTCCCCGAGGCACCAGAGGCAGGCGTTGTGCGAGTCCGTGACCTACATCTGGGACCCACAGTCCCCGCAGTTCTTGAAGCCCGGACGTGGGGTCGAAGATGAGAAAGACATTGCCACGAACAGGTCTTCACAACCAACCGAACAGGTTCAACGAACCGAGAATAGAAAACAGCAACTCCAACGAGTCGAGGCGTACCGAGATTCACGAAGCTAACACGTTCGCGGAAAAAACGGAACTGAGGCTATGGGCGTCGTGCGTCCTACTTATCACATCGGGTGACGTCGGCCGTCGGAGGAGGTCCTCGGGGACGCCGCATCGACGTCATCGACGCAGGAGCCAAAGATTTTCCGAAGCAGCACAGCTGTGGACATTACCTGTCATAGATATGGAATACGTCGGAGGACCCAATCCCCTCGAACTATCTTTTCTCAGTCTTGGAGAAAATGAACTTTGGAGAGGGTTTTGTGTCTTGGGTATGCCTGTTATATACACTTCCAATGGCTGATATAAAGACTTATGGTATACGATCTGGATCATTTACATTACGGAGGGGCACTAGACAGGGTTGTCCCTTGTCACCATTGCTTTTTGTTTTAGCGGTTCAACCATTGGCGATTGCTTTGAGACAGTGTCAAGACTTACATGGCATTGGTATTCAAGGGGCAGATCAAAAGAACTGGTTTTATGCAGACGATCTTTTGTTGATTTTGAAAGATCTAAATAGTTCCATACCTAAAGTGATGGAGATATTGAGTAATTGTATAAAGTGGCGGGTTACAAGATTAACTGTTCTAATTCTGAAGTGATGCCGTTGACATTCACTTGTGATAGATTGTTTATTTCATTGTGGGGATTCCAATGGTGAGAGGGGAGGATGAAGTACCTTGGTGTGTGGTTGACTCCACAAGTTGGGGACATGGTTGAAGAGAACATGAATGAGGTATGCAAGGATCTAAAAATTTACCTGGAAAGATGGCCGTTGTTAAAATTATCTTTATGGGGTAAAACAAATGCTTTAAAAATAACTGCTACGCCAAGAATTAATTATGTACTTAGCATGCTCCTTCTGGAAATTAAATCCTCATATTGAAAAGAGTTAGACTATTTAGTTCAATTGTTCATGTGGGACAAAAAACCAATGAGATTACAGCTGCGGAAACTTCAACTTCCATTGGGAAAAGGGGGTTTGGGATTGCCTAATTTTCGTGTCCATCATCTAGCCTTTACATGCCAGTTTATTGCGCCGTTTTTATTGGAAGAACCTAATGACTGGGTTGTTGCAGAAGCGGGGATTGTATGGCCACTTTTGCCAAGGGCTGTCCTTACTGCGACAAACATTCTGAGTAGAAGAAACCCCATTACTGAGTTTTTGAGGAAATGTTGGAAATCCCTCTATGAATATTTGGGATCGGATGCTTTACATTCACCTAATGCTTTAATATGGATGAATGCAGCAGTTAAGGAAAAAGGAAAGGTGTTATTTTGGGTGGAGTGGTTTTTGGCTGCAGTGTGTTGGATTGGTGGCTTATGGCAGAACGGGAAATGGATTTCGGGGGCGGAGGTTTGTGAGGGATGGAATATTGTGAATTATTCCGAACTTGATTACAGACGTCTAAAAAAAGAGTATTGGAAATGTGAGGTGGAAGGATGATGTGAATCTGGAAATATTTACGGCTGGGAAACAACCGGGGGAAGGGGGAATTGTGAGTAGAGTGTACAAACAAATGGTTTCTAATTACAAAGAGAATGTGAAAATAAGAAGAATGGAGTCAACGTTTGGGATACGATATTTCAGGGGGAAAATGGATGGAAATGTGAGAGAATGTCAAACTTTGTTAATTGAATTTGAGTGAAAGATCAAGGCAGATAAAAATACTGAACAGGGTTTATTGGAGCCCTGAAAAAAAGAATGATGAAAAGGGAAATGACTGAGTCTAATGGTTGCTGGAAATGTTTGTGTGATGTTGGTACGCTAGAACACATGTTCTGGTATTATTCTAGAATTCAGGGATTTTGGTCTGATATTTGTACCATGTGTTTGTGTTTTGGAAACTGACATTGATCTGGATTTTAAGACAATGATTTTGGGTAGTAATGATTTATTGGGTGAATTTACAATGTCACAAAAGAAATTCTTGTTCAGAGGAGCATTAATAGGAAAAAAGTTGATACTTCGCAATTGGAAGTCGCAAACTATGCCATTGTCGTCTGATTGGATTTCAGAAATGCACTCTATTGCAGATATGGAACATGTAATTCTCAGAAAAAAAAGAAAATGCAACTGTTTGAGAAAATATGGAGAAGATTTCTTGATGTATATTAGGTCTAATATTGTATTTCTGTCTTTATGTGGGATATTGTGTTTTTAAAATGTAATGTTTAGTTATTATAACATTGTTGATATTTTGTAGAAGAATCAGTAATTTGTTGAACTGTTATGTTTGAATGTAATTTGGATTGAATAAATAAAGAATAGAAAAAAAAGCCAACAAGTTGGCCCCCAAAACACCAAATACCCAAGCCCAACCCCTCAGGAAGTCCAATGGCCTGCATAGGGCCAGGAATCAGTCTAGACCAGTTCAGGCCACTATAGAGGATGCCATGTTGGTCTCACAAAGAGCCCACATGTGCACAACGGCCAGTTCAGACCTGCCTCTTAATTTCTTTCACCATAGAAAGCCCCTCAGAAAGCTGGCAAGAATAGAACTTAAAAAAAACATTAGAACCCCAATGACTAGCATAAAAGTACATTGGTCTACTAAGGAGGCAAATCGGCTTGCACCTCTGTTGTAGCCAAAACGAAATATTAGCTGCCACCAAGCTACCCTCCAAAACCAATTTAGGTTAAAAATTGGGAATTTAGAAAGTACCCCTGTCTTAAAAGCCTTAATGGCTACCATAGTACCATATTATCAATAAGAGGTAGTGGCAGGGTGACTTCAACAGGAAGGAATATGAAGGATAGAGAAAGAATAGGAGTTACCCAAGTGAAGATCCCTTTCCCAGTACTGTGACTAGGAAGATTCCAATGACTCACAAAGGATCCAAAGATCAGTACTAAGACAAGGGAGATGAACACAAGCATGAGGATCACACTTCAGAACCACAAAAAAAAGTTGAGTTAGTTTCCGATTGGTTAATCTAGAGTAGAAATTGAGGAGAGAAACCAAGAAATGTTCTCCAGCCTTCCCTGCAGGTGCAGGGGGCAGGAATGCTTTGCTGGAACAGAAGTGAACCACTGCACTACCCAGAGAGAGGGGGAACTCTTGATTCCCAGCAGCCTGTGGGGAACTAAGGGAAGGTGCAGTGTCCCTCACTGAGGAAACCAATAAGTCCAGAGTGCCTTCCAAAAGAGGGAGGAGGGGGGTTGGGTCACAGGGTGCAATGGACTAAGGGAAATAGGAGACTCCCTCACTGGAAGAGATCAGCTAGGGATCTGCCAAGAGAAGACCAAGAAAGTCCAGCAGAAGCTTACCAGTGTTGCCAAGGACCGGAACCCTCGTGGAACAAGTGCAAAGGTATGCAGAGGGGGACTGGGAAGGAGGCACAGGGAGACCCCTGAGGCTGTGGTCAGAAGGGAATGAAATAGCACCCCAAAGAGGCCTGGCAGGATAGTGAACTGGGCATTATCAGACATTACAAGGTTGTAAGAGGGGTTGGGGACCGTAACATTAAGAAACCAAGTGAATTATGCACACAAACGAATGCCCGGCAGGATTGTGAACCAGGCCTAAGAGAAGCATGCTACAAACCTGAGAAAGGGGTCTCGGACACACATGTGAAGAGCCAAAGTAGCGGGTTTGGGAACCAAGGCAGTCCCTGGCAGGAGAGCACACCAAGGCTGCCAGCTGAACTGTGTTGGACAGACTTCCAAGACACAGAACCTGAGTGAAGGGTGAACCAAGTTGACTGGGCCAGGACTAGCAAATAAGGGGAAGAGAA
This sequence comes from Ambystoma mexicanum, assembly GCF_040938575.1. Lineage (NCBI taxonomy): Eukaryota > Metazoa > Chordata > Amphibia > Caudata > Ambystomatidae > Ambystoma > Ambystoma mexicanum. Next base: position 216,162,461 of record NC_090940.1, read on the forward strand.
AATATTACAGTGACTAAGTGGGAGGAAGAAAGAATGACCTAGCGCCTGGCAGGAGAGCATATCAGGCAGGCTGGGAGTGATAACAAGCTGGTAAACTGTATGTTGCGAATACTGTGACAAGGGGAAGAGTCATTCTGCTTGCAAGAACCATGAGAAGCCAAGAGAGGAGAGGTGTCCTCTTGGCGCTGTGAATACTGTAACCAGGGGAAAGGAGTCATTCGCACTGGTAGCTGTGAGAACCTGGAGAAGATAAGGGAGAAGCGGTATCCTTTTGGTACTGTGAACTTTGTGGAGAGCCAGGAGAGGAGAAGCCCCTTGGCATTTGCAAATACCTGGACCAGGGGAAGGGAGTCATTTCCCCCTGGCGTTGCATAGAGATCTTTTTTTGTTGGAACTTGCACTTTTTTCTTTGATTGAAGCTGGAACTTTATGTTGGCCTTTTTGAGGATAAATGAAACCTGGAGAAGGGAGTCATTCTCACAGGCGACGTTCCCACGTACGATTGGACACTGTACAGAGGAAGGGAGTCATTCCTCTGGATCAGGAAGTCCCTTTATACCTTTGTTATTTTTTGTAAGTGTGAGAGTTGTAAATAGGTTTTTTGGCACCAGACGGTGGACTATTTTGATTTTAACGGATATCCGGACAGAGTCCTTAGTCTTTTTGTTGACGTAGGGCATCCCCACTTAGTCATAGGAACAGTTCAGGATTTTCCTTATTTTTTTTAATAATAAAAGTCTTTATCAACAGAAATGCTACCACTATGTCAGCGTCCTACTTCTGCAGCCTTACACTAAGCACTAACCACATGCAAAAGTACAGGGGCATTACAAAATCTCACACAAACTGGGACTAAGTCGTCATCTGGAATGTGAACACATATCTCAATAACCACAAACTTTGCTAACTTCATTGGTCCACAAAGCCAGCTCACAGTACCACACACTCATGCAAACACTAATAATGAATACATCCTGGTCTGCCGAGCTCCCAACTCGTGATGTTATGAGCACTGACAGCCTTTGGTAGCAGGAAGCCTTGCAAACGGCAGGTGCATTGCTTTACAAATACCAAGGAACAAAAATTAATATAAAACCTCTTGTAAGTACATACCATAGGAACTGCTGAGGTCAATATCTAAAAAGACGCTAAGCTCCGAAGAAGCAGACACTGGTGGTGTGGAAGGAGTATTTGGAGACATTGGTGGGGTGATGGTAGACTCCGGGTCCACTTCGGTAATCCTACTGAAGCTCATTTTACATGGTTCCCTTTCCAAGGGTGTTGGGTGGCCACGCAGCGTGCCAGAGGCAGAGAGATGCCTTCCACTATTGGGCCTTATTCCTGGTGACTTTAATGGGTAGTTGGTTTTTCTGGCCTGAAAAGGTAGATAGAAGTAAAATAAACAGCGTTTGACAACTTATAGATTTTATGAATAAAATGAAAAGAACTGCTGTATTAAAGATGGTATCAGACACATTTGTATGAGCTAATAAAAAACACTCAGAAAACCTTACTCACCTCATACACTAGCTCTCCAGTTGAGTGGTTCCTTCTCAGATGTATACAGTGCCCAATTTAATTGTTGAACACTGTGGTACATAGGATGTTGGGATGAGTGTTAGGTAAGAATTGGTGCAGTCACACTGTGTGAGACTACACAACACTTATCTGCTTGGTATTAGGTAACCCACCTTTTCGTATAGGTTGCAGAAAGGAAAGGTTAGGGAAGGAGAAAGGTTAGACAGTCTCTCAGTATATGTGAAGACAACTAAATCTTCCAATGACATCTAGATAAGCCTTTCCCAGCAGCACACAGTATCGAAGTCAATGGACTAGAAGAGTCTTCAGGGAGCCAGGACAGCCAAAGTGTCAGGATTCAAGGCACCAGTATCTCCAGACCACGCTGGACTGGTGTTTCTAGACTGAGACATATGTACAACTTGGGCACGCATACACCAAAACCACGCTTTCATTCCATTCAGAGAAACATCCGACTCTGTTCACCTCAGTAGTGCATTCACTACAGACCCCAGAAAGCAATGAGAGTCTACAGCAACACACGCTACGAGAGAAACTGGAGGTTGCCATGGAGACTGTGGTGTCCCTGTTGTGGTCTACGCCAAGCCTCCTATCCGCAAAGCACACACGTTGCTGGCCATGTGACAATAGTACTTAGGCACCTCCTATCCTTGCTTCGGTGCTTCTGATTTTACTGAAGTACGCCTGGTTCTTGTTCGTTACTTTAATATTGTGGGTTTCCTGGTTCTTGAACTTATTGCCTGTTTCATTGATTCGCTTATTGTCTTGCCCCTGTCTGTTTCATGTTTGCCTTGGATTACTGTCAACCTTGTGTTAACTACGACTCGGAGCGCTCTACAGGACTGCCTTGCCTCGCGCCCACTGCTACTTTCGCCTGCCGTACTGTTACCGACCCGTTTTCCACTCGGACGCCACACCAAGAAATATCGGAAGCATTCACGTACTGGATATCTCCTCCCAGCACACAGACTAGTGACTGCCTGTGCATTTGCGGTGAGTCGTTAGGCGTCTGCGGGCCATCGGGCCAGGTGGCTTAGAAGTACTAGAGACTTGCCACACCGCTTGTAGGCGTCCTCGTGCCGTCGGGGGTTAGTTGCTTAGGGATAATTGTTTCCACCTTTCTTGGTGTTTCAACTGCTACGAACAATCACCATTATATAGGAATCCAACTCATCTGCATCTGTGGACATCACATACATCACATACGGTAAGCCACAGCACTTTTCACTACTACAGATCAATCAATTTTGTGTCTTGTTTGATTACGTTTAACACAATAATACCTGGGTATATGTATTGCAGAAACACACAGAGTTCAAAAGTCATCCCTTGGGAAGGATCACGCTCTCAGCCTACCATCTCATTCGTGTTCAGGTTAGCCTTTTGTTGAGGTGTGTTTGGTTGTGGCATAGTGTTTTGTTTTGCATCCCTAACCTGATTCTTTTTTTGTTCTTTAGGCAGCCTGGTGTTCGTGTCGTGTCCATTCCTCCAAAGAATAAATCCCTTTGTATCATTTTTGTACACATCCAGAGGGTTATATTGTTGGGAAGAATTTGTTCCCTACACTAAGTGTTCAAGTACAAGGCGAACTCTTGACTCAAAGTCATTTAGGACACAATATAAGGATCTGATGCACTTCTTAGATCAAAGTATTGCACAAAGTTAGAGAGTCTTTAGAAAAATCACTTGTCGGGCCACAAGCGGTTAAGCCTGTGAGAAGAGAGCTGAAATCCACTCTAAAAGTTAAGCCAATGCAATTCCCAAATGAGAATAGTATGGCTAAAAGACAATAAGGTAAGTACCCCAAGCCTAAACAGTACCTCTGGTTTGAAGAAGAGTGGTCCAGCTGGATTCTGTCTTGCTACAGCAGTGCAGACCCTTGAACCTCAGTCGTGGGGACAAGAGGGAGGACGTCTGGAGGGTACCAAGTCCTTTCATCGGCAGGCATTTCAAAGCCTGCAATTTAAACATGTACAAAATAACAAAGTTCATCCAATTTTTTTGTGGGAGGGGGTGGTGGGAAAGGGCAGTTAAGCAGTTGGGGGGGTCGGGTATAGTTAAAAATAGGTGCAGGAGGCGGGGTTATTTCATACACGTTTAAATTGCAGGCTTTGAAATGCATGACGATGAAAGGACATAGAACCGTCTGGTGGGCTCCTGCGGCGGAACTTGGGAGGTCGTTGGCAATTACAGGCTCTTTTCAGTCAAGCAGAACTTTGCGGTTTCAGCACTTAGCAAACAGCACTGCGGATCCTGGACACAGGTTGGACCCTCCCTGCTCCCTCGGTCCCTGCACTCTGGGGAGGAGACTCTGGATCTGGAGGTTCTGCTTCTGGAGGGTCCTTAGGAGACTCCTAGAGCTTCTAGCCGGATTTGAACCACGGCAGGCATTGCACTCGACTACGGACACTCAACCCCTGGCATTGGGCTTACGATGCAGCAGAGAGGCACAAAGTCGGGGAAGGTGGTCCAGTGGAGTTCGTCTCAGGGTTAGTTGGTCCCACTAACCCAAAAGGAGAGGTCGTTCCGTTCAGAGCTTCTCTGTCGAGGTGAAAAAGGACTTCAGCACAGCAGCAGGGCTTGACCGGGCAATTCAAAGGTCCAGGAGGTTGCAGCAAGCTTCGTTCAGGGTTTGTCGGTGTTTCTCCCAGTGGTTGACTCCGCCTGTAGTGCCAAAACCCACGCCTTTTAAGCAGGTTTCTCCCATTCATGCACAGCCCAGGTTGACAATCACTCAGCAGGGTGTCTGTCCTGCAAGGACAGCCAGCCAGCCAGTCAATCAGGACTAGTTGCATTCAGACATTCCTAGAGACAAATGACACAGACCCTCCCTCACATCCTGTCCTTCCAGACACACTGCAGCCAGAGGCGGGCTTCAGGGCTGAAGCCTGCCAAAGGCAACACAAACAAAGGGCTCAAATCCGTCTCAACGCACAGAATAAAACCCAAGTAAGACCTCACAAACAGGAAACGGCAAAAAAAGAAGACTGGGGCCATTTGACAAAATGGTCACCCATGGGCGTTGTACTGCAGCTGGCGGTTCAGCCTGTGGTACAAAAGCACAATGGTAGGAAAAAGTAAACCACTGCCACCAACCACTTTAAGTAGTGAGGGTAACATAAAAATGTTACATGAGAGTAGGATAAGGGGCTACTAGACAACCCCCCAGCACTACACATGCCATGGTGTGTGCTGGACCTACAAAGAGAAAAAGGTAGGAAAAGTCAGTTTACCTTTACTATTCTTGGGAACTGTAGTTCACACAAGAAAAGTTATTTAAACCTATGAGAAATCTAAAGGATTTCTCAGTGACACTGCACTGAAGGTGCTGTGTGTCACCATACAAAAAGCAGATGCCTATGGAGTTTGGCAGACTCCAAAAACAGTGCAAACACAAAATCCTTATCAGGTAAAAACGCATGAAAGAGTGAGAAAAAGGTCTCACTCACTCCAGGGTTAAAATTAAAAAGTCTTAAATCCAGCAAAAGAGCTGGGGGTCTGAAAGGTTGAAGGGAATTAGCACAGAAATTTGAATTCTCCCTAACAGATTTCGCGGAAGCGAAATCTGTAAGATTTTGATCGGTTTCACTGCAATCCACCCTTCCATCGCCCCTGTGTACTGAAAAGAGCAGTGCAAAGTTTCTCATGCTGTTTTGCGAACTGAAATGAGCCACAAACGTTTCTTGTGATGCCCCCGCGAACCTAGCATGGATCGAAAACAGCAGTATGGCAATGCGCAAAACTAGCACGGATTGAAAAAAAAAGCTAAATATTCCTCATGCTCCTGCATGAAACTAGCACAGATCGGAAAAAAAAAAACGGTACAATGTTTCTTGTGTTGCTGCACGCGCCTAACACAAATAGAAAAACCTGCTGCTGAATGAAACTAGCATGGATTGAAAGAAAAGATTGAAAGAAAAGACCAGTGCAAAGTTTCTCCTCGCGCTGCACGAAACTAACATGGGACCGAAACATCACACTGCGCCAAACAGTACAAAACTGAGAAATGTCTGTGGCAGTGGAACCATAGCACTGATTTTGTGGAATGGGCAGAAACTGATTCTAGTGTGGATTCCGCACTTTTCGCTTCATGGGTAAACATTTTGCTCACACCTGCTCATTAAAGACACACTATGGCCATCAGAAAAGGTGGAAGGCGCGCTGACCAAAAGATGTTGGCATTCCATTTTGCAACTGTAGTGCCACTAGAAGAGAAACACGTGGAGGACATGGGTTGCTTTTTCCTCTATTCACTGCAGGAATGGTCTCAGCTGCTATAGTTATTAAAAATCCAATGAAACCATGAAGGCATTGAGCCCTGTGATGAATCCTACACATCCCTCAATAAACCCCTGCCTAAAATGTCTCCTCCATGATGGTCAGGGAAAGGCAGACACTTCCTTTTCCAGACCTTAGGGGTGGTGTACTGGGAGGAGGCAAGGGTGAACCTTTTAAAGTTGCCAATGCATGCAATGGCCTATTGCTGTTATGATGTATCTGAACCAAATATAATCTGTGGCTATGGGCACAGTTGACATAAAATCTGGACAAACCCCAAGAAAGAAAAAACATTTGAGGTCCGAAGGATATAAATCCCCCTTACTCCCAAAGGTACAACAAAAGGGAATCTATAAATGTTGCCTTAAATAAATTGTCTTAGTCTGTACCAGTGAATTCTGATGATTCATCCCTAAATACCTTTAAGGCACATATACCCTTAAAAGTAAGAAGTTGACAAAAATATTTAATTTTAATAATGGGGGCTACAAGCCCCACAATCCAATACGTACTGGGATGAGGAAGAGGGCTGAAGAGTCATGTTGCAGCACTAGTCAGGCAATTAAACCTGAGGAAGAAAGCACAGTGATGGCAATCCAGGCATAAGTGGGAGAAGCAGTGATGCCAGGACTCTAATACAGCAGATTTCAACTGCTTGTCCTGTAAGGCTCCTGTTCCCCCAACCGCTGATGTGCAGAGGATGCGCAGCGGAAGGCGTGAAGGAAGACTGCTTTTCCCCATGCAAACCTAATTGCAGATTGCGCAGCAGGAAGCATGGTGGAGATCATGGCTCGAAGTTGCTGTGAAGCCGTGGGTCTCAGGAGCGAGAGGGGCTCCTTAATTGCATGGCCGGTCCGGAGACGCCTTCAGAGAGGAAGGGTGCGGGTCCAAAGTTAAGCCAGAAGTCGTAAAAGTCTTGTAACATGTGCAGGAAGGAATAAAGAAGGCAGTGAGTATGATACAGCATTCTGATTCCTTACGCAAGCACAGCCGGCAACAGTGTCCAGCAATATACTCACTACCGTATGAGTAGAAGTGATGCTAACCTGACAGTTGATTATTTAACAATGGAACACTTGAATTGTAGCATTTGCGTATAAAGCAGACATTCTCAGCTTCCCTCGCGCAGTGAAGAAATGCAGTAAAACATTTTTGAACTTTAGTTTTGTGAAAACACATAAAGGAGTGCTCACGTGTGCCTAATAAAGATTTGGGGAGGAAGAGTGACCTCTGAATCTTTACTAAAGCAGTCAAACTATTCTAACAATAGAGGTTAAGTGCTTGAATATTGTTATTACGAGTTGCAAAGAGCATGAATTGCCCAAGCCAAGAGTGAACAAAGCGTTTCTCCAATTAGGAGTGAAACTAGCCTTTTCCAGAGCCAAATAAGAGTGTAAGCATTTCTGTGAGCCAAATAGTACACCAGCACTGCCCAAGCCAAGAGTGTGCAAGCATTACTGAAGCCAAGAGAGTGACAACAAAGCTTCTGGGTAATTATCCTCGCTAACAGTATACAAAGGAATAAAGGCAAGGTTGCGGGAAGGGAAACCTGCTACTTGTAAAAGTTCTTTGAAGTTGATACAACCTACATTGCCAAAGCCAATAAAGAGAAGAGAGAAGTGGGCCCTATAGGCAATTTTGGGTTGTCAGTGTTGCAGACAGACAAGATTGACAAAGAGCCTGCTTCTCTGGAAAAGGAAATATTCTGAGGAAGCGTGCCTTGCTTACTTGAAGGTGCTAACGTACCCTAAAGTGAATCTTGTCATATCTGAAACTTGTTTAAAGTCACAAGTACTGAAGCTGTGGTGGTGTATTTGGTTGTCAGTAGATTTAATACTTCAGTAGCACAATTGAAGATGGAATACTATGAGGCAGAGAAGTAGACCCTCATGATGAACTCTTGGGCTCACAGTTGAAGAATAGCTAAGGTGAAAGTAGAAGTGCTGTGAAGTCATCCTGACAAAGATACAAACCATGACTTCTAATCTTATAAAGACGTACCAAGTGTTAACCAAGCACTGTGTTTCATTAACATTATCAGACATTGTGTTTATCATAACCGAACAAAGAACTGTAGTATTTTCGTTTTCAACATCTGGAAGTTGTAGCAAAGCCATCTTGGCTGGGAAAGACATTGATGCTATTTGGATGAAGTTGAAATTTCACCAAGAAGAGAAGTTTTTCTGTTGTTGGAACTTTACTTTGACATTGAAGGAACCAACAATTGAATTGAGACTGTATTACACCTGGATTTCCTTGTTTCTTTTTTGTTAAACATTCAAGTTGAATTCACCTTGGAATCTGGGAAAGGGGAGTTCACCCAGGTTACCAAGAAAGACTGAATAGCATTGTTGATGTTACAGTGAATTGCCATATATTTCTTTATGTATTTGATGTTTAAGTGTGAGGGCCAGATATCCTGTGTTAGTGAAATTCTCGTCAGAGTAGGGATAGTGAGGCATTTGATAACAGTTATGATTGAATAAAATGGCAAATTTTAAGATAATCATCCAAAAGTCGCCCGCCTCAAATTTCTGACATGTGCAATAGCACCTTGAGCGTTCCAAGTGTTGAATGGGATTATCACTATAAATGATCTCAGGCCCAAATAACCGGACAGACTCAAAGACTAATACCTGGTGAACAAACAAATTGTAGCTCACATACTCCACATTTTAGTTACACAAAAGGTTTTATACCTCGTTATACATGAGCTATGACATCATCCTACATGCAAAACAGTAAAACCTACTAGGTGGAACGATTGGTTAAGGGACACGTGTATATAACTATAGTTTGCATACGTGTTAGTATCATCATTGGATGCCCCTTATCTGGTAGGCACGCCTGGAATAACCTCTAGCTATGTAAAATACAGATAATATAACAGCAACGGATAAGCTTCTGCGCAATGTAAGGTCCACCATTACATAGGCCCTCATGATTGGTTGGCACTCTCACCAACTTTGGACATTCGGCTCATTAGCAGCATGTAAGCAATAAAACCCAGGTGCAAGGTAACGTCAGACAATTGCCTTTCTTAGCCTATTAGCCTACTATCTCTCATCAGTTAGGCCTTAAGCCAAGACGACTTCTTTGTAGTTGACCTTGCTGCATGTTTTCTTTCTCTGAACTTTACAGGGAGTGATGGAACATTGCTATCTTCGTCCGGAGGTTTATGAATAGGCCTAGTCTTCTGGTCTTACATCACGTGTGAGGAAACCATGATTTTGTCCATTCTGTCCTTCTATTTAGTGCTATTTAATTCAATTATATTAGATGTTATTACTCCTCTTGGCCTCTGGAGACTTGGTTGCTCCGTGCTCCATGCACTTTCTGCATCTTTGATTGTACTGGGCACTCACAATTGTTCACTCCCTTACTTAATCTGAGAGAAATATGTCTTAAGTACATATATTATCCTCTTCGACTCCTTTTGTTCCTTGCAGTTGCTTCTCACAATGGCATATGTAAGGGAGGCATGGTATCACAAGTAGACACAGACACAAGATTGTCAAGATCAAAAACATTTACTTTAACTTGAAAAAGGGGGGGGGGGTGAAAAACTCCTAGCTTGCCCTGTAGCTAAAGATGGAAGTACTCTCAACCATCAAAGTAAAAAAATAAACAGTCCTAGTCATTTGTCAGTCAAAACAAAATGGCCTATACTAAAAAAAAACTATTGCCTGTCCTTACTCTACTACAATAAATGTGCATAGGGAAAGATGTATATTTAAAGGAAAAAGTAGTGTTCAAAACAATATGTCAAGGTAACTGAGCAAAACTCCTTTCCCCATGTTTTTGGCATGGGATAAGGTGGCACACTTGGGTCGTAGAATACACTCTGGCTTTAGACAGAAGGATGCAGTTCAGGACGCAGACCAAGGCCTTCCATGGAAAAAAGTCTCTTGGCGCGCAAAGTCTTGTTCACACAGTTTCGTATTCGCAGGATGCCTTGGGTTCAATTCAACTAAACAGAGGTTCCTTTCCTCCAGGATTCATAGTTCACAAACTTCAGGCTTTATAGTTCACATAGGTCTCCCTCTGCCGGGCTTGGATCTTCCGATCACACTTTCTCACATTTCACTACAAGTCTCCCTCTGTCGGGCTCAGACATTCCAAACCACAATTGCTCACAGTTCGCTAGAGGTCTCCCTCCGTCAGGCTCGGACATTCCAAATTACAATTGCTCACAGTTACAGTTCACTTTTCTTATCGAAGACTTTCGAATGGGCGAGGGGTTTTACGAATACCTCAGCATGACCACTTCGATTCAGTTCACTTTCATATTCATTTCCCACTGGTGTCAGAAACGTTTGGCACTCATGGGTTTCTCTGCTTTTCACTTTTCCTCTTGCACCACTATGCACATTTAAACAGAGACCTTCATTGGGCACTTTCACTATGCCGTACCACTCTGTTAGGTCTCCATGTCTTACTTGTTCGATTCACAGCTAAGCAATACTTTGGCGGCTTAAACACATTTTATTTTCACTCGCGTCTTCTCAGTGTATGCGCAACCTTCATTCTCGTGATACACTGTTGCCACTTGTAAATGTTATCTTCAACACAGACCAGCCTTTTCACAGCTTTCTTTAACTCACCAGCTGTGCTGGTTTCTGCCCTCGCATCTTTGATCTAGGAGCCAAGGTTGATACCACAGCTGCTGCTTCACCTCCCCAACTCGGTTTCTAAACCCGAAAGGGCTGCTGGTATCTTTCACACACAATGCCGGATTCACAGATCTCTTTCGTCGGGGTCACTTGTGCAGCCTTCAAGATTCTTTGGAGGTAACGATCGTTCGCCGTGACGCCCAAGGTCTTTCCACTCCTTGACTCCGCTTCTTGGTCTGCCATTCTGCTCCACCTGCTTCGCTGCTGCCTCGGAAGAACTGTGCCTTCTCGTGCCTTGCCTTCCTCAGAGCATGTCCCAGTGCTCCACCTTTTATCTGTTTGGGGAAAGTCAATAGGTATCAGGTGTATGCAATTGTGGTCAATTGCCTGACTCTGCATGACCGTACGGGACATGTCCGGTGTAATGTTTGAGTGTTAGACTATCTTCGGTCAGACCGCGTCTTCCTCGGTTCAGTGTTTGAGCAGGAAAGTGGTGGGGAAGGGGGAATCAGAAAATATCCCAAAAAATAGGATGGGGTAAAGGTTTGGAAAAGGGAAGGATACCGTGTCTCAGCATTGGGTATCTCACCTCCCACTCTCTGAGGACCCCCTCATCCAGGTGATCCTCCCACACTGATCCACCCCTAGGGTCTGGATCCAAAGGCGATGGCTGTGCCCTAGTCACCTGTGCAAGCAATCCCTGGGAATAGACAGTGAGACATACTCTGGTTTCTCACACATCCTTGATCCTGAGCCAAGAAAAAAACACACTTTGTTCTTGCACAAATCTGTATTCCAGTGCCGGTCAGATCTGCAGCCTTGATTTGTCTCTTTGCGGCTTCTCGTTTACTATTATACGATGACGACGTCCATTTTCCCAACATGGCTGCTTTACTTGTGTTGTATTTTCTACTTTAACAAGCTTCTATGTTGTCTTAACTACCTTGCGTTTCTGCGTATATACATCAACTACATCTCTTGTCACTTATCTTCTATGTGTATGTTTTCTTCATTGCTTCAGTTATATCTTCATTCTTCAGACACCCATACACCAGATTTAGTGCATCCTTGTATCTTCTCTTCTTCATGACGTCACTTCTCTTCTATCTGACTTTAGTTATAGTTCTTCTATATCCAATGGTGTCTGCAAGCTCATGTCTACTGCGTCAGTTCAGGGACACATTCGGTACAGTTGTCTGAGCGCATAACGTCTCTCATACCTTCAATGTGGTATTGAGAGGATTCTAGATGGCATGCACAGTGTTCTCTTGCTGTTCTTCCAGTGTAACGCAGGTGAATGTAGAGAGACAGATGTATAGATGACGTGTACATCTGTCTCTCTACATTCACCCCACAACTCTGTCCTTAAAAATAACGTATAGTCAGTGAAGGCATACTTGCGAAATATTACAGCTAAAGATTTGGCATTCAAGGTCCCTGATTTGAATTTTGTTTGTGGCTCCTTGGTAGAACCTACAAAAGTGCCTTTGCGTCAAAATGGAGGCTGAGAATCCATTTTTGTTGTTCCGAGGTGAAATATGAAAAACATATTTATGGAAAAAATCAACTCTAAAATACTTGCTGTGTACCTCAGTGTTAGTGTGGCCTAGAGCTAAAGTTAGAAACAGTGACTCATTGTAGTGACTACTGTTCTCCTAGTCCATAATCCTCTTCCTTCCACACTGATGGGAGTCCGTCCTAAGGGGACAGTACTGGAGCCTTTTACACCGGAAATAAACAACTTCCCCTTCAAAGTGGTTATCCATGGCTGTGCCTGAGCGTGCCCGCCCACACTGACCCCTCTCACCAGCCTCATCTCTTAGTCCTTGACCGCTCACACGTTACTACCAACTGATTTGTGGGGGACGTCGGATGGGTCGTATGGAGGAAAGGACTAAGAGTACAGTAGTCACACACTACAGTGAGTACATTGTTTCTTACTTCTATGTCCCGTCCCCTTTCCTCCATACTGATGGGAGATTTCACAACAAGAAAGAGCTTTGGTGAAAGGGGAACCCTTAATGAGCAGAGAAGAGGTTCATTAGGACAGACTTGGATCTGGTGTCACCCCTGGATATGGTGTCCAGGCAATAATGCTTCAGAAAGCAGACAATAAAGACCATGTGGCAGCTCTGAAATAACATCCCAAGGAATGTTGTGCTGAAAAAACAGGGCTGTGGCTTCGGCCCTGAAAGCATGGGCATAAATGCCCTAAGGAGGGCTCATGCTTCTGCATTGAATATCAGTGTCTGATACCTCAGACTAGGCCCCTGACAATAGATAGACAGGCCCCTCGGCGCAAACTGGAGTAGGTCCGAAAAACAATGTCGTCAAGAGCCAGTGTGGGGCGATCAGGATGGGAATGCAGCCCACCGAAGTCTAAAACTTGTGGAGGGTCATGCGTCCCCCAGAGATCCCTTACCCCGGCCCGCCCAAGAGGCAAAGCAGGGGCACTTAGAATTCAGAGGAGAAGCGAACAAGTCCAGATCCGGAAACCCCCACCTCCGGAACAGGGCCAACAAGAAGTTTGTAGAGGAGCAAGTGGGTGCATTCTCCTTAATCACTGCCACCTCACCCCCGTCCTATTGGAATGACAGAATAGGAGCCACAATTGGGAACCCATGCACAAGTTTATGCAACATGTCCATACCACGTTGATTGTATGAAAGACGTTAAGCACTCAGGCAGCCACTCAGACAATACCCTTATGTTGAAACAGTGGAAGAAAGCTACCAAAAAGGATGTCCCTTGCGATGTTGCCGAAATGCAGCCATGAATAAAATAGTGCGCGACTTGGATGTACGTTAAACAAAGTGTAATTACAACAAAGGGATGTCCTAAAGAAGATATATGAACCTATGCTCAAACAATATGAAATGCTTAAGAATAACTATGTAACAAAAGCACTAAGAGAAATATGTACTCCATGATGTAGTACTTATGAAGACAAAGAAGAATGAAGTGATTCACTGGTCAATAACTGTAAATACGCTGAAACGCAAGATAGAAAGAATACATAGGAGCTTGCTTATGACATACATTACTCACCGTAATCATATTTTTGTATCTGCTTAGATTGATATGCTGTGCATATAGTCCGACATCTAGTGGTAATTGCACAGTATTGCATCTTTTTTCGGCGATCGAAAAGGGACGTCGACATGGGTGTGACTAACACTATCCCTGATTTGATGTGTAGTATACCCAAGATCCCTCACTCGTTGCGGTCCCACCGGTTGTTTTTCATCTGCCGTGAGGTAGTCTTACAGAATGCGTGAGTGAGTACAGAAGTGAGAGAATGTGTAAGATGACTATGTTCCTTCTACTCTAAGAGGGGAGGAAGGGTGGGCGCATGTGAATCTAAGCAGATACAACCATCAGAAATACAATTACAGTGAGTAATGTATGTCTTCTGATGTTTGTGAATCTGCTTAGAATCACATGCTGTGCACAGGCTAGCGAGCAGTACCCGGAGATGGTGGTGGGATGTGTGAAGGAACAGTAGCAAAGAGATGTCTTCGAACCTTGTACCACCTGAGAATCAGACTTGGAGGGTGTGTCTAAGCAGTAATGTTGGGTGAATTTGTGAACAGAACTCCAGGTTGCTGCTTTGCAAATGGAATACAGAGGAACATTTGCAATAAATGCTATGGTAGCCCCTGTTCCCCGAGTAGAGTGAGCTCTAGGCATAAAGGGTAGATCTCTCTTGGGAAGTGTGATGCAATTTACAATCCATTTGGAATTAGCCGATTTAGAAACAGGATCACTTTCTCTACCTGATGCCACAGAGAAAAATAATTGATTTGTCTTTCTCAGACGTTCAGTTTTCTCAAGGTAGGAAATTACATCCCTCCTCGCATCAAGTGTGTGGAGGCTTTGTTCTGCCAAATTAGTGGGATTTTGGAAGAAAGTTGGAAGTTCGATGGATTTATTGATTCACATGAAACTGAGATTAATGTAGGCGCAAAGCGTGGCTGTGTGTGCAAAACTACCTTGTCTTTGTGAATAGTTACGGAGGGATCTTGAACTAAAAGGGCCTGTAGCTCGTTGACCCTTCTTATAGAGGTGATGGCCACTAGGAAGGCAGTCTTATAGGTGAAGGTCTTAAGGCTAGCCTTGTGCATGGGCTCTATTAATTTGATAAGAACAACATTCATGTTCCATCCGGGAGCTGGATTGAAAAAAGGGGGGTGAAGTCTTTTCACCCCCTCCATGAAGGCTTTAATGACCGGAACCTTCCACCATAAAATCTTGCTCTGTGATGTGGTATACTCAGAAAGAGCGGCTAAATTGACTTTTAAGTAGTTGAAAACAAGCCTTGAGTCTAACAGGTGTGTTAGATAGAGGACAATATCCTTAGGGGAGCAGTCAATAGGAATGACGTCATTAACGCTTCCACTTGCTATAGTAGCAATGCTTAGTGTTGCATTTACTTGCGTCCCTGGGTATATCCATCTCTGTGAGGTGCCCAAACTCAAAGACTTCAGGATCCAGGCTGCTAAATCGAGTGTTTGGGGGCTCGGGTGCAATGTCTGTCCCTGGTCTTCAGACACCATGTTGTAGGGGCATCGCAGTTTCATTGTCAACATCTTCAAGAGATGGGAGAACCAAGGTTGTATGGCCCACATTGGTGCCACCAGAATCATTGCAGCTTGTTCCTCTTGCATCTTGTGCACTAGCCTGTTGAGCAGAGTAATCCGGGGGGGGGTGGGGGGGGGGTAGGGAGAGAAAGCATTGGCAAATTTCCCAGACCATGTTATCCAGAGACCGTTCCCCTCGCAGAGTGTCTGTGGGTACCTAGAGGCGTAGTCTGGGCATTGGGCATTTTCCACAGCTGCAAACAGGTTGATCTTTGGGAAACCCCATTCGGTAAAGATGTCGAGCAGAATGTGTTCTAGCAACTGCCACCCGTGGTCTACGGGTAAGCGAAAAGCCTTGCTGAGCCTGTCTGCCAGAAGATTGAGTTGCCTTGGAACATGTTGTGAGAGGAGAACATGTTGTGTTTGAGTGCCCACTTCCAGATGTTTTGGGACTGTCTGGATAGCCCCAGAGAGTGAGTGCCCCCTGTTTGTTCAGGTAGTACATAGCTGTGGTGGTTTCTGTGAGTATCAGGACCGTCTTCGCCTTCAGCTGTATTCCAAGCTTTCAGGGCTTTGAATACAGCAAGTAGTTCTAATAGATTTATGTGATTGGATGCTACAGACGGGGACCATACGCTGTCCGCTGTTAGTTGAAGGAGGTGGGCCTCCCACCCAGACATAGATGCATCTGTGGTTAGAGTGGCTTCTGCTGTGGGGGTGGTGAAAGTTTTCCCCTGCAGAAGGTTTTCCCTTGACCGCCACTGCAGAGACTGAACGAGGGTTGCAGAGACAACAACTAGATCGTTGCACTGGCCACTAGCCTGACACCATTTGCTCGAGAGCCACTCCTGCAGGGGGCGCATGCGCAAACGAGCGTGTAGGAACTAGGAAGACGCAGGAAGCCATCATCCCCAATAGCTGCATGGCTTTGCGAGCGGTAACCCGATGACTGACTACATAGTGAGGGATCTGGAACAGCATGTTTTGGGCCCTCTCGCTGGAGGGGAAGACTAGCACGTCTTCTGTCCGGATCAGGGCCCCCAGAAATTGTTTGACTTAGCTGGGGACCGGGCATGATTTCTTTTCGTTGATCGAGACTCCCAGGCTGAATAGGAGATCTACAGTCGCCTGGGTATTTGCTAGGCCTGATCTGAACGAGTCCCCTGTTATGAGCCAGTCATCGAGGTAGGGAAGCACAGGGATGGACTTTTGTGCTGGTGAGCCGCCGCTACTGCTAGTACCTTTGTGAACACTCTTGGGGCTGAGGCAATGCCGAATGGGTGAACTTTGAATTTATAGTGTGTGCTCTCCACTGTGAACTTTCTGTGCGCTGGCAACATTGAATTATGAAAGTATGCATCTTTCATGTACAGTGTGGCCATGTAATCCCCTTGCTGCAGCATTGGAATTACTTCCTGAAGGGTTGTCATCCTGAACTTTTGTGGCTTGACATACTTGTTCGCAGGACGCATACCTATAACAGGGGGCGCATGGTTAGATCCTTTTTGGATACAAG
Source organism: Ambystoma mexicanum (assembly GCF_040938575.1). Taxonomy (NCBI): domain Eukaryota; kingdom Metazoa; phylum Chordata; class Amphibia; order Caudata; family Ambystomatidae; genus Ambystoma; species Ambystoma mexicanum. The sequence goes on from NC_090940.1 coordinate 216,178,987, forward strand.
GAAGTACACTGAATAAATACCCTTGTTTAACTGGAGATATCGGGCGACTTCGATTCCAACAGGATGCACAGTGGGGTGGTAGGAGGAACATGATGCAGTACCTGTGGGTGACGGTCTTCAGAACCCACAGATCTGAAGTGATCCCCTCCCATGTGTGGGCAAAATATGTTAAAAGACCACCCACCGGGGACGAGTGGGAGGGGACCCGTACCATCGAGTCACTTGGAGGCGGAGACAGGGGAGCTTCTGGATACAGAGTTTCTGCATCTGCCCTTCCCCCAACAGGAACCTCTATGCTGGGGGTGAAAGTTACCGGAGGAACCTTGACCAGATGCCCAGTTGGATCCTCCCAAGCCATACTGGTCATGGGGAAAGCGAGAGAAAGACTGCACTCAAAAGGATCAGCGTGTGTTGAAATTGCTGTGCGGGACCCAGGGCTTACCCGAGATTTGGTTAATAACTTTATTGTCTCATGCTCTTTCTTAGCTGTCTCCAAAGCATCATCAACCTCTTTCCCTGAAGACGTTGGCTTCTTCCACTGGCTTGTTGATTAAAGAAGCCTGAGTTTCTGGTTTGAAATCTGATTTTTTTAACCAAGCGTGGCATTTGAGCAAGGTTCCCTGGGCAAGGATTCGCCCTTCAGTTTCAGCAGAGTTTTAAGTGCTTTTGAGAATACTTTGGGTGGCTTGCCTTCCCTCTGCAAAAACAGCCAGGAGGCGGGTGTGAGTGGGTTCTCGGACTTCCTGAAGGCCGTCCTGAACAAGGCCCCACTGGACGTCACTATAGCTTGTGAGGAGTGTAGTGTTGTTGGCAATCCCGGTTCAGTAAACCGCAGAGGTAATAACTCGCTTGCCAAGGGTGTACCGCTTTTTGCAGTCTTTATCCGGAGAAGATCCCACCGACGATTGTGGTACTTCTGCCCTTTTGCAGGTCGTGGCAACAACAAGGGAGTCCGGAATGGCATGTCCCCTGATGTAAAGTGGGTCAGAAGGGGCCGGACTGAACATCTTTTCTACGCAGGAATTAACTGCCCGCATCAGTGAAGGTGTAATCAACGAAGGGGCCAGTCGCTTTTTGATGCTGTTTAACAGAGGAATGGCCTGCTGACTGGAGCCTTTTCCTTAACAATATCCTCCACGAAATTCGAACCGGGGCAGCGTTTTGTGCAGTGATCTTTTTTTGGAGAGTATTTGTCATTTGGTAGTTTATAGGCGGCGAGTCTCTAGGCTGAAAGACGGTTTTGGTATCCAGAAATTGTCGTCTGTATCAGGATCATGTGGTGGGGTGTGCCACGTGCCCTGATCATCTGCAGGGCACCAGTCTGACTTCTGGTAGATGGGATCATGGCCTCCCGGGTTATAGTCTGATGTATAAACAACATCCTGATCAAGTTCATCCGGGTTAATCCCGAAAACGTCGACCTGGGGGGCCAGACTGGATTCCCCCAAGGCAAGGAATTGAGCCCTCTGAGAGAGTACCTTTTGGGATTTAGCAAGGATGGGGCATGAGTCTACCTCACTATGTCTCTTTACAGTGTTATCAAACAGGTCCGAGAAGTTGACAAAATCTGCCATTTTGTTGATACAGGCATCAAACCTGTCCCTGGTTCATTCAGAGGAGTCTGAAGGATCTGGAGGTGGAAAGGATGCTGGGCCCTGAAATAGGGCCTTACAGACAGGAATGGAGGCATTAGAATAACCTTCCGGGTCATTCCTGGGGTCCGAAACGAGCGGATTAGCTTCAAAAGGCTTCGCCCGAAACTTTGGAAGTATAATCGTTGAGTGGCCCTGTTTGGGCGCGTCTTTTGGTGCTCTTTTAGAAGAAACACCCGTTATAACAGATTTCACACTGTGCATACATCGCGACTGTAGTAACGCAGAGGGGGGCGAACCAAGAGGTTCGGAAAGCCTAGTGGAAAGTTTCAACGGGCCTGCGGGCATAGAACCTTTCTTCAACGACACGGCTGATGAAAGTTTGGGGGTTGTGTGCTTTGAATCATGTGGTGCGCGTGTGTTCTTGTTGTCGGGATGTGATCTCCCCATAGCATGCCAGCAGCAAGCATGTTGGGGTCGGTGACGGACACGTGGGAGCGCAAGAGCTCCACCGTAAGGTTGACGGCCTCCGAATCGGCGTCACGGCTGAAGACCGATTCCTCGTCTGAGGAGACGGCGGGGGATAGACTTTGTACACCTGCCTTTCAAAGTTTTTGGTCGAACAAGTTTACAGGCTTTGTATGAGCGCTTGTGATCACGAGGAAACCCCCATTGCATCGGAGATGGGCGTCTACCCAAGGGAATTTCCCTGTTGCAAGAAGGGCAACATTTAAAGGGAGTCCTCTCCATAGCAGAGGGAAGCGGCAGAAAGAAAAGGAAGAGAAGGGGTAAGACAAAGGCATTTTCAAAGGAGAAAGTCTGAACAGGGCTCCCCTCTCCCTACTGTAAAGGCGAGGGGTAAAGGCCGAGGCCACGGGGTAAACAGTTGCCGAGCAGCCGAGGATACAGAAAGTCGGCAGACAGGATCAAGCGTTAATAGTGGTAGAAAATGAGCAAACCACCGAACATCAGTGGAATTAACGCCAATTTTAGAATGCAATATAAACTCTTACAAGCTCTGCATTTTGAGCGACCAACTAGGTAAGCAGAATAAAACAATCCGTGGGACCTCGACATGTGTGGGTTCTTGGGCACACTACACGTCACATTAGGGATAGTGTTACAGTCAAGCCCATGTCGACGTCCCTTTTCAATCTTCGAAAAAAAGATGTGATACTCTGCGATTATCACTAGATGTCGGTCTATATGAACAGCATCCGATCATAAGCAGATTCACAAACATTAGAAAAGAGATATATATTCAACGTTTAGGACTACCATTAGAGCACGATGGACAACGGCTCATGTTAATCAACCCAACTACCTCAAAATACAAGCCCAGGATCTTAACGTGGAAAGATGAAGAAGCTGTTTTACATAGGAAATAGGAGGGTACATTGGCTTGAAACCAAGGATGCTATTTCGAGAGATGAAGGAAAATCACAAAGGGAGTCTAACAAGCAGACCATGTGCAAGGACATATTTGCCAAAGATTAGGAGGAACAAGAACATTTACTGATGCCAAATATTGGACATTTAAAAGGGTATGAAGTTAATATGGGATAGAGTGAGCAAGTCTCTAAAGGCCAAAAGAGGCGCCTGCACGCAGCATAATTGAATCCAATGGTGTTAAATCCACTGTCGATATGGACAATTTCATCGCAAGAACAAAAAGGAGCCATGGAAAAAGCGGGGGCTTTATATCTCCCACTGAGGCAATTTGGAGACAGGACAGTACAGGAAAGACAGTTATGCCTCTAGCATTTTTGGTAGTAGCATTGGAGCAGTTCCACTATCCACACATGTGACTCGAGAGACTAGCAGCTATAATAGCAGAAGACTGGTTCATACCCAACCACAGTTCATTGTAAACTGTGTATTGTGTGCCAGATATTTAGGGCAGGACACACCCGGCGAACGGTTCAAGGAGTAATCCCCAAACCTAATGGCCCCTTCCAACATCTCCACATAGATTATGTGGATATGTTGCAAACATGTAACGGCTATCGATAATGATAGTTGTAGTTTGTCCCTTTGTCAGATGGACTGAAGCAGGTCTGTGCACGCATCCTGATGCTGAATGTGCTGCAAAGGGTTTTGGTCGCTGGGTATTTCCAAGATGGGGCGGGGGGTGCAAAGTTTTGCGATCCGATAATGGACAGCATTTTGTGAATTAACTTGTTGAAAATATCGTCTCACTTTTAGGCATTAAGCATAAGTTTGCTTTGGCCTATCACCTGCAAGCCAATGGGATACGTGAGAGATTAAGAGGACTTCTGAAGGAAAGGATAGCAAAGCTTAAATTGACATTAAAGGATGGCTACATTGCCTACACCTTGCATTATATGCACTGAGAAACCAACCTGGTTCAGATCACCATTTAACGCCCCTGGAGCTGGTGACTGGGCACCGAATGAGAATTCCTCTCACCCCCCAACAAGGGAAAATACAGACGCCCACAGTGTAGCGAGGGCACTAGTCAATGAAACGCATGATTATTTATAAACAATGACTCAAAGTATTTATTTTATTTCTCAACGGATCAAGCGCCAAAAGGAGGGGTCAAATGTAAACAAAGACAATTTGCCTATAAATTTGGAAAATGTATTAAAGGCACTGCCAGTATATATAGGGGACCAGGTGCTAGTATGCAAATGTGTGCATAACTTGGATACCCCTTGTTTCAAAGGCCCACATGAGGTGGCAGACATAAGCCCTACTGCTGTGAAGCAGAAAGGAAGAAGGGTGTAGATCCACCTACACGATATCAAACCCTATAAAAGTGAAGGAACATTGACCTCTCCTGGACTTGCCCACAGTGAAGCAAGTATCCACAGTGAAGCAACAGAAGAGTAACAAAGAATGACCTTGCGATCGATGATCAAGAAATTGAACAAAGAAAGCTAAATACTTTTAGACAAGGATTGGTTTATGGATTAATTCATCTTCAGTAATTTTGAAACATCTTCTCTAGACTGAGATAGAGAAGACTATGAAATAATCAAAGAAGGAAAAGAATATTTGAGCTTTTATGCTGCCAATCGTTTATACATTCTTCCTGTTTTTTCCTATATACTTCAGTCTTATCCAGCTTTATTGCTTACCTGAGTAAAGAGAGATGCTGAGGAAGATAATGAAAGCATTAACAGATACTTGGATAAATCGGCTCATTTGGCTAATAACGCATGGTATCAGGACATGAAAGGTGGGAGAAAGAATGTCAGAAGAGAGTTGTTGTATGTGCTCATAAACAACATATGAGATGAATGCGGAAAGAACATTTATTGCAAGAGAAATGTCCCGACACAATGCAAAACATCGCAGTCATCTAGCAGCCTGCACTACGAGAGGCCAATCAGAAGCAAAGTGGGCAACTTTAAGATGACGATCTAGACAGGCTTTTCCATACGAAGATACACACTTAAAGACAAAAAGGATGGAGAGTGGATTAGGGTGGACAAACAAAAAATGTATATATATGCATCCCAATTTGGAGAGAAGATACAAGCCATTGACAAGAAGATGTTAAGCAGGGCGTCGCTCTGGCATTTTGTACCTGATGTTCCCGGTGATGGTGGGGATGACGCCAGACTGCCACAGGATTTGTAGGCAGGGCGGCGGGAGAAACCGACCCAAGTCAAACCAGGAATGAAACTAGGAATTCGTGGGTCAGTTCCCCACCTCACAGGACAGCACTTCCCTGATTTACGTGGCGCAGGAACAGTGCAAGCTCTGGCAGGGAAGGCTGATGATGTTGTCAAGAGTCTGGTGGAAGAAGTTGTCCAAGTCTCTGGTCAAGCTGATGATCGCCAACAGTAGGTTCTGGAATCCTTGATTCAGGTTGGAAGCAGCAGGCAGAAACACAGCACATGATCCTCACCAGTAGCACAAGGAAGGCGAGGCGCAGGGGGAAGAAGGAGCAAGCAGCACAAGAAGGAGATGGAGACCCAGGAGAATGGAGAAGGGCAAGGCAGGCAGAGGGGCCAGGACAGGGAGAGGGATCAGTTTCCACAAGCAGAGAATCAAGCACAAGAAACAAGGGCTGAGTACACAAGGCAAACAAGAAGAAGTGTAAGGTCCGGAGCAAAGCACAAATACAAGTACACACGTTAAGACGCGACAGATGCTCTTATGGGAACGGTGCCATAACCAGGCTTGCAACGCAAGCCGCCGTTGCCCAGGGCTCGTGAAGCTGCGCATGCGCGTTAGCCCACAACAGGACCAGCTTGGAAGCGTCGTGCCCCCAGACCGTGTGACGGACTGAGCCGCCAATGCGGATAGAGACACCAGAACCCGGCCATGACAGAAGGAAGCCTGGGGATCCACTCCTGCGAGGTACGTAACTGAGTACATGTAGGGATCCGGACGCGGGGCAGGAGGAGCCACACAGCGATCGGCACATGACAGAAGAGGATTAATTGCGCAGACATGACTGGAAAAAAAATCAGGAGAGCCAGGATGCTGGGAAAGAGCACAGCTGTTGGTGTATGGGCATGTAACAACTGGAAATGAATGGGGAGATGGACTAATAGCAGGCCCTGCACGCTTACTGAAGAAAGACTGTCCACACAGTACAAAAGGTGAAGGACGAATGCTTGGAATCATGGACTAAGCATGTAAAGCTATTAAATTGGGTTGACAATGAAGCAGGACTAGTGCATATAGAACAATTGAAGAAAGCAACAACCCGTTTCAAGAATGATGGCAAGATCTATGTTGAAAGAAACAAAGGATGTGGAGAAACAATTAAACAATTGAAGGATCAGGAACGAATGGAGGAACTGAAGTTTTGATGGATCGATATTGGGCCTGCGGATCTAGAGCCTATATGCAGTTGGCTTAAAGATTGGGGAGGAATGTGCTCCATTGTAAATGTACATGTCCCAGCACTAGTGATTCCCCAAAGTAAGCTCCACATTGAAGAGTTCCCAAAAATGAATGAATATAACAGAAAGAAGAGATCATTTAATATTTGTTGACTGAAGAGAGCGATTTTTCATCAAAATCAAAAAGGGATTGCAAAGATATTCCAGATGAGCATAAACTAGTCAGTAAGACTGCCATGATACTGACATCTATATTCACATCAGGTCTTCAAGCTACGTGGCTCCAGATTACAAGATGGGAGCTGCTGACAATCAATGCAACAATAAAAAGGATTCAATGCAATAAAATAAGTGTTCTGGATCTGATAACAGCAATGGAGGGAGGAGTGTGTGCCAAGGTTGGACCATCTTGCTGCACATTTATACCTTCTCATGATGGAGAAAATGGGAACTTGACAGAGGCAATAACAATGCAGATGACCCTGCACACAAAGATGGAAGATGGAGCCGACGAAACAGCAGGGGACTATTGGTTTTCATCTTTGTTTGGATGCATTCCAACTTGGTTGGCAAACACTTTTAAACTACTTGGAGCAATATTACTATTAGTAATGCTGGCATTCTGTCTCATAAGGATCATCATGGGACAATTCTGAAAAACAGCCAAGAAAGCTATTGGAATGAAGATAATGATTGGCATTAACATACTGGAGAACAGACGCAGACAGAAGAAAGTACTCGAGAGAATATTAAGAAGAGTACTCTTGCACCTCCAGGGACGAAGTTCTATCATCCCCGTGATCAGAAAAAATATGCAGGACAATGGATATTTTGTGCATCGGCGGGAGATTGTCGTCTGATGACCTAGAATGTGGATGAACAGAAAAAGAATGTTGGCCACCTGAGTGGAGTGACAAAAATATGGGTTCCAAAGAAAAGAAAATATGACAAGATGACCAAATGAAGACAGAGCAGGAATTGCAGAAGAGGTGAAGAGTCTGGTCAAGAATGCGACCACAGGGGGGAATGTAGAGGAGGAAGTGGATGCATTCTCCTTAATCACCGCCCCCTCACCCCGTCCTATTGCAATGACAAACAAAGAGCCACAATTGGGAACCCATGCACAGGTTTAAGCGACATGTCCAAACCATGTAGATTGTAGGAAAGACGATATGCACACAGGCACCCATTCAGAAGATACTACCCTCATGTTCACTTTATTTATTATATTGGTGTTTTAAATATGCTTAATGCCTCAGTATGGTTTCTAGGTGTGGATCTGGGATTCAAACCCCTGCTGCTCTGCATGGTCTTGCTTCGAAGACAAGCACTTTGTCCCTGTGCTATCCTCTGTTGAAACAGTGGAGAAAAGCTACCAAGAAGGATGTCCCTTGCTGATTTGCCGAAATGCAGCCATGACTAAAATGGTGCGCGACATGGATGTACGTTAAACAAAGTCTAATTACAGAAAAAAGATGTCCTAAAGAAGATATATGAACCTATGCTGAAACAATATGAACATACTTAAGAATGACGATGTAACTAAAGCAGTAAGAAATATGTGCTCCATGATGCAGTACTTATGAACATGAATACAAGATGCAGTACTTATGAACACAAAGAAGAATGAAGTGACTCACTGGGCAATAATTGTAAATGTGCTGAAATGCAATGTAGAAAGAAAAAATAGAATGTTGCTTATGAGAGGTATATATTCAATGTTTAGGATAACCATTAGAACAAGATGGATGACAACTGTCTCGGGAGGATAGCTCAGCGGCAACATGCTCGCCTTGGAAGCAAGACGACACAGAGCCACACAGGTTCGATATACAGGTCTGCGCTTAGATACCTCTGGGTATTAAGCACGTTATAAATAACCTATCATATCATAATTCATGTCAATCAATCCAACTACCTCAAAATACGATCCCAGGATCTTGACGTAGAAAGATGATTAAGAAGCTGTTTTCCTTGCAAAATAGGGGAGTATATTGGCTTGAAACCAAGGATGCTATTTTGAGAGATGGAGGAAATGTACGAAGGGAGTCCAACAAGCAGGCCTTGTGCAAGGACATATGTCCTGAAGATTAGGAGGAACACAAACATTTACTGATGCCAAATATTGGACAATTAAAAGTGCATGAAGTTAATATGGGATAGAGTGAGCCAAGAGGAGCAACTGCATCCAGCATAAGTGAATCAAATGGTGTTAAATACACTGTCAATATGGACAGTTTCATGGTCTTGTAACACGTGACAAAGAGCTAGCAAACAAAGGCTATTCATTGAGTCTGAAACTAAGATAGTGACATGCCTACACTCCCTTGAATATCCCGAGACAGTGTAGACAGGCAAGGTCAACATTTAAACAAAAGACATTGGCATGAGGCCTACCGATGAGAGAGGTTAGGTAGACTAATTGGGGAAAACAAGGAAAAAGCTGACGTATCTCCAACCACCTGGGTTTCGTTACTATGCACAAACTGCAAGCAAACTGAACATCCAGGGTTGGATTTGGGTTGCCAACCAATTAGAATAGCCTGGCATGCACTTTTATATACACTGTTGCCTCACAGATAAGAGACCACCAACGAGGGGCTAACACGCTTGTTTCCCACTCCTAGATAGGTTTTGCAGTTTGCCACGTAGGTTGATGACATAGATGAGGCATCTATCATTATATAAGCTAAATACAAACAAAAAGACATTGCGATCTTGCTCGAGTCGAATTGATGAGTGTTTATTCGCTCAGCTTAACTTCTTGAGATTAAAGCAGTATTTTACCATCTCCTTTGAGTCTGTCTACTTATTTGCTCTGAAATAGTGTATTGGTTATTCCATCCAGCACAAGAGATGCTTCAAGGAGCTAGAGCACAAGTTGAAGTTAAACTCCCACTCATAGGTGTTGAGCCCCAAGTGGCTGAGCTTGTCCGCTTACACGTTGCTGTCCCCTGGGAGGTGGACCGCTGATATCTGAATCCCTACCATATTGGCCCATTCCAAGATTGCCACTACCTCCATGCACAGGAGGGTGGCGGGGGGGGAGGGGACACCCTGCTTGTTCATGTAAGACATTGTTGTGGAGTTGTCACTCCTGACCAGAACCGCAATGTCCCTGATGAGAGGCAGAAAAGCCTGAGTGCCTGGGCCCAGCACCCTGAGCTCTAGCAGATTGATCCAGCGCACCCCAAGGAACATCAGGGAGCCAGCTGCGACTTCCACCAGTTGAGGGAAAAGCCCAGCTGGTGCAGAATGTCTGCCAGCCGTTGGCAGAAGTGAACCGCCCCATCGGCTAAGCGGGCCCTGACAAGCCAGTCGTCCAGATATGGGTATAAGTGATGGCCCTCCAGGAGGAGGAGACCCGCCACCAAAATTCTTCAGTTTTGTGAACTTGCGAGGTGCCGAATTGAGGCCGAAGGGTAGCACTTTGTACTGGATGTGGTACGACATAATCGTGAACTGCAGAAACTTCTGATGCGGCTAGTAAAGGGGGAGATGAAGGTACGCATCCTTGAGGTCTAGGGAACACATCCAGTCCCCTGAAAGGATCCAAGGACTCTTGAAATAACCCTATCCTGAAAGAGGGCCAGCCAGCCCCCTAGTGGGGAGCTGTGTTCCCCGACCATGACATCACTGCTCTTTGGCGTCTTAGGCAGGAGCAGAGGAGGGGTGGAGCAGAGGAGGGGTAGTGGAAAAACAGCACAAAGTCCTGTGCTGCTTCCTCCCGTTGTCAATGGGTGACCTGTCAGGCCTCTGCGTACTGTGGTCACAAAACCCCTTGAAGCCGATGAAAACGCAGGGTTTGAAGTCCATGCTGCCCTGAGACTGGGGAAAGGACTTCTGCCCTGGCTTAGTCAGAATAACCAAGAAATTATAAGTTACTCACCGTAGTGACTAACGTACTCTTAGTCCATAGTCCCCTTTCCTCAATACTGTATGGGCGTCCCTTACAAAGGACGGGAGACGGAACCTTTTTCTAATCAGAAAAAACCTTCTTCCCCTTTAAATTTAGAGGCATGTGGGAGCGCAGCCCAGGGAGCATGCGCTGCCCTGACTCTGCCCTTCGGCGCCACAACTCAATCCCCATTGACGCGTCGACAATAGATTTAACATTGCCTAATTACACCAGTATTATTAGGGGGGAGGTTGGTGGGACGTATGGAGGTAAGGGGACTATGGACTAAGAGTACGTTAGTCACTATGGTGAGTAACTTATAATTACTCTTACGTCCCGCCCTCTTTCCTCCATACTGTATGGGCGATTACAACAGATTGTAGCCCCAGGGTGGAGAGCAGACCCTCCTTAAGCAAATAGGTTCCTGAGAACCGCCTGTCCGAAAGCGGCATTAGATCCAGAGCCGGCATCCAAACAGTAATGCTTGCAGAAAGCCGAGGGAGAGGCCCAAGTGGCCGCCCTGCTTATGATTTGCCAAGAGACATAGCGTTGGAATGCAATGGCTGTTGCCTTGGCCCTGACTGTGTGGGCATGCATGTTGGCCGAAAGCTGCTTGCGCTGACCCTCATACGCTTCTTTGATGGCAGAGACCATCCAGCGGGATATGGAAGCCTTAGTGGCCTGATAGCCTGGCCTCAAGCCACTGAAAGTGACAAACAGGGCGTCCGACTTGCAGAAGCCCTTGGTCCTGTCCAAGTAGAATTTTAGGGCACGCCTGACATCCAGGCAGTGCAGCACTCTCTGTGCTTCGTCCTTGGGATCGGGAAAGAACGTAGGAAGGACTATTTCCTTGTTCAAGTGAAATGCCGATGGAACCTTGGGCAGAAATGCCAGGTGCGTTCGCATGACAACCTTGTCCTTGTGAAAGGTGGTATATGGTTCAGAGGTGACCAGCACCTGAATCTCACTGACTCTCCGAGCCGAGGTAAGACCGACTAGTAAGGCCGTCTTGATGGTGACCAGCCTAATGTCCACGGACGCCATTGGCTCGATTTGGTTTGTGCGCCAGGGCACCCAAGACTATATCAATGTCCCACACAGGGTGCGGCAACGAGACCCGTCAGATGTTTGACAATAAGGGTTGGAGGAGGAAAAAATGCCTTACTCTGAGTTCCTGTAAGCCCCAATGGCGGCAAGGCATGTACGGCAGGTGTCGACCTGTACTCCCGAATGAGGGAGGTGCGCCAAAAAGGAGAGCATGTCATTCAAACTGCAGGCCAAGGGGTCAATTCCCTTGGAGCCTGCCCAGTGGCAGAACCATGTCCATTTGCTCTTGTACTGGGCCTAGTGGCTTTGCTCCTGGCGCCCTATATGATCTCCAGATTGGCCTGTGAGAGGCTAAGGTGCCGAAGCGTTACCTGCTCAGGTACCACGTTGTGAGGGCTAGTTTCCCTGGGGCGGGTGGATGATTCTGCCCCCCTGCTGTGCCAGAAGATGTGCTGGGCCCGTCGGAAGGTGTATAGGTGGCACCTCCGAGAGGGTGAGGCGCTCCAAAAACCATGGCCTGGCCAGCCACCATGGAGCTATCAGAATGATGAGGAGTCAGTGAGACTCCTTGATCTTGCAGATTACTCTGTGCATCAGAGGAGTGGGCGGAAAGGCGTAGGCTTTCATGTCGGTCCACTGTAGGTGAAATGCATCGCCCAGCGAGCCAGGGCCCTGCCCTTGACAGGATGCAAACTGGGGACACTTCTTGTTGTGCCAGGTGGCAAAGCGATCCACATGGGGATGACCCCACCTGTTGAAGATCTCCTGAGTAACAAGGTCGTTTAACTGCCACTCGTAATTGTCTGCTCCCAGCTTGTTGAACCTGTCTGCCTCCAGGTTGGATTCCCCCGGGAGGTGGACTGCCGAGAGGTACATTTCATTTTCCAAGTCCCATTCCCACATGCTGATCGCCAGTCTGTACAGAGGAGGGGATCTGGGGCCTCCCTGTTTGTTGATGTAGTACATGCTGGTCGAGTTGTCTGTCTAGGTGAGGACAACCTTGCCCTTGAGAAGTGGGAGGAATGCTCTGAGCGCTAGCCAGATGGCGTTCCGTTCCAACCAATTGATGTGGTATTCCTGCTCCTGTCGAGTCCAGGTGCTGTGGACCGAGAGATCATCCAGGGTGGCCAACCAGCCCTCGAGCAAGGAGTCTGTGGTGATGGTGGCCTGCGAAGAGGGCGGCCGAAAGGGCTTGCCCGTCTGTAGGTTGCATTCCATGGACCACCAGTTAGGTCCGGGTGGAGAGATGGAGGAACGTTGATCATCTAGGGTTGCGAGCCTCGCTCCTGCTTCCATGAGGCCGCAAAGTGTAGCTGAATCCTTCTCCTCCTTAGTCTGGTGTGCGGCACGGCTAACAGAACCGCTGCTAGTAGACCCAGGAGATGTTGGTCCCACCATGCCAAGGTCACTTCTCTGCTGAGGAAGTGGGTGGTGGCCCTCTTGATGGCCGAGATCTTGTCTTCTGACGGGAAAACCCTCTCGGAGCACGTGTCCCAAATAAGTCCAAGGAATGTCAGTAGGGAGCAGCTGTGACTTCTTGAGGTTGAGTGAGAAGCCCAGGTTGTGCAGTGTGTTCATAAGGGCATGGGACAAATGGTGAACCGCCTCTGGATATGTAGCCCTGACGAGCCAGTCGTCGAGGTATGGGTAGATGTGGAGGCCCTGCGCTCCGAGGAGGGCCGCTACAGCATTCATGAGCCTGGTAAAGACCCTGGGGGCCAAACGGAAGGATTTTGTATTGGAAATCGTAGCCCATGATTCTGAACCGTAGGAAAGAACAATGGAGCTGCCAAATTGGGACCTGTAGGTACGCGTCCTTCAGGTCCAGGGAACACATCCAGTCTCCCTTGTTCAATGTCTTCGCTATAAAAGCTGGCATAACCATCTTGAATTTTTGCAGGGGTAAGGAGAAGTTGAGGGTGGAAAGGTCCAGCACAACTCTCAGACTCGCCTGGTTCTTCTTCTGAATGGCGAAAATCCTGGAGTAGAAGACAAAGCCTCGCTGGGAGGCTGGAGCTTCCTTCACTGCCTGGCTCTCTACGAGCGACGGGATCTCTGCCAAAAGAGTTGCTGTCCCAATCTGTGGGAGAGGAGGGGAGGAGGGAAGAGAGGCTGGGATGGGTAGGCCGTACCCAGTGGATACTACGGAGAGGATCCAGGGGCCCGTGAAATTCTGGTGCCAGAATTGTGCACGGAGAGCAAGCCTGCCCCCAACCGGAGACACGTGGACCCGAAGGGGTGTGTCATGCCTTCTTTCCCTCAGAGGCTGAGGCTGAGGAGGGGGACTGGCAAAAGCCCTTACCCCCCTTTTTTGATGTTTGTGCTGGCTCTGAGACGGCCAGCGGTCCGGCTGCCTGGATCCGCGTTCCTGGAAGCCGCAGAACCCTCCATATGTACAACCCTTCTCTGAGCGCTGCTGAGATTGGGTGTAAGATTTGGGCGTAGTCTTTGTAAGAATGGACAAGGACTTTGCCCTTTGTGAGCTGTTCTTTTTGTCCAGCTCTTCGTCCGTAGAGGAGTGGAAGAGGCCCCCCCTCCTCGAACGGGAGATCTAGGATGCGCTCCTGGACATCAAGGTTGAATTTCATTGCACAGAGCCAGGTTGTGCGCCTCATGTCTGTGGCAATGCAGATGGCACAGCCAGAGGTATCGATATGCGCTACTGTAGATTCCATGAGGTCATGGGCCACAAGCTTGGCCTCCGCTAGCCCAGCCTTAAAGCGTGATTGGCATTGGGAGGGGAGTTCCGGGAGGAAGTCCGCAATTTCCTACCATAACTGTTAGTTATCGACAGCCAGCATGGCATCTGCACTGGCCTGACGCAGGTGCAAAGAGGCGTTGGAGTAGATCTTCTTGCCGTAAGCCTCCAAGATCTTCTCCTCCTTGCCTGGCAGCGCTGCAGAGGAGGAGGCCGAGGACGACTGAGGCTTGGAATAAAGTGATGTCGCAGCAGCGATCACCGAGGAGTGTGGCTGTACTTGGCGTCCAGGGTCGGTTGACTGGCTGGACTGAGTGGGGCTTGAGCCAACCCTTCTTGGCTAGGGAGACTACATCGGTTTGCAGTGGAATCCCCGTGTTGGCAGAGGGGCGTCTTGTGAGGACTTAAACCAGAACCCCCTCTGCCGGCTGTTCGACCTCGGGCTGAGGGAGGCCCAGGTACTCCGCCAGGCCAGAAAGACGTTCATGGAAGGTCCTGGCTGAGGATGCCGTGTCCGGATCCTCCTCCTCATCCGTGTCCTGCGGATCCGGAGGATCTTGTGGAGGAGGAGGAGGAGGGGTAGATGGAGCTGGAGGCTGGGGTACAGAAACCGCAGCCAGAGGTTGCAGAGTCGGCTGTGGAGCCGGCTGCACTGGGGTCAGCAAGCCTGATAGAGGCGTCTGTGGTGCCACTAGCATGGCGGGGAGGACATACCTGACTGCGTCCTTGATGATAGCCACCATCTGCGAAGACCTCATGAGTCTGAGGAATTTGTCGAAGAGCACCTCCTCACTGGCTGAAGAGGTAGTAGGGGGTACCAACAGGGTAGCGGCAGACACTGGAGCCGTTGCGTACCCAGTCTGTATGGACGGATGGGAAAGTTGCCCTGCGCATATGAAGGGTAGACTAGGCTACGTACCTGGTTGCGACCAGTTCCGCCTTGACACTCTTATTCGCTGAATTCATGGAATGGCGTTGGACGGGTGTTCCTCATTGGCACGGCGGGCATTTTTTTTTAGCTGCCTGCCATGTTCCAGCAACGTGATGTCCAGCCCGCTGGGTCCGGCCTCGTCAAAGACTCTTGTGTGTTGATCATTGGGCCTACCCTGCTCCTCGGGTCTCAGCCCCGAAGGTGTGACACCCTCGACCCAGGGGTCGGTAGATGCGTTTAGGCACCCCCGCGGACGTACTGCCGTAACAGTGCCTGGCCCCTCGGATGTATTGCTGGTGTTAGGGGGTAGCCCCTCGCCCATTGCACCGGTAAAAGTGCAGAGCCCCTTAGGTGTAAGCCCGGTACAAGAACCTTCCGGTCCCTCAACACTGCGTCCGGGAGGATCCGAGGACCCCTCGACCCGAGGGCCGGTAGCTGACGCAGCCTCAGTGCACGTGCCGGTAGAAGGACCTGGCCGGTCCCTCCCACATGGGAGAGTCCTTGGGAAGGAGTCTCTCTTGCGGGGTGCGCTGGAAAATATCGGCCCTACTTTGGACCTGGGACGATCTTCACGAAGTTCTTGAGATCCTCTGGAGGCGACTTTTGGAAGCGCTCCCTCCACCTGGCTAGTCTCTTCTTCAGCGCCTTCGAGGACAGAGAGTCACACGCCGAACAGGATTGCCAAACGTGGTCTGGACCAAAGCAACGTAGGCAGGGGGGTGTGGGTGTCTGAAGTTGGGAAGAGCCCGTTGCAGGATGGACACCTGCTGAATCCTGTAGAAGTCGACATGCGCCGGGGAGGAGCGCGACGCCTGAGGACTGAGTACCTGAATGATAGAAAAGACAAAAAAAGAGAAGTAGTATAACTGCGTGGAATTACATGGCCAAAGCCAAAGCCAGGAGCGCTGGTGAATAAGTCCCGTTCCAGTCGACGCAGAAAAGGGGACATGGGTGTGGCGCCGGAGGGCGGAGTCAGGGCAGTACATGCTCCCTGGGCCGCACCCCCGCGCGCCTCTAAATTTAAAGGTTGAAGGAGGTTTTTTCTGGTGAAAAAGGTTCCCTCTGCCGTCCCTTGGAAGGGACGCCCATACAGTATGGAGGAAAGGGGACTGGACGCAAGAGTACTTGGCAGTTTCCATGGAGGTCGTTTTCTTTGTCAACTCGTCATCGATCAATGAATGGAAGAGGTCCACACCCTAGAAGATCTAGGATCCGCTCTTGCATGTCAGATGAAAACTTATTGGCATGGATCCACACCATCCTTCTCATCTCGATCCGCAGGCACAGCCCTCTGCTGGATGTGTCACGGGTTCCGGCGCAACGGCTCAGGGATCGCCAGGCCAGCCTTGAAGGAGAAGGAGGCCCAGATTGAGGTCAGGCAGAAACTACCCGAGCTCCCGCCACAGCTTATGAAAGGGTCTCGGCATTAGCCTGCAGCAAATGCAGACCTGACATGGCATAGCACCGTTTGCCCAATGACTCAAGAACCTTGATCTCTTTGGACAGACAACTGGAGTAGGCACCTGAGGAGGAAGACGTCAAAGGCAATGGTTTGGAATAGAGGGAGGCTGCGGCCACCACTGAAGGTGAGGCTGAGGGTGGGAAGCCAGGAGGACCAGCTCTTCCCATCCGTCAGCCTGAACTTTCTGTACAACTTCTTGTTCATCTGGACATTGGCCCTGGGCTCCTCCCAGACCTTTCTTGTTGCCTGCAGGACATCTTTCTGGAGCAGAATGCCAGAATGGCTTGTGGTGCATTTGCCCAAAACCTCTGCTAGCACTCCCGACTCCTGAGGGGCCTCCTCAGGCAGGGGGAGCACCAAGAACTCTGCAAGGCACTGAAAGCAGTCATGAAAGGCCTCGACAGTTGCCAAGGGTTCATCATCCTAGTCGTTGTCGATCATCGCCCCTCGCCCCTCTTTTTTACAGAATGAGGGCAGTCCGGGCTCTGGGACGCCGGTGCCGGCAGGGTCCACCCTAGGTCCGGAACTGAAGACCGGTCCAACGGTTGTTGAGGGGGAGGCATTGGTGGTCCAGGAGGAGAAGCAGGGGTCTGGATAACTGGCAAAGCATGGACCGGGGGGCGGGACAGGCAGTGGCACGGGCTGCGCTGGAAGAACAGGCAGAGGGCCCAGAGGAGGAGGCCAGGGAGGCACAACCTGTGGGTCACTCACCTCCTTCACTATGTCCTTGAGGAGCCCTGTCATCTGTGAGGAATGCATGAGGAGGAGGAAGCACTCAAAGTGGTCCTCGCAAACCGCCGGGTCTCTAGGGGGTTGGCCGTCCGAAACGCTGGGTTGCCGCTCCTGACCCAAGTGCCGCGGTGCATGAGGCGTGTCGTCTTAAGGCTGCGATGGATAGATGTATCCCTGCAGAGACCAGATACCTGTACCATGCAGTCCCCTGCCCCTTCCAGAGGGCAGGGACTGGGACCTTCTTGCAAGGCCCATTCAATTGGTGAGAGCATGGGGGGGGATTCTGAGTTGAATCCAAGATGACCAGATGACCGCCGGCCTAGTAGGCTCTGCCACATGCTTATCTGCCATCTTGGGGCTTTGGGCCATGCCTTGGGCAGGAGGGCGCGAAGGCCCGAGCCACGTGCTGGCTCAGACATGGGAGGACACGCCTTCGGCCCTGAACCCGAAACAGAAGCGTCAACCTCAGAGATCACTCTGGTATGCACTGAGCCCTCAAGTAGGCTGTGTGCCCTCGGCACCTGCGCCGGTAGTTGTGCTGGATCATGCCAAGGACTGACTCTTGGGGGTAGAACACGAAGATCCTTTGCCCCTTGGGGTCGATAAGGAGGACAAACTGGATCACCCTCCCGAGGTCAGCCCGGTAATGCTTCCGATCCCCTCAGGCTGGGAGCCGGTAGCCTTGACGGCCTCAGATCTGCCCACGGAACGCCTGGAAGAGCACCTGGTACCCTTGGCTTGGGAGCCAGTAGCCTTAGCACCCTCAGGTCTGCCAGAACCTGAATCCAAACAAAGGGCCTACCTTGTCTTGACAGGAAGTATGGGAGACAAAGGGCCTCATTACGACCTTGGTGGTAGCCATGCCGCTATTGGCAGCATGGCTGCCACCGAAATTGCATCCGGGTTCCCAGAATGAGGAATTGCCGGGCCATTCAGAGTTCGGAGGGCCTGGTAATTCCTCCTTCTAGGAACCCGGACCTTCCGCAAGGGGACCTCGTAATCAGGCAGGACGGGGTTGACGGCGCCGGCACCTTTACCGGCACCATTAACCCCGTCCCGCCTGGGTTATAATGAGGCCCAAAATCTTTAAAGCGAGCTGGAGGAGAAGTGTGGAAAATTTCCCTCCAACGTGACAACTGATTCTTCAATGCCCGGTGAACGAGAGCACTGCAAGCTGTGCACGCGTCCCAGAGGTGGTTGGTCCCCAAGTACTCCAGACAGAGTGCATGGGGGTCCGAGGCCGGGCACGAGTGATCGCGGGACGCACATCTCATGAATCCTCCTGCAGCCGACATGCGCTGGGCAGGGGAGGCAAGGCACCGAAGAGAGGTGAAGATGTTTCAAAAACAAAACGGGAAGCAAGCGGAAAGTTAAAAAAAAGTCTCTGCGCCTGGCGGTCAGGTCAGACACCGCCTGTGTGGAAAAAGGGACTGAGGTGAGGTGCCGGAGGGTGCGTTCCCACGCCCCTGCGCGTTATACTTAATTTAAAGGGGAAGCTCAGTTTTCCGGCTGCCAAAGGTTCCAGTAGCGTCCCCATGTTGGGGGGACGCCCGCAAGGATGGAGGGGCGGGACGTACGAGTAGTGGAGTTTGCTGAGCACTAGTTTGGAGATTAGATTTTTCGTAGAGTGGCAAATAGGAAATTGACATTTTCTGAATGTTCAGAAGGGTAACGTGAGCAGCAGAGGCAGTCATAGTGATGAATTGTTGCTTTTGGAGGTAGCTATCCAATAGGACCCCAAGGTTGCAAGCCTTGGACAAGGGAGCAAGACGGTCAGATGGGAAGAAGACAACCAAAAAAGCAACTTACACTATCTCCATGCAAATTAAGGTTGGTGTTAATTAGAAAAAACCTAACTGGTTTTCGCAGGATTTACAAAAGTTTAAAGGAATAAAAAAATGTTTTAATCAATCTGTTGAAAGCCAGATCTGCAAAAAATAAACACCAGAAAATGTACATCGCCCTCATTGACCTGTCAAAGGCTTTCGATACAATCAGAAGAGCGAAACTGTGCGATAAACTCGAGACATGAGAGTGTTCTCAAGACCTCGTGGAGAATATCAAAGATCTTTACCTGGATACAAGTATCAGAGTAAGGCTGGATAATACAGGGACACTGTCAGACCAAATTACCATCAAAACGGGTCTGAAACAAGGTTGTTCACTAGCGCTGGAACTCTACAACCTGTTTACATCAGACATTGAAGAGGCCTTTGATTTCACACGCTGCTTTCCACCAAAGGTTGCGGGGTCATCAATAGGGAGGCTGTTATACGCAGATGATATTGTTCTGATAGATCAGACTCCGATAGGTCTGCAACGACAGCTTACAATTTTACAGTCATATGTGGATGCTAATGATCTGATAATCCAGAAAATTAGAGGATAATGAGGTTTACCCAGGGAGGGAAGAAATGTAAAAACAGGAAGACTGAATGGACACTAAAAGGATGTAGACTGTGTGAGCTCACTGGCGAGATAGAATCCTTGAAACATCTAACCCTAAGTTGTCCGGGCCTAAGGAATGAACGTGAGCATTGTTTAGGGCACATTGTGAGAAGTTACCCAACTAGAAGTATGGATGACTGGTGGAGAATAATGATCAAGGGAGGAAAAATACGCCCCAAAAGCCTGAAATTCTATACATCCAGATTTGAAAGCAGATTGCTCCACAGAACTATTTAGGAAGCAATTGAAGACTCTGCTGTTCAGAAAAGGCTTCTAGTTTGAAATGTGTTACTGGGCCAGCACACCATAGTTTTGCTAGTAACAATGTCTGTTTTGCATTGTTTGGTGTTGTGCCCATAAGCCTATGGGTCATTTGCTGCGCGGTAGAAATGATTAAAGTAAAAGTAAAGTAAGATTACAGGGAACAATAGGAATGGAATCGGAAGCTGGGAGAAAGACAACTTATGCTTTTGAAGAGTTCAGCATGAGGCAACGGAAAACCATCTAGTGACAGTTTGCAGTCAGATAGTTGGTAACCGGTTCTGAGATGAAAGGAGGGAAAAGACAAAAATATTTGAGTGTTTTCAGAAAAGAGATGATCGTGAAAGCCAAAGGAGGGGAGGCTACGGGGAGCTGGGTTGGGCCGGGTCAGAGTTTTGCAAACCCCACAATATTGTATAGGAGCGACCTTCCAGGTAGGAAGTAACTCAGGTTAGAGCAGGTTTGCAAGACCCAAGTCCTGAAGGTGTGTGAAACCTGAAGGAGTCTCACCTGCTAGTCCCCGGGATCTGTCATCCAGGTGGCCAGGACAGAGTCATCGCTGTTGGATCCAGTTCCTGGTGGGAAGGGGGGGAGACCACTTGTGGGAGGGCCACCTGGATGAGGGGTCTTCGGGAAGTGGGACTCCGAAGGGTGAGAACCGATATCCCCTTCCCTGTAATACCTTTTCCCCATCCTACCAGATAGGATATCTAGAAGCTCAACCCCCCGCTCCCGTTTCCCTGAAAGGAACACTTTCTCACAGACAGTTTATCATGAGCGACAATGGACTAACACCAGAGCCGTATACCTGACATGTCCCAATTCCCTGCTCAGGCAAATACTAATTATTACACACACCTGACTCCCATTACATTTCCCCACATGCATAAAAGGCGAGCACGAAAGCACACTTGGAGCGAGGAAAAGCACACGAGGAAGCAGCAGTTCTGAGATGACGATTTAACACAAGGAGAAAGGTCGTGAGACTGGAGAGGGTTGTAAGGAGGGAAGTGCCCTTGACCTCTAGAAACCGTTACTTTCACGAGCCTTGGAAAGTGAGAAGCCTGAGACCGAGAACTGACGCTGATCTATCCGACACAGTGCATCAAAGGTAACTGGGGTGCTCCAGTGTTGATAACCCAGGCCGGAAAGAATGATTGCTGGAGTGGTACTCTCCTTGGCTCCTGTAAGAAAGCCGCGCAGGTAAAAGCAGCACAGACGGTGAGTCGGAGAAACCGATACAAAATCAGCTTGTGTTTTAACCAAGGTTGCAAGCAGCAACATTGTATGAAGAAATGCACAAAGGACAGTATTTGAAGCGCATGTGATGAGAGGTGCAAGCAAGTGGAAACTAAGGAGTGAATGTACTTTGAAAAGGCCAAATAAGATATCAGTACAGAGTGGTCCGGCGCCACATCAGTGCTTATTCAAAGGTCTCTGTAAGGTATCCAACTGAATGGCAACCGTACTGTAAAAGAAGAGAACCTTGTATCAAAGTGGTCCTGCGACGGGTCAAGCTAAAACCTGTACACATTTGAAAGTCTCCGATAACTATAAAGTGAACTTCAAATGGTCCGAGCCCAGCTGAGGGAGACTAATTGAATGTGAAGAAGAGATCTGAGCCCGGCTCAGGGGGATCCAGGGTGAACCGTGAGTCACCTGAGTACATGAAAGAGAAATGAACAGGGGAGCCCATGGGGCAACCCAGACTAAGCCCAAAAGTTGAAGGAAATTATAACTTCAACCCTACATTAAGGAAGGATATAAAAAAGTCAACCATGAAAATAGTAAACGACTAGGTGAGAGGGGAAAAATATTCCTCTTCACTTAGGGACAAGAAAAAATAGTTACCTAGTCAAAGAAAAACGTTCTGGGGTTGACAAATGTCAGGAAGATGTATCGTTGATATGAAAATGTTCGCCAACAGGTACTTCAGATTGCATTTTAGTAAGAAGCACACAAACGGTGATGTGCATTAAATGATTTAAAGTGGGTTTATTTTTTACTGTTTCACTAATATGCTAAACATATATGTAGTCATAACGTGCAAGTAGTGTTCCAAGCAGGCACTTATTTTAGAAATTGAATGTTTATATGCTGCATCAAAATGCTCTGCTACACGTCTAGTGACATGCCATTGGAGCTCAATATTCCATATGTTCTCCAACTGCTGAACTGCTTGTAAATTATATGAGTTTTTGTGTCCTCCCCGAAATTGTACTGTAAAATTACCTATTTCGACCCATTTAAATAAAAACGTTTCTTGGTGGCAGACAACCCCCTCCGCCCCCACTGCATTGGGCTCGCTCAGTACACTTCCTTGCACCAATTACACATTACAGTCAAGCAAACAGACATTACCATATCATTGGAAAGGGCAAAAAAATAAATTAAAAAAAACGTTCACATGGGAACAACTTTGTAATTACAGTAACGCTACAAAAACAAATATAATAAAAAAATGTACATGATGACACTTACAAATCGCGGCGGCTGTTTGCAGTTTCGAGGTTCAATTTCTAGAGACTTGTTGAACAAGTAGTCTGTAAACGTTTTCTCCGATTCATTATCCATTGGATTGAGATTTTCAAAAAACCTCTAGAATATATAAAAACAATGGCACACATTTTAGTACGGTTTATTTAATGAAGAGACTGATGTGCTTCAAGTGACAGCACCTAAAAATGTTTAAAAGTTAGGATGATAAAAGTGGATTGAAAGATAAAAATAAACGTACCTAACTGTAACACTGCCTTTCAGTGCATCTCCCCAAACACATGCTGTCTGAATATTGTTAGGGAGTTTTATTTAAGTCCACCTATGGTAGGACTCGAGAAGACTCACTCTTGGATGTACGGGGCTCCAACTCTTGGGCTTGGCCTGAACTACACAAAAGATGTGATAGCTATGGTCGAGCATCCAGGCTTAGTGGGAGGGAGAAGGGCTGTAGGTGAATACAAGGCATGCCTATAGTCAAAAATACACTTAAACACAGTAGGTTTTAAAAAAATATTATTTATTATAAACACGAAGGCAGCTAACCCCGTATTAGAATTACGGGCACGTAAACGTATTCACATTTATATACAGTAAGACTCAGTTCAATAGTAAACTCTTAGATGATACACAGATATGTAGTTAGAGTAGCATTCAAGTTTAGCAAATACTTTTCTATAACCAACATTTAAGGTAAGCAACACAGATACTGGTAAGCACTTTTAGGCAACCTCTACATGAGAAATCCCAGCCCTATCTGGGAAGAAGAGTCTCAAAGTCAGTGGGGACAATGGGTGACAGGTGTCAGCAGAACAATTTCAAAAAGGAGAAATGACAGCCTCTTTTCTGGGTTTATTTCTCCAAATGTGGAGACATATTTAAGATATAGAGGGATGGGGGGGTTAGGGGAACAGTTAAGGTGCGTGTTGGTCGGGGGCGGGTGTCTCCCCCTGCATTTCAACCCAAACCCACCCCCCCCCCAAAAAGATGACGTCATTTCTAGTTTCGAAATGTTAACGTATATCTGGGTGACAGGGTTCCTGGGAGGCAAGACAAAGAAAGGCAGATGCGGTCAAAGTTATCAAAATAGCATGTTTCTTCTATGTTGCAGGTAGGTAAAATGTTTAGTTAGAAGACGGTGGTTTAGGGAGGTCAGGCGGACCGCCTTGAAGATTGTAGACCAAATGGCCAGTGTCCTTAGGCCACGGAGAACACAGTTGTGGGGGGTCCACCCCAATGGGACTCAGGAAGCTCAGGAGGAGTCCAATTCAACACAGCAAGCACCAAGGTGACTACCTGGGAGCAGGACAGTACCTTTTCAGGCGACACCAGCTTCTGGTCAGATTCTTGGTTTGTAAGTTGAAGCAGGAACTTTTGGCGGGAGCAGCCGGTCAGCTTCTTGCGATAGGATGCCCAGCATATCTTGACGATACTGGCTTGTTGGGATTCCACACAGGCTTTGGTTCAGCAATGGTTGTCACAGTGCAGGCTTCCCTTAGTTTCCCAGTTCCCCTACTTGGGTTAAAGTTCCAGGCGAAACCGCGCTTCAGGGGACCAGGACAGCAGAAGAAGGTTCAAGAAAGGGCAAGTCACCAACAGTTTGTGAAAAAAGAAGACCGGCACCATTTTAGTACAATGGTAATCCATGTGTCCCTTACCGCAGCACGACAGCAGCCTGCGTGTTGGTTTCACCAAATAATAAAAAAAAATGTAAAAAAACTACCGGTACAAAACATCCACTGCCACCAGCCAGTAAAATGAACTTGTCACTGTAACTAGGAATTTACAGAAGTGGGAACGGGGGAAAAGGAATCAACTGTGTCCCCTCAGCATTCCACATAAAATGGGGTGTGCTGATTACACATGGAAACCGTAGTTATCACAAGGAAAATAAAAAGCAGCTCAAAGAGTTCCTAACAAAAAGAAAAGTGCTGTCTGCTGCAATAATAAATTGCAAAAAAACAAAAAACAAAGTTGCAAAAACCTTCCCAGCGATAGAGTCAAAGACAGAGTGAGTGCGGTGGGGGGGTGCAGAGGTTCCCACTCAGGAGAACGGATTAAAAAGTGCTGGTGAACTCACAAGTGGGGAGAACATTGCACCAAAATGGAATTCTACATAAAATCCTACGGTCAGGAGAATTCCAGATTTGTTCAAGAAGAACTCACTTTTCTTTGCATCTTTTCTTCACTAGGTGGAGATGAGCAAGATTTAAAGGCAATCAACGTTAAATATATGTGTAAGTATATCTAAACCATTAAGATATTCAAGAGAGGTGAGGGAAGAAGAGTGCAGGAGTACCCATGCTGTCGTTTGTGGGAGAACTAATGTCAAGGAAAGTACCTTTTCCTTCTCCAGCTTGAGATATTCTACAGACGCACGCTGTTAGAAAAGAAGAGGACGCAGAGTCATTTGCACCAGCAGTAGGTCCTAAAGAGAGCTCATGTTTTATTTCCTATTTTGCCCCTCTCCTTCAGTGGCATGACGTTGCATGCAATGTTAAATACGTTCCTTCCCACCGCAAACCTACCTGGTGTGGGCCAATGACTCTGCAAAGCAATAGGTCAAACCTTGATGGCAGAATTTGCATTAGTATTGATCAGGTCAATACGTTTATTATACTTTGGGGGACGGTAGGCTTTGGGAACACTGCAATTATGGCTTCAGTCTTGGTGTGTGTGGCCACAACTGTTTTCAGAAGTGTTCTTGTTGCCACCATCTAAGGTTTCAGTAATGAAGGAGGCGTGTTGTAGTAACATGTTACAAAAACATCAGGCTCTAGCAAGAGATACATGTTGTAAGAACCTTTGAATGCCCAAACAGAACAGTATAAACATTTTGTAGAATTATTTTCATTCTCTTTACAAATACCTTTACTAAGAACCCATCAGTTAACATTAAGGCATTTGTGAATATAGTTGGATTTTGTAAGGAAGCTCGTTTGAAACAGGCACCAGTTGGTTCCCTTTATCGCACACGGGATCCATAACCTTCTACCTCATCTACAGACCACCTCACATGAGCTCATCTTTCATTGCCGACATCTCCAATGTGCCTGCCTCTGCCAAATTAGCACACAGAAACAATGTCTTTCTCTGAGATTTAACATCCCCAAGTCTCACGCCGACACCCACACTCAAAGCACTCTTTTCACATTGATATGATCCATGAACCTTAAGCAAATTGTGTACTCCCCAACCCACAACAAAGGCCCCACCCTAGACATAGTCCTTACTTCATCCGCCTTCATCACCTGCGCATACCCTATCACACTTGACTGGACTCAGATCATGCTGCCAACCTACTGTCGATCACTGACCACAGCCCAAAAAGGTCAGGCTAAACGCCCCTCTCACTCAGCGCCACTCATTCAAAACCTTTCCAGTCAATGAGCTAGGACCACACTTCATAGATTTCTCCACCACAGGGAATGCCTCCGTCCTCAAAATATTATTCAACAGCTCCCTTATGCAACTGGTTGACACTCAAGCCCCCTGAAAATCCAGACATGCTAAGACCAAACCATCCACCCCCTTGTACACCCGCCAAGCTTGCCTCCAACAGACACTCAATCAGAGCCCCAGAGAAATGGTGGCACAAAAACCATAATCCTGGTGATCTCAGCAACCGCAAATCTCTGCCAAACGTAGGATTCGGATTAGAGGCCAAAGCTGCTTACTTTTACCAAACCCTCACTCTACCACAAGGGACCTGCAACTCAGGAGAGATGCGACACAATCAACTTCTTTTAATTGGGGGAGGGGGTGACATCAAATCAAACTCACAAAGCTTTAGCTCTGCACACTACAGCACGCACACAGCCCCTCCGGGACAAATTCTCTCCCATCTCCCCCCCAGACCGTCTAAAAACAAATGCTCCCCTCAAACCTACGTCCTCCTCGGATGATATCATCCCGGCCTCCATCATTAAACAATTGGCTGGCCCAACGCTCAAAGCACTCCTCAACATCATTAATGCCTCCCTCACAGAAGCGTCATTCCTGCTAACCCTTAAGACTGGTCTCATACAACCTCTTGAAAAAAACTACATTAGACCCCCAGATGACCTGGCATATACCAGCCCATTTAGAACCTCCCGTTTATTGTCAGAATCTTGGAAAAAGTAATTGCTACTTGCTAGAATTGGGCAACTACACCTCCTCAACGACTATCAGTAGTTGCGCCAAGTGTAGCATCGAGACAGCCACCATCCAGGTGGTATATGATGCCATCCAAATCATGGATAAGGGCAATTCATGCCTCCTAGACCTCTCTGTTGCATTCAACACCATCAACCACTGCAATCCCCCCTACCCCCCCTCACCAACAGGACGGGATTCTCTGGCAAGGCCTTGAATTGGGTTACCTCCTACCTCTTGGACAGACATCAGGCCATCCAGATGACCACGTTGCGTTCTATCCGATACGCAGTCTCATACGGAGTTCCCCAAGGATCCATCCTCTCACCAATCCTTTTTAATCTTTACATGTAGCCTCTAGGCATACTTCTCAAAGATTCCAATATAGCCATTCATCAATCGCTACTCAATTATACATGAGAGAAAAAAAACATCAGTCACCTCAGCAAATACCTAGCCATCATCCATTCCTGGATGTCGACTGCCTACATCAAACTTAAACCATTAAAGAATTTCGTGAATCTCTGCAAAAGTAGCCTTTTCAACAATACCTGGCCAAGGACTCATCCCAGTAGATGTACAGACCGACGCACAGGCCGTAACTCACAGTACTGTACTAATATTAAAAGATACCAGCCCATACTCTGGCTACCCACGCCCTGCACAGCACTCTGGTGCTCTCATGCAATGTGCATGCTTTAAACAATAAAATAAAATATAAATTGATGAAGGCTGATGCTTATACCATCTTTTCAAATTTCCCAATTAAAAATGATGGGTCAGGTCAAACAGATTATGAGAAAAGGGAGAGGTTATATTGAAAAGGATTTAGGAGGAGAGGACCCACTAGACAAAGGATTGGAAGGTACAGTATGAATACACAGATTACTAATTACAAGGCCTGCAGAAGCAGCCCTGTAGTTATGGTTAAGTTGCTCAACCCATAGGAAGAGCACTTTTTAGGCAGCTTATAACTTGGCCCCCCTTTGAGAAACCCTCACGAAACTTTGCAAAAAAAGACTATGGCTCTGTCTGATTGATTTTGCGAAGATTGGCGAGGTTTCTTTAACAGGGTGGGGGCATATAGTAAAGTCCCAAAATTGGTGGTGTTTCTCATAGACGGAAAGGAAGAAAGAAATTTGCTCACGCCTACAGCCCAAACCGCTGGACGGATTTTTAGCACATTTGCGGCAGGAGCGGCGGCTTGGTCCCGAAATTGTGCTTTTGTAAATTTGGTGTAAATCCATCAAGTAGCTTTTTTTTTTTTAAA
This sequence comes from Ambystoma mexicanum, assembly GCF_040938575.1. NCBI lineage: Eukaryota > Metazoa > Chordata > Amphibia > Caudata > Ambystomatidae > Ambystoma > Ambystoma mexicanum. The sequence continues at coordinate 216,206,785 of NC_090940.1, forward strand.
TGACAAAAAAATAGGTAAAAAATAAATTAGTGCTATCTGGGTTCGGTCCGCTATCTGGGTTTGCTGTTGGTACTCTTGTTCAGAATAGAACTGCCAGGCATTTTGATGCTGGACTGCCCTTGGGCAGGACACAGACTGATATGTAGTGGAAATGTCTCTTCTGTGAAAGGATGGTGAGCTAAAGACTCTGGTTGAGACACTAACCCGGGATATAGGCCGGTAGTAGAGAAACTCCCAGAACCCCCCTTGTTTATGTATCTGTCCTCCATCTACAGAACTTTGTAAGCATGTTCTGGGTGTATACGAGTGTGTGTGCGTGAGCTGTGCATGGTTGTGAGTGTACTTCATGACTAACGTGGCTATGTCGTGGTGTCACTAAAAGCTTCAGCACAGTGGTTTCTCTGCATTTATTCAACGCTGTTCATCATGGAATTTGGATCCATGACCACTGTCGAAGCACCTGTATCCATAAAGACCTTCACAGGATAAGTTTGGAGCTGCTATCTGAGAGAATATCTCTCTGCATACGTGTCAGTCACTGGTGCTTCTGCGGGTTGTCCGAATAGTGACTTTGTGCGTTCTTGACTCATATGCCCGTCATGTTCATGGGGATGAGAGGGGCATTCCTGGGACCCTCTCTTTCCAATGGTTGAAGAGGAAGCAAAGACGCTGTTCCTGCAAGGCCTGTCTTCGTACTAGTGAGCTGCAATTGCAGGGGGAGGCTTCTTGTTTCACAAGTCGAGGGCCAGCGGAGTCCAAGTCGAACTCTGGATGACGACCGATGCAGCGAGGTAGCCCAAGAGGAAGCTTATCAGCTCACGGGATCGTTCTAGAACACTTCTGAAAGCTTCCAAGGGTAGGATTCTCAAGCAAGGGACGAGACTGGTTGTTCACGTCGATCCAGGGGATCGAAACGCTGATGAAGGCCTTCTGGACATCAGCCGAGGAGTAATACTTCGCCGGGACGGTAGAAGAAGACAATGCTGGATTGTTGCAACAACCAGTTCCGAGTTTTCAGCAAGATGCCTCTCTTCAATGGCATTGTGGCTTCAACGAACATCAAACAATTGGCTGCAGGAGTCCTTTAAGAATTTGAGCCGGAATAGCCCCCAAGCTCACCAATGATGAGGATCTGCAGCATTCAAACTGCCTGGGGCTGCCCAATCATTGAGTTTCCAGCTACACATGAGCCCATTCAGATACTCTTGGCTGGGATGTGGATTGGGACCAACCCTCAAATCCGCCCACAAACACATAGTGCTACTTTGTCTAGGAAAGATGAGGATTTGCCCAAGAAAGGGCTTCCCATATTTTGTAAATCCAGCCCTCAGAGGGCAGAAAGAAGGCCAAAAGACAAGATGGCCAAAGGACAAGGCAAAATCTCACAGCTCTGCCATTTTAGATTATGTGGTACTCAAAAAAGGAGTTATGAGGTAAAATGTGAAAGTGCATGTGAGAATATAAAAAAACATGGTAGAAAAATATTTGCTTGCCAGCTGCAAATAAAGTTAAAGGGACGCAAATGTATCCTTAACACACCATCTTTAAGGTGGTTTGAGCAGTTTAAAATAAATAAGGAATTTTACAATGGAGGACAAGAGTTCTCCTGTACTGATAGCCTGAGGTGCTGATCAGTGCCTCCACAACCATTGAGTTATGCAAGGCAAGTAAAGTATAAAGACTTTACTTGGCCCTAAAAAGTCAGGTCCAAAACAACAGCTACAAGTTACCCTCACTACTTTAAATGGCTGGTGGCAGTGGTTTAATTTTCCTACCATTGTGCTTTTCTACCACAGGCTGAATCCTCAGCTGCAATATAGCACCCAGGGGTGACCCAAAATGGACCTGGTCTTCTTTTTTCGCCATTTCTTGTTTGTGAGGTCTTTCTTGGGTTTTACTCTGCAAGCCAAACCAAGTTTGAGCTCTTTGTTCGTTTTGCCTTTGGCAGGCTTCAGTACTGAACCCCCCTCTGGCCCCAGTGTGTCTGCAAGGTCAGGAAGTGAGGGAGGTGCCGAAAACTCCCCCGTCCTTTGTCTCCATGGAAACCTGAATGTACCCAGCTTTGTGAGAGACAGCTAGGCTGTGCATAAATGGTTGAAACCTGCTTAAAAGGCGAGGCTTCTTGGACTGAAGACAGAGTCAACCACTGGGAAGAACAACCCGACGAAGAAACCATGAACAAAGTTTGCTGCATCCTCCCCCTGCTGCTGTGCTGAAACTCCCTTTTCTGATCGACAAGAGAAGCTACGGAAAGGACGACTTCTTCCCTTGGGTTAGTGGGACCAACCAACCCGAGACGAACTTTGCTGGAAGACCTTCCCCGACTGGCTGTACTTCTTTGCTGCTGCAGGAACGGAGTGCCAGCAGTGGAGAAATCCGTAGTTGAATGCAATGTCTGTAAGCCGGCCAAAAGCTCCAGGAGTCTCCAGAGGACCCTACTGAAGCAGGACGACCCAAGCTCGAGTTACCTCACCAGAGTGCAGGACTCAAGGAGTGAGGGAAGCCCAACCGGTGTCCAAGATCTGTGGTGGTGCCGTTTACAGTGCCGCTGACCCGAAAAGAGCCCTTAGCTGCCGCCGACCATCCATTTGCTGCTGCACGAGTCCCCAGACGTCTTCCATCGTGTCCACACGGCTGAGGTCCACTAACACAGTATCTGCATCACTGCAACCAGACAGGAGCCAGCTGGATCCTCTTCTAAACAAAAGGTACTGTTCTGACTTTGGGGTACTTACCTCATTGTCTGTAGCTTGCTCTTTTCAGTTGAAACTTGCAGTAGCTGCTTTTCTAGAGTTGATCTCGGCTCTAACTTTCTCAAGTGTAACAGCTTGTGACCCTACAGTGATTTTTCTTCAACAAACTCTCTAACTTTGTGCAAGACTTTTACTATCTAAGAAGTGCCTCATCTCCATAGATTTTGCTCCAATTGACTGCGGTTGTCCTGGCTCCCTGCAGACTCTTCTATTCCATTGACTTTAATTCTTACTGTCCCTCATAGGTGATGCCTTGGGTTTAAACTTATATTGCTGGGAAAGGTTTTCATCTAGACTTCATTGGAAGATTTAAAGTGCTCACATGCCCTGAGAACCCGTTTAACCTCTTTCCTTCCTCTAACCTTCCCTTTCTACCAACTCCAGAATTTACAAAGTACAAAAGTGATATATAAATGCCATTACTGTCCTAGTTAGTGAAGTCACCTCAGGGTGTACAAAGTGTGTACGAAGCATCTCTAAAGAGTATTAACTTGCTGTGTATTGAGTCTGAGCAAGTATTTTGAAGTATATTTTTATTGTTGCACATTGCCCTTTTTAAAAGACTGCTTATTTAAAAACGACCGTTAAATAATTATTTTAACTGGAAACCTTGAGTATAAGTGTTATTTGGATACTTGTATTGGTGGATTTCATTGCTACAGCTCTACAGGTCACATTTACCCCTCCTGAAATAAGTCTGGCTGCTCAGTCACACTACCAACTTGTGTAGTACAGACTTATACCAATAGGTGGGTTACCTAATCCCAAGAGGACAAGGGTTGTGTAGTTTCCCATGGGGTTACTACATCAATTCTTGCTTAACACTTACCATTGGTGGTGGGCTTGCTTCCAGCTCGGCTTTTGCATAAGGGGAGTGTAAAGACTGGAGGGGGCGTCTGTACTTCTGCTCTCTATATGGTAGAGGAGAGGCACAGAGGACACCAGCCAAGATTCTCTATTCGGTAGCTATGGTTGAGCAATCAAGGCCTAGCTTCTCAGGAGGTAATGCAGGCTGGTTCTTAAGTACAGTGTAGTCCCCAATCCCCCACAAAGGAATGTCCACACACTGTTTTAGTTAAAACACAGTCTTTATATAATGAATATTCAAGGTTATGTACACTATCACAATAACTGGCGTTGTGCTCAGAAAATCAACAATGCTAAATATATACAGTTCTAAAGTGGTACCACAAATATTATCAGATCCCATTAAAGTGCATCAACTATACTGTCAAAATGTCACACAGATCAATAAAGAGGAAACCAGCAGTAGAGAGAGGAAGGAAAGCAAGATGGTTGAACAATTGGCAGAATACTGGCCTCTACCACCTAGGCACAATTCTGACTGGAGACCCCCCCCCCCCACCTGGGCAACCTGTAAAGCAAAGATGTATCACAAGCCCAGTTCATGTATTGTTCTATGAGTTTTATTTTCCTCTACAATAGTTCTACAGCCCCTATGTACCTGGAATTGTAGCGCTCGTCGATGGGAAATCGACGGCCCTTCTTGAGTACCCTCCCTTTAAGGCAGGAGTCACGGGTCGTCGAACGTCCGACGGAGAACAGGGTAAACTACGGCGGTGAAGTGGCAGCTTCGTTCCTAGCGGTGCTTGTCCACGACGGAGCGTTGGCGTCCTGCAAGGAAGAGGCGTGCAGGGCACTTCAGTGACGATAGTTCTGGACCGCAAAGAGATGATGAAGAACTGTGGCCCAGCAAGGGCGCCGAGTCGTCGGCGTGTCTGTGGTCTTTAGGTGGCGGGAAACCCACCGGCGGATGTTCCTCGGCGCATCGAGTGTCAGGCTTTCTCCAGCGGGATGAAGCGTGCAGCGATGCAGACGAGCGCGTCCTCGGATCAAATTAAGTTCTTAGGCAAACAGGAGCATGGTGGCTCCAGTCGGCAGTGGCGGACAACAGTCTGGGCGCTTCTCTTTGGGATTTCACGGCAGTCCTCGTCTCTGGTAGGCAGCCTGTCGTAGGTCTACCAGGGAGCTTTGGCAAAGATCAGCTGGTGCACAATGGTCCGTCGTAGCTCGGGAAGAGGGCGCCTTGCCAGGTCCTCTCTGGGTCAGTCCTTGGAGACACAGCAGCTTTCAGATTGATGAAGGAGAGCAACAGAAATTCTTCTCTTCCAGCAGGGCTTCAAGGTTAAGTTTCAGTTACTCCAGGTACTCGTCGTAGTGGACTTCAGCTTCTGAACACAAATTCTAGCAGTGAGAGGCCCCAGATATACTAGTTGATCTCCCGTTCATTCTGCTGGGTCACACTCAGGCAACCAATCGGTCAGAAGGGCATTCATGCAGGCAGGCATCCAATCAGGTGCATAGTGCATTCAGGCATTCACTCCTCTCCAGACAACAAGTTATGTGTATTGGGACAAGTAACCAGCCATTCAACACTCCACAGTGCATTCATACCAGTTTCGGGTAGGGCTGTCTCAGTCATTGTGTCAACCACCAGATACTAGACACCCACAACACAGAATGCGTATTCGTCACACACTCCATTCACCCAGGTATCACCCACAGGGTGTACCCACAATATACAGTCACTGGGAAGGCTCCAGCCAGTCTGGCCTGGACTTCACAACACCACCATATATGGAACTTCCACCCAACAGCCGGTCAGGGGGAAGGGACAGAGTCAGGGCTTCCCAGGACTTTGGGAAAACAAGGTAACAGGCAATAGAAAGCAAGAGGCCACGGGGGCCATCTTGTTTCCTATCAGGAATCAACTGATCCCAATGGCAGGGCATGGGTATCCCAAAATGGAGGATACTCAGAGCACCTGTCAAATTCAGCATGGAGCTGCCACCAGCCCACACCCTGCTCTGTGGGCCACCCAAAGGTGCCCCAAAAACATACACTACGGTTGTACCCCCACCCATGGGTGCCATAAGGGTATCCCATGGGTCTGTTCACCAAACCAAAAGAGAGCTGCACGGCCAGGAGTCCCATATGAACTCCTGCGCGGAAAACACGACATAACACACGATAAAAAGCAGTAAAGGACATGGATGCGGAGGCCCTGTCCCTCTGATGCATTTCCAGCATCACAGGGAGGACCTCTGCATCCATTCTTCTTATCTACATTGGTGCCAATAATTCCTCGAAGAAGAGCAGACCACTGAAGATCCAAAGATGATTCCTGATGTGGCCCAGCATCCCTTCCAGGGCCCGATCCTGTAACGCCCTGCTCCTCTGCCTGATCTCCGAAGTCTCTCAGCAGTGCTTCAGCCCTTTGATTATTGGGGCCAACTAGTCTCTACCTCTTCGAGGATCAAGCCCTTCAAAGCCTTTGAAAGTGTCCATGCACTGCCCGGTGGACTGACCAGATCTCTCTTGGACTATCTCACCATAAGCATCACAGTTCGGCGTTCCAGTCCAGAACTTTGGTGGTTGCTAGCTTGTGCTACATGTCACCTACATGTCACCTTCTCACCATATTCCATCTTCCTCCATCTTGCCCCATCCTGTGAAGTGCCTTAAGGAGGCCCGAATCATTGGATTGTGCATTTCTCTGGTGACAGGGGTTACATCTTGCATGTGCACCAACCTGAAATTTGGTGGTCACCAGCTACAAGTCGTCTTCTCCCTGAATTCTAGCTTCCTATCTTCGAGTGAACCTGTCCTGGACCAACTCTTGCGACCGTGGTTGGAAGGATGCCTGCTATCACCTGCAAATGGCGATCGTCACTGGAACTCGCCTACCTCCATCCTGTGAAGTGTCCTAAGGAAGGCTGCATCAGTGGATTCTGCATTTCTTCCCAGATAGGGATTGCATCTTGCATTTGAACCAGACTGGAGGAATCCTGAAACCCACATCTCCAGGTCCCCTCCCACTGGACCAAAGAGTGGAAGATCAAGACTCCATTGACCCCCAAACATGATCCATAACAACATCTGGGAAAATCAGAGTCAGGGGCGGGGGGTGGGGCGGGGTGTGAGGCGGGTCCTCATGGATCTCGGGGTTTGAACCAGGTAGAGCAATCTAACATAGGAACCTAGCAAAACCAGATCAGAATGATGTTATCTGGAAAACCGGCAAGAGGTGCAGGGTACGGTGATCTCAAGGAAATCAAGTAGGAAAAGAAGGTAACGGAGAACCAAACAGGGCATAATGCCAGTGCATTAGGAATTGCAGAAATCAGCCCTTCCCAGTATGAATACCCAGGAACTATCACTCCCATAATGCATTTAGGCCGCAGTCTAAAAAGCCCTGAATCCGAAAAATTCAAAAAGCATATTAGGATACCATTACCATACCATCGGGCCGGCAGGGCATTCACAACAGAAGGAAAACAGGAATGGCATGTGGGACAAAGTATGAAACAAGGCGGGCAGACCGAAGAAACGCTGAGGGACGAAGGCTGGAAAAGGGAGGGGTTCATTCAAAAGAGCAGGGAGGAATTGTCTTCCCCTGTGGAGGGGAGGGGTGAATGGACATTAAATGCTGCATGCGTAGACTCAAGGTTGCTTGCTATTTTTTCATCTAGGAGCAGAGCGAGACCAGAGAGGAGTGGACAGAGGACGCTACCGGATGGAGTTGGGCTTATTAAGTCTGGAGGAAAACCGGTATCGGAAAACTCCTTATGCGAGACCAAAGGAGAAAGCGGAACGAATTACAAGGAGCGGCGAAGGAACCTGAAAGGCTTTGTTGGTAACAAACGCATTGCAGAGGTCAGGAGCGGCATTTCAGTTATGGACAATTTATGAGCTTGCCTCCATCTCGTCACAGAGAAAGGGGCGGGAGGGAATTTTGCTTTCTGCCGAGCACATCCCGGGTCAAGCCGACGGGCAGCGGTCACGCCCTAAACATTTTGCAAGTTTGGTATTTGTCTTTTTGTTGTGATAGAATCCACGCAGGAGTGCTGATGCGTTGAACCAACATTTCAGGAAGCAGTGTCATCCATAATTAAGTGGAGAATTATCCTCTTCTTTTCTTTGGTTGTAAACTGACCTTAATCTTTATTGCCTGAATACATGTTCGTTACTTTCCACTGATTTATGTCTCCCGCATACTGAATAACAAGGGTAAGTAAACATCAGTGTGCCTGTTACCCCCTTACTCCAAAAGATAACATTGGGAAAAACTCCCTTTGTCTCCCGTTTCCCCGCCGCTCACCTTTGGTCATCAAACCGGGGGCAGGTATCCTACCCCTGGGTTAGCAGTGAGTTTGAAACTAATCACCACCACAAGCCCACTGCATAATTTGTAAAGACAACCCCTACCATTGAGAAACACTTTTGGCCCGACTCATTTTTGGGTCTGGACTTATATAGTTCGGATATTGTGCTTACGACTGGTTCCCATCATATTACTGCACTTGTATCACTTACCTGCATTGTTTGGTTGAATTATTTGATGAAGTATAATAAGTGAGCATGCTAGTGATTGAATGTGTGTATAATACAGTATTGTGTGACAGTAATACCTGCTAGATTCATTTTTCAGTACGAACTATAACTTTTTATAACCGTCTAAATTGAATTATTGCGTGGACTCATTGAAGACCTCTGGCCCCACTCACACTCTCCTGAGACTAAGCCGTGACTGCTCATGCACGTGCCTCGCAGAGCTCCCTGTTGATCATAACAAGGGTGGCCCCTTAAAATCTGTCCACCAGGCCAGACCCTCGAAATCCATCTTAACAGCTGATACTTTGGGCTTTTTTGTAATTGTCTATAACCCCTTTGTCTTCTTGCTTTCGCAACCATAGAATGTAAACTACATCCCTGTCTTCTAGATTACGTTATAGATCAATGTAACCCACTTAGTGTTTTTATACACTTAGTGTATACAAGTTTATGTAAGTCTTGCTATGGTACTTATTTGATAGTGTTTTTATCCTTGATGTAATACTTTAATAGTATATATTTGCCAGATCTCTTCCAGCCGACGCACTTGACTTTGCAGACATAATCACTGTAACCCATTTAGATTTACTAACTATATCAGAAACCTGGCTTAATGAAGCCTCAGGCCCAGCACCGTCCCTTACTGTCCCCGACAACTATTCCATTTGCAGAAGGATCAGACCTAATGCCAAAGGGGGAGGAGTGGCCACCATAGCTAAATCCTCCTTGAGTTGGTTGATGAGCGTGAGCAGTAACGGCAACGCATACAGGAACAGGCCGTCCCAGGGGGAACGAGAAATCATCGCCCATGCTCCTCGGCTGGGGGAACCTGCTGGCGAACCTCTGGCACTTAAGAGTTTGTCGCCGTCGTCAACAGGTCGAATTGGGGTTTGCCCCATCGCCGGAAGAGTTGATCCACTTAATCCTGGCGTAGTTCCCACTGGTGGCACGAGCGCAGCTCCCTGCTGAGTGAGTCGGCGGGGTGTTTTTTATCCCTGCTAGATGAAATGGCACCAGAAACATCTGGTTCCTCCCCGTTTCTGGATGTAGAACATTGTGGTGGTGTTGTCGGTGAAGATCCTCACCACCTTGCCCTTGAGGTACGGGAGGAATGACTTGTGGGCCCAGAACACCGCTCGGAGCTCCAGTATGTTGATGTGGAGCGGCCTCTCCTCCGGGAGCCACAGGCCTCTCGCGTAAAGATCTCCGGTGTGCGCTCCCCACCCACTTGATGGACCTCACTCTGGCCACGTCCGTGGCCAGCAGACGCTGTACCTTGCCCAGGATGGCCTGCGTTCTTTCCTCCGACGGCGAGGCCAATCGCGCCGCTGTATCGAGCTTGGCTCCCAGAAACAGCGCGACCTGCGACGGAACCAGGTGGGGTTGGGGAAGTTGATGGAGAATCCCAGGTCCGTGAGCAGCCGGACGGTCTTTGCTGTGTGTTCTACGGCGAGTTCCCTTGTCCCTGCTCGGATGAGCCAGTCATCTAGGTAGGGATAGACGTGGATCCCCTGCAGGCGCAGCCGTGCCGCCACTGGTGCTAGGCACTTGGTGAACACCCTGGGCGCCGACTTCAATCCGAACGGGAGGGCCTTGAACTGGTAGTGCCGCCATTGGACTACGAACCTGAGAAACTTTTGATGTCCTTTTAGGATGGGGATGTGGAAGTACGCATCCTCCAAATCCAATGACGATAGGAAGTCGCCTTCCTCCAGCTGGCCCAGCACGTGCTGGAGGGTGACCATCCGGAACTTCTGTGCCTTGATGTATTTGTTTAGCCGACGCAAGTCCAGGATGGGACGCCAACCTCCTGTCTTCTTTCTGACGAGGAAGTACCTTGAGTATACTCGAGCCTCTTTGGGATGAGCTTGATGGCTCCTTTCTTGAGCATCGCCCTTACCTCTAACAGTAGTTGAGGGACGTGGTTTTCCTTCCTGGCCACGGGAGGAATTTGGGGGCACTTCTTTAGAAATTCCTGAGTGTGCCCGTGGGCCAGGGCATCCAGCACCCAACGGTCGGTGGAGATGGACTTCCACACGCTGACGAACCTTGTCAGCCGGCCTCCCACCGGGGGTGCTTCGGTGGGGGCCCGACGCGACAGCCGGTTCAGTCTTGCTTGGAAGCGGCCTTGCCACCCTGGCCTCCCTGGCGACGACGGCGAGATCCACCAGACTTGCCTCGTCCTCTGTAGGCTTCTTGCGACGAGGAGCGGGCCGCCTGACGGTAGGTCGAGGAGCCGCCGCTGAATCACTTGGAGGCACCTTGCTTGCCTTCAGAGTTCTGAAAGGGCGGCCGCCGTTGCTGCAGAACTCCCAAGGCCCGAGCCGTCTCAGTGTCGGTCTTGATGGCCCACAGCGACTCATCCACAGTTTTTCCAAACAGATTGTTCCCGTCGAAGTGCATGTTCAAAACCTTGGCTTGCACGTCCTGTCGGAAATCCGTCGTCTTGAGCCACCCCCGCCATCGAAGGCAAACGCTGTTGCCCAACTGGCGGAAACCGGTGTCGGCAATGTCCGTGGCCACAGTTATGGCGTGGTCCGACGCCACCTCACTCTCCTGCAGGATCGCAAGGGCCTCTGCCCTCTTGTCATCTGGGATGAAGTCCAACAGGGGGGCGATCTTGTACCACAATTCCCTGTCGTAGCGGGCCATGATCGCTAGGGCGTTGGCTGCCTTAATCGTCGTTGCCGCCGACATGACTCGTCGTCCCACGGCGTCCAGCTTCTTTCCCTCGCCGTCCGGCGAGGAAGTTGAGGATGAAGCTGATGCCCCCCGCTTTCTTCTTGGCCGCCGCTGAGACGACCAAATCTGGTGTCGGCTGCGCCCTAAGGCACAACGGGGCGGCGTCGGGGACCCGGTACTTCTTCTCGTACCGGTCCCTCTTGGCAGGTGTCTTGGAGGGCAAGTCCCTCGTCCCAGATGTCATCCAGCAACGGCACCGAAAGGACCGTATTCCTTTTGGCCTCGCGCCGTTCTCGTCATTGCCACCCTCGCTCTCGTCGTCCCTCCGCCTCGGGATTCCTCCCGTGGGGCTGGGCCTCTCCAAATTCTCGGTTCAGTTCCTCCTCTAAGGTTGTGTCCGTGTCCGTAACGGCCACTGCCCCTCCCCTCTTTTTCCACCGGGGTCTTCACAGGGGTCTTCTCGATGGGCTTAAAAGAGGATTCCCTCCGCGGAGGCAGGGAAACTCTGGGCCCCAAGGTCGCCTCCACTGGGATAGCCTCCACAGGCTTTGCCAGGACCGCAGCGACTCCCTCGATAGAGGCCTTAGCCGGGTGAATCAAGGCCTTCACTACCTTGGGCGAGCTTGAGGCCTTCACCATAAGGGGAGGGTCACCGCCTCGCTCCCCCTCTGCCGGTTCCTCTGAGATCGACCGGGGCCTCTCCAGAAGCTTAGCCGGGTTCTCGGATTTCCTCTTCCCCGAGCCAGATTGTTGGCTCACGGTTGATGGCGTCGGTGAATGTGCGCCCTGCCTGGCAGCCGAGGAGCCTGACCGTTCGGCACGCCCGTTGCCCGCGGACTCGCGGTGCTTTGCCTTCTGTTGGGCCACCGTCGCCAGGGCACCCTCACAGGACTTAGAAGACCACTCTGACGACTTCTCACCTGCTGGGCTCTTGCCTTCCAGCCAATTGGAGAGATGGGTCCGGCGACCCCTCATCGTCCGATCCGACATGTTAAAGCAAAACACACAGTCCTTCTCCAAGTGCGTTTTGTCCTCGTGGAGGCAGTAAAGGCATTTCAAATGCTCGTCCTCCTTGAACACATTTTGAAGGTTGCATCCAGGGCAGATCCTGAACAGTTTGCCGGGAGTCGAGCTTCCCTTCTCCTGGGGCATGTTCTTCTTGTCTACGAGGCAGACCTCAAACCTCTGGAATTGGAAAAGTGCTTCTTGGATTCCTCCAAGAAGCACAACTCGACGAAAACTTCACCCTTGAGGGGCGTAGATAAATCCGAAACAGGTCCCCCATGATCGGAAGTAGAACCGTTGGAGCTTGGGTCTCGATTAAAACGAAAAATTAGATAAATCTCTTTGAAAAAACGCAGTAAAAGCTCGAGAGCTATAGCACGAGGACTCCCAACACTTGAGTGTGCGGTAAAAATCTGAGGATGGCTGCCAGGGGCGGGGCTTAGGGAGAGGGCAGTCATTGGCTGGGGGCAGTATGACCCAGAGACCAGTGATTGGTTACTACTAAGAAAGACAGATCAGAAACAGAACTGATACTGATTTTTTTCTTTACAGAGGATTTGCAGCCTGACGACGGGGAAAATTCATGAGCATGTGAATCCATGCCAGACCCCATTGCTGGAGAACTGTTCCTAATACTCAGAACTAGAAGCCCCTATCCCACCTCCAGAAAGCTGCAATAAAGACGCGGACTGGTGCGAGAGCATCTGTCACAACTTGATTGTGGACTCACCTGTTGAGGCTTTGTGAACTTTCTCTTTGCAGATTCTGGCTGTCTGCGTTTCTTGGAGGTGCGGGTCTCGTGGAGGTAAGGACGGGCTTCTGACGCCACTCTGACAGTAGTAATGGCCAGAAGCATGGAGTTCAGGGACGGTGCAAAGGCAACCGCGGAAGATCAGTCCTGGAAGGAGTATCAGGGGAGGCGGGGTGAAGCGGCCAAGGTCAAGGATCCGGAAGACTTCTGAGATCCTGGAGCAGAGGTAGCGGTCTAAGGCAACCGCGGGAGCAGTCCTGGAAGGAGTACCGTGGAGGCAGTGGAACACGCTGCGGTTAAGGATCCGGAAGACTTCGTATATCCTGGAGCGGAGGTAAGCGGTCTAATGGCAACCGCGGGAGCAGTCCTGCAAGGAGTACCGCGGGGGCACAGTGGAAACAAGGATAGTTTCTCTGAACAAGCACTGGGAAACAGCAATCAGACTAGGACTGTGAGTGCACTGACACGCGCCGAACCGCAGGGGCTGGGCGCTCATCTAACCTAGCTAGAAAACTACACCGCTGATCAGAGAGCGGCGTCCGCCATATTGGGAGGGAGTGGAAGGTATTCTGGCATGTCATTGTATGGACCAGGAGGTCCAAAGGGGGCGGTGGTGTGGTTTCATGACAACATCCAAAAAGCACCCCAAAACAAAATCAGCCACCTCCAATCTACAATCAAAGTCAAAAGGAGCAGCCTAGACAAATTACACAAACCCTAACCCCCCTATTCCAACTCCACTCTTCCTAAGGAGCTTCCCTAATGTGAATTCACTGAGTTCTGAAGATGATCAATAGCCTAAAACCTTCAAGACAACAAGGCGACCCTTGCCTTCCCACAGTCATCAAAGACTGCACACTCCAACTCGCTCCATTCATCACCAATCTCATCAATGCCTCATTCAAAAGCAACTCCGTCCCATCGGTCCTAAAAAAGCTTGGGTACTACACTTTTTTTTAAAAAACCACTCTGGACCCCAACATCCCCACTAACTACCGCCCGATAACCACGGTACAGTTTCTACAGAAAATTCCAGATCGGGTAGCGTATCTGCAAATTCAGAATTACTTGGAAACCAACACCCTCCTGGGGCTACGTCAGTCTGGCTTCCGTCCAAGACACGGGACAGAAAATGCATCATTGGATTTAAAAATACAAATGGACAATCTGAGGGACAATGGGAAACTAGCTGTGCTAGACCTCTCCGCTGCATTTGATCTGGTTGACCACAACATTCTATGTGAACACCTAACATCAGCAGCAAATTTCTCCCCTAACGCCACTCTCTGGATTTATTCCTTCCTCAGCGACAGAAATACAAAAGTCTTCTCCCCCAAAGTCAAAGACCCCCCCCCCACAACCAGTCACCTGTGGAGTGCCACAAGGATGCTGCGTGGTGCCCCCCCTTGTATAATATATTCACAAAGCCTCTTTTTGAGTGCCTCAACGACCCGGGTGTCATCTACACCAACTACGCAGATGACACCCAGGTCATCATACCCATCTCTGGAGACCATGACACCGACACAGCCACCCTCAATGCCATGTACTGACCTATCCAAGAATGTACGACACAGCAAGGGCTATGTTTAAATGACAATAAGACTGAGCTGCTTGTAATCAGCTCACAACACAAAATCGACAAACTTAATCACCTCTCCAAGTCTTTCATCCTAGATAGACACACCATCAAAGTCACTAACGAGGTAAAAATGCTGGTCTTCCACCTAGACTCCTCACTCAACCTCAACAAACAAGTAAATGCCACCACCTCAGCCACCGCACACACATGCAGACTCATTAGCGCTTGCAGAAAATTCCTCTCACCAGACAGATGTCTTACTCTAGCCAGAGCCTTAGTCCTTACATGCTTCGACTACTGCAACGCACTGTATGCCGGGACGAAAACACAGAATATCCAGAAGTTACAGGCCCTACAAAATAATGTCCTCACGGTGCGCTCACCATCCCCAGATCTGCACACATCTCAGCGACTAGACACCAACAACACTGGCTCCCAGTACAGGAACGCAACATGTTCAAATCACTCCCCCCTCACACAAAAATGTCTCCACCAGATGGTCTCCATAATTATGAATGCGGTAATTGAGGACTATGTTCAATGCATGAGCTTTTTAAATGGATTACAGTAATTATCCTGTCGAGACGCAACAGCGCAGCATTATACAGGTATCTGCCTAATTCTTGGATTTAATGTACAGCAATAGTTCTATTGTAAAGAACATTATGTATTGACAGGTGACGGGCTATTATATATATTTTTCATAATTAATATCTTTTTATAGGCAATTTGGAATTGGATTTCTTTACAATTTAGCTCCAAAACGTAATGGTAAGTGACAGCACCCAATTAGAAATCTAGCACAATGGTGCCTGGATGATTAGTATTTAAATTGTTGAGTGGTTTATTTATCGCGTCTATTACCTTTTGAATTTCATTTTATTTGAAGGACTTTGTGATCAACAAGAATACTCTAAGGTAATATTATTATCAATACCCAAGGGGCATGGTTGATGTGACAGACCGCCCAAATAGCTAAATGAATAGATAATATTTTATCTCTACTTATTTTTGAAACGCTGTCTTCATTTTATTTTCTATCTCTTGTATGTCTATGTCATTACATTTTTATGAATTGGATTGGCCATTACCTAAATGTTATGTGTCATTGTGTATTGTCTGCAATGGATTTGTTATCACTGCATATGATATTGTTTATTATGGAACAAGTTACTTACCTGTAACTGTTGTTCTCCAGCATGGGTCTGGCATGGATTCACATGCTCATGAATATTCCCCGTCGTCAGGCTGGGAATCCTCGGTAAAGAAAAAACCAGTATCAGTTTCGTTTCTGATCTGTCTTTCGTAGTAACAACCAATCACTGGTCTCTGATTCATACTGACCACAGCCAATGACTGCCCTCTACCTAAGCACCGCCTCTGGCAGCCATCTTCAGATTTGGAAGCACGTGAAGTGGCAGTATGACCAAGTGAAGAGCCGCAGAGGGGTAGGCGGGAGGGTTCGCATGTGAATCCATGCCAGACCCATGCTGGAGAACAACAGTTACAGGTAAGTAACTTGTTCCTTCTCCAGCATGGGGTCTGGCATGGATTCACATGCTCATGAATAAAGAATACATAGCAGTACACACATGCACAACCACGGGAGGTGGCAAAGGCTCAACATTAAGCATTGCATCAAACTCAACATTAAGCATCTTACCTCCTCACCAGGCTCACCTCAGGCGAACAGGTTGCGCAGCACTGCTTGGCCGACCCTGGACTCCTCCCTGGAATCCCGATCGACGCAGTAGAACTTCGTGAAGGTGTGCGTCGACCTCCACGTAGCAGCCCTGCATATGTCCAGCAGGGGCACACCAGAAAGGAACGCCGTGGTAGCTGCGATCGCTCTGGTGGAATGGGCTCTCGGACGGCCGGGCAGCGGTCGGTTTGCCAACCGATGACAGTACATGATACAGCCGGAGAGCCATCTGGAAATGGAAGCCTTCGAGAGAGCCTTCCCCTGATTGACAGGTCCAAAGTTCACAAAGAGTTGTGACGTCTTCCGAAAACACTTCGTGCGGTCCACGTAGAACTTCAGCGCTCTAGCCACATCCAGCAAGTCCTCTCAGCCGGCGACGAAGGCGACGGGAAGAATACAGGCAACACCAAGGGTTCGTTGAGATGGAAGTCCGACGGTACCTTGGGCATGAAGGAGGGGTGCGTCCTGAGCACCACCCTCGTGTCGTGAAAAGTCAAGTACGGGGCCTTGCAGGAAAGGGCCTGGATCTCTCCCACCCGTCGTGCGGAGGTGATGGCCACAAGAAACGCTGTCTTCCACGACAGAAACTTCAACGGGGCCGAGTGCAGAGGCTCGAACGGAGGTCCCATGAGCTTGGTCAGCACCACGTTGAGCTCCCACGCCGGGGCCGGAGCCTTCACCGGCGGGAACGATCTGAACAGTCCCTTCATGAACTCTTTCACCAGACGATGAGACCACAAGGACGTCCGTCCCGTGGTCCTGGTGTATCGGGAGATCGCAGCCAGATGAATCTTGATGGACGCGTGTGCCAGTCCAGCTTTGGCCAGCGTCAGCAGGTACGGCAGAACTTGGGGAGCCGTAATCCGTAGAGGGTTAATCTTCTGTGCGTGGCACCAGACAGAGAACCTCTTCCATTTGTGTCCGTAGCATTTAAGAGTCGAGGACGCCCTGGCCTTTGCAAGAACCTCTCTGCAGTCGGCCGGTATGTCGTATCCTCCAAACTCTAGCGCTGCAGGAGCCAGGCCTGCAAGTTCAGCGATTTCGGGTCCTGGCGGAGGATGGCGCCTCCTTCCCTGGAGAGCAGATCTGCGTCCACCGGCAGCTTGATTGTCGGGGACGCTGAAAAATCCAGAAGGTCCGGGAACCATATCTGCCTCGGCCACGCAGGTGCGACGAGGATCATCCTGCACCGTGACCTCTTGAGCTGGTTGACGAGCCGGATTAGCAGTGGCAAAGGAGGGAACGCGTAGCGGAACAGGCCCTCCCAGGGGAACGAGAAAGCATCGCCCATGCTCCTCGCCTGGGGAAACCTGCTGGCGAACCTCCGGCACTTGGAGTTCGTCGCCGTCGCGAACAGGTCGATCTGGGGAGTGCCCCACCGTCAGAAGAGGCGATCCACTAGATCCTGCCGTAGTTCCCACTCGTGGCACGAGCGCAGCTCCCTGCTGAGTGAGTGGGCGATGGTGTTTTTTATCCCTGCCAGATGAAACGGCACCAGAAACATCCCTTGGGCGACTGCCCAATGCCACAGGTCCTGCGCCTCCTTGGACAGTGCTGGGGACCTGGTTCCGCCCTGTTTTCTGATGTAAAACATGGTGGTGGTGTTGTCGGTGAAGATCCTCACCACCTTGCCCTTGAGGGACGGAAGGAAGGACCTGAGGGCCCAAAACACTGCACGGAGCTCCAGGACGTTGATATGTAAAGATTTCTCCGTCGGGAGCCAAAGGCCCCTTGCGTGTAGATTTTCGGTGTGCGCTCCCCACCCTTCCAGGGAGGCATCCGTGGTCACTGTCTCCTGGTGGGCTGGGGTCTGGAAGTCCATGCCCGCCGTCAGATGCGCGCGGGTGTCCCACCACCGGATCGCTCGTCGGAAACTCTCGTCGAGTGTGATCCTTTCCTCGAAGCTGCCCGTCGTTTGGATCCAGCGCGCGTCCAGGAACTCCTGCAACGGGCGCATCCGGAGCCTGCACATGGGAATGAGGTAGATGCAGGAAGACATCATTCCGAGGAGGGACTTGATGGACCTCACCTTGGCCGCGTCGGCCACCAACATCCGTTGCACCTTGCCCAGGATGGTCCTGGTCCTCTCCTCCGACGGGGAGGCCAGAAGGGACACTGTGTTGAGCCTCGCTCCCAGAAACAGAGCGTCTTGCGCGGGTACCAGGTGGGATTTGGCGTAGTTCACGGAGAATCCCAGGTACGTGAGAAGTTGGACGGTCCTTGCCGTGTGAACCACGGCGAGCTCCCTCGTCTTGGCTCGGATGAGCCAGTCGTCCAGGTAGGGGTAGACGTGGATCCCCTCGCGGCGCAGCTGCGCCGCCACTGGTGCGAGGCACTTGGTGAACACCCTGGGTGCCGACCGTAGACCGAAGGGGAGGGCTTTGAACTGGTAATGACGCCCTTGGACCACAAACCTGAGGAATTTTCGGTGCCCCTTTAGGATGGGAATATGGAAGTAGGCATCCTCCAAATCCAACGACGACAGGAAGTCTCCTTCCTCCAGCTGACCCAGGACGTGCTGGAGGGTGACCATCCGAAACTTTTGCGCCTTGATGAACTTGTTCAGACGTCGCAGGTCCAGGATGGGGCGCCATCCCCCCGTCGTCTTCTTCACGAGGAAGTATCTCGAGTACACTCCGGAGCCCCGAAGCCTCTTTGGGACGAGTTCGATGGCGCCCTTCCTGAGCATCGCCTTTACCTCCAGGAGAAGTTGAGGGACGTGAAGTTCTTTCCTGGCCACGGGGGCGACGCGTGGACACCTTCTTTGAAACTCGAGCGCGTGGCCCCGGGCCAAGGCGTCCAGCACCCAACGGTCGGTGGAGATGGACTCCCACACGCTGACGAAGCTCGCCAGCCGGCCTCCCACCGGGGTGCTTCGGTGGGGGCCCGACCCCACGGTCGGTTCAATCCTGCTTGGACGAGGCTTTGCCGCCTCGACCTCCTTGGCGACGACGGCGGAGTCCGCCAGACTTGCCTCGTCCTCTGTAGGCCTCCTGAGACGACGAGCGGGCCGCTTGACGGTAGGTGGAGAAACCGCCGCCGGAACCTTTGGAGGCGCCCTTGCCTCCGCTGCTCCGAAAGGGCGTCCGTCGTTGCTGCAGAACTCCCAGGGCCCGGGCCGTCTCAGTGTCCGCTTTAATGGCCTGAAGGGAATCGTCCACTGTTTTGCCAAACAGGTTGTTCTCATCGAAGGGCATGTCCAGGACTCTGGTCTGAACGTCTTGACGGAAGTCCGTAGCCTTGAGCCATCCACGCCGCCTAAGGCAAACGCCGTTGCCCAACTGGCGGAACCCAGTGTCGGCTATGTCCGTCGCAACGGTAATGGCGTGGTCCGAAGCCCCCTCACCTTCCTGCAGGATCTCCAGGGCCTCTGTCCTCTTGTCGTCCGGCAGGAAGTCCAGCAGGGGAGCCAGTTTGTACCAGAGCTCCCTGTCGTAGCGGGCCACGATAGCCAAGGCGCTGGACGCTTTAATCGTCGTCGCTGCCGACGAGATGACTCTGCGTCCCATAGCGTCCAATTTCTTTCCCTCACCGTCCGGTGGGGAAGTCGATGTGGAGGCCGCACCCCCCCCGCTTTCTTCCTGGCCGCCGCGGAGACGACGGAGTCCGGGGTAGGCTGTGCCCGGAGGCACAGGGGGGCCGTGTCCGGGACCCGGTACTTCTTCTCGTACCGGTCTCTTCTAGCTGGTGTCGTGGAAGGGTTCTTGAGGAGGGTGAGGCCCTCATCCCAAATGTCGTCCAATAGAGGCACTGAGAGGACCGTCTTCCTCTTGGCCTCGCGCCGCTGATAAAGGAAACCTTCCTTCTTCTTCTCCTCAGGGCAGAGTTGAAAAAGCTCGGATGCCCTGGAGATCATGGAGTGGAACGATCCAATCTCGTCGGGCGGAGAAGCCCTGGTGGGAGGCGACGACGGTACATCCTCGTCGTATACCTCGTCGTCCGTACCCGTCGCTGCCGTGTCAGTCCCTGTATCATCCCCTCGGGTGGACGGGGAGGAGGGATGGAAGGGGCGCGACGGCTGAAAAGGAGGCGGAGGGTGGATCCTTCTTTTCTTGGTAGGGGGAACACCAGAAGGTCCCGGTTCTGGGTCCCCCGACGGGAGAGGTTCCGTCGGCAACGGTAGTCTCGTCCTTATCTCTGAGCATAAGGACTGTATAGCCAACAAAATGGCCGCCGAGTTGTCTCGCGGCGCTGGCAGAGGGGAATCCGACGGGCGATCAGGGACCCCGTCGGTACCCTCGACGATGTCGTCACCTGCGTCGGGATCCATCCCGACGGGTCGGTCTTCTTCCACGCCGAGGCCGTGGCTTAAGACTTCGACCAGCTCCTCCTCCGAGGTTGAGGCCGAATCTACGACGACGCCCTGCCCCCCCTTTTTCTTCCCCACGGGGGATTTCACGGGGGTCCTATCGATGGGCACAAAAGATGACTCCCTCCGAGGTGGCAGGGAGACTCTGAGCCCCGAGGTCGCCACCACTGGTGTAGCCTGCACAGGCTGAGCCAGGGCCGCCGCGACAGTTTCGATAGAGGGCTTGGCCGGATGGATTAAGGCTTTCACCACCTTAGGTGCGCTCACCGCCTTATCCTTGAGGGGGGGGGGGACACCGCCTCGCTCCCCCTCCGATGGGGCCTTCGAGCTCGACCGGGGCCTCTCCAGGAGCTTCGCCGGGTGCTCGGCCTTCCTCTTACCCGACCCAGAGCGTTGGCCGTTGGTTCGTGGTTGATGGTGCCGGGGAGGGTGCGCCCTGCCTGGCGACCGTAGAGCCCGACCGTTCGGCGCTCCCGGTGCCAGCGGACTCGCGGTGCTTGGCCTTATGTTGGACCCCCGTCGCCGGGGCGTCCTCAAAGGACTTAGAAGACCGCTCAGATTTCTTCTTCTTCTTCTCGCCGGACGGGCTCTTCCCTTCTAGCCAGTTGGCGAGACGTTGATGGCGGTCCTTCATGGTCCGCTCCGACATGTTGCCGCAAAACGCACAGTCCTTCTCCACGTGCGTCTTGTCCTCATGTAGGCAGTAGAGACAAAAGGAGTGTTCGTCCTCCTTGAAGACGTTCTGCAGCTGGCATCCAGGGCAGACCCTGAACAGCTTTCCGGGCGTCGAGCTTCCCTTCTCCTGGGCCATGACCGGGCCTGAGAAACTCCTGGAGTCCTCCAAAAGCGTAGCTCGACGAATCTTCACCCTTGAGGGGCGCAGACGAATCCGACACGGGTCCCCGTTGATCGGATAGTGAGTCGGTGGAGCTAGAGGCTCTTTTGACCGAAAAAACGTGAAAAAATAGCACTAACGCTCGAGAGCAATAGCACGAGGATCCCAACACATGAACGTGCGGTAAAAATCTGAAGATGGCTGCCAGAGGCGGTGCTTAGGTAGAGGGCAGTCATTGGCTGTGGTCAGTATGACGCAGAGACCAGTGATTGGTTGTTACTACGAAAGACAGATCAGAAACGAAACTGATACTGGTTTTTTCTTTACCGAGGATTCCCAGCCTGACGACGGGGAATATTCATGAGCATGTGAATCCATGCCAGACCCCATGCTGGAGAAACATTATCACGTTTGGATTTGTTTGATTTGGCCTATGGCATCCTTTGTTGAACTTTGGGCTTGTGCCTCTCTCCATGATATATTGGTTAACTTATGTTAATAATTAATTTGTAGATGCTATAATCAATTAATTTAGCCTCAGAAGAAGAGCCTTTAGCTCGAAACACGCATCATGCTGATCTTGGAATGAATAAATATTTCATGCACCTATGCATGAAACTTTATAGTGATTGGCGCAGTGCGATTGTATATGTTTTCTAATACATTAGTCCTTCTGTGGAGTAATTGGCATAATACCCACGCCATATAATCACCCGCTGGCCTCTCAACACCCAAACATTTTTTTCTTGTGTGCAACCGCTTGGGTTTCCTTGTCTTTTTGCCACTGTTTTCTTTGAATCTCCACCAGAGGGCCTCTGCCTACCTGTCCAACAGCTTCACGCTGACACAACGCTCTAGACCCACCTGAACTATCAGCACCACCTAGCCATTCCCAGATTCAGGCTCCAAAAGGCAGACAGCAGCTGCAGCTTTCCTACGTTCGCCAGCAAACTCTGGAACTCACTGCCCCTCCCACTCAGAGCCCAAGACTACTTCTGTATCTTCAGGAAACCACTCAAAATGCACCTCTTCACCCAAAGCCTAAGCAAACAAGCACCCCCTTTCACCTAGCTTGCCACCACCCCCTCCTGCTCCTACCGGTAATAGAAAACATATGTTATTATACTCACGCCATCTATTTGTAATGCTATGCCATTATCTTCACTGTGTCTGTCTTGTACTTGCTTTGTAACTGTAATCTCTATACTCTGTAAAAAAGCACCCAGATGCCTTCGGGCTTGGCGAGCTATATAAGCTTCAAAATAAATAAATAGTTTTTCAGTATATTCGTAGTGAGTCTTTCTGTATTGCCTGTGTGGGGCAAATTTTACTTCAGCATCAGCCCATCTGCTCAGCAACACTACCAATTTTGAAAGTTGGCAAGAGCCTACGGGTCACACCATTTCAACAAGGCTATGTCGTCCTAAAGCACTGACTAGAAGACTGTGGAAAAACTCCCTAACAATAAGAACAGAAAATCAAACAGTCTCATCTCTAAAATACTGGTTATGATTTAAAACATTTGATCACAAATTGGATTGCAACATTGACTCATAAAAATAATTCTAGCGATATTGTTTACAGGGACACAAGCTCTTTAAAAATAACTAAATATGACTTTTCATGAATTCTCCGTTTGATCTTGCTTTCCATACCCTAATATCAGCTTCTATCCGTAAACAGTAGGGTTGGTTTTGGTACTGCTGAATTTCCCCAGTAATTTCAGCCACTTTTCTTCTTTTACTGAAATTGATCAGTTCTTTCCCTGGTCTTTTAAGAAAGTCAGGATTCCCTTCTTCAGTCTTCAGAATATTTGTTAAATATATTCCTGTTAAAGGACAAAGAAAATGAAAATCGTTATTGTACTACCTAGAGCAAGAACAACGAGGCATCTGTAAAGCAGCCTTAAACAAGAGAACCAGACTCAATTCATCAGATGGTAGGAAACTCATTTCAAATAGTCTCAAAACATGCTACAAAGAGTGGCATTAGAAGATGAAAAAAAGACAATCTGATCATTCTGATAAAATTGTAGTTCGGGAAATTCCCTTTCACATCAAGTGCAGTGTTGTTGCACTTTCCAAATTTAAGATAAGGGTTGGATTTGAAAGAAGATTGCTGAAAATGATCCTCGATACACCAGATCACTCAAACATCTTCATGGACTATTTATGTATAAGATTAGGATACACACATATTGCTATTTGGGCAATCAAGAAGAAACGTTTTATGAGAATAATAGAAGAACAGAAACTGGATGTGTTTGGCAAGAGGATGCAAATGAGTATGCATTCCGAATTGTCCTTTCCTTTGCATCCAATTCCAAAACAACACCTCAATCAAACTGCATATTTTTTTCATATTCACTCTGGTTATCTTCATTACCTAGTGGTAATTATTTACAAACTGTATATGCATAATTTATTATACTCTACCTTAACTTGATCTACCATTTTAAGCAACCAGTCGACTCTTAATATACTGACTACAGAGCACAGATGTTTCATTAATGTTTACTATATCAAAACAGTTAGTATGCTCCTGGCAATATCACCCATCGTTAAATGTGCATGTTTCTAGCAAAATACTTGCTAAATGTGATGTCCTTCTGAAGATCTATGCAGTGTTGAAGCATATAAAATTAACATTTCCAAATGTTCAGAACAAACTTTTTGAGTTCTGTTTAAACCTCAAAGAAATGTGACCAACCATGAGTGACGCACAGTCGACTGTCATTTAATTTACTATCTCAGTTCTGCATCACCAGTACGTTTGAGTAAGCATCTGCAATTCTCATATTTGGAGGCCTGACCTTTATTACCACAGAAATACTTTTTAAGGGAGGTGCAGGACTACAATTAAAGAGTTCACTCATGCACATTTTAGCCAATGATTGTAGTGATTGTATTGGTTACCAACATAATATATTAAACGAACGGCACAGTAGAAGGAAAAATAGGAAGATGTTTGTTGATAATTGCATACTAAATTAAGCAAAGGGAAAAACACAGAGCAAAAGAAATACAAGAGCTAGGAAATATTAGCTTTAAGCTTGGTCGTATCGGTGAGCAGCAGGGCTGGGGTGGGAGACACAGTGATGAGATACAGCTCCACTATACATAGACACTAGTGTCACCTAAATAAGATATACTATGCTGTATTGATGGCTTGTACAACATTGCACACTTCCCCCTACTGCATCTCGAATCTCCACATGGTGAAAGCATTCTGGTTGCTCCATATGTAAATTCAGCAGGAACAGATTGAGTGATTTATTGCAAATTAGCTGTATAAGCACTCACTTAGCTAGGTCATTTCAGGGGGATAACTTGGTGGGCATTTGGAAAGCAAATAGTTACATTATCTTTTTATACATAGGGTCTTATAAATCACAACGGTAGATATGGAGCAAGTATGTACTGAACCATAAGCAGGTAAATCGAGGAAAGTGCATATTCATTTAAGAGTGTGTGTAGGGGGAAAGGATCTGAGTAAAGGGTGTGGGTGAAGTTAAGAAAGGGGGCACATGTAAAGTCACTGGATAAGTGTAGGATCCAGTAAAAAAAAAAAAAAAGTACTGAATTTGTTTTTTTTATATCACTTCATGCTAGACTCCACCCTCCAAGCATAGGACCCTGGGTAGATATCGAACCCAAACTGTTCAGAGTAGTCTTTATCCAAGACGAGCGTGTTGCTCCCGACTACCCTCCTATTCCTTGAAGACGTTTTTTAAAGAGCTTTCTAAACCTCATGCACACCACAGTGTTGTGTCCTGGTGTTGAACCCGACAGATAATCACTGCAACAGAAAACAAGTGGGATTAAAAGAAGGCCAAATGGCCCTTTTCCCAAATCTTTGACCTGGGAAAAGAGCCATGTGCTAAGTTTGCACGTAAAAAACTGCAAGAGTGGGAGAAGATATCAAAGAAAAGGGACGGAATATATAAAAAAATCCATCAACAATTGGAATTGGAGTAGTGGGGAAGACAGCCTTACTATGGTGCAATGGAGGTATATTCTTCCAGATACCTGGGTTTATGGTTCAGAGATCAAGTTGATCGAGTATCGAGTTGACTCTGGGACGTAATGTATTTTGTCTAGTAGCAAGGAGATGGCCTTTACGCGATGCAGTATTTTTATAACATGATAGAGGCTAGTAAGGGCAGTCAGCGTAGATTAATTGGTGCTCATATTTCCGGAGAGCCTTCATCAGTCTAGTAGTTGTATGCAATGCTCCTTTCAAGGGGAATCTGTGGTCAACAGAAATCCCCATTAGCATAGCATTGCCTCCATCTAGTTGGGATAGAACCAGTGCTTGAACATAGGTTATGAAGTCAGAGTTAGTGCAGAGTCACTGGATCTGTGAGGAGTGTGGACACTGCTTTTCTCGATTGGATTTTTGCTGCCTGAACCCGAGTACCTCTTCCATGTCCATCAAGAGAAGGCGGTCCCAGGACTCTTAAGCACTTGGACCCGTGAAGCGGAGCGGAGACGGTGCTGAGTCTCTGGAGTCCCTGGAGACCGGGAAAAGCTTTTGAGAAAAGCATCCTGGCGAGGACGCCAGAAAACAACAAACAGGTAAACCACACACAGAGTAAATTAGCATATCAAACTGAAATTGCTGCTGCATGGGGACTGCAGGATTATTCCTTTGACCCACGTGGCCGCCCTATCCTCACTTTAACTTCACATTGCAGAATGCAAAAACACCATGGACCGTGCTCATTTAAACCGTGTAGCAAACCCCGCCTCACGCACTCGTAGTCGAACCAAAGGAAACCCGATGGACTCTGAGGGAGAGGGTTCCTTAAACCCGTCCATGAATAACCATGCAAGAGGGTTTAACATCGAACAACCCAAGTCCTGCATAAAAAAAAGTGTGAACCTCATGAATTCATCTATTTCTATCTATGAAAACAGTGGTGAAAATAGCAGAAATAGCGGAACAGAAGAAATAGAAGCCTTTGCCTCGCGTGTGAACTTCCAAGACCATGTTGAGGCAAGGGTCATGCTTGACACGGAAGGTATAAAACCAAACTCTCCCGCTACAAATGACCAAGACACACAGTTTACAATATCCCCTGTGAACCTTCTGCCCCGCCCCCCAATGAGTGCCGTTCCTACCAGCACCTCTACAACTTACCGTGAGACTGGAGAGATCCGAACTCCAGCTGGGACACCGATGCTAGCAATCGCGATGGGAGTGGCGGCGCCCTGTGGGTCGCATGCGCAAAGGGACGGAGTTGCAGAGGCCGGGGAGGAGCGACTGAGCGGCTCGATGAGGGCCCCACCGGAGATGGAGCTCGAAATGATTGGAGCGAGCGCTGCGGTTTTGCAGTTATCACCCCAGGAAGACGACAATGAAATACTACAAGGTCTAGATTTGCCACAAATGGAATCACCTTTATATGTTGACGCAGTCTGCGAATTCACAGACAGCCCTTTGGATAAACCATCACGAAATGAAAACAATGTAAATAACCAAGAGGAAAATGAAATGAAGGGCCAGCTGCTAAATGAAGCAACAAATACCCCAAACCTGTTAAATGTGCTGTTAAAAAATTCTAGCCCAATGAATCGGCTGGTACAGTCTGAGACAGGACACAAGGAAACAGTTGGCTCTGTAACAGATATAGCCTCTGAATCTTTTCAAAGAGATAGAAAAAATGGTGCCTCTAAATCCGACCGAGCAAATGGCACAAGACCTCAATACCCAAAACTGAATGAAGTACGCCAAAAGCAGCGAAATAAATCTATGCCGGACTTGAAGTCTACAAGATGGCATTTTATGCCAAAGGACAAATTCACGATAGACTCTAGAAAGTCCTTTGAAAAACATAAGGCGGTGACTTTAGTGCAAGCAGAAAACACTTGGCGTGAGGTCTCATATAAAGAGATACTGACAGCCTCTGGTAAATGCAACCTAATGATAGGTGACATAATTGACAATCAAGTGGCAGAAAGCCAATCATCACCAACAGTACATAATTCAGACAGAGAAAAAAAAATCACAAAGAAGCCCTATTGTCACAAAAGGAAACAACTGTGGGCGAAATAAACAAAATAAGAAAGGAAACTCCCACTATACTAGACATAGTAGCGGACAAAGAAGAAATAAGGATACCTAAAAAAGCACTTCAATCAAAAAATGAGCCTTTAATAGGTAGAAAAGAAAAGTGGCATACAGAAGAAGTTGATCCAAATAAATCAACAACACAAATGGAACCAGGAAAAAAACAAAAGATTACTAAAGCTGGACCAACTGAGGAAGAAACTGGAAAAAAAGCCACATCAGAAAAATGGTAGTCTGCTCAAGGACAGCAAACAGAAGCCGTTAAGGAATTTGCTTCATCAAGAGAGGAAGAACTAGAAAGCTCAGACTTTCAAAAACATTACTCCGAGTAAGAAGAACAATAGCGTTCTAAGGAAAAAACAACATAGAAGAAGAAGACAACAAAGACCAAATAAAAAAACAGAACAACAAGATCTCCCTGACATAGCAGAACAATTTGTGAATTTACAAGCCGCCGTGGGTTCCATGATATCAATTATGTTGGCTCGCTTCCTCAAACTATATGAGGCCCTACATGAAAACTATTGGGACCAAACTACACTGCTTGCTCTCATGCAGTCAAAACTAATATATATTGAAACCTATTTAAAGGCAACCAAAGAACAGAGGAATAGATAGAAAAACTGAAAACATATTTGCTAAAACACTGGCTGACCTTATGGAGGAAGCCAGCCAAGACAAACGTGCAGTTTTTCACAACTTTAATGAAATAACATATTAAAAGCTAACCTCACAAGAACTACACAAAAAGAGATTCAAAATCAAGAAAGAAATACAAATAGTGAAAATCAGTGCCAAAGTGAATCTGATAAAAATGTGCATAATCCAGTTCAGCCAAACTCTGCATCCGGTAATAAAGACAAAGATCTCAGGAAAGAACAAACATCGAGGAGAAATATTCCCGAGACTGGAAATAATGCAACTGCTCATTTAGATGAAGATGGGGCCCCTAAAAGAGCCACACCGCCTATAATACTTCCTAACCGATTAATAAAGATCAACAATGCCATCCTTCAATCACGACAGCACCTTTTGTAGCCAAGAACGCCCAAGAGAAAGGAAGACTTGAGGAAAATTTTGGTTTAAAACCAAGGCAAGCCAAAGATACCATTTTTGAGACAGAAAAGCCTGCCGTGGAACAAATTGGAAAAGATATGGGAGCAAGCAAAAAATCTTCGAGCATACAAACAAAAAAAAACAAAAAACCAACCGTAGTGTAAAACAACACCAAACTATGGAACGTGAAAATTCATATGCAATATAAAACCGATCGGTGACCGGCTATTTCTGAACAGTCAATTTTCGCAGATTAGCCAGACACAAAGTAACGAGGAGGAACACAGTGAAGATATTGAACCTATAAAACAAAGTCAGCATAATAAACATGAGATTTCAGTGACAAGTGGGAAAGAAGATGACTCCCTATTGTACTTGTCGACACAGGAAGATGAGTCTTATTGAAGTCGATGCTGAGACCCTACAAAATACGGCACCTAGAGAGGAGCAGAGAGAGCCACCGGTTGAACCGAAGAACCAAGTACACTTCACAACTCTACAATCTAAATGGGAATTCTTGGAAGCGAAGCAAATAAATGAGAGAAAATCACAAAAAGTTCTCTCGGCAATGTTAAAAAACTCCGGATCAGAACATCCACATAAAGATTCTCATACAACAGAATGGTATAACAAACA
Organism: Ambystoma mexicanum; assembly: GCF_040938575.1. Taxonomy (NCBI): domain Eukaryota; kingdom Metazoa; phylum Chordata; class Amphibia; order Caudata; family Ambystomatidae; genus Ambystoma; species Ambystoma mexicanum. Next base: position 216,235,523 of record NC_090940.1, read on the forward strand.
TATGTCTAAAATCTCATACAAGAAAAAGAGCCCCCATAAAACTACAAAATGGGAAAAGGAAAAAAATGCCCCAGAAGTTTACAAGATAAAGCTAGAACTTATCTTAAAAGCCAAAGACGGTATCACCTTAAAACGCTCAAATGTAATGAGATTACTACACTTAATAACACAATTGCGTGTGATAGAGCCAAAGGACATCAAAATAGTTTCTTTCCAAAATGAGAGAGAAACCGATTCTATATGTTTCCACTTTTTTTTCGAAGGTGGTCACAAATCTGATTTTTATCAGTTGTGGAAGAACTGCGAATTCTGGGTTTTGATGTTACGACCGCCGAAAATGTAAAGATGACGCCAACTCATAGAACACCAAAAAAAAAAAAAATGGATACGGAAATAATGGAAAAACTGGACACATATGAAGTATAAGAAGACCTAAGACCGATTAGGTTCTCCCCGACAGTTTTGTGAGGACCAAATGCATTACGCATCCTTGTCAAAGGAGACCCTAACACTGCGTGTCATCAAGGAGACTGTCAACAAACGAAGAAAACTCTAAAATTGATGAAAACTCCTCTTGGGAATGGCTAGCTTAATCTATGGAAGGCTCAAGAAAGAAATAGAGCGAAACAGGGAGGACCCAAGAGGACTTTAGGATAACCTCATGGAACACCAGATGTTATAAACACCTGCTTGTTAACATAAACAGAGACCTAATGAAAGCAGAAGTCATGTGTCTGCAGGAATGCTGGCTGTTAGATACACCAGTAATAGATGGCCACTCTTGCTCCCTGAACAAAGCCTATAAAGGAAAAACTGGTCGTCTTTCAGCAGGACTTCTGACGATTGTAAAAAACACTTTAAACTCAAGTATGATACGCTTATTAGCGCCTTCACCTCTTATACAAATACTAATCTTCCAAGACGGAAAAGCAAATACCAAAGATGAAGGAATTAAAGCAATATTTAATGTATATTGGAACAGCCAAGCGAAAGACGGCGATACATTCGTACAATTAGTCATGAAGAACATAGATGATCTTAGAGCTGAATTTGGAAATCTGCAAATCATTCTTTGTGGAGATTTAAACATCGATTGCCTAGATACAAAAACCCAAAAGAAAAACACACAAAAGAATCCACAAAAAGAATCACGATCATTGAGATGGATGGATGAAATGGGAATCAGAGACCTCAATTTAGTGAATGGCAATGTAGATGGTAATCGCCCTGGTGGAAAAACATGGAATGCCTATAATGCTAGTGCAACACTTGATTACTTCTTCGTAGACATGGTCACCTTTCAAAACATGAAGTCTCTAAAAATAAGAGAATCCACCAAAAGTGACCTCAAACAGCTAATTCTATCCTACAGAGACCTAGTCACTGATAAAGGGAGTAATCAATTGAAAGCTCGGGTAAAATGGACTTATAATGTAAGTGCCAATAATGGCCTGAATCGCCTGAAAATAACAAACAAACGGATCCCCCAGCTAAGAATAGCTATAGAGCACTGGATAGCGACCCCTTCCCTGGGGATAGAATACGAATCTTGCCTTTCGTTATTCAGAGAAAATGGCAAAGAACATCGGGACAAAAAAACGCATGCACACCATTTCGATTTAAAAACAGCAAACAAGAAAAAACAACTAGCAAAAGATCTACGCAACCTAAAAAACTAAAGAGCGATACAATAGAACTAGAGAGTAAGCGCCTGAAAGCAACTTTTCGTAACTGGGCGAAAGCTCACAGAGCTCAATTATACCAACAGGACTCAGATCACATGATGATGACTATAGAAAATAAAAATGCAAAAGCGTTTGGGTCACTAATAGATAAACAAGCATCTTTGGGAAATGAACTAATAAATCCCATAGAAGAAAGTCAATGGCTGGAGCACTTTAGAGAAATCTATACTCAGAGCAGAAACTACAAATACCTTCACAAGAGATGAAATCGTGGGAAAAAAACTTCACGAAAATCATAATATTGGATTTAATCAAGAAAGCTAGCAATTCCAGAGCACGGGACTGGATAGCCTCTCAAATTTCATGTTAAAACAAAACCCTATACTATGGGCCAATCTTTGTGACGACCTTTCAGAAGAATTGGCACAAGGATGAAAATACTGGTCTCTTGGGGGGAAAGCTGTGGTAATCCCGGTGTTCAAAAAGGGAGATCGAATGAAACCGGGAACCTATCGTCCAATATCTCTCCTAGATGTGCTTGGAAAGCTATATGCTAGCATCCGACCTAAAAGACTAAATTAATGGTTAACAAAGACCGGAAATGGTGACCCAAGACAGACGGGTTTTGTTACGAATGTAGATTGTGGGCTAAATTTATTAACACTTAACTTACTAAAAATGAAAACAGTGAAAGAAAACAAGAAACTATACGTCGCCTTCGACAGGGTTGACCATGAAATTCTTTGGTACAAGCTGAAGAAAAAAGGATGTCCACAAAATCTACTTGCAGCCATTATCGCCTTGTATCCCAATACAAGTCTACAGATTAGGCTAGACCTAAAAGGGTCTCTGAGTAACTCTCTATCTACAGATAGAGGTCTAAAACAGGGCTGTCCTTTAGTGGCAATCCTGTACAACTTTTACATATCTGATCTCAAAGAATGGATAGAACCAGCAAGAGCTTGCCACCCACGCATGAGCGGAAACATCTTAGGGCACCTTTTATATGCAGACGACCTAATACTTCTTGATCTGACTGCAATAGGCTTGCAACATAAACTGAATGCACTACAACACTATGTGGACGAAAACAAAACAAATAAACGCTGACAAAACTGAAATTCTAATTCTTGAAAAAGGGCATAAGGAACACCAAAAAAAGTTCACATGGACATTACAACAGACGGCGATTAAAGTGAAGAAGTGCATAAAATATCTAGGCGCAATGATAAGCGATGACAGTGCAGAAAAAACACGGATTTCAGCCTTGGAACTTAAAATGGACCAGCTCATAGCCCAAGCCCTACTAGTGAAAAAAAGATATGGGAAATTCTCATTACAACCCGTGGTAGAATTACAAATACGAAGTGATCCGGGTGATATCATACGCAAGTGACACATGCCTAGGAATGCCATTAGAAGTATGGGATAAATTAGATCTTTTAATGTTCTGTACTGAACTAATTGGTGAAAGAGAAATACCTCCAGAACATCTTAGCCCCCAACTTGCGGTCAAGACTCTGATAAATGGTGGCAAGCCTTATATGATGAATTGAAAAAAAAAACTGCAAGAGGACTTGGCATATACTTGGAAACTATGATAAAAAGAATAACAAACATGGAGAGGGACCAGGACAAACCTGAGCTGAACACATAGTTTGGAAAGGGCCCCTGAAGGATAACCAAAGAAATAAGAGTAAAAAAAGGACAATGATTATCTCCCGTCAAAACCTGTGTTCGGCTACGTAGGAAACTGACTTAAATGAAGCTTTGTAACGGCTAAGCAAAAAGTTATGTATTAATTTACGCTACAATGCTTAATAATTATTTAAAAAAATAGGTTATGAAGTTCGCTTTTGGGAGGTATGGTTTTATTTTGAAATGGGCAAGTTGCTAGCAAGTTATCGTAGTCTTCATGGCAACATGGGCCTTTAAAGAGAGCTCATGGTTCATGAGGAAGCAGAGTTGTGTGGTTTGATACATAGGGCTGAATATGTCCAACTTCATGTTGTTGTGCCATTCCCTTATCTGTGCTCATCTGGACAGTTCTAGCTAACTGGATATTCTCATCCTGTTGGTTCTCGTCACTCTCATTGGATGAGTTTTCTGCCTTTCCTCACCCAGATCTCCACCCTGACAGAGCTGGTTGTCACTCCAACAATGCTTTAGGAATCGGTTTAAAACTGAAAACAGAATTGAGGCGGAGGACCAAAATGCAGAAGGCCTTGTGCTCTTTCTTATTTCTATTGTGGATGAGATAGGGGCTCCTACATAAAATTCACATTCTTGGACAGCATCCTCGGAGGGCCGCTGTGGGAGGCACTTCGGGCCAGGAGCATCCCAGATAACCTTTTGAAGCCCATACAGCGACTGTATTCCAATAACACTGCAGTCGTCCGATGGAGCCTGGAGGGGAACTTAACTAAGACTCTGGGAGTTGATAGGGGGGTGCACCAAGGGTACATTATGTCCCCCCTGTTATTTTTCATTTACATAGACTCCATTATTGATGCTCTTCTGGCCGTAAATTAAGATCCACCTAGGTTTGGGGGTGATGGGATGTCTGCACTCTTTTTCGTGGACACTGTATTGCCGTCTACGACCCTGATGGGGTTACGTAGACAGCAGGCTTTGGACTGCTTTGAAAGTAGCTGTGGGGACTGTGGGCTACAGATTAATGCTAGCAAGTTCAAATCAATGGTCTTCGGCTCAAGGAATCCTAGAGTTAGAGGTTTGAATGTGATGGTGGGGGCACCGTAGTGGAGCAGGTGCAATGGTATGATTACTTGGGCACCTGCTTTGCACCGAGGGGCGGGTGGCTGCAACAGCTCACGAAGACCAAGATCACGCTGGAAAAAAACAGTGAGGGCTTGAAAAGTTACTATTTCAGGCACAGTGGAGGAGCAATTAAGCTAGCCCTCGCAGTGTACTATGCCCAAGCTAAAGCTTCTACCATCTTTGGGTCCGAGGTCTGGGGATACGTGTTTGATAAAGAGAAGCCCATTCTCTCGACTACTGCAGCAGTGTTTGGAAAACTAAACGTTTTTAAACGTGCAGGAGAAAGGACCTACGTCAGCCTCGTGGCTCTTTGTATAATAGGCTGGCAGGAAAGTAAGTACCCTACTCCTGTCAGACTGTTTCAAGTCAACAATACCAGCAAGAGCCAGCTTCTGTTGTAACCTCTTTCACAGCTGAAAGCAAACCTCTCTGCCAGAAAAGCAAGGGTAGAAGTGGCCCCAACCTTAAGTCGCCTCTTCGTGCTCAGCAGGGCAACCTCAGGCAGAAAAAAAGATTTACCAGTGGAATGGAAAGAAGCTGTGCACCCCACCACTGCTGGCAACCAACCTGCAGCCCAGTGTTAGAGCAGTTTTTCTAAAGTCCACTTATGGTAGGACTTTATCAAACGATCCCCTTGGTATACAGAGCCCTAACATCTAGTATAGGTCTGTACTACTCAAGGTTTGGTAGTATGGCAGAGCAGCCAGACTCATTTTAGGAGGGAGATGTGAGTTGTAGGTAAGATCAAATAACCTAAATTATACATAGGCCCAAAGAAACACTTACACACTTGTAGTTATAACAAAATAGGTATTTATTGTATATATACACACACAGGTATTTATTTTATATATACACACAAGGCACAGATACATCTGTAGATTAGGTAAGCTATGGGGGTAGAAGGAGAGAGATAAGACAGAGGTGGCATATTTGTTTGGGCTAAAGACTTGGAAAGGGGTTGGGGAAAGGCCGGATTGTCCCTAGCTACTAAGAGGTTTTGCCCTACCTCCAAAATTAAAACTAAGGATGGTCAAAAATCCAACATAAAAGTCCACCATCTCGTCTAGATCTCTGTCACTTACACTTAAAAGAAACAAAAAGTGCATATGGTTTTTGTCTTCTTTATCTGACAGTTCCAATGTTAAAGAAGTTCCAAACAGTGTTCCAACAAAGGTTCGAAAAGGGCAAGTTCTTCCTGGGTTCTCCTCACAGAAAGAAAAGGTTTCAGGATGTTAACAAATTTCCCGCAATAGGTTATCGTTCAACTGGCTTGTATATTCCTAGGGGGTCTTACCTTCCCCTAGAATGTTTACAGACAGTTCAAAAGAATACTTGGCACAGTTCTACAAATGTGTAGAAGTTTAGGGTTTTCCTTTTCACGGGAATGTGTAAGTGCAGTTTCGAAAGAAAACTCCGCAAAACAAAGTGTTAATTTGTGGACACCCAGGGTGATCCTTTTCCCCTTGGTGCATTCCAGCAGCAGCTCCACAAGGGTTTGTATTCCTACTTGTTTATTCAAACACACACTAGGATCTCTCTTCCGCTAGTGTGTACCTCCACATCAATCTCACACTTTCTATCTCCCAGATCGCCTTCTCCTGCTTTGTGGTCTCTTGCCCTGGGTTTCTCTTTCTCAAGTTTGTTCACTTCTGGCAGCCCAGGCCTTCCTGGGATAGTTGCAGGTCCCAGACACACGTTTTCACCTGTCCCAGTCCTTCCCGGGTAGGTGGCGGCCTTCCACCTTGATTTCCTGGGTCCCAGGATTCCCCATGGTAATGGTGGGTCCCAGACCCTTGGTGGCGGTGCTGTGCCTGGCGTATCATGCTTCCAGGATTCCCCTGGGTAATGGTGGGTCCCAGACCGTTGGTGGCGGCACTCCATCCTGCTTCTCCTGCTCCCAAGCTTCCCCTTGGTAATGGTGGATCCCAGACCGTTGGTGGCGGCACTCCGCCTTGCTTCTCTTGTTGCTGCAGCGACCTTGGGCTCAGCAGACAGATCCTTCAGTCTCTGCGGTAGGAAGCAGCAGTTTTCCACATGGCCCATCTTCTCCCGTCTCTTCTACTGCTCTTCTTTCCTTTTGGACTCCCTGCCTCTCGCCTAGCCCCCCCCAAATCCCTCTACCACTCCTCCATCCGTACTCTTTGTCTCCTTGGTCCTCGCAATTCCATTTACTCCTCGCTCTCTCACCTTGGCTGGCTTCCCTTTCACTCCCAACTTAAATTCCTATTCCTCTGTCTGGTTTTCAAATCTCTCCATGACCTTGCTCCCCCCTATCTCTCTTCTCTCCTCTCACTTTACACTCTCTCTCCGCTCTGCTGATCTCTTCTTATTCACCATCCCCATCCGCCTCTTCCATTCCTTCCAGCTCCTGGCCCCCCTACATTGGAACTCTTTATCTCTCTCAATCCGCGCCATCACCACCTACACCTCCTTCCGCCTCCTTGAAATCTCTTCTTCTCCACTCCCCCGCTGACCTCCTTCCCTACCATCACTCCTCCCCCCACCTCCCTATTCTCCCTCCTATCCCTTCCTACTCCCACCCCCTTCCCTTTTCCCACCTCCTACCCCCTTGGAAATTTGAATCTGAAAACTGAAAATTGTTATTTCATCTTACCTTGACTACCTCCTCTCTCCCTTCCTCTTCACCCTTCCCCTCACCCTTTCCCATCTAGTTACATTTTTCTACATATTGTTTCTTTGGTTTGTTTCATGACTGTAAATATGCTTCTTTCATTATTCTTGTATCTTGTTATATTGTAAAGTGCTTTGGATTAAAGCGCTATATAAACCTAAATAACAAACAAACAAACACCACTGCTCCTCGTGGGCGTCAATGGTCAGCAGCTTCCTTGCAATTCCTCCAATGAGGGACTGACTCTCTTGGTCTGCCCTCTGCAGTGGACCCAGGGCCCCGGCTTGCCCTCTTAGCTGGGTGATGGTGCAGTCTTTCCTGGAGCTCCCAAGTAGGCAAGGGCCCCTGTTTGTCCTTCAACGGCCCTCCTGCTTTCTGGTTCAGGGCCTCCCTTCCTGCAAAAGCATGTCCTCCTGGCTCCAGACTCCTCCATGGAGTGACTGACCACACTTCCTAGTTCCCTTCCTCTATTTCTATTGGGAGGGAACCAATAGAAAAACGGCAATCACTAGAATGCTTAGAGTGGTTCCTGGAGGTAATCTTCATTCGTTGAAATTTCTCCCTCGTGCCAGTACTTACAAATTAATCTTCAATAGGGCAGATCGTCTTCTTCCTTGTGTGAGTGGAATGAAGGTACTCCTCTTGAGGGTATATCATCATCATCTTCCTAGTACCAGTACTTTTTAGAAATAAGGAAAGAAGGAAAAGTGTACAGGAATAATAGGAGGAGGATTCTTGGTAATGCGCGAAGAGGGAGGAAAAGGAGGTGAAACTAAATGGGGATGCCATGTCTCATCTGGCAAGTCTACCCCACTCCCATGAGGGTCATCCCCCCTCACGTGATCCTCCCTCAAATGGCTGCCCCTAGGGCGAGGATCAGGTAGTGGCCGCCTCACCCCAGGCACATGGGGGAAGATGTTCCCCGGGAAAGTAGTGACAACGTTGATGAAACACTTGTATATAGGCGCGTTATGAATGCCATATGGGATACATTACTCACTGTAATCGTATTTCTGATGCTTGTATCTACTTAGATTCATATGCTGTGCATAGGCCGACATCTAGTGGAAGCTGCAGAGTATTACAGTTTGTTTTTCGAAACTCGAAAATGGGTGTCGACACAGGGCGTGCCAGTAATACTATCCTTAGTGTGACGTCCACTGTACCGATGATACCTCACGCGTCTAGGACCCTCAGATTGTATTTTTTCTGACATGAGTTAGCATGAGGAGTAGCGCGAGTACAGATAATCCAAGCAGATAGATAGATAAGACTACAAGCATCCATACGCCTTCTCTCAGAGGGAAGGAAGGGTGGGTCGCATGTGAATCTAAGCATATACAAGCATCAGAAATACGATTACGGTGAGTAATGTATCCCTTCTGAGGCTTGTGGAATCTGCTTAGATCACATGCTGTGCATAGATTAGCGAGCAGTGTTAGAAGAAGGAGGTGGGATGTGAGAAGGGTCATGAGCAAATAAATGTCTTAGAACCGCTTGTCCAACTTGAGTATCTGTCTTGGAATGGGTGTCAATGCAGTAGTGCTGAGTAAATGTGTGAATAGAGCTCCAAGTAGCTGCTTTGCAAATGGTGTCAAGGGGTACATTTGCAATGAAAGCCAGAGTGGCCCCAATGCCTCTTGTAGAGTAGGCTCTTGGTGTGAAAGGCGGAGTTTTTTCAAAAAGAGAGTAACACAGCTGGATACAGTTAACAATCCACTTAGAGATGGCACATTTAGAGACGCGATCTCCCTCTCTGCCTGTAGCTACGGAGACAAACAGCTGATCTGTTTTCCTTAGCGGTCTGGTTTTGTTTACATAGTAGAGGACCGCCCTACGCACATCTAGGGTGTGTAGTTTCACCTCAGCCGAGCTTTGTGGGTCTTGGAAGAAAGCCGGAAGCTCGATGGACTGGTTTATGTGGAATTTAGAAATAAACTTGGGTGAGAACCTAGGGTGTGTACGTAAAACCAGTTTATCTTTATGAACTGTAAAGAATGGATCCTGCACTGACAGAGCTGGAATTTCACTGACCCTTCTTATATATGTTATTGCTACCAAGAAGGGCGCTTTATAAGTCAGGTGTTTGAGACTGCTTTTATGCATGGGTTCGAATGGGGGACCCATGAGTTTAGATAGCACCACGTTAAGGTCCCATCCTGGTGGTGGGTTTGAAATAGGAGGGTGAAGTCTCTTTACTCCCATGAAAGCTTTAACCACTGGTATCTTCCACCACAACACCTTGTTATGGGAGGTGGTGTATGCTGATAGCGCTGCCAGGTGTACCTTCAGTGAGTTAAATACCAGTCCTGCATCCAGCAGGTGGAGCATGTATGTGGCAATTGTGCAAGGAGTGCAATCAACTGGGTTGACTTGCTTATTCTGGCACCAGATAACGAATCGTTTCCATTTGTCAAAGTAGCAGTGCCTCGTGTTTGGCTTCCTAGATTCTTTTAGGATGTCCATACATCTCTGTGGTAATTTGAGATGTCCGAACTCTATGACCTCAGGAGCCATGCCGCCAGGTTCATTGAGTTGGGTTGAAAATGCACTGCTTGACCTTGCTGCTGAGACAGTAGGTTGTACCAGCCCGGGAGTTTGATGGGTTCGCACACCGCTAGTCTGCGTAGGTGTGGGAATCACGGTTGTCTCGCCCACATGGGAGCAACTAGGACGAGCGTCATTGATTCTCTGTTCATCTTGTTGACCACCTTCCTGATGAGAGGTGTTGGTGGAAAAGCGTATGCAAACATCCCTGACCAGTTCACCTACAGGGCGTTCCCCTGGGAGTCTGGCTGGGGGAACCTGGATGCAAATCCTGGGCACTGTCTGTTTTTGCTTGTGGCGAATAGGTCTATAGTGGGGAAACCCCACTGAGAGAAGATATCTTCTACGATTTCTCTGTGTAGACACCATTCTTGTTCCTCTGGGAGGGGATCTCTGCTCAAAGCATCCGCCAGAGAATTGAGATCCCCTGGAACATGTTGAGATGACAGGAAGATCTTCCGTCTGAGTGCCCATATCCAAATTTTCTGGGCAAGCTTGGACAGATTTGGCGAACGAGTCCCTCCTTGCTTTTTTAGGTAAAATATGGCTGTAGTGCTGTCCGTCCGGATCTGCACTGACAGATTCAGCAGGTAGGGCTTGAACACTTGAAGCGCTCTGAATACTGCCAGAAGCTCTAGCAGGTTGATGTGATTCTTGGCCACTGAGTGAGACCAGAGACCCTGAGCTGTGTGGTGGAGGTGGTGTGCTCCCCACCCTGTCAGGCATGCATCGGTTGTGACTACCGCCTGTATCTCGGGATCGTAAAGGGGTTTCCCTTTGGACAGATTTTCTCTTGTCCATCAGTGAAGGCTTTGTACCAGTGTTGGCGAAACGACCACTAGATCGTCCCACTGACCACTTGCCTGAGACCACTGTTTCGCCAACCATTCCTGCATGGGACGCATGCGCAGGCGCGCGTGGGGGACCAGGTAAATACATGACGCCATCATGCCCAGCAAACGCATTGCTTTGCGTACCGTTATCTGGCGACCGGCCTGATATTGCAGAATTTGCAGCAGTATATTCCGAATTCTTTCCTCTGATGGAAAGGTCAACCCCTTTTGCGTGTCTAGGATAGCTCCTAGGAACTGTTTGGAGGTGTTTGGCACCAGACTTGACGACTTCTCGTTTATTGAGAAACCTAATTCGAAGAGGAGGTCAATCGTCCTTGGAATGTTTGTTCTGCAAATTACTGGGGTCTCCCCCGTGATGAGCCAGTCGTCCAGGTAAGGGTACACCGGGATTGCCTCCCTGCGTAGGTGTGCTGCCGCCACCGCCAGTACCTTGGTGAATACCCTTGGAGCCGAGGCTATCCCGAAGGGCAGTACCTTGAACTGGTAGTGCCGACTGTCCACCTTGAAGCGCAAGTACTTTCTGTGCGCTGGGAACATGAAAATAGGCATCTTTCATGTCCAATGTTGCCATGTAATCCCCCTTTTTTAGGAGGAGGATTACCTCTTGGAGAGTAGTCATGCAAAATTTTTGGGGCTTGACATACTTGTTTTCAGGCCGTAAATCCAATACTGGGCGCATTGTCAAATCTTTTTTTGGCACAAGGAAGTAAGATGAATAAATACCCTTGTTTAACTGGTGTCCCGGGACGAGTTCTATCGTGTCCCTTGCTAGAAGATTGACAATCTCCTCGAGGAGGATCTTCTGGTGGTCCAAAGAATGTATTTTTTGTCGTGGAGGGTGGTTTCGGGGATGCTCTAACAGTTCTATGCAGTATCCTGCGGACACTGTGGACAGCACCCATCTGTCTGATGTGATCCCTTCTGAAGCTTGGGTGAAGTTGGAAATGCGTCCCCCTACTGGGGATGCACGAGAAGGGACCCTGAACGGAGCGTCACTGTTTTGGAGGAGGCGTGCCGCTGCCTCTACTGGGGCTGCCTCTACCTTTACCACGTCCTCTCTTATTACCCCTGCCATAACCCTGGGTAGACTGCTGGCTGTTGTTGTTCCTTTGTGTACCCTGCCCCTGGGAATAGTTAGACCCTCTCTGGGAATTTTGTCCGCGTGGGCGACGTAAATTGCCATTCCCTCTCTGGTTTGGGGGTTTATTGGTTAGTTGGCCTAGGGATTTGAGCGTCTCATTCTCGTCCTTGGCATTTTTCAGCGCGTCCTCGACTGCCTTTCCAAACAATAGATCCGGCTCCACCGGTTTATCTATCAATGATGCTTGGGTTTCGGCTTTGAACCCAGACTGTCGCAATCAAGCATGCCTTTTGATAACAGTACCTTCTGCTATCAATCTGCCGGCGTTATCCGCAGCATCAAAGGTTGCTTTTAATATGCAACCGGACACGGCTCTGCCTTCTGCCGAAACTCGTGCCAATTGGCTTTTTAAGGGTTCTGGGGCGGAATCTATGAGTGCCACGACTTCTTCCCACTGGTGGCAGTTGTAACTCGCCAGCAGGGTGGAGGAGTTGGCAATCCTTGCCTGGTAGGCGGAAGTGGAGGCTACTTTCCTGCCCAAGCCATAAATCTTCTTGCTCTCTTTGTCGGGAGGAGCTTCCGACGATAAGGGTGTTCCCTCCCTCTTACGGGTGTTTGTAACTAACAGGGAGTCCGGTTTCAGCTGCCCTCTTATATACAGTGGGTCTGTTTGGGCTGCCCTGAAAAGCTTCTCAACTCTGGGGTTTACCGCCCTAGTGAGATTGGGATTAACAAGGGAAGGGTCTATCCTCCTTTGTATTGACTTAAGGATAGGGATGGCCTGGGCAACAGGTCTCCTTTCTCCCACTAACTCCTCGGCAAAGTCCCTCTCTTCCTGAGCACCCTGGGTGTCAATGTGGAAGTGTTCTGCCGCTCTGGACAGCACTTCATTCAAGAGAGGCTGGTTGTCGACAGGGGAGTCGGTAACCGGGGATTCTTTATCTACCGGGGAATCTACCATGTAGGTTTCTGGGTCGTTCTCCTCCTCCTCCTCCTCCTCTTGGTCCTCGTCATCCCCATAGTAGCCCGTCCCAGTTTGTTCTTCCAACATGCCCAAATCTGGATCCTCACAAAAGGATGGATCTCCCTGATATTGAGAATAGGGCTGTATACCGAAGGGGTCTGAAGTAGGAGCTTCAACCCGGGACTTCTTACTTGGGGGTATAGGATCCTTAGAGCCTGAGGGTGTTGACCTGTCGGGGGCATAAGAGAGAAAGTGTTCAGGGTTTTTGGCATAGAAATCTGCCAATGATGACATCCTTGCCACGACTCTGTCTATGTCTATGTCATCACTAGATCATTCTCTTGAACTGGGAATGATTCTTTCTGGGAGGCCTTTCCCTGTTTTATCTCAACTAGACCTACTGGTTTGAACAGGGGTCTTTGACAGACTTGTCCATCTGTTTATTTGGAGTAGAATGTTTTTGAGGTGTGGAAGGAGGCTGAGACTGCTTCCTTTGTTGTTTTTTCCCTTCTCCCTGGGTGGAAGAGTGTTCACCCTGTTTTTTGGCCCCTTCGGAACCTTTCAACGCCTGGCGCCGAGGTTCGGGGGTAGTGTCCCTCTCTCTCGAGTGTGGAGGTTGGGAATCGGGAACAGCCGTTGCGCGGCCTGACGACGCTAACTCCTGGAGTGCGGTCTGGGGATAGAGGTTGGCTTTGTCTTCCAGCGATCGAACCTCCGTTACCTTGGTGAGCGAGGCACTCTTGGCAACAGTGGATGGTTGCCTGGAGTCATGCGGCGATCTAGATCGAGAACGCCCAGAGGACACTGATTCGGACCGTTCTCTATGTGCCTCTTTCCGAGTACTCGACGTACGTGTCGAGTCTCGGTTGGACTTCATGTGTTTTGTGGAAGTGCTGTGGGTAGCGCTTGTGTCGCCGGGGGTCTTCCCCATAGCCGCCTTGCCGGACGACCTTCCGAATTCGGGGACTTGCGCTTGGCTGTCAATTAACGCCACGTTGCCCTCGCCGTCCGAAAGCACGTTGTTGCTGCCATCGCTGAAAGCGCCCTCCGCTGCCATGGCCTCTTGTCGCCTGGCGTGGTGGGCCCAACGCTTGATCGAACGTTCCTTGAGTGTTTTCGGTTTGAACCTACTACACGCTCTGCAGTTAGCCTCGGGGTGGTCCCTCGGAAAGCAGAGATTGCACGTGGTGTGTCCGTCAACCCAAGGGTACTTGCGGTTGCACTTGGGGCAAAATTGGAAAGGGGTACCCTCCATACGCACCTTGTGGCAGCGGGCTAATAAGTGTAGGAATATATAAGAATGTACATACCGAAAGAGTGTACAGTATGTCCACCCCCCACTCTCTCTACTTGCAGGGCCGAGGCCAGAGGCCTTCCGAGGCCCAAATCCGTCATGCAGCTCTCGACGGTCGATTCCTTCTCCGGGCCGGCGTCGAGTGTGGATGTTCGGTGACTCGGCGTTGGGGTGGAGAAATGGGGAAATATAACAATATTTTAGCAAAAGTATGGCTAAGGCCAGGGAACTCCGCGGAATGCTTCCGACCAGTATGGCGGGAAAAAAAACAATCTGAGGGTCCTAGACGCGTGAGGGATCATGGGTACAGTGGACGTCACACTAGGGATAGTATTACTGGCACGCCCTGTGTCGACGCCTATTTTCGAGTTTCGAAAAACAAACTGTAATACTCCGCAGCTTCCACTAGATGTCGGCCTATGCACAGCATGTGATCTAAGCAGATTCCACAAGCCTCAGAAAAAAAAGAAAATATATACACTCAGGGATCACCTTGCATCCAGTTATATGTGTCCTAAAATCGTCTCAATAGGCCAAAGTTGGCTTGGAGCAATACCAGACGGTTTCCAGAAATGTACGAAATGTAAAGCGTGCAAATTTGCCAAGAATACAAAAAACTACCTTCATCCAATACTACACAAAAACGTGATTATCAAATCTCATATCACCTGTGAAACTGAGTATGTTGTGTACGTACTCACTTGCCATTGTGACAAGTGGTACGTTGGTAGTACCATTGGCAAACTGAAATTGAGAATATTGCAACACATAAGAGCCATCAAGAATATCGATTCTACGTATCCGATGGCTCTTCATTTTCAGGAAAAACATGGAGGCAACCTACTTGGTTTTGCCTACTTTGGGATACATGCTATTCCAAAGGCACCTAGAGGAGGAAACCGTGAATTGCTCCTTAGACAAACTGAGACGAAATATATATTGGATCTAGAAACTAAGAAACCCAAGGGACACAATCTGGATGAGGAACTTTATACTTTTCTTGGGACTTAAATTTATTATCTGCATTTGTCTCATACATCTTGAATTGCATCTGTTCTGGGTTTTTACTTTGAGACCCCCCCCTTTTCGTCAACTCTTTGCATTTTACTGTAGCTCTTTGGGACACGCCTGACATAATCTGCAGTTCCATCAGCTGGTCTGACATATATGGGATCATGGTGTTATTTATTATACTTGCACATTGATCTTTATGCTACATGGTTTGTTGACACCACTGTCATTTCTCACATTAGCTTGTAGGTTTTAGAGTCTATCAATTCAATATTCCAAGGACAGTAATTGAATGAATTTTAGATCTCTTCTTACTTCCAGCTATCTAATTTTAATGTTTTCTTTCTTTGTTTTATATTTAGGGTGAGCAATTGTATTGCTATGTTATCTAGGAACTTCATTTTAAACCCGTAGTTATATTCTATTTTAGTGATTTTCAAAGTGTTCCTCCTTTTATAATGCACATTAGACTGGTTACGATTATTGCTCAGGTATGATTGATCTTCCAATTAGGGTTTTATCCTTTGTCGCAGTCTTGTATCTTAATTGTTTGATCATCTGTATAGTTGTGTGTTTACAATTTGTTGTTCCTACATCAAGGCTATGAATGCACTAAGCACTTTATATATCCTTGTTTAAGGATTTCTATGCTGCTATATTGCTATTTGCACATTACCCGCAGGGGTTAGTTACTGCGACTTTGCACATGCACTTTATGCATCTCCATATGCGGTTTGTGCAAAAATGGCACTTGCACTTTCATCACATAGCCTACCAACAATATGATGTATGATAATTTCGAATATATGTCACTAGCTACATTGACACATAGCTCTTTGCAATTCATTCAAGAATTGCAGGTATATTACTTTACAAATTTTGCAGGATTGCGATAATTGATCAGTATGGAATACATTGGTATTTTTTCAGCGTGTTCTTTTGACATGAGACAAACGTGTTTTAGACTAATAAACAAACACGATACACGCAGTACTACACATACATATCGACCTGACTCAATACACACCTTAAAACATATATTCGTTTTATAAACAAATAATAATACATTTATAAACGTAACATGTGCAACAGGTGGACACTTAATGTATGGCTTACATGTTGAGAAAAGCGATATATCGCCAGCCAATTGGATCTGCCTAACAAATGTATTTCATGTAATTTAATGTTTTTTTAAGGTAACCCACTGTGGGTTTAAACACTTTCAAACATGGCGGATTTTGTGGGAAAAAATGGCTACCATTGTTCTGGACAATCTATCCATGTATTCCATTGAGAACACACGGGTTTAAATGGACTTCTTTTGTTTCTGCACCCTCATCGTGATCAAGCGGCTAGCTTTGCCGCGAAACGCGTCGTTGTCCGCATTTTTCTTATGTCCATGGCATTTTATTAAAGAACATTTTGGACGTTTTGGATGACTGCTGGTCTCTTTGCTACTCTGGGTCCAGTGTGGAATCACCACGTGGGTTTGTTTTCTGGAGTGCACTCCGACAGCCTTATACTGTGGTACAAGGCTATTCTACATTCATACACTCCGAGGGGAGAACGGCGTTGGAAAGTGCACCCGCTCCTGATTAGTAGTGTTACGCAGCATCCGCCTTCTTTTCCTGAGGAGCTGTGGAATTTCGCTCCGGATTGCCAGAGCCATTAAGGCACCGTGAAGCCACAGCGTCTGTGTTGACCTAAGCACTCGCCTGAACACGGATTGGAGGAGCCATTGCCATCGGAGGGTGGAGGAGCTTTCAACCGCTCGGGTGAGTCCCATGTTGGCAGCAGAGGACTGTGCTTTACATTTCATCAGCTTCACATTTACTGGCCATCCGTCAAGGATAGTTTCCTAAGCATTCAGCTACAAGAAACATTTGCATGAAAAACGGAAAACATTTTCCAAGAGAGTGCAAGACCAACACACAAACTCCAGTTATAACACAATGTCTACACAAATGGACAGAGAAAGTGCGCGTAAGGAACAAGCAGTGTTTTTATTTTGTGAGAAACAAACTGGAGGTGCTACTATCAAAACCAGCCAAAAAGTGCCAGAAATACAGCCTAATAATGAAGTGAGGCTATTGAGAGAACTCGAAAAATTGCAAAGACGGGAAATAAGTAAATGGTGGGAAGAATATTCCTTGCAAAATTACATCGATGTGGGACGCATTCCAAGAGGTCTGCGCATATTAACCACACCCACCTACGAAGATCAAGATCCTGTAATGTTGGAAGAATGGGGGCAATCAAGTAATACTTGCTCAGTGACTTTTCTTCGAATCCTCATCAAATATGCCAAAGCCGATCGAGAAAAACTCCTGACTAAAATACAGGAAACAGAAGAAGCTTTACAGGCCATTAGTCCAAGTGAAGAAGCAAAAGCCATCCGTCTTAGTATGGAAAAAGGATATAAGTCATTTGAGGAAGAAATTAAGCTGAGAAAGCAGCGGAAATTCTTGCGGGATAAAGATGACTATGAGAAGGGAAGAGTTTTGACATTTGCCAAAAGGTTTGACACTTTAAGACAGAAACTCCCAATGGTCACCCCTAACGCAGAAAATGATACGCTCAGCGAACCATCATCCTCAGATATTGACACCACAGAAAGTGAAAGCGAACAGCCCCAGAGAAAGTTGAATTTTTTAGAGGAAATGAGACTTTTAGGAATGGATGGCAGAAGCAAAAACAATGGCAAAAAAACCAGAGGAAGAGAGCGAGGAAAACCAACCAAGACGCGAGGATCAAAAAAACAAGGAGGAGCTACTGCCACAGAAATCGCAGCAGCAGACAAGACAGACAGAAAAACACGCTCTGGGACAAAAAATTAACGCAAGAACAAAGCAAAATACCAGACATGTCTATCATTAACCTCACATCACGAGAATTCACCCGCGAAGAACAAACTGTACTAAAGTTGGGTCTTAAATTTTGCCCTACCTCCCCATACAATTATGCAGAAACTCGAATTGACTTTGACAAGTATATGCGTAAAATTCGGCTAAAAAAGTTCTTTGCCATAAATCCACCCACACCTAAAAAAGATGAGCCTCTGGGTGGCTACACCCCAGTGACAATTGAGGATTCACATATATTACGTGACCTCTTCCATCTTGAAACGGAATGGAAAGACAATGAAGACATCAGTGACTCACATTGGGAACTAATGAATATACAAACTGATTGGCCTAGTAAAAGCAAACTTAAATTATAATCCCGCTTCAATCCTATGTTTAACCCAGGAGGGCATGTTGAGGCGTTTCAAGACTTGGTTATAAGTGATCTGAAAAAATTCAGAAAAAAGAAAATGAATATGAAAGGCAATCTAACTCGTCGTGAGCAGGAGATCTTGTCCAATTTACGCAGAATGGACGACTGTGTTATTAAACCCTCAGATAAGGGGACAAACATAGTCATTATGAATCGGCAAGATTATATCGATGAGGCCAATAGACAATTTAAGGATACTGACTGTTACAAGCTACTGGCCACAGATCCAACAGCCGAGATGAACAATACACTCTTTGACCTGCTCACGAAATGAAAAGAGAAAGGCCTGCTTGATGAGGACATCTGTAAATATTTACATCCGCAGTTTCCGGTGATGCCTACTATCTATTTCCTACCCAAGGTGCATAAGAATAGAACTAAACCACCAGGAAGGGTGATAGTTACGCTATGTGGTGCACTACTTGAAAATATATCAAAATTAGTGGACGAAACCCTTATTCAATTCGTCACCACCTTACTGTCATATCTACGCGATACTAAAGACTTCCTTAACAAAATTGATGGCATACCTTGGGAGAAGACATACATACTAGCTACACTGGATGTGGTTTCCTTATATACATCCATCAAGCACACAGATGGCCTCAAATCATGTGATTACTTTCTAAAAACCAGATCCCTCAACTTTTTAGAACATGGCAAGATGATTCTGGAAATGATTAACCTATGTTTGACAAATAACAGCTTTTTATTTAACAAGAAATTCTATACCCAGTTGCAAGGTACAGCTATGGGAACAACATTTGCTCCTTCGTACGCTAATCTCACTATGGGCTGGTGGGAGAAGTTTGGACATCTACCAATGCTGCAAATACTGATAAGGTTGTACTTTGGTTACTTACATAGATGACCTATTCATTATCTGGGATGGGTCTATCACTGAATGGTTGGAGTTTGTTAAATTACTTAACATCAATGCATTTGATTTACAATTCACCGAATCCCATAGCAAGACTGCTATTGTCTACTTAGATATTCTTGTTATTGTGGCAGAAGGTGAACTAGTGACAGAATTGTATCGCAAACCTATCAGTTCAAACGTACCACTGCATGCTATAAGCAACCATCCCACAGCCCTGAAGTGGAGCATACCTTATGGCGAATTCATTCGCATAAGACGCAACTGTTCCCAAATTGAAACCTTTGATAAAGAATGTGGTAGTATGGCCCTGAAGTTCCTACAAAGAGGTTATCCCAAAAAAGTGTTGGAAAGAGCGTATAATAAGGCATGAGAGAAAGATCGCTCTATTTTGTTGATGTCCAAAGTTCCATTGGTAACTAGTTTGGAAACAGGAGATACCAGACTAATTCTAACATATAGCAAAGCTTCCAACAATATACGTCACATAATGCATAAACATTGGCATATATTGAAACAAGATGAACATCTGCGAAGCATTCTGGGTAATAACATCAACATAACCTTTAGACGCTCTGCCTCACTCAGGGATCACCTTGTATCCAGTTATATGTGTCCTAAAATCGTCTCAATAGGCCAAAGTTGGCTTGGAGCAATACCAGACGGTTTCCAGAAATGTACGAAATGTAAAGCGTGCAAATTTGCCAAGAATACAAAAAACTACCTTCATCCAATACTACACAAAAACGTGATTATCAAATCTCATATCACCTGTGAAACTGAGTATGTTGTGTACGTACTCACTTGCCCTTGTGACAAGTGGTACGTTGGTAGTACCATTGGCAAACTGAAATTGAGAATATTGCAACACATAAGAGCCATCAAGAATATCGATTCTACGTATCCGATGGCTCTTCATTTTCAGGAAAAACATGCAGGCAACCTACTTGGTTTTGCCTACTTTGGGATACATGCTATTCCAAAGGCACCTAGAGGAGGAAACCGTGAATTGCTCCTTAGACAAACAGACGAAATATATATTGAATCTAGAAACTAAGAAACCAAAGGGACACAATCTGGATGAGGAACTTTATATTTTCTTGGGACTTAAATGTATTATCTGCATTTGTCTCATACATCTTGAATTGCATCTGTACTGGGTTTTTACTTTGAGACCCCCCCTTTTCGTCAACTCTTTGCATTTTACTGTAGCTCTTTGGGACACGCCTGACATAATCTGCAGTTCCATCAGCTGGTCTGACATATATGGGATCATGGTGTTATTTATTATACTTGCACATTGATCTTTATGCTACATGGTTTGTTGACACCACTGTCATTTCTCACATTAGCTTGTAGGTTTTAGAGTCTATCAATTCAATATTCCAAGGACAGTAATTGAATGAATTTTAGATCTCTTCTTACTTCCAGCTATCTAATTTTAATGTTTTCTTTCTTTGTTTTATATTTAGGGTGAGCAATTTTATTGCTATGTTATCTAGGAACTTCATTTTAAACCCGTAGTTATATTCTATTTTAGTGATTTTCAAAGTGTTCCTCCTTTTATAATGCACATTAGACTGGTTACGATTATTGCTCAGGTATGATTGATCTTCCAATTAGGGTTTTATCCTTTGTCGCAGTCTTGTATCTTAATTGTTTGATCATCTGTATAGTTGTGTGTTTACAATTTGTTGTTCCTACATCAAGGCTATGAATGCACTAAGCACTTTATATGTCCTTGTTTAAGGATTTCTATGCTGCTATATTGCTATTTGCACATTACCCGCAGGGGTTGGTTACTGCGACTTTGCACATGCACTTGCACTTTATGCATCTCCATATGCGGTTTATGCAAAAATGGCACTTGCACTTTCATCACATAGCCTACCAACAATATGATGTATGATAATTTCGAATATATGTCACTAGCTACATTGACACACAGCTCTTTGCAATTCATTCATGAATTGCAGGTATATTACTTTACAAATTTTCCAGGATTGCGATAATTGATCAGTATGGAATACATTGGTATTTTTTCAGCGTGTTCTTTGACATTAGACAAACGTGTTTTAGACTAATAAACAAACACGATACAAGCAGTACTACAATTACATATCGACCTGACTCAATACACACCTTAAAACATATATTCGTTTTATAAACAAATAATAATACATTTATAAACGTAACATGTGCAACAGGTGGACACTTACCGAAATTTAAAATGTATGGCTTACATGTTGAGAAAAGTGATATATATCGCCAGCCAATTGGATCTGCCTAACAAATGTATTTCATGTAATTTAATGTTTTTTAAGGTAACCCACTGTGGGTTTAAACACTTTCAAACATGGCGAATTTTGTGGGAAAAAATGGCTACCATTGTTCTGGACAATCTATCCATGTATTCCATTGAGAACACACGGGTTTAAATGGACTTCTTTTGTTTCTGCACCCTCATTGTGATCAAGCGGCTAGCTTTGCCGCGAAACGCGTCGTTGTATGCATTTTTCTTATGTCCATGGCATTTTATTAAAGAACATTTTGGACGTTTTGGATGACTGCTGGTCTCTTTGCTACTCTGGGTCCAGTGTGGAATCACCACGTGGGTTGTTTTCTGGAGTGCACTCCGACAGCCTTATACTGTGGTACAAGGCTATTCTATATATATATATATATATATATGACAATGCATTACTTACCGTAAAAGCATTTCTGATGGTTGTATCTGCTTAGATTCACATGCTGTGCATAGGTCCGACATCCAGTGGTCACTTCGGAGTATTGCATTTTGTTTTTCGTAGTCGAAAAGGGGACGTCGACAAGGCGTGTCTGTAACACTATCCCTATTGTGACGTGCGTTGTACCCACAATCCCTCACGTGTCGAGGTCCCTCTGTTTGTATTTTTTCTGCCCTGAGGGAGCCTTCTATACGTAAGCGAGTACAGAAAAGAGAGAGATGTAGAAAGATGTCTATGTTACTTCCATCCGAGCGGGGAGGAAGGGTGGGCGCATGTGAATCTAAGCAGATACAACCATCAGAAATGCTTTTTACGGTAAGTAATGCATTGTCTTCTGATGTTTGTTAATCTGCTTAGAATCGCATGCTTTGCATAGACTAGCGAGCAGTACCCGGAGTTGAGAAGGAACAGTAGAGAAAAGATGTCTTAATACTGCCTGTCCCACCTGGGAGTCAGATCTAGAGTGTGCATCTAGACAGTAGTGTTTTGTAAAGGTGTGCACAGAACTCCAGGTAGCCGCTTTGCAGATGGACTCAAGGAGAACATTTGCAATGAATGCTATGGAAGCCCCAGTGCCTCGAGTAGAATGTGCTCTTGGCTTGAAGGGTAGTTCTCTCTTAGCAAGAGTGTAACAGAGAGTGATGCATTGAAGAATCCATCTAGATATAGTGGATTTTGAGACTGCATCTCCTCCTCTTCCTGCTGCCACCGAGACAAAGAACTGATTAGTCTTTCTCAGTAGCCTGGTTCTTTCCATGTAGAACATGACAGCTCTGCGTACATCCAGTGTATGCAGACTTTTTTCTCCCAAGTTGGAAGGGTTTTGAAAGAACGTTGGTAGTTCTATTGACTGGTTTACATGGAATTTCGAGATGAATTTCGGTGCAAACCAAGGGTGTGTGCGTAGAACCACCTTATCTTTGTGAACTGTTACAAAGGGGTCTAGAACAGAAAGAGCCTGTAGTTCACTTACTCTCCTAATGGAGGTGATAGCTATTAGGAAAGCAGTCTTACGAGTGAGGTCCTTAAGAGTTGCCTTGTGCATGGGTTCAAATGGCGAGCCCATGAGTCTGGAAAGTCCCACATTTAAGTCCCATCCGGGAGCTGGGTTAGCTATCGGAGGGTGTATTCTCTTTAACCCCTCCATGAAGGCCTTGATAACTGGTATCTTCCACCACAACACTAATTTGGGAAGTGGTGTATGCAGAAAGTGCCGCCAGGTGGACTTTAATGGAATTGAACACTAGACCTCAATCCAATAAATGGGTCAAGTACAGAACAATATGTGTGGGATAGCAGTCAACCGGGTTGATGCTCTTACCTCTACACCAGATGACAAATCTTCTCCACTTGCTAGAATAGCAGTGGCGAGCATTAGGTTTTCTGGCTTCCCTGAGGATGTCCATACATCTCTGCGGGAGTTGTAGATGTCCAAATTCTATGATCTCAGGAGCCAGGCTGCTAAGTCCATGGTCTGAGGGCATGGATGCAGTGTCCTGCCCTTGTCCTGTGACAGCATGTTGTGCGGGCAGGGAAGTTTCACTGGGGGAGATAGGGACATCTCCATCAAGTGAGCGAACCATGGCTGCCGGGCCCACGTCGGGGCCACTAGTATCATGGTAACTTGTTCCTGGTGCATCTTGTGCACAACTTTGTTGAGAAGGGGAGTCGGGGGAAAGGCGTAAACAAATTTCCCTGACCATTGAATCGACAGACCGTTCCCCTTGGACTGGTTCTGGGGGTACCTGGAGGCGTAACTTTGGCATTGTGAGTTCTCCAGAGTTGCGAACAGGTGTATTTCGGGGAATCCCCATTGCGTGAAGACGTCTAAGACGATGTCTTCGTGCAATCGCCATTCGTACTCTTCGGGCAGGGGGAAGTCTCTGCTGAGTTTGTCTGCTAGCAGATTGAGTTCCCCTGGTACGTGTTGTGACAGTAGGAACATGTTGTGTCTGAGAGCCCACTTCCATATATTCTGGGACAGCTTGGACAGTCCTGGAGAGTGGGTGCCCCCCTGCTTGTTGATGTAGTACATGGCTGTGGTGCTGTCTGTAAGGACCATCACTGTCTTCCCTTGTAGGTGTTCTTGGAAGGCTTTTAGTGCTTTGAACACCGCCAGTAGCTCCAGTAGGTTTATGTGCTTGGATGCTACGCTCAGAGTCCACACTCCGTGAGCAGTCTGATGGGATAGGTGAGCCCCCCCATCCTGTGAGGGATGCGTCCGTGCTTAGAGTGGCCTCCACCGCAGGTGTGGCAAAGGGTTTCCCTATTATCAGGTTTTCCTTTGTCCACCACCGTAGCGAGAGAACCAAGGCCTGCGAGACCACCACTAGATCGTCCCATTGTCCGCTGGCCTGACACCACTGGCTGTTGAGCCACTCTTGCAGTGGGCGCATGCGCAGGCGTGCGTGAGGTACCAAATAAATACACGACGCCATCATTCCTAGCAAGCGTATCGCTTTGCGCACCGTCACCTCTCGACCTGCCACATATTGGGGGATCTGAAACAGCATGTTTTGGACCCTCTCGTTGGAGGGGAAGACGAGGCCGTTCTTTGTTTGAATTAGAGCCCCTAGGAATTGTTTGACTTGGCTGGGGTCTAAGCTGGACTTCTTCTCGTTGATGGAGAAGCCCAGTTGGAACAAAAGGTCTACAGTCTTTTGGGTGTTTGAGAAGCATGTCTCGTAAGAATCCCCTGTTATGAGCCAGTCGTCGAGGTAAGGGTATACCGGGATGGATAATCTCCGCAGATGGGCCGCTGCCACTGCCAGTACCTTCGTGAATACCCTTGGTGCAGATGCTATGCCGAAGAGTAGCACTCTGAACTGGTAGTGTTTGCCCTCTATCATAAACCTGAAGTATTTTCTGTGCGCTGGCAACATCAAAATATGAAAGTATGCATCTTTCATGTCCAGTGTTGTCATGTAATCTCCCTGTGATAGCAGTGGGATCACTTCCTGTAAGGTCACCATACGAAACTTTTGGGGTTTGACAAACGTTCGCTGGGTGCAGATCTAATACAGGGCGCATGGTTAGATCCTTTTTGGGTACAAGGAAGTACACTGAATAAATACCTTCCATTACCTGAGATAGAGGCACGACCTCTATGGCTCCTTTTTCCAGCAGTTGGTCCACTTCTTGGAGAAGGATGGCGAGGTGTTCTGGTGTCATGCAGCGTCCCCTCGGGGGTCTGTATGTTGGGGAACTGTTGAACTCTATACAGTAGTCGCGGGCTACGGTGGAAAGTACCCAGCGGTCTGATGTTATTCCCTCCCATGCTGGAAGAAAGGATGTTAACCGGCCCCCGACCGGCGTTGCATGGGAGGGGACGCAAATCTTCGCGTCACTTGGTGGTGTTGGTGGCTTGGGAGCCTCTGGGGGTGGAACCCCGGCCTCTCCCTTTGCCACGGCGTTGACCCCTCTGATTGTACTGGCCACTATTACACTGGTAGTTGCTGGCAGAATACTGTTGTTGTTGGTTTTGTTGCTGGCGTTGTCCACGAAAAAAGCGCTTATTACCAAATCCCCGCCTGTTAGGGGGTTTTGAAATTTGGTCTAAGGTCTTTATTGTGTCAAATTCTTTCTTCGCGTTCTCCAGCGCGTCATCCACTGCTCTCCCAAAGAGGTTGGACTCCTCTATGGGCTTATTAATAAGGGACGCTTGTGTTTCCGCCTTAAATCCGGAATTGCCAAGCCAGACGTGACGCTTCAGCAAAATTCCTTGTACCAAAGTGCGTCCAGCGTCTCTGCTGCATCGAGGGTATTCTTGACGATGCTTTGGTTGACCAGAGAGCCCTCGTTAACTGTAGCCAGCAAATGAGTCCTTAGGGGTTCGGGAACTTCTTCGATGTCCTGTTTGAGCTTTGCCCATTGAGCATCAGCGTAGCTTGCCAATAGGGTATTATTATTGGCAATTCTGGTAGAAAATGCTGCAGAGGTGGCGATTCTCTTGGCTAGGGCATACAGCTTCTTCCCCTCTTTATCTGGGGGTGCCTCGCTGGTAGATAGTGGGACTCCTGCCCTTTTCCTGGTGTTGGTCACGACCAGGGAGTCCGGGATTGAGTGACCGTTAATATATAATGGGCCTGATTGAGAGGGAGAGAACAGTTTCTCAATCCTCGGATTGACCCCTCTCACCAATGCAGGAGTGGAAAGAGAAGGGGTAATACGTCTCTTAACTGAGGCGAGGATGGGTATAATTTGGCTAGTGGGGGGTTTTTCCTTGATAATCCTCTCCACAAAATCGGTGTCTGGGGTGACTTCCCCAGTTTCAATTTCAAAATGTGCTGCTGCCTTCTTCAGCAGTGCATTGAAGATGGGTTGATCATCGACAGGCGAAGGGTTCCTGACTGGTGTAGTTTCAGTAGACCTGATGACTATACTGCTACTGCCTGTGTCTGTCGACCTAGCTGGTGACTGCCAGGGATTTGGGTCTCCCTCGCCTGTGTCCTCCTGGAATCCCTCCTCACCTAGGTTAGTTTCCTCGTGAAAACCTTCCTCTTCTTGTTGGTCTTCAACATAGGTGAACTCATCTTCCTCCTGGAAGGTGGTGTCTTCCTCAGTGGAATTGTAAGAGTATATGTCCTCCTGTATGGGGTTATAAAACTTCTGGTATTTAGCCCTTGGACTCTCCAGGGGTGCCTCCCTTGGTCTCTTGGGTGCCCTGTCTTCTGGGATGGACATGAACCGGTCTAGTTTATCCATACAGGTCTGGAACCTTTCAAAGGTCCACTGAGGTCGGCCAGGATGGTCTGGGAATGAAAAAGGAGTTTCTTCCTCCTGTAGTTGTCTGGTTCTGTCCCATAACGTCGAAGAAAGTGAGCCTTCGCCTTCCGAGTAGCCTTCTCGCTGGCTAGGGCCTTCTGTCGGTGTCGGGAACTGGCCTGATCTGTTTTCCGGCGCTTTCGGCGTATCTTTGGCCTTGTGCGCGGTTTTCGGCGTCCCACTCGCCGTACGTCTCTGGCCGTCCTTAGATGCTATGCGCGCGAGGCTTTCGGCGATCATTCTCTCTTCCGAGGGATCGGTCACCGTCGCGCTATGTAACGTTGAGTCCTTGCTCGTCGAGTCCTTGTTGGCAACGTGAGCGCTCTTACGATGCGCGTCGCCGGAGGTTTTGGTGTTAGCGCCCTTATTTTTAGAATGCCCAGTCGCCTGTCGCGGAGGCGGTGGCGGGGAGGGCTGACGACCCTTACGGTCGGCAGAAGACGCCGGTGGGCCCGGCGTCCCCGTTGGCGCTATGGCTGCCTTCGTCTTCGACGAATGCGTGCCGGGGGTATGTGCTTTGGTGTTTTTCCGTGTGCGTCCTTGTCGCTGGGGTGTTCATCCCCATAAACTGGGCGTGAGCCGGGCTTGTCGGGTCCGGGGACGGACGACGAGGAGCGTGAATGCTCCTTTGAGAGGTCTACAGCCTCCGTTACGGGGGCCGTGTAGTCACTGTGCTCGTCACACTCGGCGACGGCGGCAGCGGGCGAGGAGTCAGGCCTAGACATGGCGTAGGCCGCCCACCTTTTGACCCTGCAGACTTTTAGAGTTTTGGGCTTTAGTAATTTACAGGCCGCATAGCCGTCCTCCTGGTGATCGAGGGGTAAGCAACGGTTGCACCGTTTGTGCTTATCCTTCCAGGTATATTTACCCTTGCAAAGCGGGCAAAACCTAAATGGCGTCCTCTCCATAGCTGAGGGCAAGAAGTGTGACTACGACCTCGAAAGAGAGGGAGGGGAAAGAGAAAGGCATTCTTAAAGAGAAGAAAGAAAGAGCACCAAACCCCACTCTGCCTACTGTGTCCTTCCGTCGAAGATCTTGCTCGGCGGAGAAACAGCTCTGCGTCGAGAGGGGGGGTGATCTACGTTATTGATATTAATGACAAACGACCAAAGGTCGAAGAAACTATTTTGCAATGTCTCTCTAGGAGCTCCGCATAAAGGCGACCAGTAGCTGGGCGGAAAAAAACAATCTGAGGGACCTCGACGCGTGAGGGATTGTGGGTACAACGCACGTCACTATAGGGATAGTGTTACAGACACGCCTTGTCGACGTCCCCTTTTCGACTACGAAAAACAAAATGCAATACTCCGCAGTGACCACTGGATGTCGGACCTATGCACAGCATGTGATTCTAAGCAGATTAACAAACATCAGAAATATATATCACCAGATTCAGGACAAGTAACCTTTTTTATATTAATCAACACAATAAAAATGAAATACAATACTTCAGGTGAATAAATCACAATATAATGAGTTATTGATTAATGCAGTTCATAGGCAAGTAAACTCACTGTTATATTAACTCACAAATATTCTGTTGTAGGAATAAAAAGATTAACACCACCAAAAAGTTCAGGGACATCTGGAAAGGCTCCCTGTATGCGTACAAGAGTTAGGCCTGGGCGTACGTTTATGGGCGAACACCCAAATACAAAAATCAGCACTCCAGCAACAGAGGAGTAACAGAAAGACTGTAGGTAAGTATTACCCCTGAGTCCCACAGTACCTGAGGAGTAATGAAGATGAAAAAGCTGGACGCCTTCACAATGCAGCATCGGTAGACCTGGTCTCCTGTTCTTTGGTCGTGGTGAAGAAAGGAGGGACCCTGGAATGGATTTCAGAGCAGAGTTCAAGAGAGGAATCTTCCATCAAAGGATACTTTGTGCTCTAACACGGATCTGTGGTTTTGGCGCATTTTCAGAGACACCAGTGAAGAACGGTCCTCCACCAAACAATTCTCCTTGCTTGCTCAGTCCTGCATTCTGGTGAGGGGACTTTGAAGAGGGTGATCCTGCCTCTGGAGGTTCAGAAGGAGTCCACCAAAGTTTCGGGAGGATTTGTTCATGGAAAGAATGCACCGCAGGATGGTGGAATGGTCCCAGGTACTGAAGGTTTTCAGCCAAAACAGGTAGCATGTCGTTGTGTAATGGCCCAAATTGCAGATAGTCTTAGGATTGATTATGTCCACCAGTCCAAGGGAGGAAATTGTCCTCTTCGGAGCTTCTCTGTCAATTCAAAAACAGCATCAGGACAGCAGCGGTCACTTCAGCAGGCTCCAGCGGTTGCTGGATGTTGCTGCAGGCGTCTCTAGTAATCATTTTCTTTGGTTCTTCTGTTCCAGTGGTCGACTTATGTTTTACCTCAGGATCCTCGACTTTTATCCTGGAACCCAGCCAATCAAGAGTCATGCAACATTCAAACTGTGTGGGGTGGCTGCCCTTTCAGAACAGCCAGCCTCCCAGTTGGAACTGGTTCTAGGCAGGCATGTCAGAAGACAAACTCCTCTGCTTCCTGTCCCCGCAGACAAACTGTAACCTCAGCGGGCTTCACAAAGGACTCCTGCCGAAGACAAAAGTCAAGCCAGAACCTCCGCCACCCAGGATGGAAGAAGGAGCAAGAAAGGACAAGCACACAATAAATGTCGAAAAAAGAAAAGAGCCATCATTTTGGGTAAATGGTAACACTTCTGCGTATTACCACGGCTGTGAACACAGCCAGGGTAGGAAAAATACACAAAAGTCGGTAGAACATGTCCACTGCCACCAGACATTCAGGTATGCCTGTCAATGTAATTGGTGCTGACCTCACAAAAGAACAAGTAAGAAGGATAAAAAATATCCCCCTATCCGTGAGAACAGTAGTTCTCACAAGGAAAATAAAACTATATAAAAAGAAAAACTCAAAGGGCTCCCGGCAAGACTGCAGAAAAGGTGCTGCGTGCAACAAAAGTAAATTATAGATGCCTTTAGAAAATACAGAGGAAAGCATGACTCCATAAAATAAAGTAAAAACATAATGAACATGGTTCGCATGGTCAGTGTAAAACAAATTAACGAGGGGGGAAAAGGGTACCCTCATTCAGGAGAACACACAAAAATATCCAGAGGTCCAGCAAATAGTGCTGGGGGTCCCACAGGTTTGGAGGGGGGGGGGGGGGGGGGGGGCGGGGAATTTGGCATGAATGTGAAAAATCACAACCAGTATTCACCTACGTGCCGGAAGCAGGTATTGAGGACGAGGCCAACATATGTTTGCTTTCCCTTTATTTTTTATTTTTGCGGTGTCCTAATGTGTTTTTCACATTGGCATGTTGTCATTTCTAGGTAGAAAAGTGTACAAAAATAGGGTTTTGAACGTATTGGTACCTGATTGAACTTGTCATACACAGTTAAAGGGCACTGGGCCAACACTAAAGTGCCATGCTGACTGAAGGAGCTTGGCTGGTGAAAGTATATATTGCAAGAGACTCTGTTGAGGGAAAGCAGACATCAACAGCTCCCCATTTATTCTCTGCTTATGCAAATCATAGTTAAGCTGACACTGTTTGAAATAAAACATTTCTAAATTATATTAATCTTCTACTTGGAGATGCCGGGGAAGTTCCAGTTGATATAATTAGTGTTGCCAATTCTATTGAAGTCTACAAATACATGCTATTTATTGCACATACTGTGTACACCTTGACCAGAGAAAAGCTTATTGCTCTGCCTTTCTTTTGGTCTGTTAATGTCCACCAGGTCGAACCTACTGTCTGTAGTGGGTCCTAACTTGTGTAACAAAAGTCCTAATAAAAACAGACCTTTCAAATAGGGGTTTAAATCACTACAATTCTGTTGAGTATTCTTAGGTGTATTGAAAACTGTTGTTGCATGTTTGTTTTTATTATTGCATTGTGTAATTGCAAATGTGTGTTGAATCTAAAAGGAACACTGAAGTTTACCCCCATCATCCACTTTATTTGGTGGCACTTACTGTTCTATGCACCAGCCATTTGCTTTGGCCTTTAAAGTAGCACACCCACTTGCCCCACTAATTAATACTATAAACAACATGAACGAAAGGACACTCGCCGAGCAGTGCAACCAGTCTCCTGTCATCCTTCCACCTTAAAGGACTCTATCCAACTGTCTGTCTTTGGGAAGTTCTTTTCGCCCATCTTCTCCTACCGGTTCCTTATCACACCTTACCGGAGATTTCAACCTAGAACCTCACCACGCTGCGGGCCCACCTAGCTAGGACACTTTAGAGAATGTATGGGTTCATATAGTTATATGAGCAGAAGTGAATACAGTCTCATTCTCCAATCCTCACCAAAAGAGTCAGGGAAAGATCGTGGAATAAGTTTACACGGTTCTGTGATGTGGATGTGTGTATTTCGCTTTGGTGGCGTAAGGCCTTTTTCCTATTTTTCCTGAATTCTGAAGTAGAGTGAAGTAAACCTCTAACTGGGTGGAAAAGAATTAAAGTTGTATGCATCCTTGCCATCAGAAGATAAGATGTCCACCAACAGAACTGTAGACGAGAAATCCCAGCTAGCATAAATGTGTATAAAAGCAGGTCCATTGATGCTAATTTTGCTATCGTCAATGATCCCGCTATCAACTGGCTCTCAGTTAACACAATTGTCAACAAGGTTTTATTAATATCCATATTGATGGGAGGATCAAGTGGTCTTTGTCTATAACTCCTTCTCATACAAGTCCACTTTAGACAAGTCCTTGATGGAGGAGTATAACTTGGCTACATCCACCAAGAGAATGTCTTCTTGCGAGTTTATAGATGAGACCGAACGCTGCTTCAGTTCCTTGAACATATATGGATTTGGAGTTAATGAGGTGGTTGCCAACAACACTGATGAAAAGAATGTGGTTGAAAACCTGGGACAGGTTTGTGCCTTACCTTTTTGTCATATTTAATTTTTTTCAGACTGGGCACTTCTGAGAGCTCTGGAGGCACCCTTTTATTTTTTTAGAGAATCCACTTCTAACAAATAATTGGTAGCTCCTCATTAAAATAAAAACTGCCGGCCTGTGGCACAAATACAAAGAAAATAGAAAATCCTGCCGTTTTACAACAAAGTAGTAATAAGAGTCCGGAAGCTACTCAGAGGCTTACAATCATAATAAAAGTAATAATAAACTTTAAGACCGTGCACAACATAAACTGAATTGTCTCTGAATGCTGATAATCAGTGTCAGACCTCACCGTTCTTTCTCGTCACAAGACATTGGGGGTGAGGGGCTCATTTTCATGAGAGCCGCAACATGAGTGGAAGGCATTAAAGCCTTGGGTAAGGCTTTAATGTCTTCCATTCATGCCATGCCACACTTTCATGTATTTGTTTGGCGGAGCGCAACTTTTGTTTCCACCGCTCTACACCTCTCCGCCATACAAATGCATGGATTTTCAAGCTGGTACAAATGCTGTAGACCCCTGTGGGATCTACCTGCTTTTTGCACAAGCATAAAGCAGGCAGACCCCATAAGGATCCATTGTACATGCTCACTGCCATGTGAGCATGGAAGGGAGCATGTACAATTACAATGAAAGCATGTCGGGAAGGGGTTAATTATATATGTTGACACCGCTTACCATGCATGCATGCATGTTGACGAGGGTTTAAATGTAATTCTGAGCTCCACTTGCCATGATAATGAAAAGTCAAAACTGCCTGGCATGCCAGGCACCGTTTACTCACTTTACACTGCCCCGCAGTGCAAATGACAAAAACTTGGCAGCGGGGACCTGGCGGTGCCTCAGTGCAAACGTAGCAGGTCCCTGCCGTCTGGTAGACTGGATTTCTATACTCTGGCCTGGTGGACAGATGTATAGGAGGCCAAACTAGTTAGTGAACAGAGACAACTCTGGGAGTTGTAGCCAAACCAAGGTAGCATGGGAGTGGTCAAGCCTAAGTCCCAGGAAGGGGTGCGCCTGGTAAAGGGACCACAATGAGTCCACAAGGTAAGTAATCAAGGATTACACTTAGACAAGTAGTTATAAAAATATTGTATTTATCACCAAGTAAACACTATAAAAATGAATATAAGCAAGTAATAATATCACACAACACTCATAATAAAATACATATATACAGTCCCAGTTGCCAGTGCATCAACACAACACCCCCATCCTACAATATGAAAGGAAAGGTAATGGTTAGATTTGCAATGGCAGTGCCCAAAAATGCAACCCTAACTTTATAAACCCAACCCTACGTTGACTGGGCCTTGTGCCCTTAAACTTCACAAAGAGAGCGAGGAAAAAGTTAGTTGGAGGGTCTTGTGGATGGATCATTCTAAAAGTCAGGCGAGTATATATATTCTAGTAAATAAAATTGTCCCCAGCTTCCGGAGGGCTTTCGGCAACAGGTTTTGCCAAAGCCAAACAAAGATAAAACTTTTAAAAGTGTTCAAAACTTTTACAGGAGGAGATAAGGGGGCAGGTGAGTTTTGCTATAACTCACCCCCTGTACTCCAGTTTCTCTTCAGACTTGGCTGGTCATCAGAGGTCGAGTTTCCTGCTGTTGGTTCCAGTTGCCAGAGCCAAGAAGGCGCATGTGCAAGAGGTGTCCCGGTTGGATACAGAAGCTGGTGCTAACTGTTCCTGTCGATGAATGCAACGCATACAATGCAGTACTCCTCAAGGCAGTGGACCAGACACGGGGAAGCCGTTTTTGACAATTGTCACCCATGCAGAGTCGTCCTATCTAGGTTCCTGTTGAAAGTTCCTGTTGAAGCTGTAACACCGAAATTACGCAGGTGGGACTCTTGTAGCATAAGCTGAGGGTCCCCAAAGTTCTGAGCCGAAACGTGGAATCACGACCCCTCTACTGTGGTAGCCCAAAACTGAAGGCTTCACTTCACTGGAAAAAGTTAGGACAGAGTTGAAAAACAAAATCAAAATGTTTGGGAGTCCATAGAAATGGAGAGAAAGTTGCAAACTTTCCTAACCTGTCATATTACGTCTGGGAGCAAAATGAGTTCCTGGCTAGTAAGAAATGGTAGGCTTTGTGTAGGTGGAGAACAGAGGGTGACTAACCTTTCATATATGGGTAGTAGCTTGCAACTTCAAAACAGAGTCAAACTTCTTTTATTGGAAAAAGTGAAGGGTGCAGACTCAATATAGTTCCCTAATAGTTCCCTTCCCCAAAGAAAACCCCCGTCTCCTAGAAGCCCAAAACTGGGAAAGCAACTTGGGAGCATGAATATTGTCAAAGGGTTCCCATGTCTGATCCTTGGGTCCATAACCCAACCAATCAATAAAGTACTGCCGTTGACCCCTCCGAACCCTAGTATCAAGGATTTGATAAACCTCAAATTCACCAGACCCCTGCACAACCACAGGACAAGGACACTAAGGAAGATGTGTAGAAGGCGACATGGAAAACTGGGTGCATCTTCCAGCGATCTGGCAATCGTAAACATACTACTACAGGATTCAAGACTGCCAAGACGGTATATGGCCCCACAAAGCGAGGCAACGAAGCCTTACATTCCAGGATCTTCAAATGCTTGGATGACAACCACACCTGTGAACCCACCTGATACTTACGGCAACCTATGACGATCCGCAGCAGATTTAGCCACAATCTGTGCGTCATGCAAGTGCATCCTAATACCGTCACGTACCTTGACAAGATTGCGAATACATGAGAAAGCAGCAGGAACATCAGAGGTAGAAACCGGAGACAAAGGGTAGGAGCGCGGATGGAAACCGTAAAAGGCATAAAATGGGGAGGACTTAGTAGAAGAGTGCAATGAATTATTGTACGCAAACTCCGCCATCCCCAAGACGGAGAGCCAAGTGTCATGATGTTGCAGGAGAAGACATTGCAGATTTTGTTGCATAGTCGAGGTCAATCGCTCGGTCTGCCCATTTGTCTGAGGATGGTAAGCCGAAGAATAGAGGTCATCAGTAACCAAAGCCGTAGTGAGTGCCTTCCAAAATCGAGAGGTAAATTGGGATCCTCTATCAGATATTATGAGTGTAGGCAAACCAAAGAAGCGAAAGACATTCTGTAAAAACATCTCAGCCAAGATCGGCGCCGAAGGCAATCCCCTGCAGGGTACAAAACGGGCCATCTTACTGAAATAGTCAACCACTATCCACAGGGTGTTATAACCACGTACTGGAGGTAAGTCTACAACGAAATCCATCGATAACATGGTCCACGGTGTATCAGGAATCAGAAGCGGATGCTAAAGACCCATAGGTCGTGAACGTAAACCCTTAGCTTGGGCACAGACCGCACAGGACGAGACATACGAACGTACAGTCTTAGTCATTGAAGGCCACCAACACCACCTGGTGAGCAGTTCAAGGGTTATTCTCAATCCCGGATGTGCTGCTACCTTGGAGTCATGACACCAATTAAGTGCATGACTACGTGTCTGTTCGTCAGGCAAGTAAATTCTTCCCTGCACATACGGTAAACAGTGGATCAAATCCATGTTATACACTGTTATACCCGTCCGAGAAAACAGAGTATAACATGGATTTGATCCACGGTTCTCTGAAGTCCACTGAGTTCTCAATGAAGGTTGTAATACACAACCACAAGCCACTTGAGTCGGAAGGACTGCCACATCTTGACGTAATGGCGCTCTGACCGAAGCAAAAAGGCGAGAAAGTGCATCAGCATTAGAATGTTGTGAACCTGGACGGTACGTGATAGTGAAGTTATATGTCGAAAAAAAACTCATGCCAACGAGCGTGTCTGGCTGTATTGCATTTCACGGATCGTAATGCAACAAGATTTCCATGGTCTGTGATCACTTGCACCGGTGTATTAGTGCCCAACAGATGATAGTGCCAAACCAGAAAAGCTTCACGAACAGCCAGGAGCTCTTTTTCTGTGACAGAATAATTCCTCTCATAAGGGGTGAGTTTCCGGGAATGAAAAGCCACTGGAAGTTGGTTGCCTGTATCCCGACATGTCTGAGACAGTATTGCACCAACTGCGACGTCCGAAGCTTCAGCCTCCACCACAAAGGGCAAAGTAGGATCAGGGTGTTTCAAGACCGGAGCAGTTTAAAAAGCCTTCTTCAAAAGGTCAAAAGCCTTTTGAGCTGCAGTATTCGTCATAAAGGGTGTCTTACTGCTGGTCAAAGCGGATAACAGGGCCACTATGGTTGAAAATGACCGTATAAACCCCTTATAAAAATTCAAAAATCCTAAAAAGGACTGTGGTGTTACACTCACCTGGCTCCCACAGAGGCGTCGATTGGAACTGGACAGCTGCGGTCTCCACCAATGTGATGCGTAGGGCCGAGATGACAACTGGACTGGCCCACCTAGCTTTGTTTGCTTGGCCCTTAGGAATATTCTTCTGCAAATGGAGAAAGGGAATTAACCACCCGTGGAGTTGAGCGTAAATCCCCCCACCCCCGCTGTTCTCCCCACAGATCACCTTTGATGTCCCCTCTTATAGTCTCACCTGTTGGTTTGAAAAGATGAGCTCTCCATACTGCATTGAGCGCAGGGGCGCGTTGATAACCATTTGCTTCACTGGCTCAAAGGAATTGATGAGTTCCAGAACAATATTGACTCAGAGATTCCCGGCAAGACGCAGTAAGTATAAAGTTCGTAAGAGTTCAAATACCTGACTTTCACTCTTGTCCGATTCCTTGCAGGTTGCAGCTTGACCCTAATGAAGAGTTCCTCGTGGCAACCGGTAGTATTCTGGTAAGGATTTGTATTTTCCAACACAGTTCGATAAAATAATGTCAATATGTAACCTGTTGCTTTCTCCCTTATTCAGGTGGTGAGAGAAAGTATAAAGTCTTGGGGAATAATACCTCCAGCGGTAAAATCAGGTAAGTCTATTGTGGTGAGGAGGGTTCCCCTTGTTAGTCCCTTTGTTTCACGTTGCTGTCCTTTTGTTTCCCCTTAGGGGCCGGGGTTCGGCGAAGATGCAGTGGAAGCTGTGCCGACCCGTGAAGAGGAATAGTACCCCTGGCGGTAAAATCAGGTAAGTCTATGGGGAGGGGTAACTAATATTCCTCTGTGTATTCCCTTGGCTCATCTTGCTGTTCTTGTCTTCTCCTTAGGTGCCGGAGTACGGCGGGAACATGCAGGAGGATGCAGTGGAATGCGAAGATGCTGTGAAGGCCGGTGAGTTCAGCGCGGCGCTGCAGCAAGCGAGGCGACGCGCATAAAATAACTTCTTCCAGCTCGAAGGCGCGATGGATCGGGAATTCAGGTAAGGATTAAAGATGTTGCTCTTGTTCTAACCTTTTCTCCTTCTTTCTCCCTTTTTCTAGGAGCTCCAAACTCGAGGCGGGCGTGGCAGAAGACTGGATGCAGACTTGCAGGCACGGTGAGCGTAACGCTGCTGGATGCAGAATAACGCGAAGCGTGTGCTGCTCTTCGGGCGTGGTTTAAATAGGACCAAAGTAGTCCCAGGTAAGTATTCCTCCCCAGCCCCGCCCAAGTAAAAAATAGTCCCTAAGTAAAGTAGTCCCTTCGAAGCCTCTTTAGGCTTGGAGCTCTTGCAGCATGGCCTGCGGATTAGGTAAGTTTGCAGCATGGTCTGCATCAGGTAAGTTTTAATCTATGAGCCTGGCGCCTATGGCGCCAGGACTGGACCCAATTAGCCCCTAGCAGGGGTTTTTGGGCTTGCTTAGGATAACTTAATGCCTGCTTCCAGGGTTGCTGGACGTGGTCTGGGTCCCCGGGGGTAGGCATCATGACATGTAGAGCCTTCAGATTGTGAGGCACTGGCCAATTCAAGACTGCCTCCACCTTGGAGTTGCTCATACAGATACCTCGATTGGTGATGATGTAACCAAGAAATTCCACTGAAGTGACATGGAACACGCATTTTTCAAGTTTTGCATATAAGCGGTGTTCCCTTAATCTTTGTAAGACCGATGAGACATGCTGGATGTGGATTTCCAAATTAGGGGAATATATCAGAATGTCATCTAGATAAATCACCACATATGCATTCAATATGTCCTTAAACATGTCGTTGATGAAGTGTTGGAATGTTGCAGGGGCATTGCAAACGCCAAATTGCATAACGCGATACTCAAAAAGACCATAGCGCGTCTTAAACGCTGTTTTCCACTCATCACAGTGGTGTATTCCGACGAGATTGTAGGCCCCCCGCAAATCTAGTTTAGTAAACACTTATGATGATCCCAGTCTGTGCAGAAGAACAGAAATCAGTGGTATGGGATATTGGTTCCTGATCGTGATGGCATTCAGCTCACGATAGTCCATACAGGGTCTCAAATCACCCTTTTTCTTCGGCACGAAAAACATAGGGGAGGCGGCCGGTGACTTAGATGGTCGAATAAAACCTGATTTAAGTGCATTGTGAATGTATTCTTTTAAGAGGGCATCCTCCTTGACAGTCAATGAATAGACCCTACCGACCGGTACCTTAGCCCCTGGCACTAGATCGATCGGACAATCGTACGGCCTATGCGGGGGTAAAACTTCTGCGCCCTTGGGATCAAAGACATCTTGGTATTCGTGTACTGTTTTGGTAAAATAACAGACAAAAGTGCCCCGACCGAGGAGGCCATCAACAATAATGGTTTACAAGGATTAGTCAAAAGACCCTGTGAGGATCTACATGACTCTGCACAGTACTCTGAGGTAAACACAACTTCCCCCGTCTTCCCTGCCACAAGAACTTTAAAAGACGTCCCTTCACTTCTCTGAATATGGAGTCGGGGACACCTACTGGAAGGACCTGAAATAACTAACAATCTCGGGAGGAGGTTCATCTTTAAGGCATTTAAACGGTCCATCCAAGACATAGTAAGCTTGTTCCACTTGGTCATGTCACCATATAACCGTTCAAAGAGGGGTAGGTAGTTGGCCTCATATAACCCTTCCAAATCCCTTGTAAGGTTAACCCCCTCCCCGCCACCCCCCCCCCCCCCCCAAGTACTGCAAATTGTTCTCTGCCATCCCTATTTGGCTGAACCTCGGCCTGTCCTCTACCATCAATCGGCTAAGCGGGAACAAATTGACTTGCCCTTATTAACCTTGAATCCCGAGTAAACCTCAAATTGCTCGATTAACTCGATCACTGGCGGGACTGAGAGCAACGAGTTCCGGATATGTAAAAGGATATCATCCACATACAGACCTAATTTATATTCTCACTCACCCATTATTTTGCCCTCCACCCGAGTGTCTTCCCTCAACTTCTGGGCCAAAAAGAAGCAGGGAAAGGGGGCAACCCGGTCTCGTGCCCCTGGCTAGATCAAACCATCTAGAGAACCTTCCATTCACTGCTACACATTCCCTGAGGCCCGAATACAGAGCCAAAATTCCCCTCCAAATCGTAGGACCCAGTCGGAATTTGCACAACGCTGCCTCCAGGAAGGCCCAAACAAGTATGTTGAATGCCTTCTCTGCATCTATCAACAAGAGAATAGGATGATTGCCCTTATTCCATGCCTAATAAATTAGATGTAATTTTTTCTCATTGTATCCGCCCCCTGCCGTCACCTTACAAATCCCACTTGGTCCGAATGTACCAGTCTAGGCAAATGCCCTTCCAGATGCGTTGCCATAATACGTGTGAAGATCTTGGCGTCAACATTAAGGAGGGAAATAGATCTATATAGGGAGGGATCCTTGCCCTCCTTTGGGTATCCCTGGGATGAGAGCCCTTACAAAAGACCCTAAAGCCAGCCCAGACATCAAAATATGGTTAAACAGATTCACCATATGTGGCACCAGCATCAATGCAAACATTCTTTAGAAGCCTAACATATACCAATCCTCTTCTGGGTCCTTCCCCAATTGTAGGCGTCCCACAGCATTCACTACCTCTTCCCAGTTATAGGCCCATCCATAACCGCAGCGTCAATCACCATCTACCACCCCCTCTTCAGCATCTAGGTTCTCGTAAAAGGAGGCAAACCTGCCTGCTACCTCCTCGGCATTTGCCGTCATATTCCCATCCCATCACTTCACTGATGTTACCCATCTGTCAGCTCTCTGTCCCCGAAGGCGGACCGCCAACATTGGTCGGCTTTATCTCCTTTCTCGTAGTACCTCTGCTGTAAAAACAGAAGCTTTCTCACAATGCCGCCCTCTTCCAACAGTCGCAATTCCTCCCTCTTACCCTTAACTTAGTCCACCAATTCCCCAACCCCTTCCATTGAGGTCCGAATTCGCCTTTCCAGTGTTCCAAACGACCTCTGCAATCCATTTTCTAAAATAGTGATTTCCCTCCTAAGGTTTGCCCCTTCTCTAATCAACAGCCTCCTCATGTCACGTTAGCAGCATCCCATACCATACAGAAGTCAACTTCTCCTGTGTCATCAATCTCAAAGAATTCCCTCATGACCCTCTCTGATTCCTCCCAGAACGGCTGACCCTTCCAGAGGGACTTGGTGGCACCTCCATAGGGAGTGGCCCTCTGTCATGATACCTACCCCCGGAGCATCAGGCCAGGCCCAGCACCCCCGGAAGCAGGCATCATGCCCTCGGGTAAAAGCCCAGCGGCCCCTTATAGGGACTCTTTGGACTCAGTCCTGGCGCCTTTGGCGCCAGGCTCATGTTGGACATCAGTCCTGGCGCCATAGGCGCCAGGCTCATAAAGGGAGGTGTTTTGTGCACTTACCTGATGCAGACCATGCTGCACGCTTCAGGCCTCCCTGAGACCTGAAAGGGACTATTTTTTCATAGGGACTATTTTTTCACTCGGGCGTGGCCAGGGGAGGATACATACCTGGGACTTCTTTGGAGGCTATTTAAGCCACGCCCAGACAGCAGCTCATGCTTCGCGTTGTTCTGCTTCCTGCAGCTTAACGCTCACCGTGTCTGCTCCTGCTCCTGGACTACAGCCACGCCCGTCTTGAACCTGGAAGACCTGCAAGGAAGGAAGAGAAGAGAAAGGTGAAAAAACAAGGATTATTTCAAGCTTCTTACCTGCATCCGGAATCTTCTCGCCAGCATCCCTGAAGGAAGACTTCAATTTAAAAGCATTGCGTTGTTCGCTGCAGCGCCACGCTTCACTCACCTGGCCTGTCCTCGAGACATCTCCCGGCTCCATCGCGGCTGTCAGCATCGGACGCCACATCTCTGCACCTAGGGGACAGAGGAAGAAACAAAAGGTGTGCAGAAGGACACACAGAAGGAAAGCCTGATTAACAGCCATAATACTTACCGGCTTTTCTTCCACATTTCGGGTCAGCGCCGCCCCGTTGGCAGGTACCGTACCCCGGCCCCTATGGGGAAAGGACTAGAGACATTTCAGAGGAATGATAAGGACATCTAGAGGGATCGCCCTCATTACTACTCACCTCGGCAGGTTAACCCCTCGACGCATCGCCTTCATTCTGCACCTGAAATAAAGGACAGATCACAGGTGAGAAAGACAGCATAAAGGGGGCCTCACTTGAACTTTCATACTTACGGCGCATCGCTCAGGAAAGTCAAGTGGATTTTGCCAGCGCCATTCTGAAAACCAGTGAAGTAACTGGACGAACGCGCGCCCCTGCACCAGAAGCAGGATGGAGAGTTCAACCTTCCAAACCATAAGGTGAACTTAAAGCGGGTTTGGAGGAATAGAGAGGAACGGAGGAGGGAAGGGGGGAGCTAGCACACCATTCTGCAGACTGTTAATCCCCTTTCTCATCTGCAGAAGGATATTCCTACGGACCAAGGAAGCACGATTTGGAGGTCCTGTCCAATCGGTGTTCCGGATCCTGCGCATCACGCTAGAAGAGGCCGCAGTAATCCAGACTAGATCAGCGCCCCTGCGGGAACCAGGTGGGCGTTACAGAACGCGAAGCCTCCCTACAAATTCCCACCCAGGCGCTATGGAAACTTCTGAGACTGACCAACTGGCCCAACTACTGGGGGAATTACGGGCCGAGGTACACACCGCTCGTCAAGAGACTAATGCCCTCAGAAGAGAAGTGATTGTAACAAGGGAAAGGACTGATGACCTGGCTGTACAGCTTTTGCAAAGTCAAGCTGGACAAACTCCTTTACCCGGTTCCGGGGGGAACCCCACTCCTGTGGTTTCCAGTAGCCCTGTGCTGATTAATCTACCTGCAAACATGCCGCTGGCCCCACCCGAACGCTTTGCTGGGGACCCCAAACGATTCGCCGTATTCATGAATCAGTGTTGTTTGCACTTCCTATGCAGACCCGGGGCCTTCCCTAATGATCAGACCAAGGTAGCCTTTGTGTTGTCATATCTCAGCGGCTGTGCTGCCGATTGGTCAGTCCCACTGGTAACTCAAGATGACCCGATTCTTCGTGATTTTCAAGGATTTCAAACAAGCATGGAAAGGTTATTTGCTCGACATTCCCAGGGACAGGCTCTGGATGACGAACTTCTATCTCTGCGACAGGGCAATCAAGACCTTCTATCCTACATTGCAACCTTCAATAGACTAATTGTGGAAACTGGTTGGCCAGAGGATAAAAGAATCACGTTATTCTATCAAGATCTACGCAGAGAACTTAAAGATGTCCTGGCACAAGTTGTAAATCCGCTCCAAGAATGCACTGAATATATAGACTTAGTGGTCCAGTTGGATCACAGGCTGCAAAACAGAAAAGCAGATCGGTCCAAGTTTGAAACCCGGGTGTGGGCCAAAACCCACGCTAACCCCAAGGGGGCTGATGCCTTGGAGCCTATGCAAATCGGAGGAGTTAAAGGACCCCTAACTCAAAAAGAACGGGAAAGAAGACGACAGAAGCAATTATGCCTTTATTGTGGGTCCTCAGGACACTTTCTACGAGATTGCCCGGTTAAGCCGCCCAAGAAGGTGGTAGGAGCCGCTGATAAAATCCATGGAAACTCTGTATCGGGAAACGACCACGCCCGGCAAGCGTAGGGGTCCGCTTGCCGAGCTTGAAAACTAACTCTCAGACCTCGCATTTCATTGTGCCAATGGTCCTCATAGATCCGGGACAGCCAAAACGGTTGCATGCTATAAAGGCATACATCGATAGCGGGGCTATAGGAAACTATGTGGATCGAGAACTGGTCTCTAGGATAAACCTCCCTCTGCGTCCTAAAACCAGCAAAGATGTCATCACCACTGTAGATGGAACCGAAATTGCCTCTGGACCGGTAACACATTCCACAGCTGAGGTGACACTTGTAGGTCCGGATGGCCATTGGGAGGCAGTTGTGTTTGATGTGATAAAGGCTCCACAGTTTCAGCCTATTCTCGGAGTCCCTTGGTTAGAGACACATAATCCTCGAATTGATTGGCGAGCGAAGAGAATAACCTTCCCGGATTGTGCACAAACCTGCTACCCAGAAAATCCAAAGATTAATCTAGCATCAGTAACCTCTGTCCCTGTGCAACTACCTCCAGAGTACCAAGACTTTCAGGACGTCTTCCAAAAGGAACAGGCCAACACGTTACCTCCCCACAGATCGTACGATTGCCAAATCGATCTGGTGCCCGGTGCACAACCCCCTTGTAGCAGGATTTATGCCCTTACTGAACCTGAGAATCTGCATTTGAGACAATATTTAGATCAATACCTCGCCAATGGTTTCATTCGCCCGTCAAAGTCCCCTGCATCTTCAGCTTTGTTCTTCGTGCCTAAAAAAGAGGGCGACCTTAGGACTTGTATCGATTACCGGGCATTGAACCAGATAACTGTTAAAAATCGTTACCCTCTGCCTCTGATCCCTAAACTCCTTGACCAGGTGAAGGACGCTTGCGTATACACCAAGTTAGATCTCTGGGGGGCTTATCATCTGGTACGAGTAAAAGAAGGCGACGAATGGAAAACGGCCTTCCGTACAAAATATGGACTATTCGAATACCAGGTGATGCCTTTCGGGTTGTGCAACGCGCCCGCTGCCTTCCAATTCTTCGTGAATGATGTCCTTCGGGAACTCATCGATGTCTGTGTTATCGTGTATATCGATGACATTCTTGTGTACTCCTCTTCGGAATCTGATCACAGAAAACATGTCAGGGCCGTCCTAGAGAAACTGCGCCAGCACAAACTGTTTGCCAAGCTGGAAAAATGTGTTTTCCATACCACTGAGGTTGAGTTTCTCGGATTCATCCTGACACCTAAAGGGGTCCGAATGGATTCACGGAAAGTGGATGCCATCCTCAAATGGCCATCACCTAGTTCAGTGAAAGGTGTCCAAAGCATGCTTGGTTTTGCCAACTTTTATCGCAGGTTTATCCCAGAGTTTTCACGTGTGGTGCAACCCATCACTGCACTCTTGCGAAAAAATAAACGTTTTGAATGGACCGAGGAAGCCGAACAGGCCTTTCAGGAGTTGAAAGCTAAGTTCACGTCCGCACCTATTTTGAAGCACCCGCGTCCTGATCTCCCATATATAGTCGAAACCAACCAACTGCACCCCGTAGCATTTTGGTCCAGAAAGTTCTCACCGCCAGAGATAAATTATGCGATTACCGATAAGGAACTATTAGCCATTAAGTCCGCCTTTAAGGCTTGGCGGCATTATCTCCTCGGCGCCCGGCATACCATCACCGTGATCACTGATCACCGAAATTTACAATATTTAAAAACTGCCAAGGCCCAATCGTCTCGACAGCTCCGATGGGCTTTGTTCTTTGCTGAGTTCGATTTTGTAATCACCTACCGCCCCGGTTCTAAGAATGGTAAGGCGGACGCTCTATCCCGAATTGGAATGAAAGAAATAGACACAAACTCAGAACCTGTGCCGATAATTCCCGAACAAAGAATTTTGGGAATAACCACTTTACAAACCCTTGAAGACATTCAAGCACGAGTAAAACAAGTCC
This sequence comes from Ambystoma mexicanum, assembly GCF_040938575.1. Lineage (NCBI taxonomy): Eukaryota > Metazoa > Chordata > Amphibia > Caudata > Ambystomatidae > Ambystoma > Ambystoma mexicanum. The sequence continues at coordinate 216,279,780 of NC_090940.1, forward strand.
TGGACTCTTCAGCCTTGCAGGATTGGATCAAAAAGGGGTCTAACTTCTCAGTCAAGGATGGCTTACCTTACTTCCAAGGACGTTTATTTTTGCCAGAAAAGGAATTGCAAGAACTGGTTATTTCCCGTCATCATGACACCCTGATGGAAGGACATCCTGGCATTGCCAAAACTGAGGAAAAGGTTAGACGACAATTCTGGTGGCCTTCCTGGTGAAAGGATATTAAATCTTTCGTGATGTCCTGTGGAGTTTGTGCCCAAAACAAAGGTCAAAAGACAAGACCCGCCGGTCTTCTTCAGCCCTTAGACATTCCACCAGCACCTTGGCACACCCTGTCACTAGATTTTATCACGGACCTGCCCTCTTGTAATGGTTACAATACTATTCTGGTCGTGGTGGATTTATTTTCCAAAATGGCCCACTTTATTCCGTTGAAAGGATTACCTTCAGCCTTTGTTCTTGCCAAGGAATTCCTCGAGAATATCATCCGTTTGCATGGATTCCCGTCCATACTAGTCTCCGATCGGGGAAGCCAGTTTATTTCTCATTTTTGGAAAAAGTGTTGTCAGCTGGCACAAATCGACGTAAGACTCTCGACCAGCCACCACCCACAGACCGATGGTCAGACGGAAAGAACGAACCAGACCCTTGAACAATTTCTACGATGTATGTTGCACCAATCGGAGGGTAATTGGAAGGATATTCTGTGGGTAGCTGAATATGCTTATAATAACTCGATACACTCTGGAACGGGTCAAAGCCCCTTTTTTACCCTATATGGACATCACCCTCGTACTTCAGACTTGGACTCACCTTCGAGCCTTGAAATGCCCGCAGTGGATCATTTGCATTCTACGATAACTCAAGCCTTCAAGGATGCAACTGCACATTTGCAACATGCGAAAGAGAAATACAAAAAGAATGCGGATCTACATCAAAAGGAGGCGCCTCCGTACCAAATTGGGGATCAAGTATGGTTGGCTACCAAACACTTATCGCTCAAGGGACCTCGAACTTTTAATCCAAGGTATTTAGGCCCTTACTCAATCAAAGCTATAATTAACCCAGTAGCAGTCAAGCTAAGCTCGATCTACCAGCCAACATGCGGATTCACCCCGTTTTTCATGTGTCACTTTTGAAACCAGTACAACCAGGAACCAGATTAATAAAGCCACCAGACCCAATCCTGATAGATGGAGAGCCAGAATTCGAAGTAAAGAACATTTTGGAATCCAAAATCTTAAAATCAAAGCTTTTCTATCTAATTGATTGGAAAGGGTACGGGCCTCAGGAAAGGTCTTGGGAACCCAGTGATCACGTACATGCACCTCGGCTGGTAAAAAGGTTCCATCGGAATTTCCCAAACAAACCGAAACCTCCAGAAGGAACGACCTTGGGAGGGGCCTTGGGGGGGGGGGGGGGAGTGCTGTCATGATACCTACCCCCGGAGCATCAGGCCAGGCCCAGCACCCCCGGAAGCAGGCATCATGCCCTCGGGTAAAAGCCCAGCAGCCCCTTGTAGGGACTCTTTGGACTCAGTCCTGGCGCCTTTGGCGCCAGGCTCATGTTGGACATCAATCCTGGCGCCATAGGCGCCAGGCTCATAAAGGGAGGTGTTTTGTGCACTTACCTGATGCAGACCATGCTGCACGCTTCAGGCCTCCCTGAGACCTGAAAGGGACTATTTTTTCATAGGGACTATTTTTTCACTCAGGCGTGGCCAGGGAAGGATACATACCTGGGACTTCTTTGGAGGCTATTTAAGCCACGCCCAGACAGCAGCTCATGCTTCGCGTTGTTCTGCTTCCTGCAGCTTAACGCTCACCGTGTCTGCTCCTGGACTACAGCCACGCCCGTCTTGAACCTGGAAGACCTGCAAGGAAGGAAGAGAAGAGAAAGGTGAAAAAACAAGGATTATTTCAAGCTTCTTACCTGCATCCGGAATCTTCTCGCCAGCATCCCTGAAGGAAGACTTCAATTTAAAAGCATCGCGTTGCTCGCTGCAGCGCCACGCTTCACTCACCTGTCCTGTCCTCGAGACATCTCCCGGCTCCATCGCGGCTGTCAGCATCGGACGCCACATCTCTGCACCTAGGGGAGAGAGGAAGAAACAAAAGTTGTGCAGAAGGACACACAGAAGGAAAGCCTGATTAACAGCCATAATACTTACCGGCTTTTCTTCCACATTTCGGGTCGGCGCCGCCCCGTTGGCAGGTACCGTACCCCGGCCCCTATGGGGAAAGGACTAGAGACATTTCAGAGGAATGATAAGGACATCTAGAGGGATCGCCCTCATTACTACTCACCTCGGCAGGTTAACCCCTCGACGCATCGCCTTCATTCTGCACCTGAAATAAAGGACAGATCACAGGTGAGAAAGACAGCATAAAGGGGGCCTCACTTGAACTTTGAACTTTCATACTTACGGCGCATCGCTCAGGAAAGTCAAGTGGATTTTGCCAGCGCCATTCTGAAAACCAGTGAAGTAACTGGACGAACGCGCGCCCCTGCACCAGAAGCAGGATGGAGAGTTCAACCTTCCAAACCATAAGGTGAGCTTAAACCGGGTTTGGAGGAATAGAGAGGAACGGAGGGGGGAAGGGGGGAGCTAGCACACCATTCTGCAGACTGTTAATCCCCTTTCTCATCTGCAGAAGGATATTCCTATGGGCCAAGGAAGCACGATTTGGAGGTCCTGTCCAATCGGTGTTCCGGGTCCTGCGCATCACGCTAGAAGAGGCCGCAGTAATCCAGACTAGATCAGCGCTCCCGTGGGAACCAGGTGGGCGTTACACCCTCTGATAACCCCCGCCACCGCCAAATCCATTAGCACAATATCATGGTCCGTCCAACTAATCGGGAGAATTTCACTAGACAGAGCACTGTCCCACATGTCCCAAGATGGTACACCATGTGATCACGACTCACCTTTGATGCTACCAAAAAATTGTTATTATATTTCTTGCCTACTTCTGCAATTTCAGGCAGGCTATTAGTTTGTAGTACGCGAGTGCTTTAGAGTTAAGACTGTGTACAGTATTATATGGCGGCAGTCCGTTTGTTGTCTCTAGGACAACACGGTAGTAGTACATATGTGGGAAGGCGCTGATCCGAGTGCTCTCAGGACATGCGTCCTTTTTTAGTGTTGTTGGCGAGGCATAAGCGTGCGTGTAAATGCGGCGCCACTTGTAGTGAGGCCCGCGGTGAGCAGCAACGAGTGTTCGGGTCCTGTTTAACGTGTCTAGATTGAGACACGAGCGATGCCCGCGGTGACCAGTTGGGTCTTGATTGATGTCTAAGGTAAGGGACAAGACTATGTAGTTCTTTGGGAGAACCTTTGTGTCCTACCTGTATAGTAAGTGACCGGATCGGTTTATACTTTCCCCCTTTGTTTCTCCCCTCCCCCTTTTTAGCATTGAGGCTATGCCGCGAGCACCCTTGGCTAACTTGAGAGTTTTAATGTGAAACTCTGAGGCTGTTTCCGTAGTGAGGATTAGAGGTAATACTATTTTTGAGAAGGTGATGGCACATACATTGGGTGATTTCACGGTGGTGGTAGTATGTGGTTTATACATAAGGTGCTAAAGTGGGGGGACGTGGTTATGTACACTCCTTGTTGTTAGGATGTAACAATTGCAATTAGGAGGTGCTGTGATAGTCATTAGATGTTATGTTTAATCTGATGTGCAGGTTTTGCAACCAGGAGGGTGATTTGGAGTACCCAGCTACTGAAAGAAACTTGACTCGAGAAGTTTCATGCTATTTGAGGGGACAGTGTCCTTAGCGCTACTTACCATCACTCATAGAGGTATAGTAGTTTTGTGTTCGAGGGAGCGGGTCTAATAAAGACCTGTCTAAGCCTTTGTGGGCATCAAAATGATGGTGTCCAGAGGTTTGCTTTGGATTATGATAATCTTATGGCTCACTGTCTGATATGTTGTTGTTGGTTATTATCCTTTCTAGGTGACCCCATTGTTGGATTACCTTACCCCTTGACTCAGGATCACATGGTGGTGAAAACTTATGTTTAAGGGTTCTCTCCCCTGAAGAAAGTTCTAGCATTCGGAAGCTTGAAGAACTGAAACATGTCGGGATATGTTGTTAATCGACACGTTGTTTAATGTATAGTGGATGTTAATTGTCATGTGTCTGTTAATTTTTTAATGTTGTAAATGTTGTGGTATATTTCATCCCATTAGATTGGTGTTATACCCACCATGTGGGTCATAATCCTGGGTTACACAGTGTGTTTTAAAACAAGTTGTTTTAACAATGTTGCATCGAATTTTAATATAAAAATTAAAATGATTTAATTTATAAATTTGTGTGACACACCAAGTCAATTTTTTCAGGAGTAATAGGTATGAGTTATTACTAATCGTCTTCGTTCAGACAGATGAGCAATCTAATAGACTAAAGGTTGTGTACCTTTTCTCCTTTGTGTACAAACACAGAGATAATCAATCCATGTTTGGGGGGAGAGGTGGGAATAAAACGTGAACCTCCTTTCTTGCAAATGAAAATTCCTCCACTCATGTCTCAAATCATAGAACTTGAGGCAGGTCTGCAGTCCCCCCCAATTCCCACCCTAATGGCTCCAGCAACAACTTCTCCCGGTATCCAACAGGGGTCAGCTCATGCATTGAAATCACCCCCCTCCCAAAATCAGGTGGCCCTTACTAGCACCCATCACTTTGCTCAGCATTGCCTTCATGAACCGCATTTGGTCCTGATTGGGGGCAAAAATCGTCTCAAAAGGTAGCCATACACCCAAAGCACCGAGACCATGAGGGCTCTATCATTTCTACTTTCAATATCTTGGTCTGCTCCAATTTAATCCTCATCCCACCTTTCTTTACACCTGAAGCCCAAAAGGACTGCCCAATAAACCCACATGGGATACACCGTTCTTCACCTTGCAGTAGACGAGTCTCCTGCACAAAAAACACACCCATCTTTAACCTGCAAAATTTCTTTGCCACCAATGACCTCTTGGTTGGCAAGTTTACCCCTTCACATTCGGCGTGCCAATCTTCAATCGGTCCGCCCTCTCCCTCTCATTTGGCCCTCCATCGCAATCTTCTATCACCATCACCAAATGAAGGTCTAGCACCCTTAGTGTCGGTCTCCTCCCTGAAACTCTCCTGAAAATATCCCATACGGCCCGCTCCCCTCGTCTCTCCCCAATCCCCGCCCCCTTCAGCCTCCTTCTTTGGCGTTCAGCCTCGTCCAGTTAATGTCACAGGCCAAAGACCAAACCACCAGGTGCTCCTGGTATACCGAGGGATCATAATTCGTTCCACACACAGATGAGCACCCATCTCCCCATTCCCCCTTATTCCTCCATATCCCCTCCCCCCCAACCTACCAACATCATCACTAAGGGGAGATCAATTTCACTCTCCCAAGAGTCAAAGGATTATCGAAATTAGTCTTCCCTCAAAGATTACCTCATGTTGGGTTATTCCCCCCCCTACGGGTTCACCCCATTCCATCAACACACATCCCTAGTATGATCTACAGAGGACACCACATGTATTCTCCATTATAGCCCCCGCATGTTAAAGTCAAAGTCAAGAGTTCCCTCTAGGTGGGGTGTTCATTTTTCGGAACTTCCCCTGGCCACGGATCCTACATTGCCTGTTCTCATCTCTGTGAGCTCACTCCAGACTCCCCCGCATCATCCAGTTATTTTTCATCAGCCGTGCCCATACATTCACTCCTTACTCTCTGGATATCATCCTCTGAGATTAATTTATACTTGTGACCTTCGTATTCAAACGCCACATAGAATGGGAATCCCCAACGAAAGCGGACCCCCTTTCCACTTAACCATCTGGTAAGAGGGCCACACATCCTCCTTCTTGCCAATGTGAGGGCGAGATCCTGAAAGATGGCTATTTTCGCTGAGTCCAGTGAAACCGGCCCAGTTCGTCTTGCTTTCTCAAGGATCCGCATCCGCCTGTACCTCCACTGTGTCCAGAGAAGGGAATAGTTTCTTACCTGTCTGTGAATCCATGAAAGATCCAATGCTGGAGAAGATTAGTTATTCTCAACATTCTGTAACCTGTCGTCAAGCTTGTCCACGCGTTTCTCCAACACATCTAGCTTGACCCCCAGGTCTACCCGCATTCCTCTGATCTCCTCCATCAAAGCTGCAATGTCTTTTTTAGTAGAGACTGCATACTCAGAAGTACCCGCCATGGTTTGCTGCTCTGTTCCCGGGTCAGACCCCCATTTCCTTTAACATGTTGCATCCTCCACAAAAGCAAACCTTCCAAGAGTGCTCTACCAGTCCATCGTGAATATGCGACAACAGATCCAAAATCCAGCAGCCAGCCTACTCCTCAAACTATTCAGAAGAGACATCACTCCAGCCCTAAAACCACTGCACTGGCTCCCAGTCAAACATCACATCACCTTCAAAACAATGTACATAACAAACAGGGCAATCAGCGGACAAGGAGCTGAATTCCTACAAAAGAAAATAATTTACAAGCCAACGAGACTCCTCAGATCCAGCAACAAAATCCGCCTGGAGCAAAAACCATACCTTAAGAAAAAACTTGGGGGCTTCTCCTCCTCCCACTTAGTCGCAAAAACCTGGAACAACATCCTGAAAGAAATAAGAAACACCAAAGACCACCTACAATTCAGAAAATTACTAAAAACCTGGCTCTTCAACACCAGAGATTCAAACTAAAACAACCGAACAGGAAACACTAAGAAAAGGATGACAAAAATTAGGATGACACTGACAACACCCAGAACCTACCAGAGAAACTCTTAATACAACAAGCAAGACTATGCTAAGTCGAATAGAACACAAGCGACACACATGAGGACAGAAATCAGCATCCCTAGTCAACTCCAGCCGACAACCTCAGCCGCTCCATAATTGCTACCAGGTATCATACTTGTATAAAGTTGTGTGAATGTTAGCACTTGCCACACTTTAAGTAAGTTGGGGACATTGGCATGGGCATTGACCGTATGGACCGTACGTATGACCGTATGGCGGGTGCCGCCCCGGGACATAGTTGCGGGCATTGGCATGTGCCACGTTTTGAGGGCCTGGGAGCTATGGCCTGCATAAATAACTGAATGGGCTGATGAATGCCGACCACCCGCCACATATGGATGGAGTAGTCTTGGCCAGCCAATGCCGCACATCGACTGGATTGGGAATGCTCTCTGGGCCAGATTTGAAGGGTCGCAAAAACTCCTGCTGGCCCCGCATACATACAGGTGTCACTTAGGTGGCTGAGGCCAAACTTGGGTAAGGGCATGAATGTGGGTGGATGCCATGTGTGAAAGGGACTGAGTATCGGACGGCCCCAGATCAGGACAGAGACGCAGAGATGCTCCCGCACCCCGCCTGGAGAGAACACGAAAATTTAGCGCCTCACTTCCAGACAGCAACGCCAATTAACCAATCCACTAACAATTTCACCCCTCTGCCTACAAACTCTAACCAAACACAACCACAAGCCTACAACACAGCAATCCCTACAAAATTCACTACACTGCAACAACAAAACAATCCACACAGACTTGAACAACAGCACACGATGACTAAGGACCGTAAAACACCCCAAGCCCAGCCAATTGACCCACCGGGCTGAGGCCGCCAACAGCACATCACGGCTCTCTTGCACTTTTCCAGCTTATTCCTACTAAGTCACCCCCCACCCCTTTTCAGAGCCGCCAGACCGTCTGGGGACCACTCCGATGGTGATAGTGAGTGGTACAAATATCCCTTAACATTAATATCCACAGGTTCTCATAACCCAGATAAGTCTTTATATTGGACCCTCGTACTAACTGGGGATCTCTCATTCCATCCCCTAAATCAGAGTTTCCAGGCACATCATTCCATAGGTACTCCAGTGGGACACTTCTCCCAGTAGTCCACCTGCCTGGTGCCCGTTTCTCCTTCTCTGACCCCTTCTTCCACCAACCTCCAAGATCTCAGGTCACTCCACACTACTTCCCTGGCTCAAAAAGGTCCCCCTTATCTGTCTTTGGTGGACTCCACCGTCACAATATCTACTTTCGATGAAATTAGGTGGAGGGGGACACAATTCCACTGTACCCTTCAGGCAAAGGCAATAGCACCTCTCCCACTCCTGGTTTTCCTACATGCCCAAAGAGATAAGTGCCACCATGGTGCCCTGCACCTTGTTCCGTTTGTTTGTGGGAAACTCCACTGCTTATTACTGTGCTTCCTCACTCTGCAGGCGTCCCCACATGTGTGGCGTACCACTGGGAACCAGGGATCCACTGCCGTATGAGGGTGTCCTCTGTACCTCACCGCCGCTCCCCCAGTTCCAATTTCTCACTGTAGCCGCTTGCACCTCTCCGCTGCGACGTTGGGCACCGCTGCACCTCCCGGCAGCCCACACCTTAGTCACGCCGTTGCCTCTTCCAGCTTGCCTCTCCAGCAGAGTCCCAGAGTGCCCTGATCGGGACCCTCCAGACTATCAACCCAGCAGCCTATGATACCATGGTGTTGCGCAGCAGTCTACCGGAGCTGCTCCTCTGATCCAGTATCAAGGTGGGTGCAAATCCACCAATACCCTTTCACGTTTCCTCGGCCGGGAGCTGAAGGTGCTAAGCAGCCATTTACTGCACGGCCCCTGGTGGCCTCCCTCAACATTTGTAAAGAGTGCAAGGAGCAGTATTCAGAATCTTACCAAATAAATTTAGAAATGTCCATATGCCTCTACTCTTAAGAGATCGAATCCCCAAATTGTATTGAATATCCGCTCCGGTGAGGGAGTTTGGTGTTTTAAAAACTCTTCTCCACATCATAGCCTCAAGACTGGCAATAAACCCAAAACCAAGGGGTCGAATAACTCTTAGCCATATGTTAATTTCAGCACAACCTTACCCTTGTAATTTCAATGCCGGTATCATGGAGAATTTACCAAATTTCCCATCCACCATGCAAATTTGGTTAACCAAACCCCTCGACTTGACCAGCATATACTCCTTTGGTTCAGATTTATTTGAGTTACTGAAGATAGGAAATCATAAGTAGATGAAGTGGTTCACAATCTCCAATTTATCATCACAACTTGTACAATTAATTACTTTGGTTTTCTTCGCGTTTATTGAGAGACTATTTACTGACAGATATTTGTCAAAGGCATCAATTAACTTTTGTAATCCTTGTAGCATCGTATCGAACAGCAAGAAGTTGCCGGCGTAGGAGAGCCATGTTAGTTTCTGTTTATTACATTTCAGTGGTGCAAATGACACTTTATCTAACGTGTCTTCTACATCTGACGCATGTAAGTTGAAAAGGCAGGGGGCCAAAATGCACTGCTGTCTAACCGATGTACATGTTGGTATTTTCTGCGTCAGGGAGTCTTGATAGTTCAGTCTGACTAATATCGGATTGCGAATGCAACACAATAATGATTTGCAACAAACCTCCCGGAATACCCCGTCTGGACAGGTTGCTCCACAAACAGCTTCTCTCTACTTCACTGGTCGCCAGATAAAGAGCAATGATCCTTCCACTCCAGGCAAGTGTTTGAGCAGATACAAGAATGAACCCATTCAGATATGTGCTATGATTTTCCCGAAATACTGTGCCACTTTTGCAGGCTCCCTGTCTCGCATGACTACGCCACCAGATGGTGTAGAAGCAAGGCCGCAAAGAGCTTGCTCTCTGTGTCAGGTGTCGAAATCTGTCTATAATTCTTAGGGTCATTGAGATTTCCCTTTTTAAATATTGGAACCATAAAAGCCGTTTGCCAGGAAGTAGGCGTTGTCTGGGACACTACCACTCACCTGAAGTGGACAGTCAAGATCAGAGACCATGGTGTATGATCGTCTTTAAAGACAATATTCGACAACCTATTTGGACCTGGGGCACGTGATCTACTAATTCCCCGGATAATATTCGATATGTTTTCTTGGTCATGGTCGGGATACCATTTCTCGTAATTATCAACCTTAGCCATAAGTATGTCATTAAGACTCTTCACCCGACCAAATACCGTTTCAAAATTAATGACTCACTCTAATTCATTAACTGCATTCAATTGCATGTCTGCTTGGCTTCTTCCCAGTTCACGGACTACTTGACAAAATGAGGCAAAATCACGTTTAAACAATAGTTCTAGCATGGCCTCTGCATCATTCTGCAAAAGCCGAGTGCAGTAACAACCAAGCCAATTTCTATAAGACTTTTTAACCTTTTTGATTACTTAACTCCCCATTGCCTTGTTACCCCTATATTTGCTATTTATGGAGCTGATGTTAGCTCTAAGAATACGTTTTTCCTGCTTGGCTTTACGGTCCTACTGACAAGTATGTTTTACCTCAAATTGGGAGGGTTTTGATTCTTATTTATTATAGGTATTGTGCATTTGTAAGGCACATCAAGTTTTATCAAAAAGGGCACCTGGTTGATGCCTTACTCTGCCCAGGCGGGTAACATGGTGAAAAGAACAAAATTGAGTAAGGACATAAGAGTCTTACTGCTGAGTACTTAGATAAAAAACATTCCTAAGGGAAAGCCACCTGTGAGTAGTGGTGTTTCTTACTATAATGAATATTTGTAACAAATATTTTGATGAGACGATTCAGTGAGCAGCAATAGGGTTTTAATTAGATTGCAGCGGGTGTTTACAATACACGTAATCATGAGCACAAGATACATAAGCCAGTGTACATTTTTGAGGTAAGTTAACCAGTTAGTCGGGTACAAATGCTGGATATTTGTAGTCTCAATCAGTTGCTTCTTCGTCCACAAAGGTGTCCTTGGGAAGGAGACCAGCGGATTTAGTGATGTGATAGCACATAAATAATCAGAACATTGAAGGGTTGAACAACAACAACACACAAAAATACAGAAAGTCAACACAACAGTGTTTCGGCCAGGGAATGAGCAAGTTGAGCTCTGGTAGGACGGCCTTCATCAGGACAAGACGATTCCAAGGGCGGAGGTATCTTGAGAGGTCTGTTGAGGTAAACAGACAGGGATGTTTTAGGAGTGAGTCAAATAAGGAGGATCTAGCAGTGAGATAGTGACAGTAATCACAAGAGAAAAGAGCCGTTGCTTACCGGATCTTGAGAGCGCAGTGGCTCGGAAGGAAAACAGTGTCCAAATACACTGCGAGGGTTACGAGGTCTATTTGATCCTGTGGAAAAGACAAGCGGCATTTAGTTGCCAGTCTCTGTTGAATTGAGGAGATATAGCCAGGTGGGTAGGGACTTACCTATAGGTAACCTGAGGCTGCGTGTTCCATCAGGCGGGCGTAGGGTGACGCTGTGTCAATCCGCCAAGGTGGGTGACTGTGGATAAAATGAACACATGGTTCAGATAAGGACGTGAACCATGGTCTCATGGATGTCTAGGTGCCCGTGACACACAGTGTGGTGAGACAGGCGTGGTAAGCGCTAGTGTGGATAAGCCTGCGAATATCCATGGTGTCCCATTAGTGATGACACAGATATGCAAAGCTGGTACATGCAACTGTGCACTTAGGAGTGCTGCTATGTAGGGTGTACAGACTAGCACTCAGATGATACGTGCACTAGGCCGTATGGTGTAGTGAAACTTAAGGTAATGTCCAAGAATAACGTTTGTGCAGTAAACATGCTTGGTCATAGCAACTGTGCTGTTAGGTCAGGTGTATAGACTAGCACTAAAGTGCTGGGTGCATTGGGCCGTGGAGCATGGTGAAGATCGTGCCCAAAACGAACGTTTGTGCGGAAAAGATGTGGCAAAATGCTTGGCCATGTTAAAGTGTGCGTGTTAAGAACACGAAAGAAGTGCTGGACGTGGCCGTGGGTGCGGCCGAGTGAGAGGGATCACTATAGTTATTCTAGCGTGTCATTAAAACTTACCTCGAGGTTGGAGACAGAACGTCCGCAGCTAAGTGTCTGTAGACAAGCACGAGACCCATGGATGGCGCACCGTGTCGGATCCGGTTTGTGATTGAAAGCACGTTAGGCGGCCATTTTGAGATATTCACTGATAGGGTGTTTATGGGAGTGCCTGAAGCACGTAGTCTAAATAAAGGGGCAATAATCAAAGCTGTGTCCCCTGTGCAGGGCTGACAAGGTGTCATGTGATTGTATGATAGACTCCATTTCGTGCCCAGAAATTAGCACGTGAGTCAAGGCAATCGGCTCGGGCGACTAAAACAAGTCGAGCAGGTAGTGCAGAAGAGAATTGACTAAGCATGAGCTGTATCTAAATGCATGCTGGGTGTACACGAGAAATCATAAACGGTCGTGATCCAAAGGTATGAAAGGCACCGGGGAAGTCCACGAGAAATGTGTACACACTGGTGAATTTCCATTTGCCTGGAGCATCATAACACAAATACAATACATATTGTAACAAGTGTCAAGTATTAAATCATTACACCTTTTTTAGGTACATATGATTAGCAGCGGATTTTGTCCCTAAGCAGGCGTTGTTCCGGGGAAACTGCATTGCATATTGCTGCCAGTGTCATTGGTTGGTGCATCAGCAGTACATAATATGTCCAACTAGAGGCTAAAGTCAAGCATTTACAAGGTGGTGCCAAGAACAGATGCTCAGGGAGTAATGTCATGGGACCGAGACGGGTTACAGGAAATGCTTCCATTCGACAGTAATATTTAAACCTTTCCTGACAGTGTCCAACTTATGGACCCATTTTTGTTCAAGGCGAGTCAAGGTTTTATCGATGTCACCACCTCGTCTGCTTGAAGAAACCTTTTATATCACCCCCCATTTGAGGTCCATGTGAGTGTGGTTTTTGCAGACATAGTGGTCAACTAGTGGTTTATCCGGTACTTTGTTTTTTATGCATGAGCGGTGCTCACAAATTCTGGTCTTGACTGGTTTTATGGTTTTGCCCACGTATAGGAGCCCACATGGACAGGTTATGACGTAAATGACCCGTTTGGTGTTACAGTTCGTATGGTCTAGTAGGGTCCACTTGATCTCATCGTGGAGGAATACTTTGGTGGTTTCGGTGAATTGGCATACCGTGCATTTGCCGCATCTGTAGTGGCCTTGTGTTGGTGGTAGATTCCATAAGGTATTGGTCTGCCTGGTTGGTTCGATGAAGGTATGTACCACGGTTTCTTTGATGTTACGGTTCTTTTTTAATGCGAACAGTTGGACTTTCTGGAGGGATCCTGCGTTTTTTTATCAGAGGCCAATGTTGTTTAACAGTTTTTTTGATGAGGTTGCTCAGTGGGCTGTAGGTAGTGACACATACCAGCCTATATAGTTCTTTTTTTGTTGTTTTGGTGAGACATATGCTGCGGTCTGTGTTGGCGGCCCGCTTCCTAGCATTCTTGATAGCTTTTTTTGGGTATCCTCTGCCACATAGTCGTGTTTGTAGATCAGTGGCATGTTTCTTGAAATTGGTACGGTCCGTGCAATTTCTTTTGATCCGCAAAAACTGTCCATAGGGTAAATTGTATTTCAACCCCTCTGGGTGGTAGCTTTCGAAGTGCAGCAAGGTGTTTCTGTCGGTGGGTTTCCGGAACAGCTCCGTCTGCAGGTGATCGCCCGATCTATAGATGTGGAGATCCAGAAAATCGATTCCGTGGAAATCCCAATGCATGGGTAATCTGATGTGCTGATTCCGTTGGTTTAACCGCAGGTGGAATGCCTTCAGGTCTTCAGGATTCCCGTGCCAGATGAGGAGGACAACGTCAATGTACCTTTTCCATAGGATGACTTTCTCTTTATAAGGATTGGTGGCTGACATGATATGTTCAGTTTCGTAGTGGGCCATGTACAGGTTTGCTATGTCCGGTGCGAATGTCGCGCCCATGCTGACGCCTTTAATTTGTTTGTGCAACTGGTCCCTGAAGAGAAAGACATTTTCAGTCATGGCCAGTCTTACACATTCCAAAATGAAATCAGTGGGTACGGATGTGGTGTCCGTTCGGGTATCCAAAAAGAGTTTTAGTACTTCCAGGCCTTCTTGTTGTGGAATGGACGTGTACAATGCTTCAACATCAAGTGTGGCTAGGATGTATTCTTGTTGCATGATTACGGCATCGAGCATCATGATGGTGTCGGTGCTGTCCTTTAAGTATGAGACCATTTTGTTGACGAATGGTTTGAGAAAAAAATCAGTGCATACTGACAGTGGTTCGAAGATTGAGTCACATGCCGAGATGATGGGTCTCCCTGGCGGATTTGCAGCGTTCTTGTGTACTTTAAGGAGTATGTAGAATGCTGGGATGCGTGGATGGCTTTTGTTAAGGAAACAATGTTCATCGTCGCAGATCCACGTTTGTCGGGCGTGGTTGGTGAGGCTCAGAATTTCTTCCTGTAATTCTTTGGTGGGGTCTCTTCACAGTGGTAGGTAGGCATTAGTGTCACTGAGCAGGCGTAGACATTCATTGTCGTAGTCCGTAGTGTTGGACATCACGATCCCACCTCCTTTGTCTGCAGGTTTGATGGTAATGTCATGGTTGGATTTTAGCGAGGCGAGGGCTTTTCTTTCTTCTGTTGTTAGATTGTTGGGATAGAAATTTCTTTTTGTGAGCCCCTTGTGGATGGCACTAGTCACCATTTTTTCATAGGTATCAAATTCACAAGGAATGGTGTTTGCCGGTGGCAAAAACATGGATTTTACTTTGAGTCCTATGGTGTTGTCATTCTCCTTATTAGTAGTGTCGGTACCACTGGAGGAGTGTTCAGGTAAGTAAATTTCGAAGAAGTATTTGAGTCGAATATTGCGGAAGAAACGTTTCAATTCCATTTCCGTGTTGAAGGCTTGTACCTTGGCTGCTGGAACAAAAGACAGTCCCTTCTCCAACAGGTTTTGTTCCGCTGATGTCATCATATGGTTGGATAGGTTGAAGATGGGTATCCTCTCTGTTGTCCTTGGTTTTGGTACCATTGGCGGGTACGCATCTGTTCCCCCTGTGGTGTTGGTCTCCTCTTCAGACGGCCTCCTTGCATGCCCCGGGGAAAAAAAGGTTGTTGGTGCTGTTGGTTCCCTTGGCCCCTGTTAGACCTTCCGCCACTGCTTGATGAGGTCGCCGAGAAGTTGACGGCTCGATTGCGTCTGTTGTAGTTGGTTTGTTGCTGGATTTCAGTATAGTAGTTTTCCCGAAGATACGGGTAGGTTTTCTCTTCAGGGTAATTTTGTAAATCCTTTTTACATTTTTGTGCCTTTCTTTCGATAGTGATTGCTTTGAACTTTTCGATTTCTGCTTCAAGTTTCTCAAGTTTTATTTTGGCATCTTGGATGGTTGCGTCTTCTTGGAATTTCTTCTCTATTTCCATGAGTTCAGCTCCTTGCTTCTTGCATTCTTCGTCGGCTGTCTCAATGACTAGGATGAGCCAGTCGCGGCTACACTTGTTGCCAACGCTGCTGAAGTTTTTATTAAATTTAGGATTATCGGTGAAAACCCGTGGGATATTTCTTACTTGAAGTCCCTCTGGTATTATGCCTGCTTTGAGATATTCGAACATAAACTTGCCGTGCATTTCTGTCCGGATCAGTTTTTTCTTCTTTTGGTTGATGTTTTCTAGTTCATCTTTCGCAAGGCCTAACATGAGGATGCCATCCGAGTTGCTGAACGTGGATGTTGTCCCCAAAGTTTATGCTCGAATATCGGCAAGTTTATGCTCGAATATCTCAAAGCAGGCATAATACCAGAGGGACTTCAAGTAAGAAATATCCCACGGGTTTTCACCGATAATCCTAAATTTAATAAAAACTTCAGCGGCGTTGGCAACAAGTTTAGCCGCGACTGGCTCATCCTAGTCATTGACACAGCCGACGAAGAATGCAAGAAGCAAGGAGCTGAACTCATGGAAATAGAGAAGAAATTCCAAGAAGACGCAACCATCCAAGATGCCAAAATAAAACTTGAGAAACTTGAAGTGGAAATCGAAAAGTTCAAAGCAATCACTATCGAAAGAAAGGCACAAAAATTTTAAAAGGATTTACTAAATTACGCTGAAGAGAAAACCTACCCGTATCTTCGGGAAAACTACTATACTGAAATCCAGCAACAAACCAACTGCAACAGACGCAATCGAGGTGTCAACTTCTCGGCGACCTCATCAAGCAGCGGCGGAAGCTCTAACGGGGGCAAAGGGAACCAACAGCACCAACAACAACCTTTATTTCCGCGGGGCATGCAAGGAGGCCGTCCGAAGAGGAGACCAACACCACAGGGGGAACAGATGCGTACCCGCCAATGGTACCAAAACCAAGGACAACAGAGAGGATACCCATCTTCAACCTATCCAACCATATGATGACATCAGCGGAACAAAACCTGTTGGAGAAGGGACTGTCTTTTGTTCCAGCAGCCAAGACACAAGCCTTCAACATGGAAATGGAATTGAAACGTTTCTTCCGCAATATTCGACTCAAATACTTCTTCGAAATTTACTTACCTGAACACTCCTCCAGTGGCACCGACACTACTAATAAGGAGAATGACAACACCACAGGACTCAAAGTAAAATCCACGTTTTTGCCATTGGCACACACCATTCCTTGTGAATTTGATACCTATGAAAAAATGGTGACTAGTGCGATCCACAAGGGGCTCACAAAAATTAATTTCTATCCCGACAATCTAACAGAAGAAAGAAAAGCCCTCGCCTCACTAAAATCCAACCATGACATTACCATCAAACCTGCAGACAAATGAGGTGGTATTGTGATATCCAACACTACGGACTACGACAATGAATGTCTACGCCTGCTCAGTGACACTAATGCCTACCTACCACTGCGAAGAGACCCCACCAAAGAATTACAGGAAGAAATTCTGAGCCTCACCAACCACGCCCGACAAGAAACGTGGATCTGCGACGATGAACATCGTTTCCTGAACAAAAGCCATCCACGCATCCCAGCATTCTACATACTCCCTAAAGTACACAAGAACGCTACAAATCCGCCAGGGAGACCCATCGTCTCGGCATGTGACTCAATCTTCGAACCACTGTCAGTATACACTGATTTTTTTCTCAAATCATACGTCAACAAAATGGTCTCTTACTTAAAGGACAGCACCGACACCATCATGATGCTCGATGCCGTAATCATGCAACAAGAATACATACTAGCCACACTTGATGTTGAAGCATTCTACACGTCCATTCCACAACAAGAAGGCCTGGAAGTACTAAAACTATTTTTGGATTCCTGAACGGACACCACATCCGTACCCACTGATTTCATTTTGGAATGTGTAAGAATGGCCATGACTGAAAATTTCTTTCTCTTCAGGGACCAGTTGTACAAACAAATTAAAGGCATCAGCATGGGTGCGACATTCACACCGGACATAGCAAACCTGTACATGGCCCACTACGAAAATGAACATATCATATCAGCCACCAATCCTTACAAAGAGAAAGTCATCCTATGGAAAAGGTACTTTGACGACGTCCTCCTCATCTGGCACGGGAATCCTGAAGACCTGAAGGCATTCCACCTGTGGTTAAACCAACGGAATCAGCACATCAGATTCACCATGCTTTGGGATTTCCACGGAATCAATTTTCTGGATCTCCACATCTATAGATCGGGTGATCACCTGCAGACTGAGCTGTTCCGGAAACCCACCGACAGAAACACCTGGCTGCACTACGAAAGCTACCACCCAGAGGGGTTGAAATACAATTTACCCTATGGACAGTTTTTGCGGATCAAAAGAAATTGCACGGATCGTACCGATTTCGAGAAACATGCCACTGATCTACAAACACGACTATGTGACAGAGGATACCCAAAAAAAGCTATCAAGAACCCTAGGAAGCGGGCCGCCAACACAGACCGCAGCATATGTCTCACCAAAACAACAAAAAAAAGAACTAGATAGGCTGGTATGTGTAACTACCTACAGCCCACTGAGCAACCTCATCAAAAAACAGTTAAACAACATTGGCCTCTGATAAAAAACACAGGATCCCTCCAGAAAGTCCAACTGTTCGCATTCAAAAAGAACCGTAACATCAAAGAAACCTTGGTACATACCTTCATCGAACCAACCAGGCAGACCAATACCTTATGGAATCTACCACCAACACAAGGCCACTACAGATACGGCAAATGCACGGTTTTCCAATTCACCGAAACCCCCAGAGTATTCCTCCACGATGAGATCAAGTGGACCCTACTAGACCATACGAACTGTAACAGCAAACAGGTCATTTACGTCATAACCTGTCCATGTGGGCTCCTGTACGTCGGCAAAACCACGAGACCAGTCAAGACCAGAAATTGTGAGCACCGCTCATGCATAAAAAACAAAGTACCGGATAAACCACTAGTTGACCACTATGTCCGCAATAACCACACTAACATGGACCTCAAATGGGTGGTGATACAAAAGGTTTCTTCAAGCAGACGAGGTGGTGACATCGATAAAACCTTGACCCGCCTTGAACAAAAATGGGTCCATAAGTTGGACACTGTCAGGAAAGGTTTAAATATTACTGTCTAATGGAAGCATTTCCTGTAACCCGTCTCGGTCCCATGACATTACTCCCTGAGTATCTGTTTGTGGCACCACCTTGTAAATGCTTGACTTTAGCCTCTAGTTGGACAGATTATGTACTGCTGATGCACCAACCAATCAACCAATGACACTGGCAGCAATATGCAATGCAGTTTCCCCGGAACAACGCCTGTTTATGGACAAAATCCGCTGCTAATCATATGTACCTAAAAAAGGTGTAATGATTTAATACTTGACACTTGTAACAATATGTATTGTATTTGTGTTATGATGCTCCAGGCAAATGGAAATTCACGAGTGTGTACACATTTCTCGTGGACTTCCCCGGTGCCTTTCATACCTTGGGATCACGACCGTTTATGATTTCTCGTGTACACCCAGCATGCATTTAGATACAGCTCATGCTTAGTCAATTCTCTTCTGCACTACCTGCTCGACTTGTTTTAGTCGCCCGAGCCGATTGCCTTGACTCACGTGCTAATTTCTGGGCACGAAATGGGGTCTATCATACAATCACATGATACCTTGTCAGCCCTGCACAGGGGACACAGCTTTGATTATTGCCCCTTTATTTAGAGTACATGCTTCAGGCACTCCCATAAACACCCTATCAGTGAATATCTCAAAATGGCCGCCTAACGTGATTTCAATCACAAACCGGATCCGACACGGTGCACCATCCATGGGTCTCGTGCTTGTCTACAGACACTTAGCTGCGGACGTTCTGTCTCCAACCTCGAGTTAAGTTTTAACGACATGCTAGAATAACTATAGTGATCCCTCTCACTCGGCCGCACCCACGGCCTCGTCCAGCACTTCTTTCGTGTTCTTAACACGCACACTTTAACATGGCCAAGTATTTTGCCGCATTTTTTCTGCAAAAACGTTAGTTTTGGGCACGATCTTCACCATGCTCCACGGCCCAATGCACCCAGCATTTTAGTGCTAGTCTATACACCTGACCTAACAGCACAGTTGCTATGACCAAGCATGTTTATCGCACAAACGTTATTCTTGGACATTACCTTAAGTTTCACTACACCACACGGCCTAGTGCACGTAGCATCTGAGTACTAGTCTGTACACCCTACATAGCAGCACTCCTAAGTGCACAGTTGCATGTGCCAGCTTTGCATATCTGTGTCATCACTAATGGGACACCATGGATATACGCAGGCTTCTCCACACTAGCGCTTACCACGCCTGTCTCACCACACTGTGTCACACGGGCACCTAGACATCCATGAGACCCTGGCTCACGTCCTTATCTGAACCATGTGTTCATTTTATCCACAGTCATCCACCTTGGCGGATTGACACAGCGTCACCCTACGCCCGCCTGATGGAACACCCAGCCTCAGGTTACCTATAGGTAAGTCCCTACCCACCTGGCTATATCTCCTCAATTCAACAGAGACTGGCAACTAAATGCCGCTTGTCTTTTCCACAGGATCAAATAGACCTCGTAACCCTCACAGTGTATTTGGACACTGTTTTCCTTCCGAGCCACTGCGCTCTCAAGATCCGGTAAGCACCGGCTCTTTTCTCTTGTGATTACTGTCACTATCTCACTGCTAGATCCTCCTTATTTGACTCACTCCTAAAACATCCCTGTCTGTTTACCTCAACAGACCTCTCAAGATACCTCCGCCCTTGGAATCGTCTTGTCCTGATGAAGGCCGTCCTACCAGAGCTCAACTAGCTCATTCCCTGGCCGAAACACTGTTGTGTTGGCTTTCTGTATTTTTGTGTTGTTGTTCAACCCTTCAATGTTCTGATTATTTATGTGCTATCACATCACTAAGTCCGCTGGTCTCCTTCCCAAGGACACCTTAGTGGACGAAGAAGCAACTGATTGAGACTACAAATATCCAGCATTTGTACCCGACTAACTGGTTAACTTACCTCAAAAATGTACACTGGCTTATGTATCTTGTGCTCATGATTACGTGTATTGTAAACACCCGCTGCAATCTAATTAAAACCCTATTGCAGCTCACTGAATCGTCTCATCAAAATATTTGCTACAAATATTCATTATAGTAAGAAACCCTCCACTACTCACAGGTGGCTTTCCCTTAGGAGTGTTTTTATCTAAGTACTCAGCAGTAAGACTCTTATGTCCTTACTCAATTTTGTTCTTTTCACCACTTATACATCAAGTACATTGTGTTTTAAAGCACCCACAGGGCAACAGGGATGTAACATGGGAATGAAAAGCAAATATAACAATGAAAGATAGAGGCGGACCTACTAGGCCTTGTAAGCATTCAGACTGTGCAACTGCAGAAAGAGAGAGAGAAGAGATGAGTGAGTGGGGGGTAAGTGCTAGGAGTATCACAGAGGGAAGTGCTAGTGAGTAAGCCGCTGTTAAGTGACTTGGTGAGAGTGGTCAACTGCCAATAAATAAGCGCAGGCCTGTGGTGGCATAGGCCAGTGGGTGCCAAGGCAAGTGCTCTGAGCAGGCAGAAGCTGAAGGAGATTGGGTGTGGGAGGCCAGGACCCAGGAGGACACATCTCAGCAACTGTGGGGTTTAGCAGAGGATGGAGGAAGGGAAGGAGGAGGTGAAGAGGAAGGTCTTGAGGAGCTTCTGGAATTTGAGGAGACACGACTCAAGACTAAGAGGAAAGGGGAGGTTGTTCCATAGGAGGGAGCTTGCTAAGAGATCAGCCACCAGCTTGCATTTTAGGAAATCGCTTGACACACAAAGAGTTGGTGCCGGAGGAACAAAGATCTGGAGGGAGAGCAATTAGTGAGAGCCAATTGTAGATAGCGTGGTCCCCGGCCCAGACAGCCTTATGGATGAAGCAGAGGAATTTGAATTTGATCCTTGCAGCAACAGGGAGCCAGTGGAGCGATTTTAGGGCTTGAGAGATGCCGTCCTTGGGCTTGAGGCCAAGGATAAGTCTTGCAAGCCTATTCTGTATTAGCTTGAGAGGTCACAGAGAAGAAGAGGGTAGTGTAAGGAAGAGGCTATTGCAGTAGTATAGCCGAGAGGGAACCAGAGATCTACAGACCTTGAGCATCTGGTAGAAAAGTGAGGAACAAAGGATTCCTTTGAGGAGGTGGAGTTGCAAGTGGGCCTTCATGGAAAGGTCCTGAATGTGAGGGAAGAAGGAAAGAGAAGTCAAAGAGGACTCCAAGGTTTCTGGCTCTAGATGAAGAGGAAAACCCATAGAAGATGGCCAGATTGATGCGAAGACTATTCCTTTTAGTAGATCTCTGATTAAGTGGTCAAAGTTGTTTAGATTAAACGTATCCAACATCCACTCCATCAATGTCGACACCATGGTCTCCACAAGCATTCAAATAAACCTGGATGCTTTTACCAGATTCCAGGATAAGCGATTGCTTCCTTGACTTATTGTCAGTTCTGATTCAATCGTATTACTGAGTAGTCTGGGGAGCTCAAAGTTGGCTGTGATTAAATCATGACCACTCCAATTACACTACCACCTTGAACTGCTTGCAGCAGCGATATAAATTCTCATTGGGGAACCTATAGTCCAAGATGGACTTCTTTGCCCCTCATGACCAAGTCGGCTGACTAGGGATGTCCCCCCACGATAGTTCCATTAAGCCTTTGTAGTCCAAGATCACCTATTCCAACTTGCCACTTTTTGTTTAGAAACTACATCCGGTCAATTGATGGGCTATAGTCCTGGCCGAATCTTGGTGCATTTTTAAATGTCACCTACACCAGATGTCTATATTGTGACCGTAACAATATTCAGATAGACTGTTTTCTCAAATGATCTCTGTTGGTGTGCGCCAATTGTACTGCCTTGTTGTTAAGGTGAATGCTTTTTTGTTCATGCACATCGCATTGTACAAGCAGCAGTTCTATGATTCAATAATACTTTTTTATTTCTTATTCTGGTTAAGCACAAGATGTTTATCAATTTCCTTAATAGCTCTTTCACAGTTGCGTTTTACAGTTTTTCTCCTCTCTTTCACAATTGCTGTTACTATATTTCTCCTCTCGACACGTGTTTCACCATGTATGTAACATGGATCTTCAGGAGAGAGTCTAAAAACAAAATTAAACCATAGTATTACATACACATTTCTGAATGGAAGGCTCCTCTGTGCCCCCCATTAAAAAATTTTTAAAAATCTTGTAGACTATTGTAGGTTAACTTACCATTTCCTTTTTTGTGTGGGAATTGATGCCAAGTTATTATTTTTGACTTTTGTCCTTTTTCCCCCCTATTCCCTTGAATATTTCTTCTGTTATGTTTATTTTGACAGCCAGTTAGTAATCCTTGAAATGATCAAATAAACCATTTGTAATATGTTTTGTTGTCTATTAGTGCACACATACTCATAGTCTAATTCAAATTAGGTCTATTCAGAACTGCATTTTGGACAATGTTTACCTTTTCCTGTCAAGTGAAATTATTTTATTTGTTTTCAACAGATTGAGAGATGCTGATGCTTGTATTTATATTTTTAGTTTCAAAGCATTGCGTTAATACACTAGACGCTACGGCTTCCACATGATTGCTAAAGTGTTGGTTTCAAAATAATTAGTTCAAACTCTGTAAATAGTCTATACATGTAACCTTACTGCCAAATATTCTGGCTTTAATAGTTACTGATTTAGTCAAAAATGAAAAAGGACTCCAGTAGAGCTCTTACCTTAGCTCTAGGAGATGCGTTTGCCTCCTTTGCTGCCGAACCGCGAACTGAAAGTCACTTATTTTTGGCGGGCTTTTAACAGCGGATGAAATGACATCATCGCGTATTTCTACATTTTGACATCATCACGTTTTAGCGTGCCATGGACATTTTGAGTCTAGATAAGTTACGGGAAATTAACGCAAGCTATTACTCGCTAGTAACTGGCTTGCGCCTGCCTTTTTATATCCTTTCAAGTGTTTTACTCTATTTTATCAGTTGCACCAGTCCAGTCTCACTTCTTATAGCCAATGGAACATCTCATCATCTGAGTTTAAGCCAGTGTTGCACGTGTTCATAAGGCAGATCCACTTTGCTTCTTTCCTTCTCAACAGTAGTTCTCGGTTGCCTCCTCTTGTTGGCATTTGAACCTTTTCTAGTCTGAAAAACCTTATAAAAGATCTATTTCATTCTCTTGATGTTCAGTACAAAAGTGTGTTGCCAAAGGGTATCTGGTATCCTTATTTCTGATCACTAATAGTTGCTTGAGTAGTCTCAGTTTTAATGCTCTAATTGTGCTTCCTATATACATTTTGCTACATATGCATCTAATGCCATAGACTAAAAACTTGCTCTTGCAGTTGATGTACTGTACAATTCTTCTGGTTTTACCATTCGGTAGATCAAGACTCTTCATCCCATTTTCCATATTTGGGCACATTTTGCAATTTCCACATCAATAGACTCCAGTTGGTTGTTGCAGATTAAAGAAACTACTCAGATTTTTTTCGGCTGTTCTGGTCTCAAAAAACTAGGACTTATTTGTTCTTTTACTGTCAGAGCTTTTCAGTGATGTAATTGTAGGTTTGTCACTTAAGTGTTTTTTCACATATTCATCGGTTTTGAGAATATTCCAATGTTTTTCGGCAGGATTACTTTGATTATTACGCATTGCTGCTTTATGTTGTGATGAAATTAATTTTTGCTAAGTTTTCTTGGTTTGGGTTTATCTGTAAGCAAATCATGTCTTGAAATTTTATTTGCATTTTTATCTGCTCTGGCCAAGGCTCTAGATGAATATCCTCTGTGTTTGAATTTCTTTTTTAGGGTGTTCAAATGTTTTTCAAGCGATTCTGGCATGCTGCAGTTTCTTTTGTTCTGTAGTATTTCTCTATAGGGAATATTTCTTATTATATGATACAGGAGGTTACTTTGTGTGTGCAGTATGCTATTTACAGCTGTTGGCTTGATATGAAGGTCAGTGTGAATTATGTCACCTTGTGTATAGAATTCTACTTTCTTCTGGATTTCCTTCATTGTTAGTTTTATATTGTAACTGTTGTTATTTAGAGAGTTGACAATCTAGAAACTTAGTTTTAGCTCCTTTCCAAATCATTAGGACATCATCGATATATCTTCCCCAGTATATCACGTTTTCATCTTCATTAAATGCTGTATGTTTCCAAGCATGATTCAGTTCATAATGGCCCATGAACAGATTGGCATAATGGGGTGCAAATTTTGCACCCATAGCCGTTCCTTGAAGTTGGCAGTACATTTGTTGATCAAATACGAAGATGTTGGGCCTCATTACGAGGTGGACGCAAAGGGATACCGTGCACCGTTAAGGACATCGGTGCCGGTAATCCCTTTGTGCCCTATTCCGAGGTCCCTTAGCGGTCCCTTCCTTAACGCCTGGTTTTACCAGGCGTTATGGACGGAGTCCGTTAAGGGACTTCAGAGCTAATAACGGTACCGCAATTTGCAGTACCGTTATTAGCGCCTTCCCCCTTCCCATTGAGCCCTATGGGGGCTGTAATGCGAATGGGGAATGGTTTTTCAATGGGGACTTACGGTTCCGCAAAGGTCGGAATAGACCGGTAAATCCCCATTGAACGAGGGCGGACTCGGTACCGGTATTGGAGGTAGTCATAGCGCCATGACTACCTCCAACCTTGTAATGAGGCCCGTTGTGTTTTAATGTGAATTTCAGCATTTTCAAGATCATGGTGTCCTGATTATTGTATGAAATTGATCTAGATATTAGAAAGTATTCTGTACATTCCACCCCCTTTGTATGTTCAATACTGGTATGGGATACATTACTCACTGTAATCATATTTCTGATGCTTGTATCTGCTTATATTCACATGCTATGCATAGGTTGACATCTAGTGGAAGTTGCAGAGTATTACAGTTGTTTTCGAAACTCGAAAAGGGACGTCGACAGGGCGTGCCAGTAATACTATCCCTACTGTGACGTCCACTGTACCCATGGTCCTTCACGCATTGAGGTCCCTCAGATTGTTTTGTTCTGACATGAGGTTGCATGAAGTGTAGCGTGAGTACAGGTGTATCCAAGCAGATAGATAACAGAAAGCTCATATAACATCTGTGCACCTTCTCCCAGGGGAGGAAGGGTGGGCACATGTGAATCTAAGCAGATACAAGCATCAGAAATACGATTACGTTGAGTATCCCTTCTGAGGCTTGTGGAATCTGTTTAGATCACATGCTATGCATAGATTAGCGAGCAGTATTAGGAGAAGGTTATGGGTTGTGAGAAGAAGCAGTGGTAAATAGATGTTTTAGAACCGCTTGTCACACCTGTGTATCTGCTTTGGAATGTGTGTCAATGCAGTAGTGCTGAGTGAAGGTGTGTACTGAGCTCCATGTAGCTGGTTTGCAAATGCTGTCTAAGGGGACATTTGCGATAAAAGCCAGAGTAGCTCCTGTGCTCCGTGTGGAGTGTGCTCTTGGAGTGTTCTATTTGATAATAGCATAATTGTATATATTTGACTATCCATCTGGAGATGGCATTCTTGGAAATGCGGTCTCCTCCTCTGCCTGTTGCTATGGAGACAAACAGTTGATCAGTTTTCCTACACGGCCTGGTCTTGTCTACGTAGTAGAGGATCACCCTCCTCACATCTAGTGTGTGGGGTTTAACCTCAGCTGCGCTAGTTGGACTCTGAAAGAAAGCCGAAAGATCAATGGATTGGTTTACATGGAATTTAGAAATGAATTTAGGTGAGAACCTAGGATGAGTACGTAAAACCAATTTATCTTTATGTATAATAAAGAAAGGGTCCTGCACGGACAATGCTTGTAATTCACTAACTCTTCTTAGGGAAGTTATAGCCACTAAGAAGACAGTTTTGTAAATCAGGTGTTTAAGACTTGACTGATGCATAGGTTCGAAAGGGGGTCCCATGACCTTCGTCAGTACTACATTGAGATCCCATCCTGGCGGGGGGGAGGTTTGAAATTGGAGGGTGGAGTCTCTTAACTCCCTCCACGAATGCCTTAATGACTGGCACTTTCCACCACGTTACTTTACTCTGAGAGGTGGTATACGCTGATAAAGCTGCCAGGTGGACCTTTATAGAGTTGAATACTAACCCCAAATCTAACAAGTGGAGCATATAATTTAGAATGTGTGAAGGAGTACATTTGATGGGGTTTATTTGTTTTGACTGGCACCAAATTACACATCTCCACTTGTCGAAATAGCGTGCCTAGTGTTTGGTTTTCGTGCCTCCTTGAGGATATCCATACACCGCTGTGGTAGATTAAGGTGTCCTAAGTCTATGACTTCAGGATCTATGCTGCCAAGTTCATTGAGTGTGGTTGTGGGTGCACCGTTATTCCCCCGTGTTGGGTTAACAGGTTGGTTAGGTACGGATGCTTGATGGGATTGCACTTCGCCAGTTTGCGCAGATGTTGATACCATGGTTGTCTCGCCCATATAGGAGCAACTAGCATTAGCGTCATCTGTTCCCTGTGTATCTTGTTCACTATTCTGCTTATTAAGGGTGTCGGGCGGGGGGCGAAAGCAAATTTCCCTGACCAGCTCATCCATAGGATGGAGTCTGGCTGGGGAAACCTGGACACGAAGTCTGGGCATTGCTTGTTTTCTCCTGTAGCGAACAAGTCTAGTGTGGGGTATACAACGCTTGAGTCTAGTTGCCACTTGTGTTCCTCTAGTAGAGGATCTCTGCTCAAGAGAGTCTGCTAGAGTGTTGAGTAGCTCTGGAACGTGTTGGGAGGATAGGGACATCCCCGTCTGAGTGCCCATTTCCATATTTTCTGCACCAACTTGGACAGACTTGGAGAGTGTAGAACATCGCATTTGTGCTGTCTGTTAGAACCTGAACCGCTTGGTTTGATAGTTGTATTTCGAAGGCTTGCAGTGCTTGGAGTACTGCTAGTACTTCCAGCAGGTTGATATGGTTTTGTGCTGTGACGTGTGTCCACAGACCATGTGCTTTGTGGTGAAGATAGTGAGCCCCTACCCTGAGAGTGACGCGTCCGTTGTGACAATCGCTTGCGCTTTGGGATTGTGGAAGGGTTTTCCCTTTAACAGATTTTCTACTGACCACCAGCGTAGGCTTTGTACTAGCGTTGGCAAAACGACCACTAGATCGTCCCTATTGACCACTAGCCTGAGACCATTGTTTTGCCAACCACTCCTGCATTGGTCGCACGCGCAGACGAGCGTGTAGGACTAGGTATATCCACAATGCCATCATGCCTAGCAAACACATTGCTTTGCGTGCACTTACCTGGAGACCGGCTTGATTCTGGGGTATTTGCCGAAGCATGTTCTAAACTCTTTCCATGGATGGAAAGGCTAAGCCTGTTCTTGTATATAATACAGCTCCTAGAAACTGTTTTGATGTGTTTGGTACAAGACTCTACCTTTTCTCGTTTATCGAGAAGCCCAATTGGATCTATGGTTCTTTGCGTGTTTTGTTTGAAAAGATGGAGAGTTTCTTCTGTGATCAGCCAGTCGTCCAGGTAGGGGTACACTGGGACTGCTTCCCAGCGCGCAAGTGCGCCACCACCACCAGAACCTTGGTGAATACCCTTGGAGCTGATGCTTTTCCAAAGGGTAGCACCTTGAATTGGTAGTACTGGTTTGCTAATTTGAACCACAACAGTTTTCTGTGCGTTGGAAGCATTGAAATATGAAAATAGGCATCTTTCATATCCATGTCGCCATGTAGTCCCCCAGTTTTAGCAGGGGGATGACTTCTTGTAGCGTTGTCGTGTTGAACTTTTGTGGCTTAACGCAAGTGTTTGCAGAGCATAAGTCTAATGCTGGGCGCATGGTTAGATGCTGAATAAACACCCTTGTTTACCTCGTTGGATGGCACAATCTCGATAGCGCCCTTGAGGAGCAGCACGTTAACTTCTTCTATCAAGGCAAGTTGTTTTTCTCTTGATGTCTTCCTTTGGCACGGGGGGAGGTTTGATGGCATTTGTAGGAGCTCCACTCAATAACCTTGAGCTACCGTTGATAACACCCACTTATCCGTGGTTATTCCCTCTTATGTGTGGGTGAAGTTAAAATCCATCCCCCTACTGGGGAAGCATGGGTGGGGACCAGTAACGGGGTGCCATTGTTTGTGAGGCGTCCCTCCAACCTCTAGAATTGGAGGATCTTGCCCAGCCGCAGGACCTGCTCTGGCCCCTCGACAGCCTTCGGACGCTTGACCTTGATTGTTCCATGAAGAACTCTGGTTTCGTCCATATCCGGAGCCTCTTTGGGAATTTTGGCCGCAAAAGCAGCAAAAATAGTTCCTGCCCCTTTGCCCAGTTTGTTTGTTGGTAAGTTGCCCAAGGGATTTGAGTGTACCATACTCCTCTTTGGCTGACTTCAGAGCATCCTCCACTGCTTTGCCGAACAGTACATTTGGTTCCAACGGCATGTTGAGAAACGTTGCTTGCGTCTCCAGCTTAAAGCCGGACTGGCGGAGCCAAACACGGTGCTTGAGAATGGTTCCTTCTGCAATTATGCGTCCGGCATTGTCTGCAGCGTTGAGGTTGTTCTTTAGTAGGCTGCTGGCAGTGGCCTTGCCTTCAGCTGCTACAAGGGCAAGTTTAGATTTTAGAGGCTCTGGAGCAGAGTCAACAAGGGCCGTAATCTCATCCCATTTATTGCAGTCATAGCTCACCAACAGTGTGGAATTGTTGGCAATCCTAGCTTGGAATGCTGCCGAAGTTGCCACCTTCCTACCCATGGTATAGAGCTTTTTGCTCTCCTTGTCTGGGGGAGCTTCCAAAGAGAGGTCAAAGGTGTACCAGCCCTCTTCCGGGTAGTTGTGAGACTAGTGAATCCGGCCTAAGCCATCCTCTGAAATATAAGGGATCAGATGGTGCCGGGCGGAATAGTTTCTCTATTCATGGATTGACTGCCGTGGTTTGATTTGGCGTTTCAAGTGAGGGTTGGATCCTCCTTTGAACTGACTTTAAAATAGGTATGAACTGGGTGGCAGCTTTTTTGTCCCCCAGGATATCCTCGACAAAATCTTTGTCCTGCTGAGTTTCGCGAGTCTCAATCCCAAATTGCTCAGCTGATTTGAGTAAGAGGTCCTTAAACAAGGGCTGATTATCCACTGGGGAATCAGGTAAAGGGGAATCTTGCGGAAATGCAGAGTCTATAGTATACACCTCAGACTCATTGTCATTATTATCCCCATGATCCTCCTCCTCATCATCATAGTATTGATCCTCCTCCTGATCTCTTTCTGTGTCTGCATGCATATGAAAGATCAGCAGAAGTGCGAGACCTCTTTGTTGGAGGCTGAAGCTAGGGGCTGAGTAGTCGAAGACTGTGGCTGAGAGCTTGAGGCCTGGCCAGTGGGAGGTGTGTTTTTAAACTTTCTAAAGCATGAGGGTTCTCTTCAAAGAAATTTGCAAAGAAAGTAATTCTAGCCATCACTCTATCTATGTCCTCTGCTGACCATTTGGCTGAGCTGGGGATGACCCCAGGGTAAGGTACAGCAGGTGTGTGGGGTGTAGGTAGGTCCTTATTATGCAAGGCCTCACTTAATGGACCCTCCCCCTCCTCTTGTGGGACAGTTAGTCTCCTTGGAAGGGGCAGACTCTACCCTAGGAGACCTATCTGTTTGGGTCTTGTCTTTATGATTAGAGTAAGACTTTCCATAATTAGAAACTTTAATAAAGCTCTCTGAGACATGTTTTTTTTAAAAATCAGGTGGGATAACCCTGAATCTTTAGACTTCCCTACAGATTTCGATGAAATATGTTGAGTTTCGACTTTCGGAAGGACCTCTGCCACGTCTGCTGGAGTTTGGTTGAAGAAGTTTTATGGCCGGTGTCTTTCGTTTTATGGGGCCTGTCATGAGGTGACCGAGACTTGGAGCGCTCAGAGGACAGGGAATCCACTGATCAGCCCCTAGACGCCGAATCTCGTCCGTTGTCCAGCAGAGCCGACATATCGCCACGGGATATGTGTTTAGTGTGGGGAGATGGAGTGCTCTTGTAGTCCCCACAACAGTGCCGCCGGCCTGTCTTCCAGGGTCGGGGCTAGCACTTGGGAACATGGCTGTTCCCCGTCACCCTCGCCATCCGAAAAGACGGCGCCACTGCCGTCACTGGAGGCTCCCTCCACGTCCATGGCGACCTCGGCCTGCATAGCGTGATGGGCCCAGCGTTTCGTTCTGCGATCTTTAAGGGTCTTGGGTCGGAAGAGCTTACGTGGACGCGGGGTAGACACAGGTTACAAACTCTGTGTTTATTGACCCACAGAAACTTTTTATTACAGTTTGGGCAGAATTTAAAGGGTGTCTTATCCATGTATGGGGAAGGCAGCTGGGCGATAAGGGGGAAGGGGTATAAAAATACATTGTATAATGACTCCCCCCGCTCCCCACCCACTGTCCCTGCTGTAAGGGCCTTCCAAGGCAGAAAGGGGTCAGTCGAAAGTGGACTTTGTCCTACGGGCTGTGTTGTCCTTGTCCTGATTCTTCACTGTGTCGAAGCCTGGCGTTAGTGGCATTAGTCGAAAAGGACAGAAAGACTAACTATATTTTAAACTTTGCATAAACAAATGGCGTTAGCCGAAATTGACTCAGTGAGAAGCGACCACTTACGATAGGGGGAAAAAAAACAATCTGAGGGACCTCGACGCGTGAAGGACCATGGGTGCTGTGTACGTCCACTAGGGATAGTATTACTGGCATGCCCTGTTGACGTCCCTTTTCAAGTTTTGAAAACAACAACTGTAACACTCCACAGCTTCCACTAGATGTCAGCCTATGCATAGCATGTGATCTAAGCATATTCCACAAGCCTCAGAAATAATGATACTACATCTAGTGTCACAAATCGATAGTTATCCTCCCATGGAATTAGTTCTAATTGTTGGATTACAAGCTTTGCGTCTCATAGGCAGGATGCCAAGTTTGCTGCCAAAGGTTGTAAGTGAATTTCTATATATTCTGATAGTTAGTGACTATGCCGTTGATAAAAGGGCGACACAATGGAAAGTTATTAAACTTTTTGTGTAGTTTTGGAAGAAAGTATATAGTAGCCATAACTGGATGCGTCACATTCATATACAAGAAATCTTCTTCAGTTAGTAAGTCTTCATTTTGCCATGACTTGCTTAATTTGTGCCACTCTTTTTGAAGAGGGATCAATGGGTTCTTTGCTAGTTTTTGGTAGCAGTTTTCATTGTTTAGATGCAATTTTCCTTCTTTCACATAGTCAGACGTGTTCATAAGAACAATATTTCCACCTTTATCGGCCATTTTTGTAATGACGTTTTTGTTTTTTT
This sequence comes from Ambystoma mexicanum, assembly GCF_040938575.1. Taxonomy (NCBI): domain Eukaryota; kingdom Metazoa; phylum Chordata; class Amphibia; order Caudata; family Ambystomatidae; genus Ambystoma; species Ambystoma mexicanum. The sequence goes on from NC_090940.1 coordinate 216,311,459, forward strand.
CCAATTTTTTCTAATTCTGGTTTTTCTTTTTGAGATAGATTGAACCATATTTGTATATGTATGTTTGTTAAGTAGTTTTGTCTGAGTTCATCACATATGGCTTTTTGGAAAGTATTGGCACAAACTTAGATTGAGGTCCGAGTGTAGTTTCCTCTGACAGGAACATATTTATGACTTGTTCGTTTGTATGTCTTTGTAAAGTATATTCCTCCTCCTCATTAAGATTCAATAGGTTGACTGTATTTTCAGCTGTTACTACTGTTAGTTCTGAGACTTCCAGTTTGTTCCTTCCTTTTGGGTGATATTTCCTCAAAGACTTTTTTCAGTTTTAATCTTCTACAGAATTTAAAGACATCTACTTGTGTTTGGAAGTAATCCGCTGTATTTGTTGGACTAAAGGTTAAACCTTTGTTGAGTGCTGATATTAATGCTGGATCCATAAGATTAAAACTGAAAAAATTCTTTGAGGAAATCTCACCCAAAAGGAAGGAACAAACAATTACACATGAAGTAGAAATCGCTGAAAATACAGTCAACCTATTGAATCTTCAGGCCAGGCCAAGAATACAAACAGGAGCTGCTGTCACCTCATCTGAGGACCAGCCAGTGGAACAGTTTTCTTTCGTTAAGAAAAGGGACTGACTCACAACTAGGTACTTACCCTGGTGCTGGCTTAGTTGAATTGGCCTTGTCCTGAGTTTTCTGAGACACATTGGGGTGTACAACCCTACTGTGTTCTCCTAGGCCTAAAGACACTGGTAATCCTTCAGAGAGTCTACCTGACCTCCCCGAGCCACCGTTTCAATAAACATGTTACTTACCTGCAACACAGAAGAAACATGCTATTTTTGACAACTGTGACAGTTTCTGCCTTCTTTTGTCATCCAGGGGCCCTTTTCCACAGTGCCACCTCTAACTCAGACTCTTATCCCCATATAGGGTTGGACTTCTTAAAGCATAGCTGCTTAAAAATACTTACCAGTATCTGTGTTGGGTTACTAAATGTTGGTTAGAAGAATTGATTTGCTACTCTGACTACATACCTGTATTAACCTAAAGTTTACTGATCTGCGATTACAACATTTTGTTAGTTGCTTAAACATAAAATAAAAACATGTGTGTAATATTACGTTGATTGAGTGTACTCTTGACTATAGGTGTGCCCGAAGTTCTTTGTACTTACCTACAGCCCTTGTTCCTTCTAGACTAAGCCTGGCTGCTCTGCCATTGCTACCAAATCTTTCGGGTATTTCAGGCCAAATCTAAAAATTGGAACCCTGTACACCTATGAGGGTGTCTTCTCTAGTGGACTTTTGTAAAACTCCCCAACAGGGAGGGTCAACTGCAACTTCCCAGTCCTTTGTCCTGCAGAGTGCCTGAGAGAAACCAGTTCTGACTGGGAAGCAGGCTGTCCCCACTGGACAGCTATCCCCACGTTTTGAATGTAGCATGGGATATGATTGGAGGGCTCAGCCAGTGTTCCTGCATACATTCTGAGGTCTGAGAACAGAAAAGCAGAGCCAACCACTGGAACAGTAGAATCTGAAGAAGCCGGAAAGAAGACAACACCAGACACTTCCAGCGACCAGCAGAGCCCTCTGTCTAACCGCTGCTGTCCCAACCTCCACTTCTGAGCGACAGGGAAGATCCGAGCGAGACTTCCTCCCTTGGACTGGTGGGCCTAACCAGTCCCAAGACAAACTACATTTTGCGCCCTCCCTGGAAGAGTTACGACCTTCCCAGCCTGCAATTCACCAATCCCTGGGGTCCTGTGCTACTGTTCTGTGCATCATTTCCTGAAAAACAAATCCGCCTGGACCTTTAAAGAGTTGAATACTAACCCTTCATCTAGTAAATGGAGCATATAAGTTAGAATGTGGGAAGGAGTACATTCTATGGGGTTAATTTGTTTAGAGTGGCACAGAATTACAAATCTCCTCCACATGTCAAAATAACAGTGCCTAGTGTTAGGCTTTCTTGATTCTTTCAAGATATCCATACATCTCTGCGGCAGATTAAGATGTCCGAACTTTTTGACTTCAGGAGCCATGCTGCCAAGTTCATTGTGTGAGGTTGAGGATGGACTGTTAGTCCCCTGTGCTGTGTGAGCAGATTGTATGGGCACACGAGCTTGATGGGATCGCACATCGCCAGTTTGCGCAGATGTGGATACCAGGGTTGTCTTGCCCACATAGGAGCAACTAGGATGAACGTAACTGTTCCTTGTGGATCTTGTTCACCACCTTTCTCATTAGAGGTGTTGGGGGAAAAGCGTAAGCAAATTTCCCTGACCAGTTCATCCATAGGGCGTTCCTCCTTGGAGCCTGGCTGGGGGAACCTGGGCGTGAAGTCTGGGCATTGCCTGTTTTCGCTTGTAGCGAACAAGTCTATTGTGGGGAAACCCCATTGAGGGAAGAGGGCTTCTACGAGCCCCGCATGTAGTTGCCACTCGTGTTCTTCTGGTAGGGGATCTCTGTTCAATGAGTCTGTGAGAGAGTCGAGTTCCCCTGGAACGTGCTGTGACGATAGGAATATTTTCCTCTTGAGTGCCCATTTCCAAATTTGTTGCGCAGACCTGGACAGATTTGAAGAACGTGTGTCCCCCTGTTTGTTAATGTAAAACATCGCTGTAGTGATGTCTGTCAGGATTTGCACATTTTGGTTCGCTAGGTGAGACTCGAACGTCTGAAGGGCTTTGAATACTGCCAGTAGTTCTAGCAGTTTAATGTAGTTCTGTGCTGCCGTAAGAGACCACAGACCCTGAGCTGTGTGGTGAAGGTAATGAGCCCCCACCCAGCAAGTGAGGCGTCCGTCGTGACAATCGCTTGTACTTCTGGATCGTAGAAGGGTTTCCACTTCAACAGATTTTCTCATGTCCACCAGCAAAAATGTTTTACTAGTGTTGGCGAAACGACCACTAGATCGTCCCACTGACCACTTGCCTGAGACCACTGTTTCGTCAACCACTCCTGCATGGGCTGCAGGCGCGTGTGAGGTACCAGGTAAATGCAAGATGCCATCATGCCTAGCAAACGCATTGCTTTACACACCCTTATCTGGCAGCCGGCCTGATAATGTGGTATTTGCAGTAACATGTTTTGGACTATTTCCTCTGACGGAAAGACCAACCCCCTCTTGTGTGTTTATGACAGCTCCTAGGGAACTGCTTGGTTGTGCTTCGCACTAGGCTTGATTTTTTTCGTTGATGGAAAAGCCCAATTGGAAGAGTAGGTTGATAGCTCTCTGAATGTTTTGCCTGCAAATTAGGGGAGACTCCCCTGTAATTAGCCAGTCGTCCAGGTAAAGGTACACTGGGATTGCCTTTCTGCGCAGGTGTGCTGCCACCACCGCCATTACCTTCGTGAATACCCTTAGAGCAGATGCAATTCCGAAGGGTAGCACTTTGAATTGGTAGTGCTGGTTCGCTATCTTGAAACACAATAATCTTCTGTGCGCTGGGAACATTGAAATATGAAAATAGGGGGTCTCAGGCGAGCGGTCAGTGGGACGATCCACCCTGGATTTTTGCGGGCATCTTTCTTGACCTGCAAAGTCTCGATCCAGCTCCCCAAAATCCCATCACAAGAGACAAGGACCGGGAAAAGAAGAGGCTACCATTGCGACATCCGTCCTTCAACGAAGCCTGGAAAAGGCACCAACAAGACAGAACCCAGAAAATCCGTTGCTGGGCGTCCGTCTGCCCAAGAGCTGTCGTATATCCACCAAAGTCACCTCTCCTTTCGGACAGCCTGCAGCAACAAGTTCTTCATTTTTAAGTACTGTCCTGCTCCCTGTAAAGCTTATCTGGAGCTGGGCTTGCTGATCTTGTATCACTGGGGGTGGTAGGTAGCTGTACCTCACACCCCTCCAGGGCTCCCAGAGATATATATTGGGGTGGACAACCCATTGTACTCTCTGCTGCCTTAGGACTCTGGTTCTTGATCCTGTTGAACTCTGCCACCTTTGAACTTTCAACACTGTATCCTGCTCAACTCCTAACCTCTGGTGGCCCGGGGCCCCTATTAACAATGTGAGACTTGCATAAGCTAGGGTTGGACTCTTTAACAGGATGGAACAAAGTTATAAAAAATTATAAAATGGAAAAGTGCATATATGTTTCAGATGGTTTTACGAAGAGATTTATTACTGTACAAGTAATCCTGAAAGTTACTACACGTATGGTCTATTACTTAAGAACATGCAATTGTGTTATTCATGGGTTACATGTTGGTACTTACTTAACTTGCAAATATTTAACAGTGTGCCTTATTGTATATATTAAATGACTTTTTACATAGCTGGTTAGTGTTGAATAAGTGCATGCTCCGAGTTCCTTGTACCCAATTACAGCCCCCTCCTTTTTTAGACTAAGCCTGGCTGCTCAGCCATTCTGCTAAATGTTTGTGTGGTTCAGGCCAAACCCAAGAGTTCGAACCATGTATATCTAAGGTGGGCTTTTCTAAGTTCCGTCAAAGACAGAAACTTGTATAAAACTTCCGAGCAGTACCCACTTTATTGATCTTGAAATGATGAAGGTCTAAGTTGGCTTTGAAGGGTGTTGTGATAGGGCTGTGGTTTTGGCCCTTTCAAGGGCAAGTGGAAGCCTGCCCCAACACTTCCCCATGTGTCCAAAAGAGTGAGCAGGCACACTCCCAACCACTCCTTACTTGTGAATGCTGGCACAGGGTCGCAGCAGGGCCTGTGTAGTGGCAGTGAGTGTATAAAAGTAGCAGATGGAATGAAAGGTAGTAAGTAGTAGTAGCCATGAAGAGAAATAGTAGGGAGAGAAGAGGTAGTAGTGGTGTGAACAGAGTGGTAGTAGCAGCAGTATTGAGAGGTAGTAGTAGTGAGAAGGAATAGCTGAATAGGAGTAGTGGTAATAACGGAGATGAATACGTAGCGTAGAAGGTACCATCAGAGGTAGTAGTGATAATAGTGAATGGATGGACTGAGAAGCAGGAGGAGAGTCATATCAAAGGTTGGAGGTAGGAAGGAGGAGTGTGAGGTCCAAGGGATAGCAGAGAGGTGGGAGGAGAACATTGTAGTAGCCAAAGTAGGAGAGGGTTAGGTGAGAGTGTGTGCACACAGAGCAGCACCGGGTGGAGGGCGGCACCATCACCAACATCCCTAGAATATTAAGCATGGGCTATGTTAGAGACATGTAGAAGATCCCTAGGGAGTTTGGTAGCTAGCGCCTTCAGGATGCCACCAATAGACAAAGTTAGTGAAAGACAGATAGCTTAGAATTAGAAATTCTTATGTGTTTACTTTAACTTTTCCATTCTCTAGTAGAAATATTGAACACATCAAGGTACTAATAAGGACTCTCTTGCATTCCACGTGCATTGAAGGAATCTAAACGTGTCCACTGGTACAGAGTTTAAGACCTGTGGGCCTCATTGTTTGGGGCAAGAAATAACTGAGTGGATTGACAGCCGTTTTAAAATATACACAGGATTCTATGCTTGACAAAAGGAATATTAAAGGTATGCCAATCTAGGAAATACATTTGACAAAGATAAAGAGAATCCAGAGGTCTGTGGTACTACATTTCAGAGTGCAGAAGAAAAATCAGGAAACATCGAAGGAGCAACAAGAAACGGTGAGTAGGAAACAGGACGCATGTCATGATCTCTGCTTCCAAAAGGTCAGGGTTTTCCCAACTCCCTTGGAAGCAGATCCATAACCCAGGTTCCGAGTGCCAACCAGTCCCAATTGGGACCTTTTGGACCCAGTCCTGGCGCCAGTGGCACCAGGCTCATAAATATGCCCAGTCCCAGCGCTGGAAGCGCCGGGCTCATAATGCTTGGGTGGACTAACCTGCAGCAGACCATGCTGCTTACTTGCCTGCCAGTTGAGCCTCTGATCCTCTTCTGTTTGGAACTACTTTTCCTGTTGGGTGGGGCTGGAGCCACTCCCTAGATTCAGAACACTGGAACTCTTCTGGAAGGCAGGAACTCTTTTCTTACCAGGAACTCTTTTCTTACCTAGGCGTGGCTGTGGAAGGAGACACCTAAGCACTACAGGAGGCTATTTAAACCACACCCGGTGGATGAATCTTGCTTTGCGTTATTCTGCACCCTCTGCAGCAGAACGCTCATCGTGTCTTCTGCATCCGGTCCTGGGCCTAAGGAAAAAGGCTTATCATCCTGACTCCAGTCTTCAGCAACACCTATAAAGACAAGAAAGAACAGGTTAGCATTCCGGCATCTGAAAGGAAAAGGCTTACCTACTCTTCGTGCGCTCCGGAGGTCTTCACACTGCATTCCGGCATCTGAAAGACAAAAGCTTACCAACTCTTTGCACGCTCCGGAGGCCGTCAGCGCTGCATCCCGCATCTGAAAGACAAAACAAGGTGCGTTTAAAGACATTGGGGAACTTTAATACTCACGTGCCAATACTCCTTTCCCCATCTAACCCAGTGGGTATTCCGGCACCCTGCAGCCGCTCCGAACTTGTACCTGCAAAATAAAAAGACAGTTAGAGCGCATCGTGAAGCTGGCAACAAGCGCTTACTTACGTGCTTCCAGGCGCTTCTATTCCTCACACGGGCTCCATCTTCAACTCACTTCAGCCCGTCATCCGCCATCACCGGAACCCTGCAAAACAAGAGACATCATTATTAAAGACTTTAAAGACATTTGAGTTACTCGAAACTTACCGTTCGTGCAGTAAACGACGGACAGCAGTCCTCTGAAGTCAAGAGGCCTGCGCTACCTATCCAGTGAGGAAACTGGTTACAGCACCCTGCCCCGAGGCAGATGGAGAGCTCGGCATTCACTTACCTAAGGTGAGAGCGTTAACCTTTGGGGGTCTACAGGAGAGGAGAAGAGAAAAGAGATAGGGACACCCCAATAACCCCAGTTCATTAACCCCCATATTTTCTATCTGCAGACATCTTACTCTACACGTCAGGCATACAGTGCACAGAGGTCCAGCCCAAAGAGCCAACCGGGTGCTGCACATCACCTTTGAAGATACGGTAGTCGCCCAGTCAAGACCGGCGCCTCTGCGAGAATCAGGTGAGCGTTACAGAACGCAAAGCCTACCGCAAAACTCTCGCCCAGGCGCTATGGAAACCTCGGATACTGACCACCTAGCCCGGTTACTTGGGGAACTAAGGGCAGAAGTGCATGCAGCTCGTCAGGAAACGAATGCTCTAAGAAGGGAACTAATTATTTCCAAGGAGAGAACAGATGATCTTGCTAGACAATTGCTACAGTCACAAGCCGGACAGACCCCGCTACCCGCATCAGGGGCAAATCTTCCTTCAACATCCTCTATGAATCCAGTGCAGATCAACCTACCTGGGAATGTACCTCTGGCTCCGCCCGAACGATTTTCTGGTGACCCAAAGAGGTTTGCGGTATTTATCAATCAGTGCCGGTTGCACTTCTTATGCCGGCCAGCAGCCTTTCCAACTGATCAAGCTAAAGTAGCTTTTGTACTTTCGTACCTTAGTGACAATGCGGCAGACTGGTCGATCCCTCTAGTTAATCAAGATGATCCGATTCTCCATGATTGTCAAGCCTTTCAGCTTAGTATGGAAAAACTGTTCGCAAGGCATGCACAGGGGCAGGCCTTGGACAATGAGCTTCTTTCGTTGCGACAGGGTAATCAAGACCTTTTGGCTTATATTGCATCTTTCAATAGACTAATAGTGGAAACTCAATGGCCTGAGGACAAAAGGATTACGCTGTTTTATAGAGGTCTACGTGGAGAGCTCAAAGACGTTTTAGCCCAAGTAGTGAATCCCCCACAAGACTGTTCGGATTATATAGACTTGGTCGTTCAAATAGATCACAGACTGCAGAACAGGAAGGCCGATCGTTCCAAGTTTGAGGCTCGAGTATTTTCCAAACCGCCAACTCCTTCCAAAGGAGTAGACTCCGGGGAACCCATGCAAATAGGGGGTCTGAAAGGCCCTCTAACACAAAGGGAGCGGGAAAGGAGAAAACAGTTGCAATTATGCCTATATTGCGGAAACTCAGGGCACTTTCTTCGAGACTGTCCGGTGAAACCTGCCAAGAAGGCAGTAGGAGCTGCAGTTACCACAGTTACAAACTCTGAGCAGGGAAACGACCTCGCCCGACAAGAATAGAGGTCCTCTTGCCGAGCGTGAAAACCAGTTCCGTGACCTCGCATTTCGTGATACCTATGGTCCTCATTAGCCCTGATAATCCGGATCGATTACATGCAATTGAAGCTTACGTCGACAGCGGTGCCATCGGCAATTATGTGGATCATGAAATGGTTTTGAGGATGAATCTAACTCTTTGTCCCAAGGATGTAAAGGACGTCATTACTACGGTGGATGGTACGGAGATAGCCTCCGGGCCAGTAACACATACCACTCAAGAGGTGACGCTAGTAAGTCAAGATGGACACCATGAGAAGATCGTGTTCGATGTGATCAAGGCCCCTCAGTTCCAGATTATTCTAGGAATACCTTGGTTAGAGAAACACAATCCTCTGATCGATTGGCGAGCAAGAACGGTCCAGTTTCCAGAATGTGTCTCTACTTGTCACCCTCCACCTGGTGTTGCACTGGCAGCAATTTCTTCAGAGACTCTCCAGTTACCTCCCGAATACCTAGAATACCAAGATGTTTTCCGGAAGGAGCAGGCTAACTCTCTACCTCCTCATAGGTCTTATGACTGCCAGATAGACCTGATACCTGGATCTACTCCTCCTTGTAGTAGAATTTATGCCCTCACCGAGCCTGAGAACCTTCACCTTCGACAATACCTGGATCAATACCTGGCAAATGGGTTTATTCGTCCTTCCAAGTCCCCTGCTTCTTCAGCTTTGTTCTTCGTTCCAAAAAAGGAAGGAGACCTTAGAACTTGTATCGATTATCGCTCCCTGAACCAGATCACCGTTAAGAATAGATATCCGTTACCTTTGATCCCTGAACTCCTGGACCAAGTCAGAAAAGCATGCATATATACAAAGCTGGATCTTAGAGGAGCTTACCACTTGGTACAAGTAAAAGAGGGCGATGAATGGAAGACGGCCTTCCGCACCAAGTATGGGCTATTTGAATATCAGGTCATGCCCTTCGGACTTTGCAATGCCCCGGCCGCCTTTCAATATTTTATGAACGATGTCCTCAGAGAACTCATAGATGTGTGTGTTGTTGTTTACATTGACAACATTCTCGTTTATTCTTCATCGGAATCTGAACATCGGAAACACGTGAAAATGGTCCTCGAAAGATTGCGTCAACACAAACTTTTCGCTAAGTTGGAAAAATGTGTTTTCAACGTGACTGAAGTTGAATTCTTGGGATTCATATTATCACCTGGCGGAGTGCGTATGGATTCAAAAAAGGTCGATGCAGTTCTCAAATGGCCATCACCATCCTCCGTAAAAGGTGTGCAAAGCATGTTAGGCTTCGCTAACTTTTACCGCAGGTTTATCCCCGAGTTCTCTCGAATAGTCCAGCCCATCACTGCCTTGTTAAAGAAAAACAAACGTTTTGAATGGTCTACCGAGGCGGAACAAGCTTTCCAGGATTTGAAGACTAAATTTATCTCTGCACCAATCTTAAAACACCCTCGCCCCGAACTCCCCTACATCGTGGAAACTGATGCTTCAAGCCTTGCCATGGGGGCAGTTCTATCACAAAAGGACCCGGTAACCAATCAGTTGCATCCCGTGGCATTTTGGTCCCGCAAATTCTCGCCTCCGGAAATCAATTACACGATTACTGACAAGGAACTTCTGGCTATCAAGTCTGCCTTTAAGGCTTGGCGGCATTATCTGCTGGGGGCCCGACACACAGTTACTGTGATTACGGATCACCGAAACCTGCAATATTTGAAAACCGCAAAAGCCCAATCCTCTAGACAACTCCGTTGGGCATTATTCTTTGCCGAGTTTGACTTCATAATTACCTATCGACCTGGTACAAAGAACGGTAAAGCTGATGCCCTTTCTCGGATGGGAGTGGAAGAACACTTGATTAACCCAAAACCTGTACCAATCATTCCCGAACAAAGAATTCTGGGTGTAATCGCCACAGAATCCATAGAGGAAGTTAAGGATAAAGCCAGGCAACTTGTAACTCCAGCAGACATACAGAATTGGCATCTGCAGGGAAAGGACTTTGCAGTAAAGGACAACTTATTGTATTTCCAAGAACGATTATACCTACCCAGCACAGATTTACAGAAAAAAGTAATCTCTTGTTATCACGACTCTTTAATGGAAGGTCATCCTGGTATAGCCAAGACCTCAGAAAAGATCAAGCGCTACTTCTGGTGGCCGTCTTGGAAAAAAGATATCAGAGACTTTATAATGTCCTGTGGAGTATGCGCCCAAAACAAGAGTCAAAAGGAAAGACCAGCAGGCCTCTTACGCCCTATTGACATCCCACCTCGCCCTTGGCATACGCTTTCTATGGACTTCATCACCGATCTACCTCCATGCTCCGGATACAATACGATTCTAGTAATCGTGGACTTATTCTCCAAGATGGCGCATTTCATTCCGCTCAAAGGCTTGCCAACAGCAGCAACTCTGGCCCGAGAATTTCTCGAAAACATCGTCCGACTGCACGGTTTTCCTTCGGTTCTAATTTCGGATCGAGGTAGTCAATTTATTTCTCATTTTTGGCGAAGTTGCTGTCGGTCGGCTCAAATTGATGTGAGACTATCGACCAGTCACCACCCTCAGACCGATGGACAAACCGAGAGGACCAATCAAACTCTGGAACAGTATTTATGCTGCAACAAACTGAAAAAACTTGGAAAGATATCCTTTGGATAGCCGAATATGCCTACAATAACTCTGTCCATTCGGGAACTGGGAAAACCCCGTTTTTTCTTTTGTACGGCAGTCACCCTCGAACCTCGGAGTTGGATCCCCTCCAAGATCTTGAAACACCAGCAGTAGACTACCTGCATTCTACAATCACCCAAGCCTTTAAGGAAGCTGGTTCTCACCTTCAAAGGGCTAAAGAACAATACAAGAAAGGAGCAGATCAACATCGGAAGGAAGCCCCTCACTATCAAGTAGGGGATCAAGTCTGGTTATCCACTAAATATTTATCTCTAAAAGGGCCACGCACATTCAACCCAAGATACCTTGGTCCCTATTCCATCACTACCATAGTAAATCCAGTAGCGGTCAAGTTGGACTTGCCCCCGCACATGAAGATACATCCTGTCTTCCACGTCTCTCTATTAAAACCCGTGCAACCTCAAACCCGACTAACCAAATCTCCAAAACCTATCCTAGTTGATGGAGAACTCGAGTTTGAAGTCAAAAGCATTCTGGACTCCAAGATCTCCAAATCTAAACTATTCTACCTAATTGACTGGAAAGGCTACGGCCCCCAAGAGAGATCCTGGGAACCTGCTGAATATGTCCACGCTCCTCGCCTAATCAAAAGATTTCACCGAACATTTCCTGACAAGCCAAAACCCCCGGAGAAGCCCGGTTTGGGAGGGGCCTTGAGGGGGGGTACTGTCATGATCTCTGCTTCCAAAAGGTCAGGGTTTTCCCAACTCCCTTGGAAGTAGATCCATAACCCAGGTTCCGAGTGCCAACCAGTCCCAATTGGGACCTTTTGGACCCAGTCCTGGCGCCAGTGGCACCAGGCTCATAAATATGCCCAGTCCCAGCGCTGGAAGCGCCGGGCTCATAATGCTTGGGTGGACTTACCTGCAGCAGACCATGCTGCTTACTTGCCTGCCAGTTGAGCCTCTGATCCTCTTCTGTTTGGAACTACTTTTCCTGTTGGGTGGGGCTGGAGCCACTCCCTAGATTCAGAACACTGGAACTCTTCTGGAAGGCAGGAACTCTTTTCTTACCAGGAACTCTTTTCTTACCTAGGCGTGGCTGTGGAAGGAGACACCTAAGCACTACAGGAGGCTATTTAAACCACACCCGGTGGATGAATCTTGCTTTGCGTTATTCTGCACCCTCTGCAGCAGAACGCTCATCGTGTCTTCTGCATCCGGTCCTGGGCCTAAGGAAAAAGGCTTATCATCCTGACTCCAGTCTTCAGCAACACCTATAAAGACAAGAAAGAACAGGTTAGCATTCCGGCATCTGAAAGGAAAAGGCTTACCATCCTGAATCCAGTCTTCAGCAACACCTATAAAGACAAGAAAGAACAGGTTAGCATTCCGGCATCTGAAAGGCAAAGGCTTACCTACTCTTCGTGTGCTCCGGAGGTCTTCACACTGCATTCCGGCATCTGAAAGACAAAAGCTTACCAACTCTTCGCACGCTCCGGAGGCCGTCGGCGCTGCATCCCGCATCTGAAAGACAAAACAAGGTGCGTTTAAAGACATTGGGGAACTTTAATACTCACGTGCCAATACTCCTTTCCACATCTAACCCAGTGGGTATTTCGGCACCCTGCAGCCGCTCCGAACTTGTACCTGCAAAATAAAAAGACAGTTAGAGCGCATCGTGAAGCTGGCAACAAGCGCTTACTTACGTGCATCCACGCGCTTCTATTCCTCACACGGGCTCCATCTTCAACTCACTTCAGCCCGTCATCCGCCATCGCCGGAACCCTGCAAAACAAGAGACATCATTATTAAAGACTTTAAAGACATTTGAGTTACTCGAAACTTACCGTTCGTGCAGTAAACGACGGACAGCAGTCCTCTGAAGTCAAGAGGCCTGCGCTACCTATCCAGTGAGGAAACTGGTTACAGCACCCTGCCCCGAGGCAGATGGAGAGCTCGGCATTCACTTACCTAAGGTGAGAGCGTTAACCTTTGGGGGTCTACAGGAGAGGAGAAGAGGAAAGAGATAGGGACACCCCAATAACCCCAGTTCATTAACCCCCATATTTTCTATCTGCAGACATCTTACTCTACACGTCAGGCATACAGTGCACAGAGGTCCAGCCCAAAGAGCCAACCGGGTGCTGCACATCACCTTTGAAGATACGGTAGTCGCCCAGTCAAGACCGGCGCCTCTGCGAGAATCAGGTGAGCGTTACAACGCATCCCTGCAGATGTAAAAGCACAGGAGTCTGATCCGCACATAGTAATTAATAAAGTCAATGAAAACAATGCACATTATGAGCCTGCTGATGCATGCAAGATCAGAGAAAACATTAAATTAAGATTTTCAAGAGCAGGCAGTTTACAAATATCAAAATAAAAATGAAGTGGCCAATAGAATACACCGACAACAGAGATCTCTTATAGAAGAAAATTGTCAAAATCAAAAACTCTGCAGTAAAAAGTAAGAAACATCCTTCGAGCAAAAGTCACCAGGGATTAAAGAGACGTCCGATGGGGTAACATGACAGAAAATGTAGAACAGCATCATCAACATCATAAACGCTAATTGCAAACTCCTTCAGGAAAAAGTATGAGTGTAAATCCGTCAGCAGGAAAACAGAAGGAATAATGTACGCAACTATCCTGTGGAATAAAATGAATTTGAAGCAACAACTTACCAAAGAAAGGCACACAGGGTGGGTTAATTGACTTGAGTTTTGCCAAATATTTTTTAAAATGATCTTGACTCAATTCCACCGCTTCATCCAGAACCTTCCTTTTTCTCTCCTGCAATGCCTAGAAAAAAAAACAAGACGGAATAAATAAATAAATAAAGGTTTCACTATGCTATTAATGCCATCTGCATGCTACTGGCCAAATATTCAAACATTGGCCCACTTTATGAGTGTGCTGGTCCTGGAAAAATGCTGGTAAAACAGCCAGTTATACCGGATCTAGTGTTTTCCCCAGACCGGCACACTGAGTTTGCCAGTAAGGGCAGTGGACGCGGCAGACCTGGCCTGCCGCGAGTTCAGGCCCTTATCAGCAAAGAATTGCCCCCATCACCGGCACCTTTACTACCAGTGCCAGCGATAGGGGCAAACCCATTCCATGGAGTCCTATGGGACTCACTAGTAAGGTGAACCAGAAGGAGGGTCAAGTGGACCTAGATGTGTGTTGTACTTTGAAAGACAAACAACTATCAGTTTCTACGTTGAAATCTTGGGGAAGAGAACACTGAGATTTGATCAACTGCTCCCTATAGGGCTCCATGGAATGGGAACTTACCGTTATTGCCAGAACCCAGTAACTACCGGCAAACTAGTAAGGAGGCCCAGTGTATTTTGTAAATGGGGGATTCACCGTCTTCAGTGGTTTCTGTGATTACCCATTTCTTGTTTCTCCAATTCATTGTTAAAAACGCTCCTAATAATCTAGAACTACTATATATGAGAGAACCTGCAACATTTTATTACATTCTCCTTTTCAAATTATACAAAAGATGCCTTCATTTAAAAGGGCATTTTCTGCAGAAAGATTAACCTAAAATGAAAGCCAACACAACAAACCTCGGTCTTAATATAAAAAAAAAGTGAGATTCATAAATACCAAGGTTTTTCCTGACTTCACTGTGTTCATACCAACCCTGTTTTCTGATCACGGAGCTCTCAGCCACTTGTAATGCATGTGGGGTTAGAGAAGCACCACCTATTCAGCTGAAAATCAAGTGAACCCTATCATTTAAGTATGGCACAGAATGCACAGAAAATATGCAAAATGCTTTTAGTTCCACGGACCGCTGCAATGCGTTGATTTAGTGCCTAGGTTCATGAATTTGGGTTCTAATCCAGTCTTTGTAACTCGACCATGGTCATTCAATTCAGATTTATTTTATTGCAATGAGCATCACATTGTAAATGTATAATATGTATGTATGTATGTATGTATGTATGTATGTATGTATGTATGTAAACTGTAAAACCTGTGCAGCCCCATGGTATCCAGATAACATTTTAAAGTGGGAGTACTTTACACCCTATTTTTGGAAGTTGGGAATAAAAAAAGATAATCCCCTTTCACAATGGTACTAATGTTTAGGTAAATGAAAAAAAATTAAGTTTAAAACATCATTTTGTAATCCATACTATATTTCTCCAATTTGATTTTATTAAATGAAAGGGGTGGAGCCCCAACTACCTTGCAGCCGCCAGAGCGGTCCTTGCAGAGGTCGACATCACCGCACTGGAAAGGAGCCTCCTATGACCACTGATCCTCCTGGGACCTCTAATGCAACCCTCTGCATCCTGTGGTATCCTGCACCTAAAGAATAAGTTACTCTCTTACCTGGTAACGTTCTTTTGAGGGGATGGTCCAACGACGGATTCCATATCTATGACAGTAATCACCCCAGCTGTGCTGCTTCGGAAAATTTTCGGCGTCTGCGTCCTGCGTCGATGACGTCGATACGCTGTCCTCGAGGGCCTCTGTTGAGCCGACATCACCGGATGTTATAAGTAGGACGCACGACGCCCGTAGCCTCAGTTGTAGTTTTTTCCCCCAGAACATGTGGCACCAAACTAATGCCAGTATGACCACAGAAAGCCTTGTGGAAACGTAAGCTGCAATCGCATATGAAATTCTGTAGCGGGGCAGGTAGGGAGGGAGCGATATGGAATACGTCGTCGGACCATCCCATCGAAAGAACATTACCAGGTAAGAGAGTAACTTGTTCTCTGAGGGGATTGGGTCCTCCGACGTATTCCATATCTATGACAGACTCCCAAAGCAGTACCAACGTATGGAGGAGGGAAAAATAATTTAGAACATAGAAATTTAGAATGTCCAATCAAATTGCAGAGTAAAGGACCGCCTTGCCAAAGGCCAGATCCTGCCCATGGATGGAATCTAGGGAGTAGTGTCGTGCAAAAGTATGGACCGAAGCCCAAGTGGCTGCTTCACAGATGTTTCAAATAGAAACGTCCCTCTGCAGGGCAGTAGAGGCAGCCATACCCCTAGTAGAATGGGCCCGTAAACCAACCGGAGGGTCCTTACCCACCAAGCGGTAACATTCAGAAAAAGCCAAGATAATCCATCTAGACAAAGTCTGCTTAGTAACAGCTTGTCTCAAACTCCTTCCAGCGTAACCTATAAAGAGCTGATCGTCCACTCTGACCCGGGACATGCGTGAAATGTAGAAACTTAAAGCTCTCCTAGGATCCCACCTATGGAGCCTCTCCTCCTCCTTACCAGGATGCAGAGGAGGATAAAATGCCGGAAGAATGACATTCTGGCTTAAATGAAATTCCGAGACAACTTTCGGAAGAAAGGAAGGACGAACTCTAAGGACAACCCTGTCCTTATGAAACACAGTGAAGGGTGGCTTAACTGAAAGTGCCCGCAACTCACTCACTCTGCGAGTCAAGTGACCGCAACTAAAAATACAGTTTTAAGTGTTAACAGTCTCAGAGGACAAGAATGTAAAGGCTCAAATGGAGCACCGATTAGGAATTTTAGAACAAGGTTCAAATCCCAACCAGGCACCTGGAAAGGTGATGGCGGAAACACATTAGTGAGCCCTTTGAGAAACTGAGAAATTATAGGAATTTTGAAATAAGAACACTCTTCCGACGAGCGCTTAAATATGGACAGCGCCGCCAGGTAACCTTTAAAGGTACCCACTTGCAGGCCCTTGTGGGCTAACGAAAGCAAAAAAGACAGAACCACAGGAATGTCACATGAAAAAGGATCCACATTCTTAACCCTGCACCAGTCGCAGAACTTTCTCCAACGGCAACGGTACAGAGACTTGGTTGCAGGCCGTCTGGCCGAAAGCAACACCTCCATCACGTCTTCAGGGAGGTCCCAATCCTTGTATCTCAACCTTTTAGAAGCCAAGCGTGAAGGTTGAGGGATATGACCTCTGGATGGAGAACCTGACAACCCCCTCCCGTGAGAGCAGATCGTCTCGGTAGGGAAGACGACGTGGAGGGCGGATGGACAAGTCAAGAAGGTCCGGGTACCACGTTCTTCGGGCCCATGCAGAGCAAAAAGGATCATCCGGGAACCGAACCTCCGTAACCTCCGCAGCACTTGCGGGATGACGGGTACTGGAGGAAACGCATACAGCAGTAGGAAGGACCACTCCACCACAAACGCATCTCCTAAGGCTCCTCTTGGAGGAAATTCCCGTGAGCAGAACCTTTTGCACTTCCGGTTGACTCTGGAGGCGAAGAGATCCACTTGAGGGGTCCCCCAAAGGGCAAAGATCTCCAGGAGAATCTCCTGAGCCAGCTCCCACTCGTGAGAGATCACGCTCTGCCTGCTTAGAACGTCCGCTGTCTCATTTTCGTCTCCGGCCAGATGAACCTCCGAGATCGAAATTTCCTGCTGGATGGCCCAGAACCAGAGCTGCATCGCCTCCCTGCACAGAGGAAGTGATCCTACCCCTCTTTTTTGTTGAGGTAGTGCATGGCCACTGTGTTGTCCATCAGAATCAGGACATTCTTTCCTCGCACAGTCGGCAGAAAAGCCTTCAGGGCAAGCCTGACGGCCCTCAGCTCCAACAGATTGATATGGAGTCTGGACTCCGACGGAGACCAACGACCGCTGACTGTCAACTCGTTGGCATGAGCTCCCCATCCCGTGAGGGATGCGTCCGTCACGATCATCACCTCCGGCCAGGGTAGCCAAAATGGAGCCCCCCTCATCAGATTGCCATCGACGGCCCACCACAGAAGGTCCTGGGCGACCGAGGGCGGCAACTGAATGGGGTCCGACATCCTGCCGGAGGACTGTGACCACTGCATCCTTGAGAGCCGATTGCAGAGATCTCATCCGCAACCTGGCCTCTGGTACCAGAAGAATGCAGGATGCCATGAGGCCGAGCAACCTCAAGAACTCGAACGCCGGGAGACTCTGGGCATGCTGAAACTTGTGCACCATCTGCTGAATGTGATGAGCCCTCACCTGGGGAGGAAAACACTGCCCCAGGGACGTGTCGAGCACTGCTCCAATGTACTGGAGCCGCTGAGTTGGCGTCAAGTGGGACTTCAAGTTGAGGGAGAAGCCCAGCCTGTGAAGGGAGTGGCAGGTGACGGACAGATGATCCAGGACTTGCTTGGGAGAGCGCGCCCTGATCAACCAATCGTCCAGGTAGGGGTAGACGTGAATCCCCCCCTTTCCTGAGATACGCTGCCACCACCACCATCAGCTTGGTGAAGGCCCTCGGGTGGAGGTCAATCTGAACTGCAGGACCCGAAACTGAAAGTGCAAGTCGCCAATCGCGAACCTCAGGTACTTCTTGTGCTTGGGATGGATCGGCACATGCAATTAAGCGTCCTTGAGGTCGAGAGACACCAACCAGTCCTGAAGTTGAAGGGCCTGGAGGATTTGAGAAAGAGTAACCATCTTGAACTTGTCCTTCCTGAGGAGCTTGTTCAAACCGCGCAAGTCCATGATGTGTCTCAATCCCCTGTCTTTCTTTGAAATAAAAAAATAAGTGGAATGCCATCCCTTGTTCCACTCCGCTACAGGCACCAGTTCTATGGCGCCTTTCTCTAGCAGGGATTGTATTTCCTGTGCAAGGAGTGGATTCGGACTCTTCAAAGAGAGATTCCCTGGTGGATTGATTGTTGTGAGGCCTCTGCCGGAAAGGAATACAGTAGCCGTGGGCTATGATCTATAGAACCCACACATCGGAAGTAATGGCACGCCACTCTACAAGATGCTGCGCCAGCCTTCACCCAACCGGCGAACCATGGGAAATGGCCTCATGACTGAGCTGAAGCGGCTGCGGCAGTGCCTGAGGGCAAAGAGGCAACTGCCCGAGCGGCTTTGGCACCTCGAGTACCCTGTTTTCCACCTCTGGTACTCCTACGGTGGCCCCTTTGACTTGCAGCTCCTCTCGATTTACCAAAGGATGAGTAATATCGAAAGGAACCTCCCCTCCATTGCTGTCCGCTAGGACGAAAAGGCGGAGGTTGGCGAACTGCAGCGCTCAACAACTTCGCTGCAGCTTTGGAGGTCTGCAACCACTCAAGGCTCTCGTCAGCCTTGCTGCCAAAAAAGATGTTCACCATCAAAGGGCATGTTGAGGAGCCGGGCTTGCACATCTGGAGCAAACCCCAACTTCCGCAACCACGCAAACCTGCGTATTACGGTGCTCGCCGCCAAGAACCAACTCACACATGGCATCCTTTCCATCCTGCACAATAGCAAGAAAACCATCCCGTTCCTCCCCTTCGGGAATATGTTCAGCCGCTAACGAAATACAGTTCCACAGAGTGTGCATGAAACATGACAAGGCACACACAGAGTTGGCTGCCTGTAAAGCCATACCCCCTGAAGAAAACACTTTCTTCACCAAGGCATCAAAACGCTTATCGTCCCTATCAGGAGGGATGGTAGGGTACGACGCCTGCTTCGCTTGGGCCATAGCCCCCTGCACCACCAAACTCTCCGGAGTGGGGTGCGTGGTCAAGTAGCAGGGGTCGCTAAAGGCTGGGTGGTATTTTCGCGGCAAAGACTTGCTCACTGCCGAGAGACTCTCCGGAGCAGTCCAAGCTGCTGCCACCCTTCTCTGCAAGGCCATATGGAATGGCAGTACCGGGTCAGTTGGTGGACCTTGGTCGAGGATATCCGTCAGGTCATCTTGCAGAAAATCCACTAGTGCCGCCGACTATCCAAGTATTCCGTGACCCTCAACATAAGGCGCTGGTACGAGGACTCGCATGGGTGCCAGGCTCAGGCCTACAGAACTCCACCTCCGGAGAGGTGTCCAGACCACTGGCGTCATGCAACGACTGACGCAGGTCTTCAATCTGGCTATGACCAGACAGGTACCTCCTCAGGAACCATACCTTCCTCAGACCCTTCATCCACCTCAGAAATATAATCCAGAGGCTGGAATGAGGGCACAGAAAGAGGGACAAAGACATTCTTAGCCTTGGCCAGAGCCTTTCTAGGGGGTTCCACCGTGCCACGGGGTACCTCTGACAAAGCAGCCTCGAAAGGCGTCGAGGGCGTAGATGGAATCAGTGTTGAGCGTGGCGCCGACGGTTTTGACACAGTCCTCGAGGGCAGAGCCCCGAGCGTGTCTTTCGACAGCCTGAGCGCCGATCGCGTCGACGGCTTCCTCGGAGGCGGAGCCTCGAGAGAGTTACTCGATGACCTCGGTGCTGATGTCTTCTTCAAAGACCTCACAGGCTCAGACGGTCTCGGGGGCGTCGAGGACCGGGACCTGGAATGGGCATGTCTAGAGTGACTATCCTTGTCCGACCGGGACCTCGAAGGTGCCCGGTGATCGCGACGACCTCTCGAGCCCGAAGGCGTGCGGGTGGCGTCTCTAGCACGGTCACGGCCGGCGCCTTTCGACGGCGCTGACTGACCGGAGCCCTGCGACTGAAAAATCGCTAACCTCTTC
This sequence comes from Ambystoma mexicanum, assembly GCF_040938575.1. Lineage (NCBI taxonomy): Eukaryota > Metazoa > Chordata > Amphibia > Caudata > Ambystomatidae > Ambystoma > Ambystoma mexicanum. The sequence goes on from NC_090940.1 coordinate 216,331,634, forward strand.
TGCCGAAATGAATCCCATTCCGCAGGAGTGGAATGCTTGTTGGGACAAGCTACCTGCCGATGGGCAGAGTCCTCGGACGAGGAAGGCGACCGATACCAGCGCTTCCGTGAGTGCCTCAAAGAGGCAGAGGAATGGCGGAACGTACTCCTGGACAGAGAGTCGCCCCTCGAATCGTCAGTCGAAAGCCCAGTGGATCTCGACTTCCGGGCTTGGCCACCTTACCTACAGAAAGCTTCTTCTTACGCTCCCGCAAGGCCTTCGATGTAAGCGACTGGCAGTCTATACAGTCATCTGTGCCATGGTCCCCCCCGAGGCACCAGAGATAGGCGTTGTGCAAATCCGTCAACGACATCTTGGACCCGCAGTCCCGACACTTCTTAAAACCCGGCCGCGGGGTGGAAGAAGATAAAGACATCATGGAAATATGCACAACGAACAGGTTTGAAGAACAGAAAGAAAGAACTCAGAAGAACCGAGGCGCACCGAGATCTCCGAAGCGAACACGTTTGCGGGAAAAACGGAACTGAGGCTACGGGCGTCGTGCGTCCTACTTATAACATCCAGTGAAGTCGGCTTGACGGAGGCCCTCGAGGACAGCGTATAGACGTCATTGACGCAGGAGCCGAAAATTTTCCGAAGCAGCACAGCTGTGGTGATTACTGTCATAGATATGGAATACGTCGGAGGACCCAATCCCCTTGAAGCAGTCTTTCCTACCACTTTGTGCTGCCTCAGGCAACCTTGTGCCTTATCTGCAACATGGAGCGAAGACTCCATGGAGCATCAACTTTTCTCAACATTACTGCATGCATTTTGTCCTGAATAAAATGGCTGCCGCACTTGGTGTGCCCCACTCCCTTCGCTTTGACTGTTCACATGGTTGCTAAGCAACCAGTCGTAACTCTGCCTATTTCAGCCAACAGGTGCCTGCCGGCAGGTGGAAGCCAGCCCTCGTCGGAGGTGCCCAGTAAAAGGCCCTGTCCCGAGCCTGATCATCCATTGCCACTGAAAGGGCTGGAGCCTAAACTACCTCGCAGCCGCCGGAGCAGTCCTTGCTGAGGTCGACATCACTGATTGGAAAGAAGCCTCTTATGACCATTGATCCTTGTGGGACCTCTACTGCAACCATCTGCATCCTGCAGCATCCTGCACCTAAAGCAGCCTTTCTCACCACTTTGTGCTGCCTCTGGTAACCTTGTGCCTTATCTGCCAGGTGGAGTGACGACTTTGGTGCATCAACTTTTCTCAACAATACTGCATGCATTTTGCTCCGAATAAGATGGGCGCTGCACTTGGTGTGCCCCACTCCCTTCTTTTCGACTGTTTACATGGTTGCTAAGCAACCAGTCATGACACTGCCTATTTCAGTCAATAGGCATCTGCCGGCAGGCGGAAGCTTGCCCTTGTCGAAGGCCCGTTGTAAAACGCCCTGTCCTGAGCCTGTCTGAAGCCGGGCAGACCGTGGGACCGTCTTACAAACATCGAATGTATCAACCTTCATTAATCAACTCTGTCACCTCTACTCTCTGGTAAGCGCCTGCCTGTTATGACCTAACTAACTTGATATACCCAGGTATTATTGGCCTTATTCCCCTACCGCCTCTTCGCACATATGAAGTAAAGACACCTGACTGAGGCCGTGTCATCGCTTTTACAGTATTGACAAACATCCTATAATGCCCTACAAGCCATATTTCCATGTCTTTTTCACCTTTGAGACTGTATGATTGTGGCGTTACTGTTGCCATTGTTGTGCCACATATATACAGCGTTTATATCGCCTCATTGCACTCCCATTATTAACTGTTCCCCGGTTCTGCTGCACAACCTGTAAGTCTAGGTCTTTCTTCACCCCTGTCATCATATAACTGCTGTGTTACGGTTGCACTACCGAACAGTGCTGCTCGCACTGCTTCTTGATTGTATATTCAGTTGGTGCATCTAGATGTCGCCTAACAGTTGTTCCTGACCATTGCAGCGCTGCATGAGTCACTGATCTTAGTTTAGCCTGAATTGCCTGATACTGGCACTACTACCCGAGAATAGCCTATTGTGTGTGCTACAGCATTGCTTACAAAACATACCTCCTAGAGCCTAAGCAGCACATAACCTAGATAGCACTGATCCTACTACTTGGCCTACCTATTATCTGGACTACAACCTTGCGCTACCCTTCCTATGACATACATGGCACCCCTACGTAAAGTAACTTTAACTATGGCTACCTGCCTAACTTTACTCAACACCATAGCACCCACAAGTTTCCTGCCCCCGCTCAAGCCTTAAATACTGTTGTCTAATTTTAGCCTTGAAACTGCTGACAGTGCCCACTTCCCCAGCTCTCCATTACAATGGATCCATCTCTATGCATCCCAGCCTACGCCTAATCAACCTTGCCCATTAAGCATTTGGAATGCAAGACTAGGATCTTGCCTCAAACGTACAGGGATGGTCAACCTGTCCCGCACATCCATCACAAAGCCTAAAGCTATACCTACCACTACCACCAGACTCAACACTGAACTCAACTACACCAACAATGACATATCCCTACAAGCAACTATAACCTCAGCCATTGCTGCACCTACCCGTGAGGTACCACTCATCAAAGGAGCCTGCAAACCTTTTCTATCTACCAATAGCTGCATTACTCTAGCCAGAGCTCTGATTTTATCTAAGTGCAACTATTGTAACACCTTATATAAATATATTTTTTTCTTTATTGTGTTTTAGTTCAAAAGAACTTTTCACAAAAAATAAACATACACAAAACAATTAAATAAGAACAAGAAAAATAAGTACATGCTCATTAGTCAATAAAATACATTAAAATAGTACCTGCATTTAAATTTGTCACCAATATATAATGTACATTAAAAAGGGAATTGATCGGGTGTGGCCAACGATGAGGCAGCTCCATTAACGGCTTCCGTATGGGTCTGCGGATATTTATGCAATCCCGCCGGTTCGCGCTAAACCTGCTATTGTTCTTCCATGGGATGAAGTAGCGGAATACTTTGTGCACTCACTGCCTTAATCCCGAAGCCTAACGTTCCGGGATCGCTGAAACCGCGGTGCGGGAATGTTCTCTGGTGTTCCCCGCCACAATCCAAGATGGCGCCCGCGGCCTGGGACCCTCGGCTCTGCGTCCCAAAGGCCTCCCTGCACCGTCCTCGGCCCGGGGTGGAGATGCGGGCCCATCCCCGGTGCGCACCATTAGCGCATCGGACAGCACCTGCAGCACCACCCCGCCCGCCAACTCGCGTACCATTCGTCTGGAGGCTATCGGGTGCTGCAGTTAGCCCGAGTCCCCGGAGTGAGCCCCGCACCATCAGCAGTCCTGGACCCGGTCTCCGCGCACCTTGGCGCCCCGACTCCTCCGCTTCACTGGAGCCTCTCAAGACGGGAGATCCCACCGCCGCTGGCCTCGCCTCCTCCCGGGCCGGTCCCGCTGTGGCCTGGATGCCGTCGGAGCCGTCATTCTGCCTCCGGTGCCCTCCGGGCCGGGGGACCCGGCACTGCTACAACTGCGAGACGCCCTCCTGGAGGAGGGCTCCCGACCACCATCCACTGCGACGCAGCGCTCCTCGAGTTGGGAGACGCACCAGGCGAGCCCCTACGGCCCCCAATACACGACGTAGGTTCCATTCCTGCTGCCCGGAACGCCCTAAAACTCTGCCTTCCTCATCGTCCTTGGGCGCTGGGCCCCCCTGCTCCCTGCAACGCCCCACCACTGCTGACCCGGTTACCAGTTATTTTTTGTGGGGCCTGCTGCTGGGATCCGCCCATCCTCCTTGTGACCCGCCGGAACGTCTCCCTCCTCCCCCACTGGCTGAGGCTCCCTGGCCTCCCCGCTCTGGGTCATTGGAGTCCCGATCCTCCGGCTGTTACCTCTCTGGCAGTGGAATTACTATCCCCTACACTCTCCTGGGGCACCCCTGCCCACCTCCTACTCCTACCACCTGAAGAGAGCTGTCCTCATCACCCTTACGCTGGACTCATGCTACGAAGGGTGAGCGGCAGGTCTTTCCACCACACAACCTTTCCACCACAGTACCGCCACCAACCCGTGCAGGTGCAGGCGCACCCTCTGCCCATGCAACCTCCTAGGGCGCCCCGGCCCATTCCACCATCGGTGACTGGCACCCTGAATCTTGTGGCTACTGGCGGAGTTTGCAGCACCTCGTCACTGGGCCATCTCCTAGAAGTCGCTTCCCCACCTCGACGCCATGTCTAAAGCACCAAAGTCTACTAAATCAGCTGAGATTACTACCATGTCACTGCCTTCAGAGAAGGGAAAGAAAACAGATCCCCCCCCCCCAAACTTACTCCCCAGAGGGCGGCCGATGACAGGGGGATGACGCCACCAAGGAAGACCTCCAGGCCTTCATGTCCGATATTAAATCGGAATTCAGATCCTGTATGTCGGAGCTCACCGCTAAACTGGAGCAAACAGAACAACGAGTCGGCGATATTGAGCACAGGATGGAGGGAGCAGAGGAGTTGGCAGCGGATCATTCTAACTCTCTGACAGAGATGCAACGTACCATCCAGACGCTAATGGATAGAACCGAAATCCTCAAATTCAAGCAGGAAGATTTGGAAAATCGCTCCCGTCGCAACACCCTACGCATCCAAGGGGAGCCCTCATCTATCCCTGACAAGGAGCTTCCCGAATATGTTATCATAAGAGTCCACTTTTATACTACCAAAGAGGCCAACTCAGCGATGGGCCGCTCAGGGAACGATCTCTCCTTCCAGGGCTCCCCACTTCAAATCTTCCAGGATCTATCCCCTCCAACCCTTCAAAAGCGCAGACTGCTCCGTCCACTCTCGCTCTTCCTCCGAGATCAGCGGATACGTTATCGATGGTTTCCCACGGCGCTGCAATTCTTGTACAAAGGAGCTTCTCGCACCATCAGCCTCCTCGATGACGCCGCATCCATCTTGCACCCGACCTCCCCTGAGGGCGCAGAACCGACCCTCTCAAGTCAGCCTGGCCTGCCCCCGGGCGCGGCCTCCCTTAAACCGATACGGGCCCCCTGGTCAGGAGTGCAGAAAACCCGCAAACCCAAATGATGACTCAGGCCACTCCTGAAGAACACAGCGCTGGAACCAGCTAAACTTTTTTTTTATAAAAAAATAAATAAATAAGAGCTACTTAATTTTTTATTTATTTATTTTTCTCCCCCCCCCCCTTATGCTTGCCGCAGACCCCATGCGGCCTGTACCCTCCTCCGAAGTGGATGTCACCATTTTATCCCTGGAGAGAACCTCAACCTTGTTGGCCAGACCACCAGTTGATGGCCTGGGCGGCTGGGGGAGACACCGGCAGTTTAAATTCAGTCCCCCCGGCCACAGTTTGGACCTCTCGTTGGAGGCCGATGTTGGAAGTTCAGATCTCCCATTGGAGATCAGTTCTAAAAACCTCCAGCCACAGGAGAACCCACATCGCTGATTCCTCGCAGCTATGGCTAACCTAACCCCCCCCCCCCCCCAATGCACCCACTCAGCACACGGCTCCGGAGAGCCAACCCCCGCACCTAAAACAAAAATGTACTACTCTAAACGTCAGGGGTTTGAACTCCCCCCCCCCCCTCCTTGCCCCCCCCCAAAGAGGAAATCCATTCTACAAAGACTGCATGACGACGGGACCTCAATCGCTTTTCTGCAGGAAACACACTTACTCCCAGCAGAATTTTCCCGCCTCCGAAGCAGGCTCTTTCCCACACAATTCTTGGTATCCAATGGTACAAAGAAGGGAGGAACCGCCATCCTCTTCGCTCCAGGCCTGAAGCCACAGATCCTCGACCTGCTGCGCTGCTAGGAAGGACGCTTTATGGCAGTTAAATGCATCATACTGGGCCAACTTTATACTCTCATCTCAGCCTATGCCCCTAATGAGTACCAGGAAGGCTTTTACCAGGACCTGGAGGATTCCCTCCACCCATTCATCGAGGGGCAAGTCGTCATTGGCAGAGACTTTAACGGGGCCCCGGAACCCCTCAGAGATAGATCCCACCCTTGAACATCCAGGGACCTGAAAACGGTGGCGGCCCTGCTTCACTTGTTTCGCACGCTCAACATTGTCGATACTTGGAGGGTGCTATACCCGGAAGAGAAAGACTTCACCTCCTATTCGTATGTGCACCGCACCTTCTCCAGGATAGACCTGATGCAGGCCTCCCCCCAGATCCTGGCCTTCACAGACGAAGTTACGATTGGGCCTCGGATCCTCTCGGATCATGCTCCAGTCTCACTCACCCTCCGGACCCACGACCCGGATTCCTCCTCCTCGCCGCCAATGGACCCTATATGACCCTATCTTGGGGGACATGGCAGTAAGAGACAAAATTGCCAGAACACTCAAAAACTACCGCAACAAGGACACCTCCCCGGCTAACACCTGGCACGCCATGAAGGCTGTGCTTAGCGGGGAACTGATCGCTCAGGGCGCCGCATTCCACAAACAAAAGCAGGCGACCCGAGCGGCCCTAGAGGCCGAAGTACGTGAAGCCGAAACTACCCACAAGCGAAAAGGCTGGTCCCCCAAATCCTGCAGGGTTCTGCAGATGGCGAGGAAGAAACCTGAGGCACACTACGCCGAGGCCACAGCCAACTTGCTTGCTAGAACCAAACAATGGTACTACGCCCATAACAACAAGGCTAACAAGTTGCTGGTTAGTAAGTTGGCCAAGGAGAAGAGCCGACACTCCATCCTAGGGCTTCGCGACCCACAAGGGTCAATCCACTACACGGACCACGAGAAACTGCAACTAGCGGTTGCCCACCAGTCGGAAATTATGACTGCGGTCCCGAGAGACCTAGACAAGCAGCGCTCCTACATCCAAGAGGCGGCCCTCCCGACCCTGACTCCGCAGGCAAGAGAAGAACTTGAGATGCCGATGACAACTGAGGAGGTGGAGGAGGCCATAAAGAGCTTGAAGCCTAGGGCCCCTGGTCCAGACGGATTCACCACCCGATTCTACAAACTCTTCCGCCCCCAATTGGTGGCCCTCTTGGCTCGCCTCTTTAACTCGATCGCAACCACTGGAACGGTCACTCCAACAATGCAGGAATCTATCACAGTTCTTATTCTTAAGCCTGGAAAAGACCCTCAAGAAAACAGCTCGTACAGACCCATCTCTTTGTTGAACCTGGACGCTAATATCTACTCCAAGATCTTGGCCAATCGCCTCACACCTATCCTTCCGTGCATTATACACCCGGACCAGACGGGCTTTATTAACCACAGATCAACGAAAGATAACATCGCAGGGCACTGGACCTCAGATGTCGCTACTCAGAACTCCCAGCAATTGGCTCTGCTGGCATTGGACGCAACTAAAGCCTTTGACAAGGTGGACTGGCCCTATCTGCGCCTCACCCTCGAAGCTTTCGCCATCGGCTCAACCTTCAGGTCAATGATCCTAGCGAACTACCAATCCCGTGGATATTGGTTGGACCCAATCCCTCTCACATGCGGAACAAGACAGGGATGCCCACTACCCCCCCTGCTTTTCGCCTTGGCTATGGGGCTGTTGGCCCAGCGAGTACAGAACAACCCCCAGATCAGCGGCCCGAGGATCGGCCACAAGCAACACAAGATCGCTCTCTATGCGGACGATGTCTTACTGACCATCACAAACATCAGGTCCTCCTTGAGCATGGCCCTGACGGAGATCCAGGGCTTTGGGGAGATAGCAGGGTTTGCCATCAATTTCTCAAAATCTACAGCCCTCGGAGTGGGCTTGAGCCCAGGCGAAAGGGAGGCCCTAGAGAAGCAAAGCCCGTTCCAATGGAGCGCCCGAACGATCCCGTACTTGGGGGTTCAGATCCCAGCACATCCAACGAAAGTTTACCAGGCCAACTTTCCCCCACTCTTTGAGGAATTGGAAAGGGACCTTATCCGCTGGCGGACACAGGAAATCTCGCTGTTGGGCCGCATAACGACTTGCAAAATGAACCTCCTCCCCCACTTCCGTTATGCTTGCGCCTCCCTCCCTGTCTTAATCCCCCTGACCCCCTGCAGAGACTCCAAAGGAAAATGATCAATTTCATCTGGAGGGGTAAGAAGGCGCGGATTCCCCGGAGATCAATGGTGACCAGCTCGAGACTTGGAGGGTTATGGGTCCCGGACCTCCGTAAATATCACATAGCAGCACATCTGGCCAACCTTCAAGCATGGGGACTGGCTGCAGGTCGCGCAAAATGGGTAGACATCGAACAATCCCGCCTTCCCTCCCTCTTCCCTTCCTTCCGTTCGTCCCCGCCGCCCTATGCCGTAGCTGGCTGGAGGTCCTGACGGCCACGAGGCAATCGGTAAAGGCAGATATGGAGGGATCGCAGGAGACTTAAGTGCACTCTGCCCGATTTTTCTCAACCCGGCCTTCTCTCAGGGAGCTCACCCAGCGAACTTCAGGAACTGGGTCGCAGGAGGCCTCGAAACATTGGGGCAGCTCTTCACAGGGAACACCTCCCTCACCTTAGAACAATGTAAGGCGACCTTCCAACTAGCGGAGACGGACAGATTTACCTACGCCCAACTAAGACACTGGTGCTCCAGCCACCAGACCAGAGTAGCAGCAGTGCAACCTCTCACCCCACTAGAGCTCACAGTGAATGACCTGCCTTCCCGGGGGAAAATTTCGGCCCTCTATAAACTATTGCAAGAAGACCCCTTTCACATTAAGCCCTCCTATATGGCCCAATGGGAGGCAGACCTGGGCCATGCCATAGAGGATCACACGTGGGTGGACATCTGGACTAGGACGCGCACAGCATCCCGTTGTATCACTAACCGGGAATGTGCCCATAAACTGCTCTTGCGCTGGTACTACCCCCTACACGCCACCATCACTTTCATCCATCCCTGGACCCTCACTGTTGGCGCCTCTGTGGCCGTCCAGGATCCTACTTCCACATGTGGTGGACCTGCCCGAAGGTAAGGGAGTTCTGGACCCAGTGCCTTGCCACCATAAAAGACATCACTCAAGTGGCTATTCCACTAATGCCCGAGCAGGTCCTCCTAGGGATCCCGCTCCCAGACACTTACCCGAGAACAGTGAAGGGGGCCATGCTGATATCCCAATTTTTATTGGCCGCCAAAATGACGGTGGCCCGCACCTGGAAGTCTGTGGAAGGACCCCTAATGAACCTATGGTGAATTAAACTATGGGATATCCCGATAGCCGAAAAGGTCACGGCAGCAAGAGTGGGCCGTCTCCATCGATTTACCGATATCTGGACCCGAGTACTAGACTATGACCAGAACTACCCGGCCCTGACCTTTAAGCCACGCTTGGTCGCGAGAGCCCTCCAATCTATGGGTGATTCCTCGCCACCTGGTCAGGCCGAATAAAGATCTGGAACAATGCCTCGGAGAGACCTAGGGGGTGGGGGGAATAGGAGGTTATGTTTTACACGCTATGGGAGGTAATATGTAATGCTATTGTGTTGTTCTCCTCTGTGCTGTTCGTAAATAAACAAGTGAAAAAAAAAAAAGGAAATTGATTGCCTTCTTTACATGAACTAATTGTAGAATATAATAGAACAAACCAAACACACATCACACCTGAGTATATCTAAATCTCATTCAATTCATCTTCTAGGAGAAAGGGTGACCATAATAGAAGCATCGTAACTTAATACGACCCCAACTCAGAAAGAAGAAAAATCAGATAAAGATATAATTCTGCTAGTAACTTCACATTTTATTCAAACTGCCTAAGGCAAAGATTCGCCACCTTCCATATCTGGGTTGTTGCAATTATTAAACTCCTGTTCCACCATGCTAAGCATCTCAGACAAAACCTTTCACTGGCAATGTAAGACAGATCATATTCATATTTTTCTAAACATTTTTCACATTTTAAACATACCATGAACCAGCCATGGCTCAGCAATAAGACGGGACACACAGTGGCTTCCAGTGCGAGACACAATGTCACTTCGAACACTAGTAATTATTCACAAATGCCTTTCCAACACAGCTCCAAAATACCTGGTCGACAAATTCATCAGGAACCAATCTACTAGACCTACCAGATAGAATTACTCACACTGCCTCAAGATTCCTAAATTTAAATTACAAAAAGCTGGCGGGTCCAGCTTCCTGGTGCTAACAGCCAAGCTCTGGAACTCCTTGCCTACATCACTTAGAGCTGAACCGTCCTTTTGGACTTTCAGAAACAAAGTAAAAGTGTGGCTTGTCGCCCAGCAAAACTAAAACTTACAAATCTCTCCAGTTCTGCTCATCTGTGCTGATTAAACGCCTATATGTAACAGTATGCTTTTGCTATCTGTATCACTTCAACTGTATCTTTAGCTCACATTTTATATGTTGCTTCAGTCTGGCATGCAGACTTGATATGTATCACCTCAACTGTATCCTTGGCTCACATTGTATACTTTGCTTCTATCTAGTAGGCTGGCTTGATTTGTAACACAAGTCAACTACCATTTGTTTCGCTTCTGTAACTAGTGCTTCCTTTTCAAGTATAAGCGCCCAGATACCTCAGGGTTAGGTGCGCTCTATAAGTAAACTAAACTAAAACACTTTGAGCTTAAAATGCCTTTTGTACTGAGAGATAAAAAACCCAATAAAGGCATACATTAGCACTCAAAAAACATAACGAATAGTAAACAAAGAGTAACAGAAATCCTTAAAAAGGTCTCTTCCCCCAATGGGGTACAGGACTCGTTTGCAAAATGTCTGGCTTACTAACAACAAGCATCCATGAGTGCTCCTCGTTTCATTGACAGACACCCAATGGTGGACTGTCCTATCAGGAACTGTGGAGATTTTCCGGTACGCCTCTTTTGTGTGGTTACCTACTTTATTTGCACATTTTCTCATAGGGAAAGGGCTGGGGTTGCTGAAAATGTGTAATATGGGGCCATTTTGAAAATTATTTTCAGGGCCTTTTTTGGTTCCCAGTCCACCACTACAGACACCTGCGCTTTAACCCATGGGAGTGAAGCATAACAAAAAAGCCATTGGCAGTTTAACATTACGTAGGCCACCTGACTTTGGCCTTGGTAACTTTTTTTTTAAATTTTTTTATTCGTAACATAGCTTATTACAAACTTTTATTACAACATTTACTTGAATACATCACTCTACTTAATTACTTCCAATTCTGGTTGCTGTTTTTGCTAGCCGAGTTAAATGTACCGAGCTCCCGCTCAGAATACGAGCCCAGAAATCATCCATATTGTCAGTTTTAGGCGCAAATTTACTCAGATATAGAGATCTTAGGTCTCTAAGCGGTGGTTAGTAAATGTTTTACCGTATCAGACAGTACCTACAAACATCGTCCTTTACATTTTCAATGTGTCTCATTGCCATCATTTGTTTCGATTTGTATGTATTTATTTGTAAACGCAAGAAGCCATCACAATGGTGTATAGAAGGAAATTGTCAGAGATAATTATGCATTTTGTCCACTTTATTCATTGTGGGACACAGGTCTAAGGCTGTGGATAGCTTTCCATACTTTGAGATTTTCAGTCGATGACCACTGTTTCAGTTTTTTTCTCGCAATTTGCGGATGCTCCAACAACGTGTCCATTGAAATATTGGCGGCCTGCATACATGCTTTCACCTTTTCAGACCAGGACAAAAGTAAACCTTCATACGGATGGTTATCAGGAGGTGCAAGTATTTTAAACGCTGGTTCAGGATTAGAGATACACATCTTTCTCAGCAATGCCAGCGACTTCCATATCACCACTCTGTGTAAGCCCTCGAGGGCTAACTTGTGTCGTATTATGGTCATGGATAAATAGTTTGGTAATCTCAAGACACGCCGCCAAAAAATTCCTTCAAGTTGAGGCCATATCTTATGGTCGATATTCCAACCTGCTTCCACCCCAAATGTTATTGCAGGTACTACTTTCTGCACGTAGAACGTACGTATTGGTATTAGCGAGAACTTTCCAAACAGGGTCTGAATTCTGGCTCCTTGCAGAGTAAGGGTTCGAGTCCGCTTATATAGATCTTTAACCAAGCTCCATTCCCTTATTGAAGTATTCACCATTATCCCCAAGTATCGGATTTCATCGAATTCATCGATCTCTTCCTTGTATACTTGCCACTTGAAGTTATTATTTCTTCTACCTTTCGAGGGCCCAAACTTCATTATTCAGTTTCTTTCACATTTATCCTCAGGTCATTATCGGCTATGTAGGTTTCCAATTTTGTCAGGAGCCGCTGTAACCCTGTTTGGGTCAGGTCGACCAAGACCAAATCGTCCGCATATGTTGCACAGCTTATATGGGTTCCATTAACTTTTGGTGTGAAGCAGTTCACATTGGCTAAAGCAGTTGGAACATCAGCAATATATAGCTTAAACACCCCTTTATTTGTGTCAATGGCTTCCAATAGATCTCCCTTTTCATTTAGCATGATTCTAATTGAAGTTTTTGAATGCAATGCCTTTATTGGCTGCAGCAATGCATTTGGACATTTCTATTTTTCCAGTTTCTGCCATAGCTTCTCCCGATTTATGGTGTCGAAAGCCTGTTGCATATCTATAAAGGCCAAGAAGAGGTTGTCCTCCTTCCTCAGGGCTTCCAGCTTCAGCAGGTTTACCAGAGCCAAATTGATCTCAGTACCAACGCCCTTAGTAAATCCTGTTTGCCTTTCATCTGATGTGTCAGTCTTCGAGGCCCAGGCTGACAATTTTTTTTGCAGAAACATTGCGAACACCTTACCGATGGTATCCAGGAGGGCAATCGGGCGATAGTTGGCAGGATCGTCCCGACTGCCCTTCTTGAAGATCGGCACTACTATCGCCTCAGTCCACAAGGCTGGAATTCTCTGCAGTTCCGCCAACACGGAGAACAGCTTCTCAATAAACATGGACCACTCATGTTTGTGTTCCTTCAACATCACATTCGTGATGCCATCAGGCCCTGCAGCTCTTGAATTCTTTAGCCTTGGTAACACCAGTCTTCTAAAATGGCAAAGGAGTAATACATGAATAAGAGATTCTTTGCTAGAACCACAGGGGCTACGAACCATCAGTGCAAACGTGTCTTTGTGAATCCTCGAGACATTTAAAATAAGAAAGTTGCATTCTGGCTCCCGAGTCTTCCACATGAAACTTGGAAGACTTGGGAGATCTATGCGAGATGGTTGCAGGATGGCGGAAGCTTTGCGTGTGTCCCCTTCAGGCCCGTTAATAAAAGAACCGGTGAACCACTCACCGTGTCCGTGTGGTCTCTTCACTGACGACAAGGACTTGGAGCAGGCCTGTGGGGGACCCAGACACCTGAAAATCTACCCTGGGATCCTGCACTTCCGTTTCGGCCGCAAGCTCCGGAGCCTGACCGAAGGCCACGGGAGAACGGCGGACACCCTCCTTGCCAGCAGCTCACCCCATTGTCACAGCAGGCACCTATCGAGGGGTGGAGGTAAGGAGGGTGGCTCGTGTTAGGCAGAATTGCATGCAGTACCCTCTGACACCACCACATACAATTAGGACTACAAGTGCAAGTCAAACCAACCTTTGGTATAAGTCTGTACCTCTCAAGAGTGAATGTGTGCCGTACAAGAGGTTACACAGAGGTCTTTCAATCACAGTAGTTCAAGTAGACCCTTCTATTCAAGGTTTCTTGGCAAAACACTTATTAATTTATTACACAATCATCTAGAAAACATTTCACTAGAAGGAGGCAACTTAATATCATACACTTCAATACAAAAGATTTGAGAAAGTTTGAGCTCCCCTGAAGTAGGAGCAAAATAGCAGTTTGATTACTTAGATGTGAGCAAAAGGGACAAGATAAGTAGAATAGATCACATATATTTGTTAGACAGTACAAATAGTTTCAGTTCACCAGAAGAGTTAAATTCAAGTCAATAGGCCTAGGCCAAAATCAATGGGCTAGTGTTCTGGATAGGAAAGAGCAGTTCTTGTATCAAACAGTTTGCAAAAGTTCTCAGAAGTAGTTTAGGCGAAAAATAATCATATGTACGGTCAGAAGCTGATTAGGCCTGCAAGTTGGGAAAGTTTCACAAACTTTCACTGCTAGAGTGGCGTTCTCTCACTCAGGTTGGCACAGTACCTTAATTTGAAGAAACAAATGCCGCTGAAGTTGTTGGTTACTGGCAGTTCCTGCCGATCTCACTGTTCCTGAGCCTCAGTCGTGGGGATAAGAAGGAGGACATCGGGGGACTCCTGCACTGCACGGGATAGTTGAAGAAAGCAAACAAGATGGATTCACTTCAGTTCCAGTAGCTGTAGATTCAAGAACACAAGCTGGGGTCCCTCTCCAGGGTTAATCCTAACCAGCCTGGAGAATGGTATCCAGGTGTCTTACGAGTTGATTGGTCCCACCAACTCAAAAGGAAGAAGCCATCCTTGAAGGAGTTTCTCTGACGAATGGAGTTTGGCGATTCGGACCTGCAGCAGGGCTTCACCGGGCAAACCAACGGTCCAGGAGTTGCAGCAGCCGTCCCCTTCCAGCTTGTCCTTGGTTCTTTCGTTCCAATGGTCGACTCTGCTTTCCAGAGACTCTCCTTTTAAACAGTTCTCTCCCTTTCATTCCAGCCCAGATATCACTCACCCAGCAGGGTGGCTGTCCTTGCTGGACAGTCAGCCAGCCAATCACGCCAGAGTGCATTTGTGTCTCCTTGGAGACTAAGCTCAGGGCTTTTCGGGCACCTCCCTCACTTCCTGCCCACCCCAGACACTCAGACGCCAGAGGCGTTCTTCACTCCTGAAGCCCGCCAAAGGCACACAAACAAAGGGACCAAACCTGATTTGGCGTGCAGAGACAAACACTAGAAGGACCTTTTCAAAAAGAAACGTCAAAAAAAGAAGACCGGGACCTGTTCAAACAAAGGGGCTTAAGGCGCCATCTTGAAAAACATGGCTCCTGTGATTTTTAGCTACCGGTATTCAGGGTCGGGAAAAATCATGGTAGCCCATTGTAAAACCACTGCCACCAGCTGTTTCAATAGGAAAGGGTAGCATTTGACTGCTACATGAGTATTTAGACACAGGGGATACTATGTAACCCCTCTAGCACTCCACTGTAAGATGGTGTGTGCTGGGTCTATGAACTTGGAAAGACTAGTAAAGTCAATTTCACTTTACATTCTCTGGGAAACAACAGTTTATCCCAGAGAAGGTATTTAAACCTTTGGGAAGTCTCAAAGACATCCCTGTGGCACTGCACTGAAGGTGCTGTGTAACACACATGATAATATGATGCCTATGGAGTTATCTCAAACCCCATATTCAAAGAACAGAACACACACATCAAAATACATGAAAGAGTGGGAAAAAAGGCTCACACTCTTTTCAGGTAAAAAAAATCAAGTCCTCAAAATCCAGAAAAGTTGCTGGGGGTCTGTAAGGTGAAGGGAATGTGCACATTTATGAGAATTCTCCCTAACAGCTCATATAAAAAAAAAGAAATAAATTGAAGAGCAGCAGCCGCACGAAGCTCGTGGGCTAGAGCAAAGCACCCGCGACCGTCAGCACAGCGTTATGGGAAGCTAAAGAGTTGCCAGGGCAACCGATAAACAAAGCCTCTAGCAAACGAGGAATTAAAAAGTATGGGCAACAGAGAGAAGTCAAGGCAGCAGTTTGCCACAACGTCCAAGTAAATAAAACTTCTACAAGCAGAATGGACTTCATAAAATGTTAAAAACACTGTGGCTCCACTGAAAAGTTTCATCTGTATTAAATTCACAATATCACAAAATAATACATTATTGTGAAGCGAGACTACAATGGGCTCCGAGAAAAAAAAGGGTTAAACTAACCTAAAAAAAAAAAAACTGTAAACATAGCAGCTGCCAGCATGGCATCATCACCACCCTTTTTACCTTAACCGGGCACACCAGCAATCAGGTGGGACAGATGGAAAAGACTGTTCAACCCCTATTTACTGGCAATAGGTGGTGACAAATTTACACCAGCTAGAAAACAAGGTATACTTTTACACAACCTAGGAGCAGAGGGGCGCAGTGTCTATGACGGTCTCCCAGAAGGCCAAGGGGATCCAGATGAATATACTTTAGCGGAACAAAAACTACAAGAGCATTTTGAACCAAAGAAAAACATTACCTTTCAACGCCACACATTTTATGACAGGTCGCAGGAACCACAGGAACCTGTAGAATGTTTTATGGCAGCTCTTAGAACTCGAAGTCACACATGACTTTGGAACACTAACCAATTCCCTAATCAGAGACCAATTGGTATGCTGCACCAATAACGCAAGTTTTCAAGAAAAGTTACTCTCCAAGGATTTACCACTGGATCAAGCAATAGAAGTTGCAAGCGGAATGGAACAAACCTCTCGCTACATGAGAAGTATGAGGAACGAAAGACAGGCACAAGAAGTCTCTGCAATAAGACAGAACAGAAAAACCAATGAAGGGAAAGAAATTAAGTGCTACAAAGGGGGCAGCAATAGACATCTAGCCTCAAATATATTCTGCAAGAAATGTAAACTGCATCAAGTGCAAGAAAAGAGGACACTTTGCCCGAGTGTGCCGCAAATCGGCAGTAGAACCAATTGAGACAGGAGGAAGACGTCCAGAGCAAGAAGACGTTTCTGCAAACCACTCTGTGCCACAAGTTCTGGAAGTAAGTGCCTTGTCAGAAAAAGCAAAGGGCCCATACTTTTTTTTAAAAACATTCTTTATTATTTTAGATTAAACAGGTACACATATGGGCGTTTAACTTCCCACACAATGTCCCATCTCACCCCTCAGCCCTCCTCAAACGACTCACAATTTACAACCATAATTAGTTATTGGTCATCCAAGTTCCATATACATTACAGGACCAGGCATTCGCAGTGTTTGTGACAGCAACTGTGCTGCCCCTTCCATTCAAGTTCGAGTTTTTCTCTGAGTATGCATCACCTGCCCAGGCGACACAGGGAGGAGTCCGGGGTCTGTGCTGCTTGTGCATTATCCAGTTGGTACTGCCTGAAAGGTGGCTAGTAGTCAAACGGGCGACTGGTGCTTGGAAGTGATGAGGCAAACATTCGCCCTACGTTCACAAAGGTCCATGCATTCCAACCATCTCGCAACGGTGGGGGGGTGGGGGGTGTGGCCTTCCGTCATGTTCTAGCCACTAGGTACCTAGCTATTACCGAAGCCATGCCTATAAGCTTTCTTTCTGTACGGGTGCCTCCTTCAATCAGGACCAGTAGCCATAGTTCTGGTGTGTATATGCAAGTCGATGTTAACCTCTCAGACAATGCCCCCTCTATGTTACCCCAGATGGTCCCAATATTGGGGCAGCTCCAACGTACATGATAAAAGTCTGCTCATTCAGCATCACATCTTTTACATGTGGATGGGCTCTCGGGGAAAAATCTTCTTAGAGTAAAAGGAGAGTAGTAGACTTGGTGTATGTACTTATAGAGGATCAGCCTACAGCGGCAATTCAGGGAACTATATTGTGACTGAATGCAAACAGACTTCCACTGTTCCTCGCTCAATGTTTTACCCATAGATGTCTCCCACGTGGCTTTGTACGCATGTTTCTGCGGGCACCATCGAAAGTCATTACTTACATCAGCTCTTTGTACTACCAGGGTTAGGGGGAGGAACTCGGATTTCTCCCAGTTGATCCTGAGCCCAGATAGTTATCCAAATCTGGTCACTTCTTGCATCAGTGGTGGGAGGTTTTGGTTGGGCTGCTTAGCATAGAGAAGGACGTCGCTGGCATATAGAGATATGGTGGAGAGGTGCTTGCGTGTGCGGATCCCTCGCTGCGCGTGTAGTTCCCGAATAAGGCAGACCAGGGGTTCCATCGCAAGGGCAAATAAAATTGGGGAGAACGGGTATCCCTTTCTGGTGCCGCATATGGGGTATATATGTGTAGATATGGAGCCGTTCGTGTATACAGCAGCTTTTGGTGCCATGTATAGAAATTGAACCCATTTGATGTATGTCAAGCCCAGGCCAGAACGCCGGAGCACCTCAAAGAAGAAGGGCCATTCGACTTTTCGACATCCAGGGCAATGACAGCCATTGGCATTTCCGAGTTGACATTATGCATGAGGGTGAAGAGACAATAAGTTATTTTGCGTGGAGCAACCGGGGATAAATCCTGCCTGGTCTGATATGACCAGGGCAGGCATGTGTGGAAGTAAGCGATCAGTAAGGATTTTAGCAAGTATTTTATTATCAGTATTTATAAGTGAAAGTGGCCTGTAAAATGAAAGATGGAGGGGTTCTTTTCTGGGTTTTAATAGAACGGTAATTAGCGAGTATCTGGTAGACTACGGGAGGGTGCCATTAGACAGAGCGCTATCGTACATTGCCATTAGGTGGGGGTGACCAGGTCGATGTATGCCTTATAGAATTTGGCAGTGATACCATCTAGACCAGGGGCTTTCCCGTTGGGGAGCGAGTTTATGGCCTTACGGACCTCTTCTTCAGTGATGGGGTCGTTAAGGGCACTTCCTTGTTCGGGGTCTAGCCAGCCCAGGGCGACCTCGTCCAGGTAACGTAGCAATGTCGTGCCCAGGGGTGGGACGCGAGGCTTACATTCGGTCATAGAATTCTCTGAATACATCATTAATCCCCTTGAGATCTCTTATGCAAGTTTTGTTCCTGTCCTCGATTTCAACTATGCTAGTGGGGGCGCTCCTTCTTAATGGCCCATGACAGGGTCTTACTTGGCCTGTCCCCCTCTCCATACCTAGCTGCCAAAATTGGATCCCCTAAGTATCTTTCTTCGTTATTGGCCATTTCATGAAGTGTCTCCCTATGCATTCTCAGCTCTTGGCGAAGCTCAGGGGTGTCTAGGGCACCTTGGTGTCTTTCTCCCTCCTGAATGGTGTCCTCCAGCTTTTTCATGGAAACCCTAAGTACCTTCAGTACCCGCCGCCGCCCCCCCACCCTTGAGATGCAACATCCCCGTATATACACTTTGAAGGATTCCCAGATTGTACCAGGATCCGGGATCGACCCCTCGTTAGTTTGAAAGTATGTTTCTATGTCTTTTTCTATGTTTGTCTGAAATGCCACTTCCCTGAGGGCGGTGTCCCTGAAGCGCCAGCGAAGCTGGCTGGGGGGACCGGCTGTGGACCCAAAATGGATTAATACTGGCGAATGGTCGGAAACAGACCTGGGGAGGATGATGGCCACTATTACCGTTCTGAGGATAGGGGTCGTAGACATCACAGTCAATTCTGGATGAGCTGCCATGTACCACTGAGAAAAACGTACATTCCTTATCGGCAGGATGGAATCTGCGCCAAACGTCGTGCAGGTCGTGGTTCTGCGAGATGTTTGACCATGCTTTGACTGCTTGCAGGAGGGTTAGCTGTGACGTCTTAGCCCTATCCATATCTATTGTAATGGCCAGATTAAAGTCACCAGACCATATCGTCTTTTATCCTGTGAGTTTGTGAAGGTGCCTAGAGCATTGGCGGAAGAACTCAGGGGAATCCGTGTTTGGTGTGTAGATATTTATGATCAGTAGCTTGAGCCGGAGCATCTCGCTCGCCAGTAATAAGTATCTTCCCTCTTTATCTCGGATCTGCTTGTGCAGCCTGTATTGCAGTATAGGTGGCTACCCCTCTGGAGTGTGATGAATATGAGGAGTCATATCTGTGGGTGCCCCACCGAGACTGGGGAGAGAGGTGCCCTTGGCAAGATGCGTCTCTTGTAAACCTAGTATGTTCGCCCCATGAATCCTGCTATGGTTGGCCATCAGCCATGTATTTTTCTGGTTGGTCAACCCTTGTATATTCTAGGTCAGCACGGACAGGGTCGTTCCAGGCTTACCGCTTATTGTGGTTATGGCCATCTAGTCGGCTCAGAATTGATTGTGTACACAGTGATTCGTTTGAAGTGAAGTATGAGATGCTATCATTGTCACTTGGATATGATGTAGTTGAGAGTCTGAAAGGATAATACGAGCTTGGTCGGGACCCTGGTAACTAATAACATCCCCCCCCTCCCACGCCAGAAACATGAACCTACTGGCTCCCATTCCCTTCCCATAATATTAACTCCAAACAATTAGAACAGTTCAACAGTCTGCAGTGGCTGTGGGTTTCGGGGCGCTAGGGGCGACTTACTCGCTCCGAGTGGCTGTGGCTAATAGCGTGGTACTTAGGGCCCGGTGTGGACCCCAGAGCTGGAGTTTATTGTGAACTGGGGTTTGAACTGTCTTGCCTCTATGAGCTCTTCATGGGCGCTGAGGAGATCGGGCCGCCGATCCATCTAGGTCAGGAAGGTTCCTCGCGAATCATTCTGCTGGCTCCGGCGAGGTGAAAAAAAAAGTGGATCCCTCATGTTGAATGCAGTGTTTGGCAGGGTATAACATAGCGTACTTACTCTCCTTTTGTTTGCAGGATGCTCTTGACATTTTGAAACATCTTCCAGTGATCCTGAACACCCGGGCTAAAATCTGGGAACAAACGGATTGCGGAGGATCCCCATAGCAGTTCTCTTTTTTCACTGGCGGCCAGAAGGATGACGTCCCGGTCCCTGTAACAGAAGATCCGGGCAATGATCGGGTACTCAGGAGCCCCCGGGGGTTGCCTTGTAGCTAGTGACCAGTGTGCTTGCTCCACCATAAACATAGAAGTAAGGGGGGAGGATTGTCAAGTATGTCTCCCAACAAGGTGTCCCCAAACTGTTCCATGTTGTCAATCGGGGTGTATTCAGGAACGCCCAGTATGCAAATGTTATTCCGCCTACAGCACCCTTCCAGGTCTTCATTTTTTGCAAGCACCTTCTTCAGTGTTTGTTGTACTTCTGCCATTTCTCGCTGCAGAGTAGCAACCTTATCCTCCCGCTCCCCAATCTGCTGTTCAGCCTCAGTCATGCGGCCGCAGAGTTTGTCTATTTGAATGGCCGACATGTCCACCTTACAGGTTAGAGCATCTATTTTTGCCCCCAGGTTGTCAGTGCTGCTCTTAAGAGCCAACAGTGTTTGATTCAGAGTGGCTATGTCGATCTGGACTTGTGTTTGGTCTTGGTCCGGAGGTGGTGGTGGTTGCTGGGGCGGATCTACTCGCGCAAATTGCTCCATCCTGGCTTGTTTCTTGGGGTTTACCCACAGGAACGTCGTCTGGGAACTGCTGCGTCTCGGAAGTGCGAGGGGGAAGGGGTTCCCCTCTGCAGGTCGCAATCCGTTAAGTGACAATGGTATGAGTCTATACACTTGATGGTATGGGATCGCAACCCCCCGGGATCTCGAGGATCACCATCCCCTACTAATGCTATGTGTCTTCAGGTTGTGGCACCTCGGGTCTTGATAACAGATCTCTGGGGGAGGGGATCAGTATAGTGGTGCTGAAGAGTGCCGTTAGTTTATTTGTATTTTGTATTTTATTGAATTTATATAGCCCTTTAATCCAAAGTGCTTTACATGAGAACAAGCAAAATACAACAAGCATAAGATGGCAATTGAATCATAACTCGAAAACAGTATAAAGAACAATTTACAACATTGCAGAGGTGAGGAGGGAGTAGGGGGGCAGAGGTGAGGGAATGATAGGTGTTAGTGGGGGTAAGAGCGGGAGTAAGAGAGAATGTAAGAGTGAGTGAGGAAGAGGAGAGGAAAGATTAGGACTAAATGAGAGCAGGGGGTGGGGAGAAAGGAGGTAGAGAGGGAAGGGAAGAGTAGTGGTAGGAGGTGAGGAATGAGGGGGAGGGAGAAGAACGAGAGGAAACTAAGGGTGCTAGGGAGGTGAGTGAAAAAGGTAAGATTTGAGAGAAGAGCAAAAGGAAGGGAAGGAAGGGAAGGAGGGGGAAGAGCGGAGTGGAAGGGAGCAAGGAGTTGGAAAGATCGGAAGCGGGAGGGAGTTTATAGCAGTTGCAAGTTATTACCTTGGGCAGAGTTATTATTTGGTATTGTCTCTTATTTCTCCAGTGATCTTCCGAACCCGAAGGATGCCAGCATGGTTGTCCCTGGTGTTAGGCCAGTGCGGGGGGTGGTGGGGGGGGGGGAACCCGCTCACAGCGAACGGGTCTGCCGTGTTGATTATCAGTGGGGCTTATGGTGAGGAGGATTCAGTGCACTAGAGAGAGGGTGACACCACTGGTGCTGCTGGCGTGGGCCCATGTGTCTCCTCTGCAGGGGTCCATCCAGTTAGAGGTCTGCTACGTCCGCTACCGTCATTGGGGCCTTAGAGAACCCTCTGGGCACTCCACTAGTATCTGGGGCACAGCTCTATGTTTCCTGGAGCTGTTGTGGGGCCACTTCTGGAGGTGATTGCCGCTTGTTTCAGGGCAAGGGGTTTGCAGTCACTGCAGTAGGTAATTGTAGAGATGCCAGGGTGCAAGACCAACGGGGTGGGGGGAGCCGCCAGCCACCGCTGCAGGCCCACCCAGGGGGCCACGCCGGAGCCGCGGGGGGATAACCTGCCTAAGCGTGCACTAGAGATTTGTGGGGATACCAGGAAGGCTTTGGCGCTACCCTCTCCTAAGGATGTTAGGGAAGTCTGTGAGGCGTGGGCCACTATTCCATGGATCGGCACTGAAGCTGTACCCTAGGTTTCGTTCTGCGCCACGATGCTACAGAGTTCTGAATGTCCCACTATCAGCCCTGTGTTGAGTTTATTGCGGCTGGAGACCCCAGTGTGACAGTGGGACCCCCCCCACAGAGCGGGACAGGGCTGGGCTCACCTCTCAGGTCTGGGTCGCTGGATTTCTGGATGCCCTCCAGCGATCAATGCAGCACTGGTCATGGGGCTGTTAATGTTGAGCCCAGCAGCTGTAGGTCGGATGGGCTGCATGATGGCCGGCTGCACAGACTGCTCCGTCTCGTCGCCGGTCAGTCCAAGCGTGATCCGACCTCTGTTGTCAGGTGCTTCCCCCGATATGCGATCGGGAGCCCACGCGGTGCCCCGGGCACTCCCTGCGGTCTGTGTTGCTGTTGCCTCTCTCCGCCTGCCGTCTCAGGGCGACGGCCGGTCACCAAGTGCTGGGTCGCAGGATCCGCACAATGCATCAGGGCCCTTTGCCATATTTTGTGTGGCAGCGTCGCGGTGAGCCTCACTGGGGTTGGACCGCCAGGCATGTCCTCCCTTTGCTCTCTCCGTCGGTGGCTTAGCGGTGCCCTTCCCCCACTCCGCTCTCTGATGCTGCGGTCTGCGGATCTCTGTTTGTCGTAGGCACCGCACAGATGGAGGCTATGATGACATCAAAAGGTGCCCCAGTTCTTACTGAGCATATGTTGTTGCCCCAGGGACCAAGTGAGGGTCCGGTACCAAGGATATTTGTGCAGGATTAGGATGCCAAATATCATTTGCTGAACCAGTGGATAGTCACGAAATTAACTACAGGGACCATGCTCCCATTAAATTATCACTATTAATTCCACATGATTTCCTCAATACAAATGAACTTCTGCAGGCAGTTGAGATCAACCGCTGACATGTGTCTGAGATGGAATCCAGGGTTGTGCCAGCAACTGGCCTCGAGAGTCTCAGATGACTTACATACTAATGAGGCATTTATTACTCATGATTTTCAGAATACAAAGCTCCTGGACAACATTGTCTCAGCCTCAGTTGCCAAATCTCTGTCCTATTTGCGGACCAAGCTGAAACCATGCTTGACAGATACCAATCACCCATTTGATTCCGATCTAAAGTTGTTCAGACGTTAAACAAATTGAGATTTGCGAATGCTATACAGAGAACCGATCAGCATTTCGCACTTTATCTCAAAAAACGAATTTTACAAACATTTAATAAAAACAGGTTAAAAAGTATGCATAGTCTGGCGCATAATAAAAGGAACTGTGCAATTATCAGGTGTATCTGTTAACATAACACTAGGGCCATTTGGTCATTAATTAAGAACTGCAGTGTTAATAGTGGGGAAGAATAAAAAAATATGATTCAAGCTATTACCTGGAAGGAATTCATCAGGAGGAAATATGCGCTTCCAGCTTGATTTGCTAACATCAATTATGATTCAACATCTAAGCAACTGGTGAACCCTCTCAGGTGGTCTATTTTGGTTACTGAATGGGCCATTAGCAAACTGTCTAACTCCCGAGCAGCCAGTCCTGACGGTATCCCCTATTGTGTTTACAAGGCTGACCCAATTTTCTGGCCCAAGATCTTGAAAATGAAATTTGAAAAGATTTTTTTGTCAACTTCAATCCCGGAATCATGGGTAATGTCTATCCTTATACCAATTTACAAAAAGGGTGACCCATCAAAACCCGGAAATTACAGGCCAATTTCACTAACTGATGCAGCGGCCAAGGTATTTTCAATTTTGATCCCCTTTGACCTGGAAAATCACATCACGAAATGTAACATCTATTTGAAATTCCAATCAGGCTTTAGAAAATCTATGAGCACAACATTAAATGCCACAATCATAGTGCATTTGCGAGCTGGGACAAAATCTAAGGAACTAGGACCGATTTATATGGCCTCAATAGACATGTCTGCAGCGTTTGATTCTGTTGTGCGTAATTTGTTATGGGTAAAGATGATTGATTTAGGCATCCCGAACCATTTATTCTATTGGATTACCAAACTCCATGTTAACACGTCATATAAGATCAGAATTACTCAGGGGGGAGCAGCTACTGATCCAGTAATGTCACACTTAGGCCTGAAACAAGGCTGTAACTTGGCAGCAACATTGTTCAATCTTTACTTTTGTGATGTAGGTTATCTCTGGAAGAACAGTCCCATGTTTGCTGCCAGGCTTTGTTCCATAAGGAAACGCTGGCTAGCATTTGCCGATGATATCGTATTATTCGATCTCACTTCGTCGGGTTTGCTCAGGAAGCTGTGGACTATTCTGTGAATTTGCGTCTCAACACAACCTGAAACCCAATCCTGTAAAAACAAATATCTTGGTGTTTGACGCAGGGAAAAAATATCAATATCGATGGAAAATTGATGGTGAAGTTATATCTCAAGCATCAGAAATCAGATATCTTGGCTACCCTTAAGCAATGCATCTTCCATTAAATGTTGGACTGACCATCTGCAATCTAAGGCACAACCATTATTAGGCCAATTGAAGATCATTTTCCACAAATATTGTACATTGTCTTTGATTCTGTTGCTTGATTTTATGACATTAAAAGTAGAATGTGCTTTATGTACTAGACATGTGTCTGTTCAATTTAAACCAACAGCTTAACACATTACAGGGGCGTCTATTAAAATCTGCCACAAATCTTTCGACATCTATCCCGAATTTTATCATTCACCATGAGCTGGGCTTAATATCACTGGCGAGTAGATGGGAATGTAGAGCCCTATCTAATTATAGTAGAATTCTTAACCCTCCAGAGAATTCTCTTTATCAGGATTTGCATTAACTGTGAATGGGAGTCAATGCCTGCTCTTTCATGGCCTATGAAGCAAGGATGAAACAATTGCTGAAAGAAATTGGAGTAGAAGGGAAAGATCTATCACTGCGCCCTGATTATGTTAAAAAAAAATATTTGAATTAGATTGGTCTAGGACTATAGAAGAACTTACTAAGCATACTACATATAAAGAATATGCTAGGTACTCGCGGAAAAGGGATGGCTGTTCTTACTTAGCCCTTTTTCCATGTAACATCACACGTATGTACTTTCTGCGATCTAGACTGAATCAATTCCATACTTTAGAAAGGACTAGACATTGGGGTACTACCAAGGATGCGGTTATCTCTATGTCCTGCAGATTTCCGAATTGCTCAGAACAGACACTCTAAAACATCTCATGTGCGCACTTTAGAGTTTCAAGAACAAAGCTGTTAATTCAATTTGTTAAAATTGAGTATGTGGATTGTTTAGAATCTCTGTGAAAACATTTAATGTTAGGCCATCAGAAAGCCTTAATGTTTGCATTAATTTCGTTTTTGAAGTTTATTGAAGTTGAGTTATCGGCATTGTAGAGTCTTGAGAGTCATAGCTGTAAATGTCATTGTAATGGCAAGTGCTATGTTTGTTACTGCTCTTTTGAAATTAATTTGCCATAGGATGATTTTAAAGATGTTAAATCTGTTAATTTTATAGCTTTTCGTTGTATTATAGAGTCTTTTGTTTAGATAGTAAGATGTGAACTTTTAATTGTAAATTAATATTGTGATGTAATTGCATATTATCATTTTAATTTAATTGATTTTGTAAAGGTTTTTGATTTAACCATTAAAAAAAAGCCAGAGCTTCTCAGGCGGCCATCTTAGAATTCGCGCAACAGGGCCCCCCAAGGGCCCATTAATGATGTGCACATATTAGATGGAAATGGGGTGACCATGAAGGTGGACAGCTGCTCTCTGTGGACTATAATGTCACTTAAGAAATATAAGGAGTGTGTAGAAAGGAAATTTTGTATTATTCACAGTAGTGACCAACGTACTCTTAGTCCGCCTTTCCTCCATACTGCATGGGCGTCCCTTCTTAGGGACGGGAGATGGAACCCTTTGCACCAGAAAAACCCCTCTTCCCCTTTAAATATAGAGGCGCGTGGCGGTGCGGCCCAGGGAACATGCGTTACCGTGCCTCCGCCCACCAGCACCAAACCTCAGCCCCCATTGACGTGTCGACAATATTTAATATTGCCAAATGACACCAGCATTATTAGGGGGGAGGATGGTGGGATGTATGAGGAAAGGGGACTAAGCGGTGAGTAACAATTACTCTTACGTCCCATCCCCTTTCCTCCATACTGCATGGGCGATTACAACTGAATCTAGCCCCAGGGTGGAGAAGAGACCCTCCTTAAGCAAATACGTTCCTTTGAACCGCCTGTCCAAAGGCCACGTCTGACTTAGAGCCGGCGTCCAAACAGTAATGCTTACAGAAAGCCGAAGGGGTGGCCCAGGTGGCCACCCTGCTTATGACTTGCCCGGAACCTGCCGCTGGAATGCAATGGCTGTGGCCTTGGCTCTGACAGCGTGCATGTTAGCTGGCAGCGGCTTGTGCTGCCCCTCATAGGCCTCTTTGATGGCCACAACCATCCCCCATGCAATAGAAGCCTTGGATACTTGATAACCGGGTCCCCCAAAGTGCATCCGACTTGCGGAAACCCTTGATCCTGTCCAGCTAGAATTTCAGAGCGCGCTTGACACCCAGACAGTCCAAGAAACTCTGAGCCTCGTCCTTGGGGTCAGCAAAGAACATAGGTAAGACTATCTCCTTGTTTAGATGGAAAGTGGAGGGTACCATAGGTAGGAACACAGGGTGAGTACGTAGGACCACTTTATCCCTGTGGAAAGTGGTATAGGGTTCTGAGGCCACCAGAGCCTGGATCTCGCTGACTCCGCGAGCTGAGGTGAGTCCCACTAACAAAGCTGTCTTAATGGTGACCAGCCTGATGTTCGCGGATGCCATTGGCTCGAAGGGTTTGTGAGGCAAGGCGCCCAACACCACATTGAGGTCACACACGGGGTGTGGCCTCTTGATGGGCAGGTAGAGCCTGGACAAGCCTGCTAGATGTTTCTTGACTATCGGGTTGGAAGACAAGAAGACTTCCTCCTCTGAATTTCTGTAGGCCCCCATGGCTGCCAGATAGGTGCGACATGTGTTCACCTATACGCCTGAGAGCGTGAGGTGCGCAGAGGAGAGTACATCATCCAGTGTGCACGTAAGGGGGTTGATCTCCTTCGAGTCTGACCAGTAACAGAGCAACAGAGCCTAGTCCATTTACTCTTGTATTAGCTCCTACTAGCCCTGCTCCTGGCGCCCTGAATGATCTCTAAGTTAGCCTGAGACAGGCTCAGGTGCCTCAGGGTGACCTGCTCAGGAACCATGCTGCGAGGGCTAACTTCTGTGGTGCGGGGTAGATGACCCTGCCCCCCTGCTGGGACAAGAGATGGTCTGGACCCAGCGGAAGGTGAATGGGTGGTCTGTCCATGAGGCTGAACATTTCGGAGAGCCACGGTCTCGCCGGCCACCACAGAGCTATCAGAATTATGCTGCGGTGACAAGCTTCCTTTATCTTGCGGATTACCCTGTGGACTATGGGTGTCGAAGGGAAGGCATAGGCTGTCATGCCTTCCCACCAAATCTGTAATCCGTCACCCAGGGAGCCGGGGCCCTGCCCCTGCCAAGACGCAAACTGATGGCACTTCTCTTTCTTCCAGTAGGTAGACAGGTCCACCTGAGTGTGCCTCCATCTGCTGAAGACCTCCAGCAGCACCTGGTCGTTCAATTGCCATTCGTAATTGTCAGCTCCCAGTCTGCTGAGCCTGTCGGCTTCCAAGTTGGCCTCCCCCGGGAGGTGGAGGGGCGTGAGTTATATGTTGTTCTCTAGGGCCTATTCGCCACATGCTGACTGCTAGGGTCCACAGCGAAGGGGACCTGGTACCACACTGCTTGTTGACACAGTACGTGCTGGGGGAGGGGTCTGTCTGGATAAGGATGGAGTTGCCCCCAATGAATGGAAGGAAAGCTCTGAGAGGTAGCCAGATGGCTCCGAGTTCCAGCCAGTTGATGTGCGACTCCTGCTCCTGCCGTGTCCAGACTCCATGGATGCTGTGGCTGTCCAGAGTGGCTGTACAGCCTTCTAGGGAGGAGTCGTAGTGATGGTGAGCTGCGGAAATGGCTGCTGGAAGGGCTTGCATGTTCGCAGGTTGCAGTCCCTGGACCACCATGTGAGGTCCGAGTGGAGAGAAGGAGGTATGCTGATCAGCTCCGCTTGGGAGCCCTTCTCCTGATTCCATGAGGCTGCGAAGTGCAGCTGTAACCTCATCCTGAGTCTCGTGTGGGGCACGGCCAGGAGGACCGTTGCCATGATACCCAGTAAGTGTTAGTACCACCATGCCAAGGTCACTGCTCTGGTAAGGAAGTACGTAGTGGCCCTCTTGATGGCCATAATCTTGTCCTGAGGGAAAGAACTTCTCTGAGGGAAAGAACTTCTCTGAGCTCGTATCCCAGATGTGGCCCAGGAAGGTGAGGCTTTGCGTGGGCTGCAGCTGAGACTTCTTGAGGTTGATAGTAAACCCCAGGTCGTGGAGAGTGCTCAAAAGTGCAGAGGAGGTGTGGGTAAATCCCTTTTGAGATCTCGCCCTGACGTGCCAGTCGTCCAGGTACGGGTAAGACATGTTGGCCTTGGGCCCTGAGGAGGGCTGCCACCGCATTCATGAGTCTAGTAAATACCCTGGGGGCTGAGTTGAGGCCAAAGGGTAGCACCTTGTAGTGGAAATGGCAGCCGATGACCCTGAAGAGTAGGTAGAAGCGATGTGGTTGCCAAATCGGGAGGTGTAGATATGCGTCCTTCAGATCCAGGGAGCACATCAATCTCCCTTGCCTAGTGTCTCTGCAATGAATGCTGGCGTAACCATCTTGAATTTCTGAAGAGGGAAAGCGAGGCTGAGGGTGGACAGGTCCAATACAACTCTCAGGCCAGCCTGTTTCTCGTTTTGTATGGCGAAAATCGAATAAAAGCCCAAACCTCTCTGAGAGGCTGGGACTTCTGCCACAGCCTGCCCCTCGACGAGTGACCGGATCTCTGCCTATACGGTTGCCGCCCCAATCTGTGGGAGTGGAGGGGAGTAGGAGAAGGGACAGGTAGGCGGTACCCTGAGGACACTACAGAGAGGATCCAGGTGTCCGCAAAGTTCTGCCGCCAAAAATGCACGTGGAAGGCAAGCCTGCACCCCACTGGAGACACCTGGACACGAAGGGATGCATCATGCTTTCTTTCCTTATGAGGCTGCTGCTGAGGAGGGGAACTGGAAGAAGCCCTTGCCCCTTTTTGTTGTTTGCGCCAGTGCTGACTGGGCGAGTGGTCAGGTTGTCTCGACCTCTGTTAATGGAAGCCCCGGAACCTGCCGAATGACCGCCCCCTGTCGGAGCTTTGATGCGATTGGGTGTACGCCTTGGGCTTGGCCTTCATTAGGATAAAGACTTCGCAATTTGAAAACTATTCTTTTTATCTAATTCCTCGTCAGTGGTAGAGTAAAAGAGGTCGCTACCCTACAACGGAAGGGACAATATGCGTTCCTGGACATCGGGGTTAAATTTAGTAGCTCGAAGCCAGGTCATCCTTCTCATGTCCATGGCGATGCAGATGGCCCGGGCAGAGGTATCGATGTGGGCCACAGTGGACTCCATGATGTCCTGCGCTACCAGCTTGGCTTCTTCTAGACCCGCTTTAAAGTGCGCCTGGCTCTGCATCAGAGGTTCTGGAAGGAAGTCTGCCATTTCCTGTCAAAGCCTCTGGTTAGTGGCTGCCAGCATGGCATCCACGTTGGATTGACCCTCGTTCAGCGAGGCGTTGGAGTACAGCTTCTTCCCATATGCCTCCAAGATCTTCTCCTCCTTGCCTAGCTGCACTGAGGACGAGGTGGCCGAGGACGACTGAGGCTTAGAGTAAAGTGATGCCGCAGCAATCAACAAAGAGTGCAGTTGAGGGTGCGCACAGCAAGAGTGGGTGCCCCTCCATCTGTCTATACTTGGCATCGAGGCGCCGATTGACAGGTTGGGCCGAGAGTGCCTTGAGACACCTCTTCTTGGCCAAGGCAAAGACATCCTTCTGCATCGGGATACCCATTTTGGTTGGGGGTCGTAGTGCGAGGACTTCTGCAAGGACCCCCTCCTCTGGCTGCTCGACCTCAGGTTGAGGAAGGCCCAGATATTCAGCCAAACCTGCAAGCCGGTCGTGGAAGGCCATTGCTGACGCCAGCGTGTCAGGGTCCTCCTCCTCGTCTGTGTCCACTAGAGTGTCCGGCAGGTCCGGAGCGGGTGGAGGAGCGCTGGGCGCTGTGGACTGCAGTGTGGATACCGGAGCCAGAGACTGGCGTGGAACCGCCTGTTCTGTGGGAGTTTAGGAGCTGGAATCAAAGGAGCCGACAGAGGCTGCACTGGGGCCTGTGGTGCTGGAGCCATGGGAGGAAAGACTATGGGCGCCGGTGGAGTGACCAGAGAGAGCAAGTCCCTGACTGCATCCTGCAGGATGGCCCGCATCTGGGGGTTTGCATCAGCACCAGGAACCTTTCGAAGAACATGTCTTTGGTGTCATGTGATATTGACTGAGTGGCTCGGGGCTGCTGGGGCCGGAGCACTCTGCCTAGGTTGCAGGGGAAACCTGCCCTGCGCTACTGATGGATAAACTGTAGGCCACGTACCTGGTTGACACCAGTCCCACCTTGAAACTCGTTCACCAGGCTGCTCTGTTCCTAGGAGTGGTATCGGACGAGCAGCCATGTTGTCTGGCACGGCAGCCATTTTGTCTAGATGCGTGCCACACGCCAAAGTCGTGGTGCATGGCTCCCTGGGTCCAGGTGCCTCCAAGACTCTTGGTGATGGAGCATGAGGCCTACCCTGCACCTCAGGCCTAGGCCTGGGAGGCATATTGCTCCCGGCATTGTAGCCGGTAGTGCTGCATGCAGACGCCCCCTCGGACATTGAGCTGGTACTAGAGTATTGCCCCTCGGAAGGATCTGACGAGCCCCTCGGCCATGAGGCCAGTAGCTGGACTAGCCTCTGTGCGTTTGCTGGTGCAAGAACCTGAGAGGGTCCGCCCGCTCGGGTGTTTCCTCAGGAAGGAGTCGCCCTTACGGGGTGCGATGGAAAATAGCAGCCCTCCCTTGGGCCTTGATCTCTGTTTGACTAACTTCTTCAAGTCCTCTGAAGGCGACCTTTCGAAGACCTCCCTCCACCTAGCTAGGGTGTTCTTCAGTGTGCATGGAGTCAGTAGGTTGCACGCGGTACAAACTTCCCAGCCATGGTCAGGGCCAAGGCAGCGGAGGCAAAGAGCGTGGGTGTCGGACATAGGGAAAAAAAACCCACAGGCTGGACACCTGCTGAAGCCCACTGAAGTCGGCATGCGCCCGGGAGGAGCGTGACGCCGGAGGACCGAATACCTGCATGACAAAAAGAAGACAAAGACAGAAGAAGAATTCGGGGAAGAGTGTGTGAGATTACATGACCGAAGCCAAACCCAGGAGCACTGGTGAAATCCGCCCGTTCCGGTCGACGCAGAAAAGGGGACGGAGGTGTGGCACAGGTGGGCAGAGTCAGGGTAGTGCATGCTCCCAGGGCTGTACCCCTGCGCACCTCTAAACTTAAAGGGAAAGAAGGGTTTTTCTGGTGAAAAAAGGTTCTGTCTCCCGTCCCTAGGAAGGGACGCCCATGCATAATGGAGGAAAGGGGACGGGACGTAAGAGTAAATGAAGAATCTTCCCAGACATGATATTGAACCATATGCCTATGGAAATGTGGAGATTGAATTCATGGGGAAATTCTGAGCGGTCATCAAATATAAGGGCAGAAGCTGCATTGCAGATTTGTATGTCACTAAGGAATGGTCGTCCCTGCTAAATTGGGAGGAGCAGTACAACGTGGGAATTCACATTCAGGCGATGGCTCCCACAAAGATAATTGTAGCTGAAGTAGGGGACAAATGAGAAAGAGGATTCTCAGAGGTATTCTCGGAGAGTTTAGGTAAACTAAAGGATTTTGAACATTGCATCAGACTTAAGGAAGCAGCATTACCAAAGGTACATAAAGTGATGTCAGTTTCACAGCATTTAAAACGCAAGCTAAAGGAAGAATTGGAGACATTACTTCAAAAAGGTTTTAAGTGAACAGATTGAAAGCTCAGAATGGTTGTCTCCGGTTGCGATAGTGGCAGGGAGTCCACGTCTGGTTGCCCCCAGGTAACTCAGGGTGACCAACCCCAAGTTCCTTGCAAATATTTCAAAAAAGGTAGCAGGCGCTCCTCTCCAGAAAGAACATGGCATGATAACCTGTTCTGAGATGAGAGTTTGCAGCACACACTTTGCTCACTGTACCTTTCACATGTGGTAAAACCCCACTTACATATCAGCCTTTGTCCCGCCAACATGGGCAGTCCAGCACCGAAATGCTATGGCAATTCCTCTCTGAACAAGAGTACCAACAGCAACCCCATAAACGTGTGGACTCCCTGCTCACTGTGATCAGAGAGGCAAAGCTTCACCTCACTGATGAGGCCCAACCAGGCTGAAACACGTGTATGGGGTTGCTGTTTGTACTCTTGTTCAGAGAGGAATTGCCAGAGGATTTCGGTGCTGGACTGCCCATCTAGGCGGGACAAAGACTGATATGCAAATGGGTATTGCCCATCTGTGAAAGGCACAGTGAGCAAAAAGCGTGTGCTGCAAACTCTCACCTCAGAACAGCTTATCATGCCATGTACTTTCTGGAGAGGAGCGCCTGCTACTTTTTTTGAAATAGTTACGCCATTAAGCATACCCGCACAGCATTGTATCACCCTAGAGCAAATGGATTGGTTGAAACACCCAATAGATTGAAGGAGGAATACAGTTAGCGTTAAGATCAAGGTTGCCATGGAAAGAAGTGTTAAATAACATGATGTAGGGTTACCTCACCACACCACATTCGGTAACAAAAGCTTTACCGTTTGTGTCATTAAAGGGAAGGGAGCCAGGCACAAAATTGTGCCCAGGTAGTTAGGTTTGGCTACTTCAGTGGAGGTAATTAGGAAAGCTATAATGGATTGCATAAGGAAGCGTCAAAGGGATATCAAGGAAATATTTGATGTGAAAAAGGGGAGCCGAGAAGCAGAACTGGAAAGTAGGAGATTGGATGATGATTCAGAATCCTAGGTTCACTCACAAGTGCATTGAAAGTAAATACATTAGTCTGAAAATAATTTCTGCTGTTTGGAATGGTGTGGTCGATGTGCAAGTTGGCAAAATGTGAGGATGGTCAGAATGGGTTGTCAGTGAACACAAATTCTGAAGATGTTGTGTCAATGAACACAAATAACAAGGGTGTTGAGTTATCTTTGAAGAGATTGATAACAAAACCCAAATGGTTGGAGAATTTTGTGCATTAAGACAACAGTTAGAAGTTTCACCGTTTTTTCTTCAATATAATTTAGTTCTAATTGCGTTCATGATCACCTTGGTGATTGTCAAGAATTACCTTTCACCCGTGTGCCAGCTCCTCCTTCCTGTTTTTTCTTTGGGTTAACATTTAATTTTGTGTGGTTGTTAAGGGGGGTGAGATGTGTTGCATTCTAGCTCCCGAGTCTTCCACATGGAACTTGGAAGACTCGGGAGATCTATGAGGGACGGTTGCTGGATGGCGGAGCTTTGCGTGCATTCCCTGCAGGCCCATTAATAAAAGAACCAGTGAACCACTCACTGTATCCGTGTGGTCTCTTCAAAAGTCATAGCAGGTTATCATAAAAAAGTATTTTTTCTTGAGAATCTGGTAAATCAAAGATGAATGCGTGTGGATAATTATTTCCCTTGATTGCCCCATTCAACTAAATGTCTACTTTTTCTGTGATTTGCCCCTTATCTTTTCCGTTGAATTAGATTTTTAGAAGCTCTTGAAAGTTTCCTAATTTTATTCTGCCTGATACTGGGTCGGGGGGACTTGAGAAAATCGACATCTGTAATAATTGTGGGCATTGGATCTCTTGTTGAAACCAGTAGTTGATCTGCTCTTGGCATTCTCACATGTTTGCTCCAGGCCACATCCACCATTTATTTTCCCTGTGATGAGGTGTGCCTCAGAAATAACCTTACCTGCAGAACCACAATCTCTAAAATTACAGCCAAAATTAGAACATGTTCCATGGCTATGGTCCGGCAACGTTTTGGAAGTTTGAGAACAGGCTTCCAAAATCTGCATGCGACCATATTCAGGTTTTCCCCATAGTTATTGTTTGACCAAGGTGCCACACTGCACAGCATGATGCTGCCATTTTCTGCTGCATAATCCCCTTTGTTTTAGGACACAGCTTATCTCCTTACTTCATGAGATTTATTAGTCCATCGCTCACCTATTCTGCTTTCTCAACTGTGTGTGCCAGGTAGAATTTCAAACTAAGGAAATCTGAGATGGTAAACCCGAAGTATGACAACTGCTTTACCCGTTCCAGAGAATCTGGTCTTCACTTGAAACTTTAGCTCAATTGCCAGTCTGACTGAAACCCACCACCTTCGATTTTAGCATATTGATTTTGAGATCTTTTTCAGTGCAGTAACCATACATTCAGTTCAGCATATGCTGCAGTATCTTTGGTGTTATTGCAAAGATGAGAATCATCTGCGAATAACCGCTTTGGAAATTCTCTTCGTTACTATTGGCGCAGCTCTTGTCATAATTCTGACTGTTCCATAAGACATGCATTACTTACCGTAATAGCATTTCTGATGATTGTATCTTCTTAGAAGATTCACATGCTGTGCATATAGTCCGACATCCAGTGGTAATCGCAGAGTATTGCATCTTGTCTTTCGGGAACTGAAAGGGGACGTCGGCATAGGCGTGTCTGTAACACTATCCCTATCGTGACGTGTAGTGTACCCAAAAACCCTCACGCGCCGAGGTCCCTCCGATTGTATTTTTTCTGCCATGAGGGAGCCCAAGGCTATTGGGAGTGAGTACACGAAGAAGAGAGAAGTAGCAAGATGTCTATGTTCCTTCCACCCCGAGCGGGGAAGTAGGGAGGGCGCATGTGAATCTAAGCAGATACAATCATCAGAAATGCTATTACGGTAAGTAATGCATGTCTTCTGAGCTTGTTAATCTGCTTAGAATCACATGTTCTGCATAGACTAGCGAGCAGTACCTGCTGTTGGAGGTGGGTTGTGAGAAGGAACAGTAGAGAAAAGATGTCTTAGTACTGCTTGTCCCACCTGAGAATCAGACCTAGAATGAGTGTCTAGGCAATAGTGTTTTGTAAAGGTGTGTACACAACTCCCGGTTGCCGCTTTGCAAATGGACTCGAGGGGACCATTTTCAATGAATGCTATGGATGCCCCAGTGCCTAGAGTAGAATGTGCTCTAGGCTTGAAGGGCAGTTCTCTCTTAGCAAGAGTGTAACAGTGTGATGCATTTGACAATCCACCTTGAGATAGCCGATTTAGAGACATGATCCCCTTCTCTCTACCAGCTGCCGCTGAAACGAAAAACTGGTTTGTTTTCCTCAGTGTTTTAGTTCTTTCCAGATAGAACATGACTGCCCTGCGCACATCTAGTGTGTGTAGGCTTCTTTCGGCCATGCTAGTGGGATTCTGGAAAACGGTAGGTTGTTCAATCGATTGGTTCACATGGAACTTCGAGATGAATTTAGGCGCAAATCTAGGGTGAGTGCGCAGAACTACCTTATCCCTGTGGACTGTAACAAAGGGGTCTAAAACAGAAAGAGCCTATAGTTCACTAACCCTTCTAATAGAAGTGATAGCCACTAGGAAGGCCGTTTTATAAGTCAGGTCTTTTAGACTTGCTTTATGCATTGGCTCAAAGGGAGCACCCATGAGCCTGGTCAAAACCACATTTAGGTCCCGCCCCGGAGCTGGGTGAGAAAAGGGAGGATAAATCCTCTTAACCCCTTCCATAAAGGCCTTGATCACCGGTATCTTCCACCACGACACCTTTTATTGTGATGTGGTGTAGGCTGAGAGTGCAACCAGATGAACCTTTAGGGAATTGAAGACCAACCCAGTATCTAATAGATGGGTAAGGTACAGCACAATGTGTGTGGGTGAGCAATCAATGGGATTGACGCCCTTGGAATTACACCAGATGACAAAACGTTTCCATTTGCTGGCATAGCAATAATGTGTGTTCGGTTTTATAGCTTCCCTGAGTATGTCCCTGCACCTCTGAGGGAGCTGTAGGTGTCCAAACTCTATGACTTCAGGAGCCAGGCTGCTAACTTCAGAGTTTGTGGGCATGGGTGTAGGGTCTCCCCCCCTGTCCTGAGACAACATGTTTTATGGGCAAGGTAGTTTTACTAGTGGGGAGACGGACATTTCGATCAGATGAGCGAACCATGGTTGGCGGGCCCACTTGGGGGCCACCAGTAGCATTGTAACTGGTTCCTGGTGCTTCTTGTGCAGTATCTTGTTGAGAAGGGGAGTCGGGGGAAAGCGTAGACAAATTTCCCTGACCATGTTTATCCAGAGACCGTTCCCCCTTGGAGTGGTTCTGGGGGTACCTGGAGACGTAGTCTTGGCATTGGGAGTTCTCCTGAGTCGCGAACAGGTCGATCTCTGGTAAGCCCCATTCTGTGAAAACGTTGGGCACAGTGTCTTCGTGCAGACACCATTCGTATTCTTCAGGCAGAGGAAAATCTCTGCTGAGCACGTCTGCCAGAAGATTGAGTTCCCCTGGAACATGTTGGGACAACAGACACATCTCGTGTTTGAGAGCGCATATCCAAATGTTTTGGGACAGCTTTGATAGCCCTGGAGTGTGTGTGCCCCCCTGTTTGTTCGGGTAATACATGGCTGTAGTGCTGTCCATTAGAATCAGCATTGTCTTCCCTTACAGTTGCATCTGAAAGGCCTTTAATGCCTTGAACAAAGCTAATAGTTCCAGTAAATTTATGCGGTTGGACGCTACTTGAGGGGACCACAATCCATGTGCTGTCTGCTGAAGCAGGTGAGCTCCCCACCCCGTGAGAGATGCGTCTGTCGTGAGAGTGGCTTCCACTGCAGGGGTGGTGAAGGTCTTCCCCTTCAAGAGGTTTTCTCTTGACCACCACTGCAGAGAGAGAACAAGGGCTGGCGAGACAACTACCAGATCTTCCCATTGTCCGCTGGTGTTAGGGAGAATTCTCTGTTCAGGCTAATTTCCCAAACCTAGTGAGTCCCCCAGCAGCTTGGCTGGATTTTTGGGGTTTATTTTTTTTCTCCTGCTAAGAGTGAGACTCTTTTTCTCGAACTCTTAGACATGATTTGAGATATCCTTTGACTTTGTAATGGGGTCTTTTACTCCATAGGGTTTCATGTGGTTTTTGGTAAGTGTGTTACACAGCACCCTCAGTGCAGTAACACAGGGGTGTCATAGTGACCCTCAAACATAGACTCCATACTACTGTCTCCTAGGGCATGTAAAGTCACCATTGACTTTACTAGTCTTAAATTGGGAACAGAACCAGTACGAACCATCATATTGTGGAAGTACTGGTAGGGGTAATTAGATTGCCCCTGGGTCTGTTTTTCGAGGGGGCACTGTGCAGTACCCCCTCGTCGAGTTTCTGGCTGGTGGCAGTGGTTACCACGCAAAATATTCCTTAAGAATATTTACTATGGGATTTTCCCATTCATTTTAAACGCACACCTTTTTGGTGCAATGTTAAAGATACCGCTGGGTTATTTATTTAATATTTATTCCCTGGTTGTTTTTTTTTGCCAGGATTCGGTTTTAAAATGGCGTTTGTGTTCGCCTCTGTAACTCCAACCCAAGTCGAGCCCTTTGTTCCACTTTTTGGCGGGCTTCTACACAGAAGCCTCCAAAAGTGGTGCCACTCTGTCTGGGTCTACAGGATGTGTGTGTGGGGGGGCAGGGGGGTGGGGGGTTTAGGCACCCTGGACTGAGTTCCTCTGCAACTCAAGTCGCACTCTTGTGTGAGTGGCCCAGTGGTGAGCTGCCCGGCTCACCACTTAGCATGTTAGAGTGACAGCTAGGACTGATGAATGGCGGTTTTCTGCATAAAAGCAGGGCTTTGGGGACTGGAACTTCAGACGTCGCCACAGGACCAAAGAATCCGAAGAGGGAGAAGCTGAGCCGACCTGCAACGACGACACCACCGGTGGAGCCCTGCTGAACCGCTTCACCACTTCTTCCAACAACAGAGGAGATCTTCATCCCGAAGAGTCTTCTTCCTTTGACTGGTGGGGATAACCAGTTTGCCTGCCTTTTTGCCTCCCCGGATCATCTCGTGGCCGCCTTGCCTGTGCCAAGCACCCCGGCAACCGGGATACCACGTTTTACCAATACCGCGAATAAAAGGGTAGTACCTTTTAACCGGAGAACTCCACGGCTGGTTCCTTCCCTGGCAGTGCAACGACCTTCAGCTTTCCTCCACGTTGAGATCCTCTCTTCCTCTGGACGACGCCACGACTTGCACCCGCCTCCAGGAACAACTGCCCCGGCTGGAGGATTCTCTCCACTTTCAAGGTACTGTGTCCGCCTGGCCTCCCTCGCAACGGTGTGTGTGGGGTGTCTCTTAAATCCTCAATTTACCACTTGGGTTGGCCCTAGGCTGGCTAACTGAACTTTTCTGAGCTGAACTAATTCCTTTTTGAACTCTCTGCAAGACTTTTCAAGCCCTTTAAACTGTGTGATCTTCGGCGCATTGGTGTTCTACTCTCTCTAAGAGGGAGCCTGGCCTCTGAACTTTTTGCTCACAAGTAGACTTTGACTTTCCTGCCTTGCTGGGTGCTTCTAAAGTATTCTGTTGTGTGCTTCTCTAATTTCTGCCTTTTCCCTCCCTTTTTTGATAACTTATTGCAGTGCCATCTTTAGTTAAGCGCTCACCTCTGTCTGAAAATAAGTGGTGTTAACTAAGACTCGTCTAATAAGGAATAAGGGATGTATATATACTAATAGTGACTGTGTTTTGAACTTGCTTACAATAATAGTGCTGGAGTGTTTCCAAGTGTGTCTTTAAATAAATAATTATATACTTTGATACCAAAGCTCTGGTCAGAGTTTGCTTGTGCTATTGTATTTTGGTACCTATCTTGTATACTCTATATACTGTCTAACTCTTCTTGAGAGAAGTCTGGCCGCTCAGCCACACCTACTAGGTAAATCTGGGTGGTACAGATCGCTACCAATTGTGTTTACTGCCAACACCTGTAGTCTTAAGCCTTTAGCAGTGGTCCCTAAGGGAACTGCACAGGTTTCTGCCTAACAGCTGGCCTGACACCACTGGCTGTTGAGCCACTCTTGCAGGGGACGCATGCGCAGCCGCGCGTGGGTAACCAAGTATATGCACAACGCCATCATTCCTAGCAAGCGCATAGCTTTGCGCACCGTCACATCCCGACTGGCTACATACTGAGGGATCTGGAAAAGCATGTTCTGAACCCTCTCGTTGGAGGGGAAAACGAGGCCGTCTTTCGTCCGGATTAGAGCCCCCAGAAATTATTTTGTTTGATTGGGGACTAGAGTGGATTTTTTTCTCGATGATAGAGAACCCCAGACTGAAGAGAAGGTCCACGGTATTCAGAAAACATGTGTCGTACGAGTCCCCTGTTATGAGCCAGTCGTCGAAGGTAAGAGTAAACCGGGATGGATAACCTGTGCAGGTGTGCTGCAGCTACTGCCAGGACCTTCGTAAACACCCTTGGCGCTGAGGCGATGCCGAAGGGGAGTACCTTGAATTGGTAATGCCGGTCCTCTATCATGAACCTTAGATATTTTCTGTGCGCTGGCAACATTCAAATATGAAAATATGCATTTTTCATGTCCAATGTTGCCATGTCGTCCCCCTGTTTCAACAGTGGGATCACCTCCTGTAGCGTTACCATGCAGAACTTCTAAGGTTTTATGAACTTGTTCGCTGGGCGTAGGTCTAGAACAGGGCGCAAGGTGAGGTCCTTTTTGGGTACAAGGAAGTACACTGAATAAATACCCTTGTTTACCTGAAGAACAGGGACAGCTTCTATGGCGTCCTTTCCCAGCAGCGCTTCCACCTCTTCATTCAGGATCTCCAGATGGTCCGGTGAAAGGCGCTGTGAGCGTGGCGGTCTGAATTGTGGGGGTCGGGCGAATTCCACGCAGTACCCGTGGGTGACCGTCTTTATGACCCACTGGTCTGAAGT
The DNA here is from genome assembly GCF_040938575.1 of Ambystoma mexicanum. Lineage (NCBI taxonomy): Eukaryota > Metazoa > Chordata > Amphibia > Caudata > Ambystomatidae > Ambystoma > Ambystoma mexicanum. Next base: position 216,372,129 of record NC_090940.1, read on the forward strand.
TATCCTCTCCCATGCCGTGAGGAAAGATGTTAAGCGCCCCCCGACTGGGGTGACATGGGAGGGGACCCGGATCTGATGGTCATTTCTGACCAGAGGCTGCGGCTCCTCTAGGATTGGGGCCTCCATCTCTGGCTTTGCCACGTCGCTGACCCCTTGGAGGGTAGTACGTGGGGCTTCCCAATGCTTATCCGGTATTGAAATTTCCTGTGCCATAGTTGTTCTGGCTTGCACGGGACGGCCCTCGAAAGGACCGCTGAGAGTTACTTCCTCTCTGGTGGGACGGTCTCTGAGTGATCTGTTGCAGGGATGTAAGAGTTTCATGCTCTTTTTTGGCTGTTTCTATTGCTTCATCGACCACCTTTGCGAAGAGGTTAGCTTCTTCAATCGGCTTATTGATGAGCAAAGCCTGTGTTTCGGGCTTAAACCCTGAGGTGCGCAGCCAAGCATGTCTTTTGAGTAAGGTTCCTTGGACCAGGGACCTGCCTGCTGTTTTGGCCGTGCCCAGAGTGTTTTTTTATCACATTCTGCTTCACCTGTCTTCCTTCGGCCACTATAGAGAGAAGTTTGGACTTGACGGGTTCTGGGACCTCCTGGAGGCCTTTCTGGAGTATGTTCCACTGAGCGTCAGCACAACTCGCCAGCAGCGTAGTATTATTTGCTATACGCGTGGTATATGCAGCAGCCGAGGTGACTCGCTTGCCCAATGCATACATCCTCTTGGATTCTCTATCCGGAGGTGCTTCCCCTGTGGCAAGGGGTACTCCTGCCCGTTTCCGGGTGGTAGTCACTACCAGAGAATCGGGGGTAGCATGCCCTTCAATGTATAGTGGGTCCGAAGGAGCTGGTCGAAATAACTTTTCAACTCTTGGGTTCACTGACCGAGTTTGCGCTGGTGACACAAGAGAGGGAGCCAACCTTCTCGTAATAGAATTAAGGAGGGGAATGGCCTGGCTAGAGGGAGGTTTCTCATTAAGAATATCCTCTACAAAGTCCTGTTCAGGCACAGCCTCTTGTGTAGAGATCTGAAAATGCTCAGCTGCCTTCTTTAACATGGTATTGAAGGCCATCTGATCGTCCACAGGTGAGGCCTGGAGAGCTGGAGTGGACGGAGGGGAATCCAGGCACAAAACATCACTGTTCTGATCTCGATGGGGGAGCGTCCATGGGTCCGTCTCCACCTGCTGGGTTTCTTCCCAACTGTCCGTGGCATCTGCGTGGTCCTCCACATAATTCTGTATAAAGGAAGTTTCTTCCTCTTCATTATAAATGTCTCTAAGTGCCCATCTGAACAATGTCTTCATGCTGGACGGGGACAGAAGGCTGATCTTCTTGTAAATGTGTTGATTGAAGATTAGGCTCTCCTGTTACGCTCACCTGATATCCCCGGGGGCGTCTGGAAGGCTCCGAGATCTGGAACATTGGATGCGTAGTTGCCCAGTGCTGAATAATGAATCTTAGTTATTTGTAGGGTGAGCTATCCGTCCTGCATTTTTTGTGCAGGGGCACCTGACGTTTGTTGGCGAGCTGCCAGAGTTGCTTCACGGGTGCAGTTCGCCTTCCTTGGGCCCAGGCCTTCTGTGACCCTGAATCTGCTGGTAGGCAGGTAGGTTTGTTAATTGTAAGTCTTTGTTCTGTTTATGGTGGGAATTTGTTAATGTCTTTATTTCCTTCTTTTCAGGTGCTAAGGTCTTGATGCTGGCGTGCTGGATGGAGAGGCACGTTTTCTAGGTAAGAGAAAGCGCGAAGCGCAGCGCCTTTACTGTCTTTTAAAGCTAACCTGTGTTTTCTTCTTCTCCTCACAGGCCGCTGTGGTGCTGCGAGTGGATGAGAGCGCGATGAAAAACAGGCCCCTGGAATCCGTTAAGGTAAGTACAGCGCTGTGCAGTTGTTTAATATTGAAAGCGAACCTGAATATGTCTTTTCCTTTGCAAATGTTTCTGTGGTGCTCCGGATGGAAGCGTGGCGTAGCGCGATGGAATTCAGGTAAGACTGATGGAATTCGATGTTTTGGAAGCTCGCGTTCTAATATTGTTTTTCCCTTTCTCGTTATTGCAGGTCGCAATGTTCGAATAGCAGCTGTGGTAGAGGTTCGCCGGAAGTCCTTAAGTTAGTACTCACAAGTGAGTGATGATGCTTCTTCTCTCGGTTTCCACAGATTGCAGCCCAGTTGAGATGCTGAGTGCTGGATGGTGTTTTCTCATGTAAACCAGAATAATCTTGTTCTTGCAGGATTACAGGAAGATACTGAAGACCAGGAGCTGGACACAGTGAGCGTCACGCTGCGGGTTGCAGAATAACTCGAAGCGTGTTCTGCAGTCAGGGTGTGGTTTATATAGCCCAGGTAAAGTAGTACCAGTGAAAGTAGTTGCAGGCCTGCCACACCCAAAACACTAGACCGCATGGCTTGGTTCTTAGAACTAGACTGTGTGGGTGATTCCATGTTGGATTTAAAGGCCCATGTACATAAATGGGACCTAGTTTGAACAGCCCTTCCTTCCTACATATGAGCCTGGTGCCAAAGGCGCCAGGACTGGCTCCAGGAGCCCTTTTGCAGTGGATTTAAGGCCCTCAGGGTTCTGATGGGAGCCTGCTTGTGGCACAACTTGTGCCCCCTCACAGTGGTCATGACATCTCGACAAGATCTTTTCAGGGAAGGATGCTCAGAAAAACTAATAATTCTTTCTAGGCGGTCCATACACCCTTCAAATTTCTCCCTCGTCCATTTAGAGGACTCAGAAGGGCCTACGGGTGGAAAAACATTGTCTTTCGCCCTATGGCATCTAAAATTGTTTTTCAGGGTGTTAGAAAGAGGCTCTTGCTGTCCTCATAGTAATCGTGAGAATCGGGATGTCATGGCTTATCTGCGGCCTGTCCCATGCTTTTCGGCGGAACGGGAGCAAGCCCAACCGCCGAAGTAATTCTCTCCATGCTTTCTCCGATAATCGCTGAATCCGCGTGAGACAGAGGTTCCGAAGATCTAGCTGTAGATTTATTGACTCCTGCGGCGTTAGAGGGCCTAGCGGTCGGTTTTTCGACTTGAGGCCTAGTTGTGATTTTTGGGCCTACCGCAGCCTTCGGGACCGTCTTAGCGTCTGTTTCCCCACTTTGACGTGCACACCTGATTTAGGGGTAGCACCCATGTTTGATTTAAGATGCCCAGTTGCAAGACGCTGCTGCGGATGCGGGGAAGGCTTTGGATCTGTACGATCCGAGGAATCCGCCGAAATTTTTGACGGTCCTGTTAGTGCTTTCACCTTTTTCGACGTACCCATCGAAATAGGTGTAGGGGTTGTGTGCTTAGTGAGATGCGATTGTATGCCCCTGTTGCCAGGTGTTGTCCCTGAATCGAGACCATCACATACGCAACAGATGCATGGTCATCAGAAGTCCCCCCGTCACTTTCGGCACGTGTGGCGGTGGAGGAAGGGGCTCCACTCGCGTCATACCATACACGGGCCACCGCTTTACTCGGTGCTCCTTAAGGGTCTTAGGCCGAAGGAGTTTACACGCTGCACACTGCTTCTCGTTGTGATCTAAGGGGAGACAGGCGTTGCACGTAATGTGCTAGTCTTTCCAAGGATATCTGACCCTACACTTAGGGCAGAACCTAAAAGGAGTCCTTTCCATAGCAAAAGGGGAAGACAACCAGACCTAAAGGGTAAAGAGGGGGGAAAGAGGAACGGCATACCAAAAATATGGCCACCTCGACCCCACTCTCCCTACTGTAAAGGTCGGCCGGAGGGCCCGACCACGTGGAAGCTAGGGCCGCCGGATCTTAGGTGCCGAAATCCACCACCGTAGACAATTCCCCTGCCGTCTTCGTCGAAGTTGTTCTTGTCGAAGTGACTTAACAGGGAAACCGACAAGTCGGTTAAAGATAAACAATGTCTCTTATGTAAGAGCTCCGCTATAGGCCGACCAGTTATCTGGGTGGAAAAAAAACAATCTGAGGGACCTCGGCACGTGAGGGTTTTTGGGTACACTACACGTCACGATAGGGATAGTGTTACAGACACGCCTATCCCGACGGCCCCTTTCGGTTCCCGAAAAACAAGATGCAATACTCTGTGGTTACCACTGGATGTCGGACTATATGCACAGCATGTGATTCTAAGCAGATTAACAAGCATCAGAAGATCATTTATGTACAGAAAAAAAAAAGAGTGCTGGGGACAGCAGGCAGCCCTGCTTCACACCTCTTGATGTGCTAAAAGGCCTGCTTAAAACCCAGTTGGAGATTCTTATGGAAGGCAAAGTGTCCTGATATAGGGACTGGATCGTGCTTCGCAGAACAGGGTCTATAAGGTGGAATATTTGGTCCAAAATGTTTGACTATTCACCAATTCAAATGTCCTACTAAGGTTGCGAGACTCTGCACATAGCGAAATACTATTTGCAGTGCTACATTTCTAAATCGGATGGAGTAGAACAAAGGCTTGATCAATGGTCAAGAGGCCTGCACGAAAGCCTCTGTGCGCCCAATTCAACAGGTTGTCTGCTTTAGCCAATCCTGTAGACCCTTCAGTATCACGTATGTGTTAGGGGAGTTTTCCTAAAGTCCTACTGGCAGTAAGACTTTAGAGCTATCCCAGTGGTTTGTAGATCCCCAACTCTTAGTATTAGTCTGTACTAGCTCAGGACCTTGGTAGAGGGGCAGAGCAGATAGGCTTATCTTAATAGGAAGATGTGAGCTGTAGGTAAGTACACTGAATCTTAGTTAGACAGGCACAGCAAAGAAGCACTTACACTTATAGTACTATAAAAAGTATATATTTATTATATTTACACCAGAATCTCTTTAAATACTTCAGACGTTTATACTAGAACACTTAGGAATATTTGATAATACACTTCAAAGGGCACTTTCACTTTTGTATTTGTTCGCAGTTACATTTATAGCAACGTTAGAAAGGGAAAAGAAAGTTATCGTATTATCGTTGTTGCGGAATCATGCGGTTTTCAACAGGTCATACAGTAATGCATTTACTCTGCAAAGACATATAGTAAAATCAGGGAGTAAATGGTTAGTTAATGTAAAAGAAGTTTAGTTCAAGGATCTAGAGACGTTTTCTTTGCCCAGTAAGTCCTTTGTGTTAAAAAAATGCAACCCTTGCTAAAGGCAGTTCGGAGAGGGCTTGAAGTCTTGACAAGCATCGGATTACAAAGAGTTCGTGTATTTCTTCTAGTTTCTAGGGTTATTGAAGCAGCAGGTTAACAACTAACGAGGGAGACCTTAAACCGGCCTCGAAAAGGGGACTCAAGCAGCAGCTTGGGTCTGAGGTAAGAGGGTGTTGCACTGCACACCTCTACATGCACTCCAACGCTCTGGAGTGACTTCTTGGAATCGGGTAAGCAATACCTTTTTCCCCCATAGTACTTTGGGTTATGTCAAAATGTTTGTGCTGGATGCTCTGCGATGCTGCAGCTCTGGACCCGACCTCCGGATTCCTTGGTCTGATGACTGAAGGCAGGACAATGGATGGATCTCTTCGCAGCAATCTCGAGGGAGAACCTTTAGCACGACTTTCAGCAACTTGTGGGTTCACTCTGCGGTTTTGGCGCCTTTTTTGCTTTACCAACGAAGGACATGGATCGCCCGATCAATCTTCTTCGCTTCCTGCAGTCCCACCCTCTGATTAGTGGCTCTGGACGAAATGGATCAGATCTCTAGTGTTTCCTTACGGGTTCAGCAAAGATTTGGACGGATTCAGACTTTCCACCACGATGCACTCGAAATGGGCAGCAGGTCCCCTGATATTGGGGTTCCGCAGCTCTGGACACTTCTAAGACCTGGGGAGATGGCTCGTTCCAAAGTTCGTCTTGGGACTGGCTGTCCCCCCCCCCAGACAAAGGGAAGGAGTCGTCCTCTTTGCAGCTCTTCTGTTGCACTGATAATGGGGTAAGGACAGCAGTGGTCGCTTCACAGTGTTGCAAAGGGTTAGCAAGCATTTCTGGTCATCTTCTTCGAATACTTCAGCATCCAGTGGTCAACTTGCTCTTCACTCCAGAAGCCTCACCTTTTATACCGTTCCAGCACAAGCTCCTCTGCAATCTCTCTAAGCATTTTACAGAAAGGGGCATTTGGCTGTGGGGAGCTGGACCTATTCAGGCAATGTGGCAGACAAAGGACATGGGGGTGGAAACCTCCTCCCCCACTTCCTGCCTGGACACTCTGGAGCCTAGGCGGGGATACCCAAGGGTTCCCACCAAAGGCAAAACACACACGCACAGCCCTGCCCCTCCGATAATGGTTGAAGGGCTGACAAAGAACAACCGTGCTAGTGATGGTGAAAACAGAAGGGAGGCCCCAAATTGGTACTTGGGTGCCCCTATTGTGCACTACTGAGGCTATGGAAATAGCATGTGGTATAAAACATACACAATAGTTGGTAGAACAGGTCCACTGCTACCAGCCGCAACTAGGAGTTTGTCCATGTGACATAAAAGTCTAAAGTAATTAGGTGATGGGCTATGTCCTTCTTACGAGGTGTTGAAAAAGGTTTAAAGGCAAAGCATGATGTGTTTTTGTTAACAATGCGCATGTGCACCCAATTGCACAAAAATTTGTATCAAGTACTGGGGGAGGAGGGGGGAGGGTCAGGCCTTTGTGCGGCACCTAACTGACCTTTGCGAGCCCCAAACTCCTAATGGAGGGTTATGATGCACTTCAAGCATGAAGCCAATAGGAAAATGAACACCCAAAAATAATTGATGAACAAATGAAATTGCAACAAACAAGATAAAAGTTTCACGCACCAGAATCTAAACAACAAACATAATCCAGCGATGTTCTCACATACGTGAAAATCACTAACAAACAGGAATAGACATGCTTGAATTACAAAAGCGAAGCAGACTGTTCACACATGCTAAGAACAGCGCGCCATGACATTCTGACGTCACGCGTTGCACGCACGTGAGACGTCAGCAGATCAGACACATATAAATAAAAGAAGTCAAATGTCTAACACACGCGCAAAGCCTGGGAACTGACCCAATGGAGGTCCATGATCCTTAGAGGTAAGCAGGAAGGGAGAGGCAGGCGGGGGGTACACGTCAAACAAGAAAGGATGTTTTCTAAGTATTCAGGAATCGTGCAAACCGGCACATCTTAATTATATATCAAAATATTAACACTAGGCGCTGGAGCTGATAGAATGGTTAATACAGGCAGTATTATCATATTGAATGATGTTATTATAGACATCTAAATGTCAACCGCCTTACTTTCCATATAGGATAATACTAATAAGAAGGACTTTTTCAGAAAAGACCAGACAAGAAGAATGTTTGCGTTAATTGGACTCCTATGAATTAGCAACGCAAATGTTAGGGTAAGTGACCCTAATTTTGGTTTATAGCTAGGGCATAAGCTATTTTGAGAACAAATCATATATAATCATAAGCACTATGAGGCTAGCGGATGGGCGTTACATTATGCATGCAACACGGATGAGGCTAAACACTAAACCTAATTGGCGGGGTAACTCCTGTATTTACTTATCTGGCACGTGTTATAATGCGCCGCACACACCCGCACCACGTCAATAAAATCAAAGAATATCAATTGTAAGTACAATGATGCAGAAATATTAAGCAGTGAGAATTGATAATGCAAGCTGTCTAAAACAGGAACAACAACGGTATTTACTGTGTGCGAATTATGCCATATCTGTGTCTGTGTATTTTCTCCAATGTCCCGACCATCTGCCCACATTGCCGTTATAATTTCTCTATCAATTTGAATTGTTGTTATTTATTTAATTTTTGAAACTATATGTTGATCATCTTCGGATATACTGATTTAAATATACAGCCTTGAGAAAGACCTCAAGTGTCGAAAACGTGTCCGCTGATCATATGGAAATGAAATCTTCAAGCATAACTCACTGAACATTTGCGATCAGTTCTTACTCAGGAAAGTAATTTACAATTTTTTTTTATTAATACCGTGTGTTATAGTTTACAAAAGAAACTTTTCACACTTACAAAATTAAAATACATATTCAAATATATCAGTAAACATAACTACATTTCTTCAAATTCAGACTAAAATAACATTCAAAACAACTAATTTCTTCACAGTAATTGTTACCAAATGATTCCAACTTACTAAACAAAAAACACAAAGATCTTTTGATTGAAAACACTGCCTATAATGAGCCTCGTAAGACATATAAGGTGTTACTCCTATCAATGTATCCATCAACAGAACGCTAAGTTTAGATTATTTTCATAGCACTTCGTTTTCTGCACAAGTTCCTCTTCGATTTTCAATAGAAGTCTGGCCAAGGCACATATGAAAGCAATGTGAGGATTGTTCATACATATATACAATAGCATTTCACGTGACGATACAGAGTTTCCAACGTTTTGATCCCCCAGAAACGCAATTCTCTCTATGTCAAATTGCCTGCAATAAATAACCAGATGTTTTATGGTTTCCTTTTGTGGAACTATCTCACAGAAACGACAAATATCTGAATTAAAATGCCTCCACTGACAAATATGTTCTTTAGAAAGAAGTTGATTCAAGCGTAAATGCATGTAGACTTCCCGTACTTTGGTGTCAGGGAAGTACTCCACATACATCAGCCCCGGAACCCTTTTGTGTGTGTGTGTGTGTATGGCAAACTCTTTATACAGCAGATAGGAACCAATTATTTTTTTTGAGAATCAGCCCAATCCATTTGATATAACATTTGTTGGGAATAACCCACTCTCATTGTCAAATCCTCTTTGGTGATATTGATTCGAAGAAGGGCAAGATCCATTCTTTTTTTTAAAGAGAACAATTGAAGCAGGATTGTCTAAAGCCAACATCCTGGCAAACTCCACATAGATGGAATTTCTAGGGGGATTCAACATTTTACAAGTATTCATTTGACGCCACAAAAAGCGCAAAGACAAGCTTGACAAACCTAATTCTATACGTATGCATGAGTCTGGGACTGATTAGCCAAATTTAACACCTGTTTCCAAATGCGCCCTTGTACAGAATTTAATAACTCATCGATGTTATGCAAACACAGATCCAACTTATGCAAGATTATCGGTTCAATCTTTAATAGGTAGAATTGAAGTGTGGGATTTAGTGAAAATTTGCACAATTTTTGATGGATTATTCTTAAAAGTGAAATCAAAGGTCTAACTATGGCTGTTAAGAAGTCACTCCAGTATTTTTGGGAAAAATCGTTGGTAATATCAAAACCCAGATATTTCAGCATGGAAATTCGATCCAGTTTGATCCAGTTCGATCCAGTTTGTGATTGTTAAAAGTCCATGCATGCGAGGATTTTTTTCTCGATCCTGGCAGTATTACAATCTTAGATTTACCTATGTTAGCACGTAGGTTGTGGTTGGTTGCAAAAATGGAAAATGCCTGTATTTTATTTTGAAGCCCCAGTGGTGTTTTATCAAAAATTAAAATGTCATTGGCGTATGCTAACCAGTATATTTTAATATGTCCGAGTTTGACCGGATAGCACAATGTTTGTTCCCAAAGTGTTTCAATATCAACCAGATAAAGATTGAAAAGAGTGGATGCAAGGCTACAGCCTTGCTTCATCCCCAAACAGGTGAGAATTTCATGAGTAACATCACCCTGCCTGTTGATTCTGATCTTAAAATATGTGTCAGAATGTAGTAGGGTCAGTAGCTGAATGATGTTTTCTGGGAAACCAAGTTTTCTTATCTTACACCACAGCTTGTCGCGAATAATGCAATCAAAAGCTGAGCGTAGGTCTAAGGATGCCATATAAATGTTGCCTGCCTGATGTTTTTTACAGGAATGCAACATACGCGATCAAATAAGCGCATTAATGGATGTGCCCATTTGTTTCCCAAAACCAGTTTGATTCTGAGATGGAATATCATGTGATTTTATAAACGGTTCCATCTCATTCAGAAGCAAAATTGTAAAGACTTCATTCGAACAGTCCATAAGGGCAATTTGCCTGTAATTTACTGGATCCGCCGGATTTCCCTTTTTATAAATAGGCACAATCAAAGCGATGTGCCACGAATGAGGAATGGACCCTTTCCAGTAAAGTAATTTACTATTGGCTGAGTGCGGGTTACCAGTACAACACTTTCAGCTCTATGATTGCCTATGTGACTAAACAAGTAACAGGAGCAGAGAGAATGGGGATACTAGGTATCCCTTTGGCACTCCACTGAAGGGGGTGTGAGCTAATCTCTCAGACTATAGAGTTTTTTGGAGAGATACTAAGTATCTCTCTATCCTTCCTTAGGAACTGTAGTTACTTGAGGATATAGAAGAAGAATCTTAAAGGAGCACCTTAAGGGTCCCCAGCAACACAGCCAATAAGGAGCTGTGTGCAGCAGTTGTAAAAACACAGATGCCTTTAAGAGCTATGGAGCAGACAGACTCCATAGTACAGGTAGAGTACAAAGAATAGAGTTCCAAAAGCAGAACTCACGAGAATGAATAAGTGGAAAAAGGCTCCACTCATTCAGGATTGAAAGAAAAGGCCCAGAGGTCCAGCAACAAGTGCTGGTGATCTCACTAGGAGTGGGGATACAAATGATAAATCTCCCTAACACTCACCTCCCCTCCACCATCCCTCCCCCCACACTATGGACAGGAGGATCAAATCCACTCCTGGGTGGCTCTCTTGATCCAGCCGGTCATACTTTCTAGAGAGACAATCAGCATTCTTATGTTGGGTACCTTACCTGTGCTCAATAGTGAAGCCAGGGCTGTAGACTTATGGACCACCTGAGTAATTTTGTGTTTTCTCCTTTCATCTGTATCAGCCACCTTAAGGGTTGGTGGTCAGTTTGAATCTTGAAAGTAGTCCCCTAAAGGTATGGTCTGAATTTCTTCAGGGCCCACACAATGAGAAAACCATTTACGTTCAATGGTTGCCCACCTTGTTTCCCTATCCTTGAATTTTCTACTAATAAAGCAGCTGGGGTGCTCCCTGCCTTTGGTATCAAATTGGCTCACGACTGCTCCTATCCCTGTGTTGAAAGAATCAGTATGGACTAGGAAGACCTGAGTGTCATCTGGAGAACTCAGCAGTGGAGCTTTACAGAGGGCATCTTTCAGGCCCCTGGAAGGCTTTTTCATAGTCATCATTTCACCTGACCTTTTTAGGGTACTTGGCAGACAATATGGTATTCAGAGGAGAATCTATAACCCCATAGATCTCAATGAAGTTCCTGTAATAACCAATAAGTCTTAGGAAGGCTCTTACTTGAGTTTGAGTAGTTGGAGTGATCCATTCTTGTAGAGCCTTTACTTTGCTGGGTGAGGGCTTGATCTCCCCTCCTTCAACCTCATGACCAAGGTAGACCACCTTAACTGTGACCAACTTGGCATTTACTGCTTTGATTGTCAGATTGGCCTTTTGAAGGGTCTGCAACATATGTCCCAGGTGGTCAAGATGTTCTTCCCAGGTAGGGCTGAACACTGCTATGTCATCCAAGTATGCCATGCAGAAGGTCTCTAACCCATTCAGAAAATAGTTAACCATTCTCTGAAATGTGGCAGGCGCATTCTTTAAACCAAAGGGCATGACCTTAAACTGGTACAAGCCTTCTAGGGTTGGGAATGCTGTCTTCTCCTTGGACTGGTCAGTCATGGCAATCTGCCAATAACCACTTGTCAGGTAAAAAGTACTGAGGATTTTTGCTGAGCCCAGCTCATCCACCAGTTCATCTGTCCTTTGCAAGAGATAGGCATCAGTCTTGGTAACTGCATTTAGTGCCCTATAGTCCTCACAGAATTTAAGTTATTTTGTTCCTGCCCTTGGTACTAACGAAACTGGGGTAGCCCATGGACTTGTGCAATGTTCAATCACTCCAAGGTCAAGCATCTTATTGACCTCTTCTTTTATGTGGTTCCTCACATTATCTGACATCCATTTGATTACCAATGTTGTACTCATATGTTTAATGCCACCAGAAGATACTTGTACCTTAGAAATAAAATGACCAACAATACAGCAGTTTTGTGTACCACTCAAGTAAGACATTAGTGAGATTAGTAAGGAATTGCACGTTCTTTAAAATTCAACTAGACCTGCAGGTCGACTAACTTAGTTTACCAACTCAACCGAAGACAAATGCACTAGACCAATGGCAATGGATGACATTTAAATGCCCTTTCAGTAAAATAGTGCATGTCACATCACACGCACTTTAGTTTGGCACACTACTGCCACCCAGAGGCCAGCCATGCACATTGAAACATTTACTTGAAATTTACGGCAAGCAAAGCAAAGTTTAAATAAAGGTTTCCAACATCCCCTGCAAATTGTACTGGCCCTTTGTAAAATCTACTCGACTATGCGAGGTGGAAAAAAATACTTTGCAAGCCTTGGATAAGTGTCTGTAAAAGGGTTAACTGCATGAATGGACACACACATAGGTATGATAAAAAAGGCTCTGAAAACAGTATGGCCAGCTCTAGTGCAGGTGCAAATATAAAATGCAATCATAATAATAGAGCAAAGTTAGTTCTGGAGGCCAACTACATTGTACAGTATTGCAGTAGGTCTGTAGATGTACAGACTGGATGAAATTATTGATTGCTACTTTGCGTAAACATCTATTTAGCTTTGTGTATTCATTATGTAAGAGACAAAGCAGAGTGTATGGCTTAGCATGTAAAGAACTGGGAAAATAAGGTGGAATATGTATGCAACCAGCAGGCCACAGAACTGGGTTTGCCATCAAAGCATTTGGCCACTCGTTAATATGATGCATTTTCCCCAATAAAATTAAGTCTAGTGGAAACTATGAGATTTAGATACACTAACCTACACTTTACTGTAAAGCATGGAGACAATGGAGTGTTTTACAGTAGCAATACTGTAATTATGCATTATTTAACAAATTACATTTTTCGAAATGGAATTGAATGTCTTTTCTTAAATAACGTTAACACATATTGGTCTTTGGCAGACATGATACAGTTAGCTTAATAAAAGTTTTATACCAATTATTTCTGGTTTGCAATTATTTGAAAAAGAAAAACAAAACATGTTTGCATAGCACTCCTAAACAGGCAGTTTGGTGCATGAGTGGTGGGGTTGATTACTGCTGCAACTTCTCTCCATTAGTCCCTTTGAACTTGCAATGGGTCAAGAAAAGAGGGGTGGAGATGGCTCTGAAGGCAAGAGTAATGCAGGGCAAGCTGTGTCTTCAATGAACAGGACAACTTAAATGGCTAGCTTTGCTACATAAGTGTCAATCTAATTAGCAAACCTACAGTATTGCATAGCAAATTGCTATGCGGCACAGCTTTATTTTATGCCTTGCTTAGTAAAAAATAAAAAGCGAAACACAGTAGCATCAACAGACAAACATTAAAAGATTACAGGTGGAGTATTGGAAAATGCTGCATAGACAATTGGATTTAAGAACACTGTTCCAACAAATTCCAGTAACCTATAATTAAGGAGAGTAAGGGTACACTTACCTCAAATGTGTGGTCCAATCTGTAAACTGGCACAGAATTCACAGCACTAACGATCTCCAGCACTCCATTGAAGTTGTTTAAGTCTTGGAAAACCTGGAGTATTTCTATGATTCGGCTGAAAACTGCTACTCTCTCCTCAAAGTTTTCAGCTTCCACTAGACACCTAATTGAATATAAATAAATAAGTTTAATAGCTTAACGTGAGTAGTTCATATTGCCAACATCCAAGTACATAAGGCCAAAACACAAATATATGAATAGAACGCTCTAGTGGCTTGTATAAAACTAAGATACATTTTTTGTGTACTATTTTGTATATGTAAATAGCAATCCACATGATGAAGAAATCAATCACGCTCCATTTCCGCTCTATGAATTTGGGATCAGTGAGGATTCCAACCATGATGCCAGCAATTGTACCTCCAGGATTCTTCACAGTCGGAAACAGCAGAATGTCCAATAGAAACCATTACACCCTTGAACCAATCATTGACAATAACTAACACAAATGAGGGGCAATTAAGACTACTAAAGGGAATAGCCAATCCCAGAAGAGAATACAAGAGTAAAGAGGGAAGACTACCAGAGTCAGTTATAGAAAATACACCAAAGGGCCTGGAAACATGTATTCAGTGTCTTGGATCCAAAGGAAGCAGACATATGTGCTGACGGTCCCTGGATATAAGGGGAGATTTCTGCAAAAAGAAGTGCTGGAAGGACTGCTGCCTAGAGGAAGGCAATGTAAGCTTGGATAGTCTTGAGGGAGAGGTGGAGAGCTTGAATCCCTGGAGGCCCTGAAAGAGTCAAGCTGACTAGAAGGCCACAGCAATCGCTTCTAAGCTCTCAGATTTGGGATAGCCAAGGGCTTTGCCTAGTGAACCCGGGAGATCTGCCTAGTGGGGCAGCAGGGCAAAGACATGCATTACTCACCATTATAGCATTTCTGATGATTGTATCTGCTTAGAGTCACATGCTGTGCATATAGTCCGACATCTAGTAGAAATCGTGGAGTATTGCATCTTTCTTTCGAAGATCGAAAGCGACGTCGATACGGGCATGACTGTAACACTATCACTAACGTGACATGTAGTGTACCCAAAATCCCTCACGCGTCAAGGTCCCATCGGTTGTTTTTTTCTGCTTTGAGGGAGCCTTATAGAGTGTGTGAGCGAATGCAGAAGAGAGAAGGTGTAAGAAGCCTATGTTCCTTCTATTCCACGATGGGAGGAAAGGTGGGCGCATGTGAATCTAAGCAGATACAATCATCAGAAATGCTTTTACATTGAGCAATGCATGTCTTCTGATGCTTGTGAATCTGTTTAGAATCACATGCTGTGTGTGCACAGACTAGCGAGCAGTACCCAGAGATGGTGGTGGGATGGGTGAAGGAACAGCAGCAAAGTCTTAGCACCGCTTGTCCCACATGAGAATCAGACCTAGAGTGTGTATCCAGGCAGTAGTGTTGTGTAAAGGTGTGTACAGAACTCCAGGTTGCTGCTTTGCAAATGGAATCTAGAGGAACATTTGCAATTAATGCTATGGTAGCCCCTCTGCCCCGAGTAGAGTGTGCTCTAGGCGTGAGGGATAGATCTCTCTTGGCAAGACTAACACAGTGTGATGCAATTTACGATCTTCTTGGAAATAGCTGCTTTAGAGACAGGGTCCACTTCTCTACCAGCTGCCACTGAAAAGAAGAATTGGTTTGTCTATCTTAGTGGCTTTGTTTTTTCCAGATAGTAGATAACCACTCTCCTTACATCCAGTGTGTGGAGGCTTCTTTCCGCCACGTTAGTGGAGTTCTGGAAAAAGGTGGGTAATTCTATAGACTGGTTTACATGGAACTTTGAGATAAGTTTGGCTGAAAAGCGATGGTGTGTGTGCGCAAAACCATCTTGTCTTTGTGAATCGTGATGAATGGGTCCTGAACTGAAAGGGCCTGAAGCTCACTACTCTCCTTATAGAAGTGATCGCCACCACGAAGGCGGTCTTGTAGGTGAGTGCTTTAAGACTAGCCTTGTGCATGGGTTCAAAGGGAGCTCACATTAGTCTGGTAAGAACAATATTCAGGTCCCACCCGGGAGCTGGGTTGGAAAAAGAGAGAAGAAGTCTCGTTACCCCTTCAATAAAGGCTTTAATTACAGGAATTTTCCACCATGAGACCTTGCTCTGCTCCCTAGTAGTTAAAGAGGGAGAGGGAGTTCGGTATCCAGTTCTCCCAAGACATCAGAACATACAAAACACTGACATCTATGGGTATCACAGTCACAAACTAACAAAAGAATGTAACTCGGGGGATAAGAGAAGGGTACTATTCAAATCCATTTGTAGCGAAACCCACTTTGATACACCAGGGGGTCGGATAACGAGATCAAAATAAGAATGCTCACATGGAAAGTCCAAGGCCTCAACTTTCCGGAGAAACAAAGATCGATAGAACGCAGGCTTAATCTGTTGGCAGGGGACACAGTAATGCTTCAGGAGACGCATTTGCTGTTAGCCGATGAGCGGCGCATTAGGTTTAAAAGATTTTAAAAGTCATGCTATGCCACATCAGGGGAGAAAAAGAGGTAGGTGGCGTTACTGAGTGAGAAAAGCCTGCTAACGCAAACCATAGTAAAAAGAGACCCCGGGGGCAGGTATCTCTTAGTAAAAGGGCATCTCTGGGAACAACCGATTACCATAGCAGCCATTTACTGCCCTAGCAACGCCCAAGACAAATTCTTAGTGAAGTTAATCCAGATCCTGTTGACATTTTCTCCTAATAGGCGGAGATTTCAACATGGTCCCAGATCCGCTGAAGGATAAAACTCTTTCCCCAACGAAAGTAGATTTCGCCCAAGCACTAAGCCTAGCTAGGCTCCTCAGGGAGACCGAGACAGTAGATACATGGTGGTTAGCCAATATGGGTTCTAATGATTACACCTTTGACTGGAATTCACCCAAAGGTTTCTCAAGAATCGATTTGATACTGGTCACAAGCTCTCTGTTCCCATGTCTCGATAGAATAGAGATCCACACACGGATGATATCGGATCATGTCCCGGTATCGGCAGATTTACGCATAAGTGGAGCTCCTGTCCCTTCCCCAAGGTATTGGAAGCTACACGATGCCATCCTGCTAGACGAAACTATCAAGAAGTAGGGGAGACACTAGCTAATTACTCAATTGAAAAAACAATAGCAGTCCCTGCCATAGATACGATCTGAGATGCAATGAAGCCGGTAGTAAGGGGATCTCTCATCAGTGCAAGTGCAGAACAGCGCTGGGTCTCTACGCTTCAAGCATCTTAACTGGAGGCAAGAGTGGTGACACTGGAGAGAGTTAAAAAAGCACTGCACCAGGAAATCTGAAAGAGAATTAAAAAAGGCCAAAATAGCTCAAGAAACACATTGGGCAGACCGATCGGCTAAGTCCCTGGCATACACAAAGCAATTTTATTACAATAAGAGCAACAAGGCAAACCATATACTGACATACAAATTACAGAAGGTACATAAGAGAAATAATATAGTTAGACTCATAGGAGAAGACGGTGAACACAGATACACAGAGAGAAAATGGAAGTCCTAGTCGCCCATGATAGGGTAATAATGGTAGGACCGCCAACACTAACTAAAAGTCAGAAGCAATATTTACGCACTATCAAAGCACTCGCCCGCCCGCCTCCCCCCCACAGGGGTCCAATTAGAATCCCTAGAAACACCAATCACAGTGGAAGAAATTGTGGAAGCGATAAAATCCTTGAAAAGCACATCCCCAGGACCTGATGGGCTAACAGTAAAACTTTACAAACTCTACTCGCACATTCTGGACCCACAACTCACCGCCCGGTTTAACTCCTTTTTTGCAACAGGTAGTGTTACCAAATCAATGGCGGAATATTTGACAATTCTCACCCACAAGCCAGACCCTGCGCAAGAAGCCTCTTATAGACCAATAACATTGATGAACAACGATGGGAAGATATTATCTAAGGTACTGGCGATTAGATTGAGGACGTTTCTCCCAGACATAATAGCCCGAGACCAGACAGGATTTATTCCCAGTCGGTGGACCCATGACAACATCAGACGCACGATAGACCTCACTGAGAGTCCCGACAGATTGGGGGAGGAACTACTGGTCATCTCATTGGATGCCCACAAAGCATTCGATCTAGTGGACTGGGGATACACCAGACACACACTAGAACACCTAGGATTTGGCCCTAACTTTGTCATGTGGACAATGGGCAACTACCAAAACCTGTGCACACAACTTCGTGCTAATGGAATCAGATCAGACAAAATACATATCACTAGAGGCACACGGCAGGGCTGCCCTTTATCTCCCTTGTTGTTTGCTCTATCTATGGAGCTTTTTGCCGACAAGATCAGGCAAAACCCAAGGATATGGGGACTCTCAGTGGGGGGAAGGGAGTACAAAACTGCATTGTATGCAGATGACATACTCTTAACGATAGCCCATCCGGACACTTCTTTGGGCCCCCTTTGGGAGGAGATTGAGGCATTCAGTATGGTCTCTGGATTTAGAGTTAACTATGACAAATCATCAGTACTGGCAGTCAACCTCCCAAGGAAGCGGAGGGCGGACCTCAGCCCCCTGCAACGCAATTCCATAGGCAGACGCTACGCTGAAATATCTGGGGGTCCACATCCCCAGAAACACCAAGCAAATTTACCAAAGCAATTTCGCACAGCCGTTCAGTAAATTCCGGACAGATCTGGAGCATTGGAAAAACAAGAGATCTCCTGGCTCGGAAAAATAGCTGCAGTGAAAATGAACCCGATACCCAGACTGATTTACCAATGTGCAACACTTCCAATACAAATTTCTGAGAACAAATTAATTTCCTTGCAGAGAAACACATTAAAATTCATATGGGGGGCTGAATGGGGCCCCGGTGTGTCAAGGGTTTTGACCCATGTTGAATTATTAGATGGGGTTGATGTGGGGATGAGCTGTCGCCGCCCATCATTCTATCCCAGAAGAAAACTAAATCAATAGACTGGGTGGATGTGGGGATGAGCTGTCGCCGCCCATCATTCCATCCCAGAACCAGGAAAACCGCGCGGTTGTGTGCACACCAAAATGGTTGTCTAACCTGCCACCCAACAGTGCCAGCATGATGAACCGGAAGCGCCAGGGGTGAAAGGTGGTGTCAAAGGAAAAATACAAGTGTTTACAAGATACTCCTTATCTACAAACACTTATGACTTACAATGCTGGGTATTACTCTCCTGCCAGAGCTTTTCTCATATGCATACTTCTCACCTTGGATCTGCCAGGCATACTCTCTTGCCAGGGCTTTTCTTAAATACAAACACTTGTTCTCTTGTACCAAACACTTGTAACTTCAAATGCCTCGTATACTCTCCTGTCAGGGCTTTCTCATATGCGTGTTGTGCACACTTGCAAACGTGACAAGTTCTTATCTTTGTTCTGCTGCGTTTCTTTAAATAAAATTGCACTTTTTGTTCCTTCTCATTTACTTCTGTCCACTTCTGGTCCCTTTGCCAAAATGCCCTGGTGTCCCCTCTTCCCTCTGGGGGATTCACTGGTATCCTTAAGTAATATGGCACTCTTTGTTCTCTCATTTACTTCTGTTCACATTCGGTCCCATTGCCGAAATGCCTTGGCGCCCCCCTCTTCCCTCAGGTGGACTCACTGGTATGCTGTCGCTGGAATGGCTTCTCTCACTGTGAATCTGCAGCAGCTTGTTGGGGTCCTGCTTCCTTCCTTCAGGCTTGCCGCTGCTGCTTTATGGTTCCTGTACTTACTGCAGCTCTCAATCACCTATTCCATGCTCCCCTGGGCTCCAAAAATGCAGAGGCTGCTCTTCTAGCGGGCAGCTGTACCGGAGGGTGTCCTCGATCCATTGGAATTCCTGGGGCAAAGTAGTCTCTTCCTGAGGCACATCAATCTCTGCAATCTGCCTCTCTCTGTTTATCCCGTGAGCCGATTGGCTCCATGGACCTTGTGTTCGCCGAGCAGTCTTTTGGTCAGCACCAAGAGGACTCGAGCTCTCAAGTCAGCTGTTTAAACGTCCTGCCGGCTAATATGCGCTCACAACAACTAGAGTGCGGATTACGCTCTGGGTCTTCACTGATCTTCATAACTCGGCTCAGCTTCCTCGTGGCAGTACTTCTATCCTTGGAAGAAGGGGAGTCTGTTTCTGATAACTGATAAGCAGAGTCTGGCAAGGTTTGCTCAGCTTGTCCAGTTTGATGGCCTGTATGCAGAATTTGAAGAGGTATTTTCAATAGTTTTAGAGAGGTAATGAGGAGAGCTATGACAGTAGGCCATAAAGGCATGGGGCGTGGAAGGGGTATCCTGAATAGTAAAAAGGGGATACCATGTTTCGCTCGATGATCATGACATTCTCCTGTGGGTTACCTCCCCCCATGTTGTCCTCCCTCATATGGTTACCACCAGTGTCAGGATCAAGTAGCAGCTGCTGTACCCCGGCCATATGTGGGGATGCCGCCATTGGGAAAGGAGTGATGACACGATCGGATTCATCACAGAGGGGAGAAAAAACAGCAAGTAGACTTACCCCCTGGCTCAGAGTTCTCCGGATAACACCTGTTGGAGGTTCCAGAATTCATTCCAGGCTTGTTAATCAGTTCTTGTTCCTACCCATGAGATTTGTTGTAGACTTCTAAACAGAAGAGATACTTTGTTTCACTGGATTTAGTTTAGGTCAGTCGCGGTTCACAGGAATACATTCTAGACAGCCTTCCAGTTGAAGACCCAAACAAACACAAGTGAACACTTCTGTGGGAGATGCTGGTATGGGAAAACCTAGGGACACGAAGAAGGCTGGATCCAATGAAGTCCACCACGGCCAGGTGGCGACAGGTGATCGTACAGCAGTGAACACAAGAGAAGCCCCAGCACAGCTTGCCTTAGGGTGAGACAGCTGAAAGTGCAGGAGCAGGTGAATGAAGATCGACCAAGTTCCAAGGCTCTACTCGGAATGACGGCTGCAGCAAGGTGGTCCAGGAGAGAACCGGTTGGTCCAGGGGCACTTCCAAATACTCAGCAGGCATGGCTCCTCAAGGGTTAAGACTGTTAATTCCCACTGGTCCAGGGGAGGAGCAGGGGGAGCGGGGATATGGGGAGGGTTTGAAGCACCAACCAAGGGCTTCTTGAGATCAGGATGGGACAACACTGAAGTCGATGCTCATCAGCTACAGGAGTCTTCTTCGGGTCATCAGCAGGCTACTCTTCTTCATAGCAGTCTTGGTTCTAATGATCTGCCGAACAGTTGCAGGAGTCCTCCTTTATCCAGGATTGGGGCTGGGAGCAAGCCACAGCCCACCAATGCAGGGGTTGTCCAATCATGGACAATCGCCGGTCATCACATCAGCCCAGCAACAGACTTTCAGGCACCAGAGGATGTAGATTGTGAGTAAATGTTCCCAGCCACCTTCTCTGGCTCTCACACAAAACGTCCCTTAGTCAGTGCGAAAGCCTCAGATTTCCTGGGAACGAGATTGCAATATAAGGCATTTCCTGACCTAAGAAGGCAGGAAGAAGGCCAAAGAATAATATGGCCCAAGAACAAGCGAAAAGCATTGTGGCGCTGTAATCTTGATGACTGGAACCTACCCTCATGAAACATTATTTTGTGACACAATGCACTCAGCCACTGCTTCCAGATGCACCGTCATGGAATTGTACACCAATCCTGAACAATAGGTTAACTATGTCCGCTGCTACACACAGAATTTGGTTGATTGTAGATTGCATCAAACAAGAAACATTTTGCACTTTGGGTATACAAGCTTTTCTGTGGATGACCACTCATCTTTCAGGAAGCTTAAGTATACAAATTCTATTACTTCAGGAGCCAGGCTGCCAAGTAACGGCTTGCAGATTTGGATTGGTTATTGGGCTTGTTGCGTTTACAGATTGTCAACTGGACTTAGTTTGTGTAACGCTCACCTGATTCTCGCAGAGGCGCCGGTCTTGACTGGGCGACTACCGTATCTTCAAAGGTGATGTGTAGCACCCGGTTGGCTCTTTGGGCTGGACCTCTGTGCACTGTATGCCTGACTTCAAGAGTAAGATGTCTGCAGATAGAAAATATGGGATTAATGAACTGGGGTTATTGGGGTGTCCCTATCTCTTTCCTTTTTTGCTCTCCTGTAGACCCCCAAAGGTTAACGCTCTCACCTTAGGTAAGTGAATGCCGAGCTCTCCATCTGCCTCGGGGCAGGGTGCTGTAACCAGTTTCTTCACTGGATCGGTAGCGCAGGCCTCTTGACTTCAGAGGACTGCTGTCCGTCGTTTACTGCACGAACGGTAAGTTTCGAGTAATTCTATTGTCTTTAAAGTCTTTAGTAATGATGTCTCTTGTTTTGCAGGTTCCGGCGATGGCGGATGACGGGCTGAATTGAGTTGAAGATGGAGTCCGTGTGATGAATAGAAGCGCCTGGAAGCACGTAAGTAAGCGCTTGTTGCCTGCTTCACGATGCGCTCTAACTGTCTTTTATTTTGCAGGTACGAGTTCGGAGCGGCTGCAGGGTGCCGGAATACCCACTGGGTTTGAGTAATGGCACGTGAGTATTAAAGTTCCCCAATGTCTTTAAACGCACCTTGTTTTGTCTTTCAGATGCAGGATGCAGCGCCGAAGGCCTCCGGAGCGTGCGAAGAGTTGGTAAGCTTTTGTCTTTCAGATGCCGGAATGCAGTGTGAAGACCTCCGGAGCGCACGAAGAGTAGGTAAGCCTTTGTCTTTCAGATGCCGGAATGCTAACCTGTTCTTTCTTGTCTTTATAGGTGTTGCTGAAGACTGGATTCAGGATGGTAAGCCTTTTTCCTTGGGCCCAGGATCCGATGCAGAAGACACGATGAGCGTTCTGCTGCAGAGGATGCAGAATAACGCAAAGCAAGATTCATCCACCGGGTGTGGTTTAAATAGCCTCCTGTAGTGCTTAGGTGTCTCCTTCCACAGCCACGCCTTGTTAAGAAAAGAGTTCCTGCTTTCCAGAAGAGTTCCAGTGTTCTGAATCTAGGGAGTGGCTCCTGCCCCACCCAACAGGAAAAGTAGTTCCAAACAGAAGAGGATCAGAGGCTCAGCTGGCAGGCAAGTAAGCAGCATGGTCTGCTGCAGGTAAGTCCACCCAAGCATTATGAGCCCGGCGCTTCCAGCGCTGGGACTGGGCATATTTATGAGCCTGGTGCCACTGGCGCCAGGACTGGGTCCAAAAGGTCCCAATTGGGACTGGTTGGCCCTCGGAACTTGGGTTATGGATCTGCTTCCAAGGGAGTTGGGAAGACCCTGACCTTTTGGAAGCAGAGATCATGACAGTTTGATGGGTGGTTTTAGGAGTGTCAGTGAAAAAGTGTGAGCAGACATTCATGACCATATTATCCATAGTGCATTGCATTGCAGAGTTATCCAGGTTCGGAGTACATGGATGCCAAGTTCAGGCGATGAACACTTGTACTTGTTGCAAATAAGTGTGTAGGGAGCCCCAATTTACTGAAAAACCATTTGAGTGTACTTATGCTCAGCTTGAACTTGTATTCCTGTAGAACCTCGCAGCTTAGAGGGTTTGCTAGAGAACCTGCAGCCATATTCCTCTTTTTCAGCCATATTCCTCTTTTAGAGACCAGTACCAAACCTATTGTGCAACCTGATACACTGTTTGGGAGTGTGGTTCCCCCTGGTTTAATTCAATACAATATTGCTGTAGATATGTCTCTTTCTATGAGTACACCTTGGCTTGTGATTAATTTCTGGAAGCTGAAAAGCGATTTGTAAACCATTCAGATCTCTAACAGATTGACACGTAGTTGTCAGTTTCCCCTGACAATTAAATGTTTGGAGGTGTGTTCCCCACCTCATCACGGCAGTCACCTGAACTGGAGGGCCTGAATTTGGGTGTCCCTACAACATTGTTTGGGTTCCACCATTGCAGTGCTGTTACATACTTCGTGGCATTTCCACTAGATATTAAAGTCCCTATTGCCAGGGTCCTTTGAGTCTCAATCTCATGTGTTACCTTGCATGTGGGTCTAGATAAATACACAATGACATTATGCCTGTGATAGTAAGTAATGCTCTTTAAAGACTGATAAAGGGAGATTGTCAGAAAACCATGTCCGGGTTCCCTTAACAGAAAGGCCAAAAGCTGATTTGTGTCTAGTTTTGTTTCTAGGCACTGTTTTTACCCGAGTTGGGTGTACGCTTAATTTGATAGCATTACATTGATTAAAAACCAAAGCTGCAAAAAGCAATGTTATGGTGTTTTGTGCATTTTACTAACACTACTTCGCACTGCATTCTGTTATGAGCCTATCGTCTAGATACAGGTAAACGTAGATCCTTGCCTTTGCAAATGTGCTGCCACCACAGACAGTACCCTTTGGTGAATACAGGTGGAACTGATGTTGTCCCAAAAAGAAGTACTTTAAATTGGTAGTGCAAGGCACCTACTTTGAACCAGAGAACATGTCAGTCTTGCTGTAACATGGAAATATGAAAGAAAGCACATTTAATATGAATTGTTAACTTGCAGTGTCTTTTGTTCAGCAAAGGTATTGTTTCTCAGAATGTGTATACGTCAATGAATTTGTTTTCTGGCTATAGGTCTAGTTCTTTGTCTTGCCATTTTTGAGTACAAGGAAGAAGGGGGAATATATTCCCTGGCTGCTGTCATGGCTAAGAGCCTTCGCGATAGCCCCTTTTCTCAGAGATTTCACCCCTGCCTGCAGTAGGAGGAGAATTGTCAGGTTTTGTGCACATCTTCCTTGACTGGATGTCACGTTGCCCGAGGAATTTCACACAGTAATAATGGCACACTGTCTGCAGCCCACTTCTTCATTGTTATTGCCTCTCAGATGTGGGCAAAGTACTGAATAACCCCACTCCCCCACAGGGTTTGTATGGGAGGGGACTTGGAGGTTGTAGTCTGAAAAGATGGCCTTCCGGTACACTGAGGACACAAGATGCGATGAGTACTATAATAATGGTACGCTTCATTGTCCACTGTTCCTCCAAACACGCAGTATATACGAACTGGTAAATTACATATACAGCAACACTGGTTGCTCCACACCCTTCCAGACAGCTCCTTCTCTCCAAATGTCCTCACTGATAACCCCAGAACCCAACACTCCACCCCCCCGCCATACATTGCACTGTGACACCACAGGCACTCTGACATCACTATCATTGGATGTCCTGTCCAATCATAAGCACAGAGACATTAAGCTATAACATAGTCACTGTTTTTAGGGTTACACCGTCCTTGGTGGGGGCTCCATGTGTACAACCGCTACCTCATCTTGGTGAATGGTAATATACCTGTTGTAATTAGGACCAACTGAATCCCTGCCGGCCTTGGTCACAGTCGCCCTGGGTGGCTTGAACACTTTGGTAAGGAAGATTGTCTGGGTATGCTGTGTGCAATAGGCTCTTCTGACACTTGCTGAGCCAAGAGGCTGGTCGGTGTGTCCTGAAATTGAGTGAAGTAAGTAGCGTTTCTTGTTCTTTTTTCGCTTTTTCCAGTTTATTATCAACCTAATTCCCAAATAGGAACCCTCCATGTAATATCTTATTAATTAGCATTGTCTTGGTCTCTGGGGGTAAACCAGTCACACGCAACCAGGATTCCTTTTATAAAAGGGCTACACTAGCCTGTTGGCAGGCATCAGAATCTGCTGCATTTAAGCTACAGTGTCGTTGGCTGCAAGCTGTCGTCCTTGGACAACGGCTCACACCTGAGCTTTAAATCAACACCTACATATCATGCCATTTGGTCCAGTCATTCTTGCTGACCGGTGCTGTGGCAAAGATGATATTGTAAGCCGGCATCATGGTAATTTTCCTATCCATGAAATTGACTCTTGTTCTCCTTATGCAATAGTAGGTCTGCGGTTGACACCAGTCTTCTGCAACTTTTACATGCAGTGCTTATTGACCATAGAATCTAGTTGTAATTGGCCACAAATTATTAGAGGGCCTGCAGCTGATGGCCACAAATTCTTCCAATCCTGACATTAACACAGACTTAACTGTTGTCTGCATAGTCTTCCACATTAGTCCGTTGACCAATTCTGTAAGTCAAAGGCAGTGGGTAATTCAGCATTGCCCTTCACATGTCTCTTCAATGAAGTCCCCATCTTCAGAATTGATCCTACGTGGAAGAATTGCATGTGGGTTTCAAGGTCTACGGGCGAGTCAGTTGGACAATCTTGGGGCTTGTCCTGTCCTATTTCCTCGCGGACATACCTTCCCTTTTTTCTGTCTCCTTTTGGAATATATCATCTGGATGAACATCTACAATTCTTTTGGGGGGAGCGTTTGCTTTCATCCCATTGTGCCCCTTATCACTCCCTTTTCTCGCTCATCTAAATGGTAACAATAGCTACTGTTTAAGCAAAAACCGTCCTTTGGCAAATTGGCATTAGCCTAGCCTCTGTGAAGTGTCAAAGACTCTTGCTCTCCGTCTTCCAATTTGTCCATGTCGCTGCTTCGCGGGAAGCTTGGAATTGTTTAATGAGGATATGAGTGCTGTGCTTACATGCTTTAAAGTGTTTTTTTGGTTTATTAATGTTGCATTTTGGGACCTGAAATGTCCTCACCCTCAGTTGTGTGTGTGTGATCAATGGGTGGTGATCTGTGTTGATTTATTCCCCTTTATGTTTCTCGTCTGTCTTGTTATGCGTCCTAACACCTAAGGTTCCATCGTTGCGCTATATAAATAGAATAAATTAAAAGTAAAGTGGTGCCAGAGAGATGTAGAACCTTTAGTTTCGTTGTCTGTTTGGGAAGCCTACTCTCAACTTCAACTGGATTGGTGTCTGGTTCTCGATGCTAGATCGAGCAGCACTGGCTTTTTTCTTTAAACTTGTTTCTCTGCACCAACTCTTTCGGTGTTGTATCCCAGTGGTTTCCTGCTCACACCATTCTTGTGGACATTTCTGACATGTTCAGAGTGTTTTGGGTGCGGTTCCAATGGGTCTCAAAGTACTGAAATAACAGATGACATTATCACACAGAGTGGTATTCAATGCATCTACCTCAGAAGAATGAAAGACTGAGTTGACCTTGCCGGATTCGAAACTGCCACAGCAGGCTGCACACATCAGGGGTGAGCATTCAACATGCTGTGCTATCTGACCAGCCCACTGTGTGAATCACGCCAGGGAAATTTAGACTTTCACTCAACACAGTTTGAAGGGAGTTTTCTTCATTTATGCAGTTGATGCGAGAAACTTGAGACCCAGTATTAATTTGAGTCATCTTTTTTTACAGCATGCCCAGATCGCAGCATCGGAGCTCGGATTGGTACCCCCTTCAGGGCCGACTTTATGAAGTTGGGGATTTGTTGATGACATTTCGGTACTGGGGTCAAAGCGAGTGTCAAATAAGTGTAGCATGCCGGTGCAATCTCAATCAATTCGAATCTAAATAGTACTCATGGGAAAAGCCCAATGGGGCGTGGACTTGAGGAGCATCATTGGGACCTGTACACGTAGCATAGGGATAGTGTGAGAATACTCCTGTTGACAACTACTTTTACTTTCGAAGTAAACACATGGAATATTCCGGACTAACAACCAGATGGCAAAATATGCATTGAATCTAAACAAGTATTAATATTACATGACCCCACAAAAAGGATCCAACTATGGTTGTAGGCAATACAGGTGAAAATTCAGTTGGAACACTCTCCACAAAATTCACATCAAGATCAATTATTTTTCTTCATGCAGAGTGATTAAAAAAGCTCCAACTCTTCCAGCTTGTTGGTTGTTTGTTCAACTTGCTCAGACTTATACTTCGTGATGTTAGCGCGAGTGTACAAGGGTAAACCATGCTGTCAAATAATGTCGTGGTGAGGGAAAGGGTGCATGTATGTGTGTGCATGTGTGGTGTTTCTCCTTATCTCATGAACATTTCAGAAAATCTGTTTCGATAGTAAAAAACAACCTCAATGGCCTAAACCCAATACGGTTTAACATTAGTCACAAGTTGTTGTGGCAGACTTGAAATCTCTGCTTTTGTGCTGTACTTCTCTATTTACATCCTCACAAGGTGGATGGTGGATTGGCTAACAAGCAAATGAGTGAACATGAAGTTAAGTCACAGAGGATAATCGAATGTATCCTCATCTCCTATTTTACATTTTTAGAGAGTCATAGGTCATTTTTCTACAAAAGGTCATTTTCATTAAAATTAGAGTTAGAGTAGATGTCCACCTTTGTGCAAAATTCTTTCCACCTGTGAGTCCCCCAGCACTTTTTGCTGGACTCTTGTTTTTTTTGACTGATTCTCCTGAGTGGGTGGGAACCTCATTCTTTCACTCTGATTATGGGAACCCTTTTAACTGTTTTTGATATTTCTTTGTGGAGTCATGCTTTCCTCCAATTTTAAAGGCATCTACAATTTATTAAAGCAGCATACAGAACTCTTTTTGCAGTGTTGCTGGAGGCTCCCAGAGCTTCCCTGTGATTGTTTTTACTCTACTTGGCAAACTCTTAAAGTTACCAAGGGAGGGAGATACTTTTTATCCTACCTGCATTTTATTTTGGTGAGCTCAGCACACCCCACCTTATGTTGAGTGCTGAGGGGATCCAATGTATCCCTTTTCACTACTCTGCTGTAATTGTTTGATTACTGTGACAGATCTATCTGTTTAGGCTGGGGGCAGTGTACCTTTCACAACAACCTTTTGTGAACTCATTGCAGGCTGTCTTCGCAGCTGCGGTAAAGGACACCATTTGCCCCACAAACAGCTGGCTGTACTTTTGTAAGCCCTAAACAAGATGGCATGTCCTTTCCTATGTCTTCCTCTATCCTGCTAGCTGTGGGAGGGTCCTCTTGTCCCTTTGTCTTCACTGGACTTCCCTTGGAAAGCCAGCAAGGACCTTTTGAGTTACTGGCATTACAGGAAGTGGGGGAGGTCCACCGAAACTCGCCTGTCCTTTGTCCTGCAGTGTGCCTGAGAGAAACCAGTTCAGACTGGGATAGTGGTTGTCCCCATTGGATAGCCATCCTCAAGTTTGAATGGTGCATGGGATACGATTAGTGGACCCAGCCAGGGGTTGAAACCCAGAGTCGACCACTGGAACAGAAGAATCCAAAGAAGAACAAAGGAGGACGACACCAGCAACTACGAGCGACCACCAGCGCCTGCTTAGTAAGTGCTGCTGTCCTTACAACAAATTCTAAGCAACAGGGAAGTTCTGAAGACATGGACTTCCTCCCTGGGACTGGGGGGCCTAACAAATCCCAAGCCAAACTGCGTTTTGAGCCATCCTTTGAAGAGCTGTGAACTCCACAGCCTGAAATTCGCCAATATCCTGGGACCTCAGCTCCATAACTGCATCGTCTCCTGAAGCTCGGTTTCACCCGAAATTTTGTGGACATCGATCTAAACGTGCAGGGACTTAATTCAGCTCCCAGAAATCTCCTCACCCATGACCAGGACCGAGAAACTGAGAAGAGTTACTTGCCACGACAACCATCCTTCAACTGAGCCTGAAAAAGGTGCCAACAAGCTGGAACTGAGAGGATCCTTTGCTGGGTGTCCGTCTCTACGAAAGCGGTCACCAGATTCACTGAAGTCCCTTTCATATCTGACTAAGACCGAGAAACCAATGACCGGGTCTGCTGTTGCCTCTCTACTGGAACCGTCTGTCAGCAACCGTTTTTTCAGCTAAAGGTACTATCCTACCTTCGGTACAACCTAGCTGTGGTTGTTTGCTTGATCCTGTGATCCTGGGGGCTGAAGATAGCTTTATCCCAACACCTTCAAGTCTCCCCTAGAGTTACGATGGGGTGGACCATCCATTGCCTTAGGACATTGGCCCTTGGGGCACATCTACAAGGGATCATCATGATCCCCTTGCCCTAAAACTAACTTATCTGCAATACTGAAAGAGACTCATGTTGGACTCTGCCATACTGAACCTTTTACCCTACTTTCCTACTCAACCCCCGGCCACTGGTGGCCCAGTGACCCAGCTGAACACAGAAACTCACATAAGATAGGGTTGGACTCTCTAAAACAGGCTGGAAAACAATTTTGGAACACGTTTGCATATATGTTTCAGATGGTTTTAATAAGTGATTTGTTACTACCAATGTTATTCTAAGGTTAATACAATGTGGTTTATAATCTAAAGAAAATACTCCAGAGTGATCTTGTATTATCCTACTGTTTTAAAGTACTTACTTCACGTGTGAATTATCACTTCTGCCTTAGTGTATATAATAAATGTGGCTTTTTTTGGACTAAGTGTATGCTCCGAGTACTTTGCACCTCACTACAGCCATTCTCCGTCCTTAGAATAAGCCTGGCTGCTTGCCATTCGACCAAACCTTTGTGTGGTTCAGGCCTAAACTAAGAAGTGTAACCCTGATCACCGAAGGTGGGATTTTCAAAGTTCAGTCACAGGTGGCAACATTTGTAAAACTCCCTAACTACATACTTATGATTTTATTTGACGTGACTTATTACATAGATAAAAACGAACACAAAGCTGCAAAAGGTGACCAAAGAATAGCATGACCATAGCGAGAATGCGTTCACAAGATCAGTGCTGCATGAGGAAAGGAAATTCATGTGTTGCTTTTTTTGCCCTTTTTATATACAAATTAGTGGTAATGCAACATTATAACCATTCTATCTGACTTTCAAGCACCCTCAGATTAAGAAACTTCGGTCTCATTTTCCATTACCCTATCGCCAACAGAACAATACTACCTATGCCACTTTTGATGATATTATTTGATATTATTATGCCACTTGTCCTGCCCTCTCCTGCCGACTGAGGACCTGCCTGATACTGGGGCTCGCCACCTGCCTCATGGGGGCTACCACAGAACTGCTGGGGTAAGCCTGGTGCTTTTTACAACTAGCGCACGTGGCGCAGAATTATTTGGGAAAAAATGCATCTAAATTCGATCTTTCCATCGCGCCTGCCGAGGATGGACTCTGAGGAGCAGCGCTTCTCATCTTTACTGCTTTTCAAGACATTTATTGCACTTTCTGCTACCCTGCCTCATCGTGTTTGCTGCCTCCAACATGGCTGCTTGTTTTTCTCACCATCACAACTGCAGTCTTGTGGCTTGGCCCTGCTCCCCCTCCCATTGGCTGCACTTGGCTTGATAAGCCAATGAGGGCAACCGGGAGGCGGGAGCCGGCCATCCACCTAAGGCCCACAACAAAGGCCCTGTCTACCCCTGTCCACCACAGTAGGCCGTGCAGTTGCCCACCTGTATGTGTGAGTATGCCCCCCCCCCCTGGTCAGCTGTGAGTGAGTATGCTCCCCTTCCCCTACCCACGCACTCTTAAGAAAAATGACACCTGGGCACTCTATGTTGCTCCCACCCTTCAAGATGGGGTGTGCTTCA
The DNA here is from genome assembly GCF_040938575.1 of Ambystoma mexicanum. Taxonomy (NCBI): domain Eukaryota; kingdom Metazoa; phylum Chordata; class Amphibia; order Caudata; family Ambystomatidae; genus Ambystoma; species Ambystoma mexicanum. Next base: position 216,402,959 of record NC_090940.1, read on the forward strand.
GGTCTGTGCCATACATTTCAATTGTATGCTGAGGCCGCCCTTCAAAATCGGTGTGCTTCATGTCTGTGCCACACAACTTGACTCTCTGCATTACATGCCACCATCCCCCATCTAAAAGGGGTCAGGCTAACTGTAGTGTACTGTTCCTTGCTAGCACTTCTGTAATTAAGACCTCTCACAAGCACTTTGTAACCAAGTAAGCCTTCTTAACAGCGCCACAATGCCAAAATACCTATTCTTTATCCTCATTTTAAGCCCTACATTTCCTTATTTTTTCAGAATGGAACTTTATTGGTATTTAAAAAAATACACTTCAAACAATACGATTCCCATCCTCAAAACCCAATCAACCCATCCAAACCTTCCACCTCATTCCCTGCCCTCTCCTCCTCTCTCCGCCACCCCCTTCGCACACCTAAACCCTCTCCCACCCGCCTCCCCTACAGTGGATGCTGATCAACTCCAGTAGGTTCACATAAAAATGTTTACCCCCCCCCCCCCTGGATCAGACTGCTGCAAAGGCCCAGGGCTGGCTTTGCAGCCGACTCATATTGGGTCACGTTCTCTAGATTGCGACTGGTACCATGGGCTGTGATCTAGAAACTTCCTCTCAACCAATCCCTGTGGTTCAACCCCTACTGAGCCCCCCCCGACCCCCTGCATCCCTCACTGGCCGTACTTCTCATAAAAGTGCACCCATTGGCCCACAATATTAGTCCGGGACTCGTCCAACAAATGTGTTAAGAACTCCATATCATATATGGTGCGAAACGTCACCACCCTATCTTTTTCCACAGGCATACATTGACTCTTCCACATCTGGGCCAGGCAACATCTAGTGGCCATCAGCATGACCTGCACCATGTGCCCATCTTCCACTTCCTTCTCCTCCAGCCACATCCCAAAATGGAGTAACCATGGCGAAAACACCCTGTGAATACCATCAACCCCCTTAATCCATGACAAGACTTCTCTCCAATAGGATTGCACTCTAGGGCAGTGTTACGCTCACCTGGTTCCCACAGGGGCGTCGATCGGACCCGGACAGCTGCGGTCTCCACCAACGTGATGCGAAGTGCAGAGATGACGGTCTGGACTGGCCCGCCTAATCTTGTCTGCTGGACTCGTAGAAGTATTCTCCTGCAAGTGGAGAAAGGGATTTAGCCACCCGTGGACTTTAGTGATGGCCCCCCAACTGTTCTTGTTCTCCCCACTAATCACCTCCGATATCCCCTCTTGGTAACCTCACCTTATGTTTTTAAATGATGAGCGCTCCATCCTGCATGGTATGCAGGGGCCCGTAGATACCAGTTACTTCACTGGTTTGAAGGTACTGGAGGAGTTCTGGGGGAATATTGACTCCAGTGTCTATAAAGTTCAAAGAGTTCAATATGTCCGATGTTCACTCTTGTTCCATTCCCTCGTTATGTTGCAGCTGGGTCCAAAAGAATATTGCCTGGAGGCAGCTGATGGCGTTCAGGTAAGAGTCTGTATTACTAAACACTGTCCGGTAAAAGTTGCATGAGTCTAACTTGCTGTTTTCTCTTCCTTTATAGGTGCGGCATAGGAAGATGCGGCGAATTAAAGGATAATACCTCTGGTGGTAAAGCAGGTAAGCCTATGGTGGCAAGAGATTGTCTGTCGGTTTTCTCGGCTCACCTTGTTATTCCTTTTGTTTTCCCCCCCAGGTGCTGGGTTTCGACGAAGAAAATGATGGAGGCAGCGCCCAGTCGAAAGATGCGGTGGACTGGTGAGTATAACGTGGCGTTGCTGCTGGCGAAGCGACGCGTGCTGAAATAATGTCCTTTCCAGGCTCGGAGCTGTGTTGGGTCTGGAATCAGGTAAGGAATCAAATAATGTCTGTGATCTAACCTCTTCTCCTTTCTTTTCCTTTTGTCTAGGAGCTCCGGATTCGAGGCGGGCGTGGCAGAAGACTGGATGCTGACTTGCAGACACGGTGAGCGTTACACTGCTGGATGCAGAATAACACGAAGCATAGGCTGCTGTTCGGGCGTGGTTTAAATAGCCTGCAAAGTAGTCCCAGGTAAGAAGTTCCCCAGAACCACACCCGAATGAAAAATAGTCCCTGTAATAAAATAGTCCGATCCAGGCCTCGTGTTGGCTTGGACTCATTTGCAGCATGGTCTGCATAAGGTAAGTAAAGTCTATGAGCCTGGCGCCTAAGGCGCCAGGACTGAATCCAAGCAGCCCCCAGCCGGGGCTGTTGGGGTTTTAATAAGTATCTGGATGCCTGCTCCCGGGGCTGATGGACTCGATCGGATGCCCGGGGGTAGGCATCATGACAGGCAGCCCCATCACATATGTCCCTAGTCCTCTTTCTTCCTGTTAGACTTCCAAAAATGAGGGTCATACCTCTTACACATTTTAGCCAACACCGCCAGCGGGTAGGGCCACCTGTGCAGCAGTTTCAGGGCCTAATGTCTATCCTGCAGAGAAATCCTCGGACAAGAGACTCTTGGACACATCAGTGCCCTCAAAGCGCTGTCTATATCCTTCACCAAATGTTGCCCCCATCGAATTCTGACTGGGTTCAGGTCCCTAGGCTCCACCAACAATATTGTCATATACAACCCCGAAATAAGCCCCTTCGAACCCACCCTTGCAAGCAAAGGTTGCTCAAAGTAGATCAGTCCCCTTCGTAGGTTCTCCCTCCACTAACCGTCCGTTAGTACACCTTTCAACTGCAGGTATCAGAATATCGATAACTTTCCAACACCAAGGCATTCCTCCAACCTGCCCCAAGAGATAAAAGCACCCTCGATAAAGCTTCCCCCTCTGTCCTCACCGCCTCAGCCCACAGCTCCATCACCAATGCAAAGAGCAGTGGGGAGAGTGAGAACCCCTGCATCGTACCCAGTTGCAGCGGGAAGGCCTGCAACATACCACCATTCACCACCAACCTAGCCGTCGGCGCTGCGTACAGTGCTGCGATCCACCCCCTCCATCTCATACCCATCCCTATGGACGAGAGGACAGGACTCTTCCCCGCCCCCATGAAGACCCAACTTACCCGGCAAAAGCCTTCTTAGCTTCTAAGGCCAAAAGTAAGGCCCCCCCTCTCTTAACCACTGGGGTGTTAAGGATGTGTAGCGTTTTATGGGGAATATCAGCAACTTGCCTGGGCATAATAAAACATGTTTGGTCTGCATGAATAAATCGAGGGAGGCATAACTTCAGGCGCGACGCCAGCACTCGGGCAAACATTTGTGCGTCCACATTTAATAGTGAGATGGGTCTGTATGAAACACAATTGGTCAGATTATCCCTGGTTTTGGGATTACTGCTATTAAGGCCTGGAGAAACAGGTGATGGTATGGCACCCACCCCCAAAATAGAATTAAACAACTTCACCAATGGCTTGTACGGTTTGTAAAAATCTATGGTGAACCGATCCTCCAGGACTTTGCCCGTCTTTAGCGTTTGTATCGCAAACCACCTCCTCCCTCAATACCGCTTTCTCAAGCGCTTCCTTTTCAGCACCTGTGCTTTTGGGAAGCCGCATGCTATCCAGGTAGCTATGCACCTCCTCTCCTGCCACCGCTATTGGTCTGGTATACAAGTCCTGGTAGTACTCAGCAAACTGGGATGGACTGTCCTCTCCTCCATAACCCCATCAGCCCCTCGCACCTCGTCTGTTCTCCTCTCTGCCCTACATTCCCCTCACCCTGTAAACCAAGAATGTGCCAACCGGTTAGTGATCTCTTATTGAGCCCCTTTACATTTAACATGGCAACCCTCAACTCAGCCATAAACCTATGTTACCTTTCGCTGTTTGTCCTTCTAGTTTCCCCATAAATAACTTACCCTCTTTTCCTGTAACATCCACTACACAAGATCAATCTCCCCCTCCCTCACTCCACCTCCCAACCCCCATTTCCTGAAACTGAGGCGTACAACTGTGTGGTCCAAGCATCCTGGTCACACCGTCCAAACCACCAGGGTACCATCGCCTGACCTGGTTGAACTACCTACCCCCCTCCACAGCACCACACTCTCCCATTGTCACAATACAACTCATGCCCCTCCCAGAGCTACTATCCCACAAAACCAGTGTCACCATAGCCCCATCCTCGCACCCCATTCAGCCCCACTGCTGCCTTCCTCTTAAGGGGTTCCATTGCAGGCCCCGACCAGCTCCTCCATGGACCAGATGATATCGCTCCCCTTCGCATTCAAACAACAACGTAAACGGGTAACCCCATCTGTACCTTGCCCCTTCTCTTGGAGCCACCTGAGGAGGGGCCCACATTTCTTGCATTTGTGCATCTGCATAGCCTGTAAGATGAGAGGTCCTGGAAGATGGCCAGCCTAGAGTATGGGTAATCAATCAATGTCCCCATACGTTCCCCTTCAGTCTCCCTCAGCTCAAAGAACGGAGGTTGTTCCACCTCTCCCGGTTCTCGAAATCGTCCACATTGAGACAGTTCCCCTTCCCATCTTTCCACCAGTAAGAAGCGGGCCCTCTGTATCTCAAGGATTCCCATAGAGGTCTGATTGGCCTCCATCCCCTCCAATCTCTCCTCCAGAGTAACCATCTTTCCCAAGAGATCAGCCACCTTTGCCCCCATCTCCTCCAGGATGGCCCGAATGTCACTCTTAATTGTAGAGATCTCCACCGAGCAGGGGTGCGGTCCTCCACCTCCTTTGGCCTTCGCCATCTCCTCACTGTCCTTATAACAATACTGCGCAGGGGTACCTCTCCAACTCATCCGCCTGTGTCCTTCCTTATCCACACAGAGTGTTGGGACCCACTCAGATGAGTTTGCTTCTTTCTTTGTCGTCCCCAACCTCAATGTCGCTGAACACCCTGGAGGGGGCACAGGCCTAAAAGGCCTCCACCGCCTGGGCTTTCTTTGCTGGGGAACCCCCTCAAGGGGGATTCCAAAGCATGTCCCTCTCCCCAAGCTCACACAGAAGTCCACTCCACGCTGCCACACAGGTGGTCCTCTGCACCACCGGTCTAGGAGCCTCACTCCGCCCTTAGCGCCGTTAGGACTCCACTGCCCTTCACCACCACAGTACTTCTAGGGGGTGCTTCTGTCTGCTGCCTCTGCCCCCACCCAACAGCACCCAAGGCCGTCCTCCAAACGGTCTCCCCTGGACCTGAGGTACACCTACAGGGCCAGGCCACACTTGCAATGCCGTCCACTGGACTGAGGAAAGTGGGCTGTTTTGGGGTGGGAGGCAGTCAATAACAGGGTGTCAGTGCTTCGATGGCTGTGCGAAGCTCCCCTAAACCCGGTGACCAGCTTGCTGTCCTTCTCAATTCGCTGGAGGGGGTGCACCACTGTTATGTCCCTGGCCGTTGGGCCCTTTCGCTTCTGGAGTTGCCTGCTGCCAGAGGACTGCCTTCCCTACTGTTATCCTCCCGGCAGCCTCCTATGCAGCTCCTCGCCCTGGCTTTTTCCACTTGCTGCACCTTCAGCACCGCCACCTCCAACTAGGGCTGTACCGAACTTCGGCTTCGAGTCACTATTCTGCCGAAGTTTGGCTGAAATACAGCTATCCGGCTTCAGCAGAATAGTTTCTGCGTAGTGACTCGAAGCCGAAGTCCACTTTCTATGATTAGCTGCCTTCTCCGTGTTTGGGAGATGACAGCCAATCATAGAAAGTTTTAGAGTGTTCAGGCTGCAGAAGCCAAATAAGCTGTTTGCTTATTGGCTTCTGCAGCCGGACCACAGAGGAAACAGCCTCAGAACGTGTTGAAATAGGAAGCGAGGGAAGGGAAGGGAACAGTTCTTCCTTTCCCTCGCTTCCTATGCCAACGGACAGGCTCCAGCAGATGCAAAATTCACTCACGGCCAGTGGCACCCTCAGAGATTTTCCCCCCTCCTGGGGTGCTCCCTCTCCTCACTCTCTGCAGTGCCCACGGTACCGATAATTCTTCCTTCACTCGGTCTGTGGCAGCTCCAATCACTCTTAGACCTCATAACTGCTGCTGCCTGGACTACCCAATGTCCCGCCTCCAGTCCTCGTCCCAGGTCGGGTTTTCCACGACACCCGGGGATCCCGGCATGCTCTACTGTCACTGCCTCTCTCCGAATGCAGTCCTTTTCGGCACAACCTGCCCCCAGGCAGTCTCTGGCCTGAACCACACTATCTCCGTTCGCTCCTCTCCACACGGTCTGGGCCGGGAGCTCAGACTGCCCGGTACCGTGTCGGGGGTCAGCTCTTGCTGCTTGCTCTTCACAGCTGTGAGCCACCTTCCTTGCTGGTGGCCTCCGGTGTTAGGCTGCTCTGGGGGGCCTCTCCCCCTGCCGTCCGGTACTGAGCCGCTGCGCCCGCCAGCACTCCTACACTCCCCGCCGAGCCTGTGGCTGTGTTTGCAGCATGGGCCTCTGGTACGGGATAGCGCCTCACCCGTTAACGGGAATATCGCTGATCCACTGTGGCATCGTCTCGGTCACTCCACTTCAGATGCTTGAGAGATTCTTCTTCCCAGGGCTCTAAGCACACGCAACTCTGCCAAAACTGCACAAATCTCCAAGGCGGGGGACGGAGCTCTGCGCTCAGGCAGCCATGTTGCCTGCGCCCCCTGGTGTCCTCACCACATTTACCTTTTGAACCATATAGAAAGGAAAAATGTCAATGACAAGTTCAAAATTCTGCAGCAGGGCTCAACATTGCACCTGTGGAAAATAAGAAATGGAATGCTTTGTGTATGTGTAGCAGCTTTCATACTGAAATGTTTAGCCTTGCTTTACAGCATTAGCAGCTACGTTTAGAAAATATCTTCATGAAACATATTTATTACCATCATTAGCACATTATAACAATAAGAAAGTCTCTAGAAAACTGGAATTTAACCAACACTTTTTTTGCAAAATGAAGTTCGGCAACAATTCATATACAAGTCAAAAAACGATATATTGTAAATGAGCAATAAGACGGACAAACAGGTCTCACTTACTTTTCGAACCAGAGAGTAAGATTAGTTGTGTGCCGGATCATTTTTAACAAGTTTGGTGAATTCATTTCCTTGTGTTCTTTAGTCCACACACTCCCAACAAGTTCAGATGGTTGTACAGCCCTGATTAAGAAGAAAAGCAGCATGATCAGCCCAGCTGTCACATTTTACAAATATTTACTGACTAATCTGTCCAATTATTTTTTTTGTTGGTCTGGATGCTTTGTATCTAAATGTGTATATCTTTTCATTGTACATTGTTTTTCCTTTTTTTGCGAACACCACAAACTGAATTTCGTACTGATGCTTTTTGGTACCCATTTATTAAGATGAGTTTTGAAGCACAGATTACTAGCCTTCAAAATTAATTTCCACACTCCCACCAGTATCAACATGTTCATATTTGATAGTGCTCTACATGGTATGCAAAAATATATGAATGGGTCACAGAGCAGTGCTCACGTGGGTGGTCGCAGTGGCAACTCTGGCAGCGTCTGCCATGTGTTTCTGTGGCGATGCTCAGAGGATATCCAACATGGTGCCTGAAACGTGCATTAGCATTCTAGCGTCAGACGTCAATGTGGAACATTTGACGTGTTGTCCAGGAAGAAGGAGATGGCGAGGACTACTAATATGCTATCGGATCCAGTGAACAGCGCATTGTGACTTTCATAGCTTGGTGCTTCGTGAGTACTCGTTATTCTTGTTCCATATGCAGCGCGATTGCGGGTGTGGCCGACTGTGTTAAAACCTTCTATCTCGATCTCCTGCATCTATCTCAGTGCTCCTAACCTCCTGCAAACGGTATCCTCTTCTGCCATTTTCCCGATCTTACCTCTGCAATTTCTGAGCATGACACTGCTGAAACACCACGCACTGCATCGGAGTGGGCTCGTCTTCTGAGGATGCACAAATCAGAAAAGTACTATTGAACCACCGATCTGGACCAGGGTTTTCTTCCCCAAAGGGGTTCCCTGCTGCTGTTTCTAGAGAGTGAATGGTTGCAGGGAGATCTTTACAATCTACAACCTGATACAACTTCTACAATCAGGTTAGTGTTTTAATTTTTGGCACAGAGTCTTACAGATTCAACATGTTAAGCAGTTTTCTGAAGCAGTGCATTTTTAATCTTGAACAGTAACATGGCATTTGAATAGACAAAAGCTAATGCTGAGTACCGCTCATGTGACTGCAACAGTACAAACATGCTAGTTTCACATACTGTGCCTGCAGATCAATGAATGTCCCCTCATTCGGCGAGTTTAATAGTGTTAAAATACATTGGTGACAACCTTTGCATGCTCAGTATTTTCAGCACACCGACGTCAACCTTAAGTTTGATAGCATTTCATAATGACATTAAACTTGTTTCAGCCTCATCTGGAATCTACTTACGCATATTATGAACCATACAGTTGCCAGCCTCACTTTGTTTTCTTTTAACATTGTGTACTAATGAGTATTGGGACAAGAGGTTAGACCTGAAAAGTGAACACTTCTATCCTTGTTATCAATAGGTGTATGCCTGGGTTGCTGCTCAGTAATCTTCATTAGATCTCAACCTGCTCTTCTGTGTCAGTGATTACTATTGGGATTTGGCCACAATTGTTCGACAGACATGTCAAAAGCTTTTTGTGTAAATAAAAAGCTGGTTTAATATGCTGAAAACGCATTTCTCTATTGCATACACATAGGCCACTACCTGGCAAAATTCCTGCCCAGTATTAGTAGAAGCTGACCTATGAAGTCTGATCTGGGAGGGACGCAACAACCGCAATGAGTAGCCGATTAAAGTGTAATGAAGATCACTTGTAAATAATTCAGGCATTACTTCCTCGTTGCTCTTCTTTGTCCTCATCCTGCCTTTTAAAAATGAGAAAGCAACAAGATAACAGAACTTTCACTGATCAAAAGATGGATCATACAAAGTCACAGGAAAACAACAAATCAGAATTACTAGCCAACTAAACAAAACCTTTGTATGTATAAAAAAACAACAGTAAATGTAGGTCAAAGTGAAATCAACAGCAACAGCCTCGTAGAAAGCCCAACACTGGATGCCCTCCAAAAAAAAGAAAAACATGCATGTTCACCCATGTGAAGGGAATTCTGAGAGATTAAACTAGATGGACACAGCCATAATGCTGCAAGACAAATATATAAGATGAAGGTCACCTTCAACTCTTCTAAAAAGCAGAAACGTGTTGATGGAGAGAGAATGGACCCCTGAAGGGAGCACTACCATGCCTTTGCAGATTGTCTCAAAAAGGCAAGGCTCAATTATGTGCCTAGTGAGAAATAATAATACTCCAATCTCCTGCTGACCAGTCCAAAATGAACCGTCTGATTTATAAAAAGTTACAGAACTAAAGAGATAAACCCTGAACACCAAGGTCAACTGTGTGGGGGTGGAATGATGATCAAAGAGGGCAGGACCACCCCTCCTGTTGATCTGCAAAACCCAAATAATCATGATCTTGGGAACAAAGAAAGGGCAAGTCTAGAAATTGTGGCCTTTGAACAAAACTGAAGAAGAAGGGAGAGCAGAGCATAGCTCATGGTTTACCCAATCTGACCAGATGGAAAATATGAATAAAATCCACTTTTGGCAACAACAAATAACATATAGATTTCAAAGGGTAGAACAGGCAGACCTTTCAGAACAAAGGGAATATCTCATGTTGGAATGACAGAATGTAAAGGGAAGAAAACGAGAATTAAATACAACCCTCTAAAGCTTTGACCTGTGAAATAAAAGTATAGGAACAGTGAAAATTAAAAATAAAAAGTATGGGAGCACCGCTCCCGCCCACTTCAACCTCTGGCTAGCACCCTAGAATGATTGTGCCACAATATTTTTCGCTTTTCTTTGGCCATCTTGTCCTTTGGCGGCCTGGGTTCGAGTCCCAGCCAAACTCCACCACTGGACCACACGAGTCCCTGGCAAGAAAAGTATGGCACACAGCTTTGTGAAACAAACTGAACAACTCATGTCCCTTTGAAAGGGACCTGTGCGGTCTACTTCTTTTAGCCATGTAACAGAAATCCCAGTGCTGTGATTGCTGTTTCATAGCTAAAGGAACTAGACTACACAAGTCCTTTCAAAGGGACTGGTGTGTGTTGGGAGTTTTACAAAAGTCCACTTTATGTAGAACTTGAGAAGCTGGGACACAGGGCTCCAACTCTTAGTATAGGGCTGAACCACATATGTTTTGTTGGTAGCAATGGCTGAGCAACCAGGCTTATCCTAGGAGGGAGGAAGGGCTGTAGGCAGTACAAAGAACTGGTGTATTTACATAAGCCAAAGTAACACTAACAGTTATATAAAAAATATAATGGTTTATTTTAAATATACACGAAGGTAAAACTGATTCCATAACACACAATAAGCTTTAGAACGCATGCAATCTTTACAGTAAGTACATCCCTTTGGAAATACTTTGAGAATGGCAGTATGCAATTCAAAGGTAAGTAAAACCGTTTTTTCATTTCTGTTTCAGGTGATAAGAGATGAAACAAAACCAACGTAAAGCAGGAAAATACTTTAAATCATTTCACAGGGGTCTTACACTTTAGAAGTCCATCCCTACCTCTAGTTTTGAGTCTCAGAGTCAGATTGGAGGGCCAAACAATCAAGGAACAAGCTGTAGAAAGTTCAACATTTTCCAGAGGAAGTATTGAGTAAAAGTTAAGTATAGGGACTTTGGAGAAGGCTCCCTTTAGGTACTTGGATGTAAGGCCTGGTCGAACATGTATGGGCATACTCCGAAACACACGACACAGCACTCCAGCAACACAGGAGCAGCAAAGCAACTCTAGATAATAAGTTCTACCAAGTGGATGCAGCAGCAGCAGACCTGGTCACTGGATTCTTGGTCAGGCAGACAAAAGAAGGGACACTGGAATGGATTTCGCAGCAGCAGTCGAGTGAAGAGGCTTCAGACAAAGGATTTGTCCGGGTTCTGTGATATTAGCGCCCTTTTCAAGACACCAGTGAAAAATGATTTAACGCGCGAACGATTCGTCTTGCTTCCTCCGTCCAGCACTCTGGTGAGGGGACATCAAGGAGTGGAACTTGCCTCTGGAGGTCCGGAAGGAGTCGACCAATGTGTCGGGAGGAGTCGGAAGGAGGTACACTGCATAGTGTCCACAGGTCCCAGGGTATTGGCGGTTTGCAGCCTGTGAAGGTCACAGCTCATCGTGGGATGACTCGAAATGCAGGTCGTCTTCAAACTGATTGTTCCCCCACAGTATAAGGGAGAGAAACAAGTTACTTACCACCTGTAACGCTCTTTTGACTGGATGTTCCTCTCATGTATTCCTTACCTTTGATAAATCCACTTCAAACTTGCTGGCCTCGGAAAAATCTTTTCAGTAGAGGGCGCTGCGTGTCGACGTCCCTTGAGTCGGTGTCCCTCGAAGGCCTCCGTATCAGAGTCGACGTCACCATAGGTATAAATAGTCTTGCGTAGCGTCCGTTGCTCAGTTCCGTTTTGAGGTGCTGTGTTTGTCCAGTATGAGATGGTTAGTACTCTTAAGGGAGCGTAGGCTGCAACTACAAGGGAAGTTTTACTGCGGGGAAGGATGGGAGGGGCAATAAGGAATACGTGGGAGGAACATCCAGTCGAAAAGAACATTACAGTTGTTAAGTAACTTGTTCTTCTAATGGATTGTGTCCTCCCACGTATTCCTTATCTTTGATAGACTCCCAAAGCAGGAATGAAAATTGGAGGTGGGAGTAAAATTAATACGGTTTAAGTGTGCACAGAGTGCAATACAGCTTTCCCAAATTTAGTCTCCTGGCTAGAGGAGGAATCTAGACTGTAGAATTTGGCGAAGGTATGTGCAGACGACCACGTGGCAGCCACACAGATGTCTTTTATTGGAACTCCTTTCGCTGACGAGGCAGCGATATCCTTGGTTGAATGAGCCCTGAGGTGTTGAGGAAGGTCTTTCTCTGCCAATTTATAGCACTCTATGATAGTTAGAATTATCCATCTTGAGATGGTCTGCTTTGTGATGGCTAAGCCTAGTTTATGTCCTGCATGCCGCACAAACAACTGGTCTGCTTGCCTAATTCAGCACCAAGTCTGCTGATAAAAACTCAAAGTATGCTTTGGATCCAGCCTGTGAAATCTCTCTTCCTCTTTCCCTGGATGAGGAGGAGGGTAAAATGAAGGCAAGGTTATATTTTGTGTGATATGGAATTCTGAGACAACCTTTGGGAGGAAATTAGGCTTCACTTCCTCCTGATGAAAGTTCTGTATAAATGACATTTTGGAACTGAAACATATCGAGACTAGTGTTAGGCAGAAACCTGTGCAGTTCCCTTAGGGACCACTGCAAAATGTTTAAGACTACAGGTGTTAGCAGTAAACCCAATTGGTAGCAGTCTGTACCACCCAGATTTACCTGGTAGCTGTGGCTGAGCGGTCAGACTTCTCTCAAGAAGAGTTAGGCAGTATATAGAGTATACACAATAGGGCTAAAAATACAGTAGCACAAGCAAACACTGACCAGAGCTTTGGTATAAAAGTATATAATTATTTATTTAAAAACACACTTGTAAAAATACACTGACACTAATATGTCAAGCAAGTTCAAACACAGTCACTAGAAATATATACACCTTCCCAATTAATTATTTGACAAGTCTAGGTTAGTACACCACTTATTTAGCAAAACAGAGGTGAGCGGGTAACCATAGATGGCACTCGAATAATGATTAAAAGAGGGAGAGAAAAGGCAGAAATAGGAAAACACACAATACCAACACTTTTAAAGAGCCACAGCAAGTCAAGAAAGGCAGGGTCTACAGTAGAGCAAAAAGTTCATAGGCCAGGCCCACTCTTGGAGAGAGAAAGGCGGAATGTGCCCAAGATCACACAGCTGAAGTACACTTTAAAAGTCTTTGCAGATAGTTCAAAAAGGAGTTCGATCAGTTCAGAAAGGTAATGTTAACGGGTCCGAGGTCACCCCAGGATAGAGAGTCAAGGATTTACGGGACACCTTGAACAGTCTGTTGCAAGGGAGACCAGGTGGGACACAGTACCTGAAATGGCGAGAAAGCTCCAGCGGGGACAGCTGTTCCTGGCAGCGGGTGCAAGTGGGTGCTTCGTCCAGGGGAAGAGAAGATCTCGATGTGGAGGAAAGCTGGAGGTCGTTGCACTGCCAGGGAAAAAACCAGCCGCAGAGTTTCCCGGTTAAAAGGTACTACCCTTTTATTTGCGGTAGTGGTGAAGCGTGGCTATCCGGCCGCCGGAGTGCTTGGCACGGGCGATTCGACCACGAGACGATCCAGGAAGGCGAAAAAGGCGAACTGGTTAACCCCACCAGCTCAAAGGAAGAAGACTCTCCAGGAAGAAGATCTTCTCTGTCGTTGGGAAGTGGCGAGTTCGGTTCAGCAGGGCTCCCCCGATGGTGTCGTTGTTGCAGGCCAGCTCAGCTTCTCCCTCTTCGCATTCTTTAGGTCCTGTGGCGACTTCTGAAGTTCCAGTCCCCAAAGCCCTGCTTTTATGCAGAAAACCCCCATTCATCAGTCCTAGCTGTCACTGAAACATGCTAAGTGGCGAGCTGGAACCCTTTTGCAATGGCGCAGGTGGGCTAAAAAACAGTGGTGTGGAAGGTTGCCCAGAGCAAGGCCAGTGGTATTGATTCATTCGAAACCTTCCACCCATCACTTTTGTGCTTACTGTTTGTCTCACTATGTGAGGGAGGGTATGCCCAGACATGGGTGCCTTGCTCACTGCGCCATAGGGAACCAAGCTGCACCTCACTGAGGAGGCCCAACAAGGCCGAAACATGTGTGGGGTTGCTTGTGTTTCCATGCAGACGGGACCTGGCCTAGCAGTTCGGGCTGGGCTGCTACCATTGGTGGCAGTACCTGACTGATTTGCATATGGCTGGACCCTTTTTGCAATGGCGCAGACAGGCTAAAAAACAGTGGTGTGGAAGGTTTCCCAGAGCAACGCCAGTGGAATAGATTCATTCGAAACCTTCCACCCATCACTTTTGTGCTTACGAGCCGGGCGGCTCACCACTGGGCCAATCACACAAGAGTGCAACTTGAGTTGCCGAGGCAACTCATTCCATGGTGCCTATTCCCCCTCCCACACATCCTGTAGACCCAGACAGCATGGCACCACTTTTGGAGGCTTCTGTGCAGAAGCCCGCCAAAAGTGGAACAAAGGGCTCGACTTGGGTTGGAGTTACAGAGGCGAACACAAACGCCATTTTAAGTCCTGGCAAAAAGACCCAACCGGGGAATAAATATTAAATAAATAACCCGGCAGTATCTTTAACATTGCACCAAAAAGTGGTGCGTTTAAAATGAATGGGAAAATCCCATAAGAAATATTCTGGTGGAATATTTCACGTGGTAACCACTGCCATCAGCCAGAAACTCAACAAGGGGGGACTGGACAGTGCCCCCTTGAAAAACAGACCCACGGGCAATCGAATTACCCCTACCAGTACTTTCACAATATGATGGTTTGTACTGGTTCTGTTCACAATTTAAGACTAGTAAAGTCAATGGTGACTTTACATGCCCTGGGAGACAGTAGTCAGTCCCAGGGTATGGAGTCTATGTTTGGGGGCCACTATGACACCTCTGCGTTACTGCACTGAGGGTGCTGTGTAACACACTTACCAAAAACACATGAAGCCCTATGGAGTAAAAGACCACATAGCCCATAAAACACATTACAAAGTCAAAGGACATTCTCAAATCATGCCTAAGAGTGGGAGAAAGAGAGTCGAGAAAAAAATAAACCCCAAAAATCCAGCAAAGCTGCTGGGGGACTCACTAGGTTTGGGAAATTAGCCTATACAGAGAATTCTTCCTAACAACTAGATGTCTCTCTATAACGACAGAGCCATAATAATAATATCAATTGTAAAGATACTAATGACTGCAATTAATGATTTATCATTTCCTGCCTTTTTTCTACGCTCCAATTGAAGGTTAGCCATTTAATGGCTATATGTCACGAAAATTCTTCTTGATGACATATGTTTTGAACTGATGTTTAATAATGTAATACTTGTTTTATGAATGTCCTAATAAGACATGCATTACTTACCGTAATAGCATTTCTGATGATTGTATCTGCTTAGATTCACATGCTGTCCATATGGTCCGACATCCAGTGGTAACCGCGGAGTATTGCATCTTGTCTTTCGGGGACCGAAAGGGGACGTCGGCATAGGCGTGTCTGTAACACTATCCCTATCATGACGTGTGTAGTACAATTAAAATAATTGGAATAATTGGAGCTTTGAAGTCCTTCCCCATTTCTTGTCCTCACAGACTGTGAAGAATCTGATGTAGCCGTCACCGACTCCCCAGGGAAAGTCTTACCCTATGTAGCCAGCAGAAGCTACCTGACGCCAACCCATGGGGTGGCTATCTGTGGAGGACTACATGGGGAGAAACCAACCTCTGGAGAGCAGTTGCGGTTTACCATGGAAAACACATATTAAAACCCTCCTTGAAGAGAGTGATAATAATGCTCTATGTCCACCTAAAACCTGTATGGCAAACTGTGCAATACAAGATATTGAAAGCCATGGACGACTGCATATTGATCCACATAGGTCCACTGGGACGAGGAAGAAAGTAAGAGTAATGCAGAGTAACAGCAGCAGGAAGCATTCAATGCAGTCTAGTCCTTTTGATCCTATGACCTGTGTCGGGAACTTTAAAACTCGGATGTAACAAGGAAAAGGGTGAAACTGCTTTCCCAATGCGATTCAGGAAACAGAAGGGTCGTGGCGTGCAGAGGAGCAGGGGAGTAGTTGAGAGGACGCTGGCGAGAGAAGCTCGAGACAGGCAGGGCCATGGTTGCAAGATACAGAGCAGACGAGGCTCTGCCGTTAAAATCAGATCAGTGAGAGAACCGGAGAGCACAGGAGACGCCGAGCAGAAGAGAAGGAAGACCGCTGCATTGCAACCTGCGGAAGCCGCCCAAGCAGCCAGAAACTACCAATGAGCCCAAGCAAGTGACAGGCAATACCGGGGTACTTCACTGAATACACCGGCAGGCAAATGAAGCGAGAGAACTCCATGTGGAGAATGGGGGCAAAGAAGCAGGAGCATTTAAGCCAGCATTGAGAATATGGAAAGTGAAACACTGGGGAAAACAGGAAACCCTGAATAGGGAAAACAGATAACTGAAAAACGAGAGGGTGTTTCACTGCTTAGACCCCAGGGGATCCCTTACTCAGGTGGCCAAGGCATGGCCATTACCTTTGGATCTAGACCCTAGGGGTGGACAAGTGCGGGAATTTCACCTGGGCCAGGGGTCCTCTGGGAGTGCGGGAAGAACGTATGATGGCGAGACATGGTATCCCCTTTCCTAATAACCCTGTCCCATCCTATTTCATAGGATAGTCCAACTTCCCAGATTCCCCCCCCCCTCCCTTTTTATACACAAACACTGAGCCGAGGAATGTATGAGACTGAAAGGAGTACCACCTATGCAATACATTGGACCTGCCCCACTAATAATATCAGGCAGGGTCAGGCACTTGATCTTAATGATAAACACCTGGTACCTATTAGCTGTCCCCACATGGTTAAAAGGTGGAACACTGAGACGCACTCTGAGCAAGGCAATGCACGAGAAGGCTTTTATTCTACAAAAAGAAGTTATGTAACAAAGTGCCTGTATAACTGGGTATCCAATCAGACAGTTTTACAATACCGCTTTGTGTTTTCATTTACAAAAATACAATGCATGAGAAGGAGCAGTTCTTCCAGGGCAACGGTGAACTGGGCGGAGCAGCGTGACAGACCGAGGGACGAAACCAAGGTACGGAGGAACCTTGGACAACTCAGCGAGAGATTGTTACCTCTGAAGGGTTGACCAAGGAGGAGAAGCCTCTTTTGTGTCTCACGGATACCAGCCACCCTCCTGGGTGAATGGCAGAGTTGGGGAGGTGCAGCATCAGCCTTCACTTCAGGATCAAAGCAACGAAATACGAAAATGAATTAACACAGCCGGTGAGTTGATGAAAACAATGAAAGTCCAGTCTGTGTTAAATGAAACTTGGTGGCAACAGTATCCGACAAATAAAGGTTGCGCGTGTGCTGATAAGACATGAGAGAAAGCAAAGCATTGTAAAGAAGAACGAGTTACTTTCTTACCTGGTAAAGTTCTTTCGATCCTCCTCCATATCCTGGTAAGGAAGAGGAGAGGCTCCATAGGTTGGATCCTAGGAGAGCTTTGAGTTTCTATCTCTCACGGATGTCCCGGGTCAGAGTGGACGATCAGCTCTTTATTGGTTACGCTGGAAGGCGTTTAAGCCAGGCTGTTTTTAAGCAGACCATGTCTAGATGGATCATTTTGACGATCTCTGAATGTTATCGTTTCGCGGAGAAGGCTCCTCCTGTAGGTTTACAGGCCCATTCTACTAGGCGTATGGCTGCCTCCACTACACTACAGAGGGGTGTTCCGATTCGCAATATTTGCGAAGCGGCCACAAGGGCCTCTGTTCGTACTTTTGTGAAACATTATTCCCTGGACTCTATCCATGGGCAAGATTTGGCCTTTGGCAAGGCAGTCCTCTATTCTGCAATTTGATTGGGCATTTTAAATTTTCTAAATTCTTTTCCCACCTCCTTATATTGGTACTGTTTTGGGAGTCTGTCAAAGATGCAGAATACGTCGGAGGACACAATCCCCTCGAAGGACAAATTACTTTCTTACCTGGTAATGTTCTTTCGATGGGATGTTCCTCCGACATATCCCACATCGTACCCTCCCTACCTGCCCCGCTACAGAATTTCTTTTGCGATTGCAGCTTCTGTTTCCGCAAGGCTTTCTGTGGTAAGGCTGGCAGAAGATTGGTGCCACACGTTCTGGGGGAAAAAACTACAACTGAGGCTACACGCGTCGTGCGTCCTACATATAACATCTGGTGACATCGGAGGAGGTCCTTGAGGGAGCGTATCGACGTCATCCACGCAGGACGCCTATGCCGAAAAAGTTTTCCAAAGCAGCACAGCTGTGGTAATCATTGTCAAAGATGTGGAATACGTCGGAGGACACAATCCCCTCGAACTGTAAATTAAAGAAATAAAGTAACAGACTGGACAGACGAAAGAAGATTGACCAATCGAAAATCTCTGTGAAATGACTGATGCCGTAGAAGTGCCAGGAAGAGAAAGAAACTGAGATGCAAGATTTGAACTGTTAGGCTTGATCCCGAGAGAGGGAAACCTGGATTTGAGAGATCTCTTTTAACTGTGAAATAAGAACTGTGCTCGAAACCTACATTTACTACGAGGCCTTGGTGTAGAATAGAAAAAGTGATGTTTGAGGAAAGAAAGTCGAAGTGGTCATGCCGAGGTAAGTGCAAAAGCCTTGCAGTTTCAAAATTCTTCAACAGTGGAAGGAAAGTGAAAGGGGGCTTAAGCCCAAAGGAGGGAAGCCTATGAAGGTGTGATTGAAGTTTGGGGAAGTAACCCCTCACAAATTGTGATTGAAAGGTTTGAGCCCGGCAGAGGGAAACCTATACTGAACTGCGGTAACTAGAAGGAAACAAAATTTTGTTGAACTGCATTACAAGCTAAAAGGTGACCTGGGCTGGAGTGAGAGAAACCTGAGCGATCCAGCAGATATAGTGACTTTTCTTGGAAGGCCAAGTGGGCTTTGGTCCACGAAACGAACAACATCCTTGTGTCCGAAGCCAGAGTGTGTCACAAGGTCCAAGTGTGCCACCTTACCCCGTGCTACAAAATGTGGGGAAGGGAGTTTACTCAGCCATATTGACATTTCTTTTGAACACTGATTTTCCTTTGTGCATTACACATTCCCTTTACACATTTATTGTATTAGAAAGAGGGCAGGCATTAGGTTCATTAGTATAGGCCATTTTATTTTGACTAAGGACTGACTAGGACAGTATTTTCTTTTTGTTTGATGGTCGAGAATACTCCCATCTTAGTTATAGGGCAAGATAGGAGTTTGACAATGCATTTTAAACCATCAATAAAGGTTTTGAAACTTGCAGCTCTTGTGTCAGTGTCTACTTGTGATGATATGCCTCCCTCACAGAACCCACACAAGCATTGACCACAGCCAACAGGAAGAGGGCAAGAACCCAACTTTTGCAGAAGGGAAAAGTGTATGGAGCCTGGCAAAGTTCTGGCAGGAGAGTATACCAGGCACTTGAAGAATTTAAGTTTATAAGATATAACCCAAATGAATATGAATACAACCTGGCTGGAGAGTATACCATGTGGCTTGTTTTGGGGAATTGTGAACATCTGAAATGCTTAAATAAAACCTGGCAGGAGAGTGCACCAGGTAGACTGTTTTGAAAGACATTACAACTGTATATGTTTCAATCATTCCGTCATGAAAGGAGAAGCAATCTCTTAAACCTCTGAAGTCTGCAAACAAGAGAGAGGAAGTTTGGTTCTTTCAGAGAGAAGGTGCAACCTCTTGGTGTTGTGTGCCAAATAAACAGATGCATTGAAACTTGTGGTTGTCAAGAGAGGAGAAGCTATTTCTTGACGCTGTGAGCCTTGAGAACAAGAGCAAAAGATATTCCTTTATTTTTGGGCAACATTGGTAAACCAGAAGAAGGAAATGAAAACCTGTTGAAATCTTGAGACTGTTATAAATTAACTGGAATTATAGGGGAAGGGAACCCCTTTTATATCCTTGTTGAACATTGGTTATTTCCTTTTTGCACCATTTTGGAACTGTAAGTTGAACTTGCAAAGAACAGTTGCAAGGAGGAAGACAAAAGAACAATTACCCTTCCACGTTATGATTTAGAACGTGAGGGTCAGCTTAGGTTTTGGACACAGGACAGAGGACTTTTACTTTTGGACATCCTGACTTGGGCACCAGTTATTTTGGTTGAGGCAGTGAAACCCCTCAAAGCTATAGGGAAAATTTGCTTTTTCTCCAAACCCTTTTTCTAAAATCCAAGTTTTTTACAATCAGCGAAATATGTCTCAGTGTCAGACTCTTACTCATGACCCATTATAAGACACTGGAGCCTTGGAGGGATTGACAAAGGGATCCTGCTGAAGACAAAAGTCAAACCAGGACATCCCACAACCTGCATGGCAGAAGAAGGACCCGGAAAGGACAAGCCATCATGAATTGGTGAAAAAAGAACACAATTTTCGATGAAGGGTGACTCTTATGTGCCCTATCGCGGCTGAGTTCAGCCTCGGAACAGAAATTGCATAAAGGTAGGTAGGATAAAACCACTGCCATCAGCCATTCAGATCAGCTTGTCACTGTAACCAAAAAGTTACAGGAGCAGTGAGAAAGGGGATACAGTGTTACCCCCTCACCACTCCACATAAGGTGGGGTGTGCATATCTCACAACAGAGAAAAGACAAGGATACAAATATCACCCATAACAGAAAATAAAGAGGGAAGTCCAAAGGGCTCTCAGTAACACTGCACAGAGATTACTGTGTGCTGCCAAAGTCAAAGAGAGATGCCATAGAACTTGGAGGAAAACATAACTCTGTGAAAAAGGTCTAGAAATAAATACAAAGGTATCCCAAGTGTAGGGTAAAAGATTGAGTGTGGAAAAAGGTTCCCACTCAGGGGAACAGACAAAACATCCAGAGGTCCAGCAAAAAGTGCTGGGGGACAAACATGTGGAGGAGATTGTGCATAAAAATGAAAATCTACCTAACGGTGTGGTCCTGCAGTGAAGGGGGTAGCCCCTTCAGCCATATGACCCGAGTTTGAGGCCCAGTATGTTTCTTTCTGGTGCATCAAATATTGTTCTTAAAACAAAATTTGATGCACCAGAAAAAGACAGGCTGGGATTCGAACCCAGGTCGCATGGCTGAAATGGCTATCCCTTCACCACTGGACCACACGGGTCCCTTTCAAAGAGCAAGGCAAACACGCTCTGTTTAACCAAATACACAGGGCATGTTTGCCTTGTTCACATGTAAGCGCAGTCCTATGAATGCTTTCCAAATACAGCAAACAAACCTTTTTCAGCAGAATGACATTTTGTGGAAAAGGGCTTGTTTGCTGTATGAGGATAGAATTCATAGGATTGACTGCCCTGTGTGTGTGTTTTCATTTTCTGCCCTAAAAGCAGTAACACGTGTGATCTCCCTGGAAGGGGTTTGTGCTTGATTATTGCCTCCAAAGCAAAGAATTAGCTTACACCTACTGTGGATACAAAATAGATGCCTACAAGGTATTAATAAAGCAGGAATTTAGAGCAGATTTGCTGCTCACTACATTGGAAAACATTTTTGTATGATTGTATATATTATTTTTATAATGGCCAACATTTTTAAACAATGGCATTCTGAGAAAAACTTCTTTAACATCTCCCATTGTTTAATTTTGAAGAGAAGGAATTACGAGATCTTTATCGGCAATGTTCAGGTCATTGTTAAAGGAACCATTGTTAAACCCGAATGGCCATACAAACCTTCAGTCGTTATGGCACAGCATAGTCAGTCTGTTGTAAAATAAACTACAGCTAAACCCGGACTGACCCAGCAAACTTTGACCCAATATCAGTGTAGCGATTTACCAGGGTGGGGTCCAAAGTTTAAATCCATTCGCCCATACCTTTTAATCTGCATCTTAGCACCCCTGGCTATTTTTGAAACAAAAAAAGCTCCACTTTGACAATGAACAGGGTGACTTCATAAAATCTTCCCCCCAGGGTTGATTTTAGAAATCCATGTTAACAAAGATATAGGTAGTTAAGACCATAAGTGGGATCGTGGGTTGCAGTACATTGCTCTTTAAATTGGCAACATCACCTAGAACAGGTTAATACTAAGGCTGCAACACAGATGAAAGCGCTAACACGCTTTCATAAAGAGCATCGCAGATATAGTTTTGTAGAATAATTTAGCGTGTTTTGGAGTGCAGTGCCACTGCATGGGATCACATTATTGCTGTAAGGTGGTACAGCAAGCCATGTGTTGCCAGGGTAACATATGGACAGGTATAGGAAGACAGGCTATCTATGTTAAAAGAACACCACATTTTTTCTCACCTGAAATGCCTCAATTACAGGAGAAACATTAGATAATTAACTTGATTAATAAATACTAACACGATTTTAACTCCTTAACATAATGTGTTCGCCATGTGCAAAATGAGGCAGGCTGAGATTCATTTTAAACGTGTTCAGATTTTTTTTTTCTCTCCCTTTGCTCTGTTCACGGTCTTTGCAGGAAGCAAAATTCGAGTAGCAGGAAATCAGTTAGATACAGTTGCTTACTGTAAAAGTGAGCCATTGTTGAGGAAGGAGGGTAGACTATTGTGTATTTTGATGGTGACACGACACCGTAGGGGCTGTAACAGATGTTTCTTGAAGCAGCTCGTGGAGAAGGAGAGGGAGAAGACATTTTGTGGAGTTGCAGTGAGGTCGCCTTCGTTCTGCTGCTGTGAGGAGCTGGACCACTGACCTTCAGAGACTAGGGTTTCCTAGTCACTTGGCACCGGCTTGAGAACTGCATGTTCTCGCTGGGTGCTTTAAAGAAAGAAAAAGAAAAGAGCCCTGGGTCACTGCTCAAAGACGACAAGCCAGGAGACTTTGCGTGCTGAAAAGCTACAAATAACTGGTAAATATACAAATGGAGTGAGATTGTTGTGACTACCGGACAAATGATCTACTATTAGACAGGCAGTGTAGCGATAGGGAATTCTCCTGTGTTTAAATGCCACTTTATTAATGTTGCCATCTAATTGACTGTTCTTTTTATTGTTGCAAAGGGAAAATAAAATGCCTTGTATTTTTGCACTTGTTTCGCTTCTGTTTATTCTAGAAAAGACTGCCTCGCAAAGCTGGTAATGTATTATTTTGAAATGAAACGGTTATAAATCACAGACTGTGTAAAGGTTTCTTTTTGCTTCTGTCTTTCTTTGGTGCATTTAGCCCATATCACATAATAAAAGGGGTGGTTATTAGGTAATATATATGCCAAACTTCCTATGCAGATGAAGTAATCTTATGAGCAATTATAAATAGCTGGGTGCGTGTTTCCACTCAGGGTATGTATGTGTGTGTGGCTTCTGAGTGGAATATAATGCAATAGTCTGCTGAGCGTATATGAATAAGCAGAGAGAGGCCTATGGAAACATAGTCTCACTAATGTAAATAAATTAGTGATAATACCACATGTTATTGTGAATACTCCATGGAAACATAGTCTCACTAATATAAATAAATTAGTGATAATACCACATGTTATTGTGAATACTCCATGGAAACATAGCCTCACTAATGTAAATAAATTAGTGATAACAGCCATAGGCGGCACTCCAGGTGAAAATTGTGGTATCCATAAAATGTAGGCCCAAGGTCTCTCTAGTGATCACACGAACAGACCAAGCAAGAAGAAGGGGGTTTTGTATATTGGGGAACACAAGTAGAACAGTAAATCATGCTCATCACTATACCACAACAAAATGTATACCAACCAAATGTATCTGTGTACTGAAATAATGCATAGCCACTATACCATTATAATACCAAACCCAATCTAAATGCAAGTAGTGATTATTGCTAAATTATTTTTGTTTTTGGCGGTAAGAAAATACTGCTGGGCCCTAAATCTACACAAAATACCCCACAGTTTGCTGCCATTAATCGAGGGCTATAAGCTAAAAATGTTTCCAACTATATTGCACAGTGCAGAATTGTTGGATTTTAGTTGCGGTAGTACATGTAAGGTAAATGTTGAAAGGATGCTGTTAGCCACCCACAAAGCACACCTGTGAATTCTATTTTCGGATTGAGGCTTGATTTCATCAACATCCCATGCCAAGAGACAAGCAGTATACATATACCTTAAGATCATGCAGCCACACTGAGAAAGCCATCAAGGAAGAGTTCAAATGACCACAGGCAGGAGATTGTCAATCTATTAAATTAGCAGAGGACAGTGAAGGCCACGCTGAAGGAATTCACTGTTCCACATTTTGGAGGCGAGGGTGCATGCCTTTTTAGAGGCAAAATTAGTGATAAAATAAGTAAAGCAGACCATAACTTGCACGGTAGAAATCTTAGAAAGCCAACTCAGTGATACATAAACTACATGCACTGAAATCTAGCTGTTATCGAGGCTAAGTTGAAAGCTTACCTTTTCCTCAAAAACATACGATCTATGCCTCAGATTGAACTTACTGCCCTCATACAGAACAAAAGGAGCATGCAGGGCCTGCTATAAAGTGCAGATTTAGTACTGATCTAGCACACAGCTACATGTTGTCCTATCCAAAAATGTAAAAACAAGCGCAAGAAATTGTTAGGCTTAAAAATGTAAAAACAAGCGCAAGAAATTGTTTGGCTTGTGCTGCATTAGCAAAATTAATGTGGAGGCTTTAAGGATGGAAATTATGAGTTCACCAGTCATGACTGGCATTTTAAATTGTTAGAAACTCTGGGCATATGTTAGGTTATTAGGCATTTGTATACCGTCTTTTTTACAGTTGGTATGATCTCAAAGCGCTGTGGGTTGAACGCCATCGGGACCGTAGTCCAGTTCAGTGGAGAGAGTGGGGTATTAGATAGTGCATGGTTACACTCAGTATGTGGGCAGCCAGTACGGTTTACGTGATGTGTAGCTGCATTCTAATCCTGGGTGTGGTGCGGTGGTTGTACGAAATCAGTAGAATGTGTGCAGCAAGGCCGAACTGACCTCGGAATCTGCATTCTGGCACTGGCTGAGCTTGTGTATAAGATTATGTGTGCAGCTGGGCTGATTTGTCATGGGGTATAGCTGCGTTCTAAAGACTTGAGGTATTCATGGAGGTGTATAGGTATGTGTGCAGCTACGCGAATTGATTGAGGGGTATAGCTACATTATATTGTTTGTTGGTGTAGAGGAGAGAATGAGCATGTTGTTATGTGTGAGTGTCTGTGCGGATTGGAGGTAGACCCCTGTTCCTGATCACCTTCAAGAGCCTGACGTGTGACCGTATCTATTTTAGAGGTTTGGATACTTAATTCTCCGAGACATTTTCAGTCTAGTGTGGTTAGTATATAAATTACCAGGCTGGAGCGTGAATCTCCCTGCTTGGCAGTGTCATCAGTATGGAGTTGTCCGATTCCAAAACTTTACTGGGCCAAGCGATTGCAGGTCTATGGCCGTCCCTGTGTCTCGTTGGGTCTGCAATTGTTTATTGGATGACATCTTCTCACTGTGCAGCTGCATCCAGTTCTGTTCCATCAGATTTATGAGTACATTCTAGATTCAATAACTGGTGCTCAGTGAACCCGGAGGTCAAACATCAGCGTCTATGGTTATCCCTTTCTCTTTCTCTTGTTGAGTCTGCAATTGCTTATTGGATGACACCTTCTCAGTGTGCAGTTACTTCCAGTTCAGTTCTATCGGACTTGCGAGTACATCCTAAACATGACTGGTACTCGGTGAACCCAAAGGTCCAGCAACAGACCAGGCCATGTTTATTGTGGTGTGTAACAGTGTTACGTGCAGCAGAGGTTAGAGTGTTTCTGGTCTGGTGAGTGGTTTGAGTACTGATAGCAGGTGACAGCACATCAATGTCACTTGCAGGAGCTCGCCTTGCCAAATTCCTTGCCTGATTTAGGAACGTATTTCCTTGAAGGCCGAATAACGACACTCCATTTCTAATACTGGAGTATAAGCGAGAGTGGGCCAATTTTTCCGGTTCCCGGGTTTTTTGTTTACAACGAGCAGATGGTTAATCCCATCATAGTTTATGGTATGAAAGGAGGCACTCCCAGACAACACTGTTCCTATGGCAGACCAACCCCTCATGCCACTAGAACCCACATCCCACAACTGCGCTCCCAGACGGCCTCACAAAACAAATATGGGCCTCTCCAGCCAAATATCAACAAGCCTTGGCACACCGCCCCGTGCTTGGGCAACGAGGCGCATACTATCCACAAGAACACCTCAACCGCGTCACCTCAACCACCGCTACAAACACCAACCCCACCTTGGCACCTATCATCAACTACCATTCCACGCTAAGAACGGACAAACAACCAACCACCACAACCAAGCCCAAGCCTTCACCCACTAAAGTCCCCTCCAAGGCCAACCAAGCCTTTCCCAAAACCACCAAGAACCCCACAACACCTACACTCCTAGGCACACTAGTCAATGCTAGATCTATCCTAGCACACCCTTTGGGCATTTCCAACCTCATTATATTCTAAATTAGATTTGCTAGCAATCACGGAAACCTGGCTGCATGCCTCATCAGGCTCCAGCCTCATCCCTAGCAGTGCCTCCCGACTACACAATCTTTCAGAATGATAGATCAGGCACCAGAGGGTGGGGTGGTGCTGATTGCAAGAAATGTGTTTCTAATCCGCAAATTTACCACTGTGACCCGCACCTCAAGCAAACTCCTCACAGTGAAATTTACCATCTCCAACCAAGCTAAAATACCACCATTCACATGGTCCACCTACCTCCAGATTCACTGACTACCTTTGAAGCAGATATCACCCAACTCCTCGTTTCCAATGCCAAACTGACTTCTATGGCCATTCCAATAGGTAACCTCAACCTGGGCTTCCAGGATGCTACAGACCCGGATGCCCTATCCGGGTCCGTAGCATCCTGAAGTCAGTGCTGTGGAAGCCCTAGCTTCTCACAACACATCTCAGATGCCACTCACACAAAAGGCTGCATATTAGACTGGCTCATTGATTTGAACTTTAAAGTCTTAACAAACTCACCATGCCTATGGTCTGACCACAATGTCATAACATTCACCCTACCCACAAGCAGCACATCACCATCCACTCACATGCTCCTACCACCAGCACTATCTAGAAACATCTGCAACATCTCCCCCGCTATCATTCTGGCCTTGCTAACTACGCTTATGGACAGACAACCCTCCTCCACCGATCCCGACGTCCTCGCTGACATATACAAAACAGCCATCACAATAGCCATTGACTCTGTGGCCCCGCTAGTCCAACGCAAAGCCCCTGCACATTGCAAAACCTTGTTCTCTGCTGACCGCAAAGCCCTCTGCGTTAACGAGCAGCCGAAATACTATGGAAAAACCACCCCTCAGCTCCCAACAAAGCCAATTTTACTTCAATCGAAGATCCTACAAACAAGTTATACTCCTTGCTAAAAGCTCCACATACAATTCCAAAATCACAGAAGCTAACTCAAACACACGATAACTCTTTGATATCCTAAGAGCTGGAATCCCCAGTATCGACAACGGTACCAAAGAGAGTGCTTGGTGCCCTCCTAGAAAAAAATCACTACCATCCAGCAAAAAATTTAACTCAAGTACGACACCCTGAACTGCTGCACTCCCAACCACACAGGGCGAAAGCTGCTAGGCACAACCACCCGCTATTAAGCTTCAAGCCAGTCTCCACTTCCAAAGTCATTCATATTATCAAAGGACTCAACTCCCTAAATGCAAAGGAGATGTCTGCTCCGCCACCGTTATCAAAGACCGCGCCAAAATGCTGGCCCCCCTCCCTATCCGCTCTTAACAACCTTTGACCCAGCCATTCCCACCAACTACCACCCCATCACCACAGTGCCTTTCCTTCTAAAAATTCTGGATGGCGCAGCATACCTCCAGATTCATCCTCACCCAGAATCCAACAACCTCCTAGGCATACGACAATCTGGGTTCAGACCAGGCCACAACACTGAGTCCGTGCTACTAGACTTGAAGAATCAAATGGACAAACTGAAGGATGCAGGGAAGGCAGCACAGCTACTTCTTCTTGACCTCTCGGCCACCTTTGATCTGGTCGACCATCACATTCTATGCCAACACCTCAGCTCTGCATCGCACTTCTCAACAGAATCTATCTCCTGGATCTCCTCCTTTCTCTCCACCCGATCCATGAGTGCTCTCCCCCACGGCACAGCCCCTCCAGCAACCTGCTGAGTCCCCCAAGGCTCATGTGTATCTCTCACCTTGTATAACATCTTCACAAAGCCCCTCTTTGATCTCCTAGACTCCGAAGGCATCTCATATTTATTTATTTATTGGCTATTTATAAGGCGCCTATACAACTGAACAGTGTTTCAAGGCGCCACAGGGCAAAAGGGTAGAGAACAAGGGAGAAAATAAAACAATAACAATGACAATGAATAGATAATAAAACTAGCAGTGGTCCTACTAGGCCTTCTGACATTTGGAACGTGCACGTGCAGTGAAAAGAGGGCAGGGGGGAAAAAGTGCTGGAAGGGTCCCTGGAGAGCGGTGGGAAATGAAAGAGGTGCTGTGGGGAGGCAACAGGTAAGTGCAAGGGCAGAAGGATGATCCAAGATGGCAGATGCCTACCGTCTGGCAGTCAGGTGTGGGTCCAGCTGGCAGTGCAGGAGATGGTGCTGGTGGCGACTGGGCACATGGCCTGGACCCTGTTGGACGCAGGAGGGACCAGGCCGCCAGTCTCCGTAGCATTGAGGTGGATTAGCGGGGGAGGAAGAGAAGGATGTGGAGAAAAGAAAGGTCTTGATCTGTTTGCAGAACTTGAGGTGGTCCGGTTCAAGATAGCGGGGGATGGAGGCTGTTCCAGAGGAGCAAGCCAGTCAAGGAGAGAAATCTGCCCCCAACTCTCTGCTTGGGGAAACGTTTGATCACCAGAGAGTTGGAGATAGAAGGGATCTGGAAGGAAAGTATTTAGCAAGAGAAGGCTGCAGATAGAGTGGTGCCAGGCCCCAGAAAGCCTTGTGAATGGTGCAGAGGATCTTGAATTTGATCCTTGCAACCACTGTGATCCAGTGGAGAGAAGTTAAGGCTGGAAAGATACGGTCAAAGGTGCTTGAGGCTAAGAATAAGTCTTGCAGCCCTATTTCAGATCAGTTGAAGGGGGGGGAAAGGAGAAAAGGGGCAGGTTGAGGAAGAGGCTGTTGTAGTAATCCAGCCTGGAGGGAACCAGAGCTCTAGAGACATTGAGCATCAGGGGGAAGGTGAGGAAAGGGAGAATGCCTCTGAGGAGGTGAAGTTGAAAGTGGTAATAACACATGCCTAAACTGGCCCTTTAACTGGTTGACTCCACCTTAAATAGGTGTTGCAGGCGCGAAGCGCCGCACGGAGTCCCGTAGAGTCCCAGTCTGCCCAGTCCGCCTGAGGACGGTGAACGGGCGGTGTGCGAACAAAAATGGTCATCAGTGACAAAACGGGGGTGCCAGGCCCACAGACAAGACTGAAAACCCTATTTGAACGCTGTCAGTCGAAATTAACTAAAGATTTCGGCATTACCACAGCTTCTAAGACTGCCATTGAGGTAAGCGATATAAGAGCAGACACGGAGGTAACAAATGTTAAGAAAATGCTCATACCTTCCTTACAGGCGCTCGCATCCGCACAAGTAACCACAAATGAAGTGGAAAGCGCAGCTACACAAACCATATCCGTGAAATTTCCATCTATTGACCTGCGTAGCCAGCCCCAAGCAACCCCCTGTCCCGCTGGCGAGGTGACTATGCAACCAGCCCGCCCACTACAAACATTCTTACCTTCCGCCGAAGCTAGCGACCTCATCGGGGATAGAAGGGATCTCAAGTCCGAACTGCAGAATAAAATAATCATTGATCCCACACAGTTTCTGTCACCGTTTGATGTCACAGATGTTGAACTATTGGAGCTACAAGTGACAACTAGCTCATTTGAACGAAGAGAAGTATCATTTGAGCCACAGCTGCCCCAGTTGCCGCGTGAACAGACACAATGCATTATGGTCTCTGAGGTACATCGAGGCAACATGCAATCCGAATCAGTTGCAGCTACTCTGAATAAGCCGCCCAAACAACCTGCAGCCCTGGCTCCGATCGTGGCTTTACCCGTAGTAGCAGAGGCATTATTCACGCCTCAAACTTGTATTACAAAGCAACCGTCAATGCATTCCATCCAGACGGGATTCGTGTTTCCAGACAGGCAATTGGAACGCAGCCAAGAAACCACCATGTCTGAATCTGCAAATGCAAATGCAAAAGGCATATAGATTGGGGACACAATCCCCAACCAACACCCATCGAAGACCTTGTTATCTGGACCTCTTAGCAGTCAGTGCAGCTGTTGTGTTGCAAAAGGAAATGACTTGCACAAGTGGCCTGAAACTGATCCAGCAAAAATAAACCTAATAGGTACCCGTACCCATTCAAAAGCAAATGTCGATTTTTCTAACACCAAGCCGTGACGCCGCTGAGCGTGAGGCTCGGCTTTCAAAGCGGCTCTCTGAAGACTATTTACAAATCAGAAATAGGCTAACAGCTTTTTACATCCAGGCAACACACAGAAGGCGATGCCTGCCACGGACATAAATCACAGCCAAACAAATGCAAACTCGGCTGAAATAAAGAAAAACAAAGGGAGAATAAGCACGCCTTATCAAAAATCTTCGCAAGTAAATGACACTTTAATTGGGTCAAGCGATGCCCAAATTGACTCAGTGCTGCAGTCTCGGGACGCTGCCATATTGGACCAGCAACACACGAATGGTAGTATTTCCGAGACTGCAAACGAGGAGAACTCAATGCAACACAACAAAGACCAAATACCTAAAGAGCAAGAAAAGGATAATGTTCAGAAAGCTAATCTACCAATTGCGGCGTCTATTCAGATCCACAACAACGTGCTAGCCGCAACGTCATTGGCGTTAATACCCTTTGTAAAATTGTATGAAGCGCTGAATGAGTCAATAAGGGACCAAGGCGCAATCCTGACAAACATGGAAAATAAATTATCCAACTTGACTCACAGCTATTCGCTACTACAACAAAAAAGCGAAATGGAGGCCGAACTTTCTATGCAATGGCAACATAGATTGGGCGACTTGGCAATGAAGGAGCACACAAATGCGGCTGATCTAATGGAGGCCATTTTAGAATGCATGAAATGGTTTCGCCATTTAGATAAAAATCGACTGAATGACCAGCTGTGCAACATTAACACACATGGTAAACAACAGACAAAGGAGCTTTCCAAACAAGCCATCCCAGCACCGCATGTTAAAGAGCCTTGCATTTCGTCCCAATTAATACCTCCAGGAGTCTCAGTAGTACCCCCAAAATCGGGACAAAAAGATGTTGGAAAACCGGCTGCGGACAAGCAAAGTGTAAAGCAGGCGCCAACATCAGTGATCACGTATTTCACCACCCCGGCAACTCTTTCAGAAGTGAAACTACAAGAGCCACCAAAGGGCATCCAATGCAATACCTTTGGTATATTTCAGGGGAGCGCAAAGACATTGGATCTATCCATAAAAAAAAACGACGTAAATACCAAAACGCTTGCTGGCGCAAAGAAAAGACGTCGTAAGCAGCCACCAGCAAAGACCAAACAATTCATTCGCAATTTGTCCACACCTCGTAAAGTTGGACTATTCCAGCGAAAGACGGCTGACAAGCCCTCCGAACCCCAAGTCGTTAATGAGACCCATGACGAGGTTTCGAAAGAAGCAGGTCGAAGAGACCGGGTTCAGGAACCATTCCCAAAAAAACGCCCCAGGTTGGACGAGGTCTCGGTTCATGGCGATGCTATACAGGAGTCTCTCGTCGGAGAGGAGTGGTCGACGTACTCGATCAACAGTGACGAGGAATCAGCAAATGAAGCAAATGAGGGCACTTCAGGAGTGCTCGCCTGGGCGCTGTCAAATAGATCCATATCCTCTGACCACTCGCCCTGTGGATGTAAAAAAGGCAAAACGATTCACTTTCCTAATGAAGGGAAAGACCAAATTAAGGTACCAAAGAGCGCACCGTTGAGGGAGATCGATCAAACTAAGGAAGACGCAAGAAATAGAAATGTGTTAAGTAAAACTCTAAATCCAAGACAAACACAAGCACAAAGGTCAAAACAGGTTGTACAAAAACCTCAAGAGAATGCCGAGATTTGTCATGCGCATTCAGGAGCTTCAGGGAAAATTCAGATTGTGAACATCTTTCCTGATGGAAATGAAGTAAACCTGAACAGAAACAACGTGATGCGCTTACTTCATGTGATTCCTCTATTACGTACAATCACGTCGGATGATATCCGTCTCGTTGAATATATTTCGGAGACATGCTCTGACCAAGTTTTCTTACATATACGCTCACAAGCGGTAGAAAAAACCCTACTAGCAGCAAAAGACGAACTGCTCTCATATGGGTTCGAGGTTTCGTTTCAAAGAGATGAAAGTATGAAACAGCGGTCTTCTAACAAGTCTATGATCGAAGACAGTCGTACTACCAACGAAAAGAGGAGAGACATTCTAAAAGATGTATTCAACATCCACCCTGCAGGATCCGTCAAACCTGCTCAGAATAAGCCCAGTGCTAATCCAACTGGTCAGCGCAGGAAGTAACTAGTCTCACAAAATGGAAAAGTGTTGTGTGGACTGGTGTCTTGGAATACACTGGGTTTTCCCATCTCTTTGAAGATCTTCCCTTCTCGTTAGACAATAACTTAGCGTTATGTCTTCAAGAAACGTGGTTACGAGAAGAACCAATAAGAGACGACTATTCCATAATCCTAAACCCCGCAGGAAAAAATTGCCTTGGTCGCCCATTCTCGGGGTTGTTAATAATGTTGAACAATTCCTTTGGGTGGGAAATAAAAGAAACCTATATGCCCAACCTATTTGTTTTGGGGATCTTGATGGAATTTAAACCAACGGTCTCAGAGGTCCCAAAAATGTTCTTGTTGTTAAACACATATTGGAACCCAAAGATGATATCTACGAGCTGTTATTTGAAATCATTAACAACAATTATAGACAACAATCTGGTGAAATGGCACTCACTGCAGATAATCATATGTGGCGATCTAAATTGTTCTTGGTTTGATGACAGCAAGTCTACGTCTTGGTTCACACACAAACCAGCTGATCCTTATACAGAGAGACGATATCTTTGGTCTAGTGCCATGGAATTCCGGGACTGCGAAATGCTAAATGGGAAGACAAAGAGTGATAATCCAGCCAAACCAACGTGGCATGGTGGGTCAATGCATAAAACGCTTGACTATATTTGGATCTAAAACAATGTATGGGCTGACATTGAAGATCTTGAAATAGGAAAAGCGCTAATAGTGACCATGATCCTGTGGTTTTGCGTTGGATGTGTGACAAAATCACAACAGATAGAATCTATGGAACCGCTGTTGAATTAAATCAAGGTGGAAATAGGCTTCGAATCAACGCGGCCCAAGTAGATTGGCTATCACAAAATCTGCGTGATGGAAATCTATCACCACGAAGCAAAATAAACTTTGCACCATTGCTTACGAAATTTAGTACGGCAAGAAAGCCAAATAGTAGCTTACCCAAAGATCCGAAACACTTCTTCAGCCGGACAGTGTGCAACGAAAAAAAGAGACTGCGAAAAGACATCAGACGCCTTAAGAAATTACAATGTCAGAACGTTGCACATGAAATTAAAAAGAGGAAGCTGACTTACAGCAACTGGTTGAATCTTCAAGAGAAATTTGGAAAATCCTAAACAAAGGAACGCTAAATCAAGATTTATCTCAGTCAATGGCATCTCAAAGGCGAACTGGGAAGATCATTTCTGCAAAGTATTCGGAGCCGCCTCTACACATAGCTCTGCATCGGCACCAGTAAGCAACGTAACTTGGGATGTCATTGAGAGCACGGAGGAAATAGCGCACATAATCCAACATCTAAAAAATTCCAGAGCAGCAGGCCCTGATGGCATAACTAACATCATGCTAAAAGAAAAAAAGGAACATTGGTCTAAGTTCACTGCCCATCTATTTGAAATAATCGCAGCAGTTAAAGAAATACCAGATTCTTGCCGATCAGCAGTTATTGTACCAGTGTTCAAGAAGGGCAGCCGGACCGACCCCTCAAATTATAGGCCGATTGCGCTTCTCGACACGATCGGAAAAATCTTCGCAACCTGCCTACAACGCAAATTAACGAGATGGGCATATGAATCGGGCTTGATGGACTGCAGACAAACTGGTTTTACGAAAGGTGTGGGGACCGAGGTAAACCTGTTGTTACTAACTCTGCTAAAACTGGAGACGCTGAAGAAAAAAATCAAAGATCTTTTTTGCATTCATCGACATGCGTCAAGCATTTGACTGAGTCAATCGAGTCAAATTGTGGAGTAAGTTATATAAGTGGAACTGTACAGTCTCACTATTACATCCAGTGATTGCCCTTCATTCGAATACCACTGTATGTGTGCGGACGAATTCCCAAGGCGAGTTAACTAATAAAATATTGACTAAAAATGGAGTCAAACAAGGTTGCCCCCTTGCGGCGCTACTATTTAAATTATACATCGCAGACATTCCATCAGCATTCAGTGACACTAACTGCTTCTCACCAAAGGTGAGCGGACAAAAGATTAACTACGTAATCTACGCCAACGACATTGTGTTAATGGACCTTACACAAATAGGGCTTCAGAGGCTGCTCTGTAGCTTTCAAACATATTGTGAAGCAAATGACTTAACAATAAATGAAAAAAAGACGAAGATCTTGGCAATTGGAAAGGTCTTTACCAGGAGAGATTGTGCATTCAAATGGGCCATCAGTCGAGAAAACATTGAAATTGTCTCTTCCATACGCTATCTAGGAATACTTTTTAACAGCTCATTAAGAGAGGCAGACTGGTTGATGGATCTAAAAAATCGCATGAACACCTATGCTCTACAAGGAGCCCGGATTCACGCTGACTATGGCAAATTCACAACACTCCCAGTGTTGACATTCTACAAACAGAAGGTGGTTCCGGCAATCTGCTTTGGTGCAGAAACTGGGTGGAATCTGAGTGCTAAGTGCTGGGAAACACTAGAAAGCAAGTTCTGGAAACGTGTTCTTAGACTCCCTGCCTATGTCTCAGTAACAGCAATTAGACATGAGCTAGGCCTCGACTCCCTATATACAACAATGTTATGGAGGTCAATTAGTATGGTAAGGAAAATAGATTTAACTGATCCAGCACCAGCCTATAAGATTTTGACTGCTTCAATGCATCAACCTCATGAAGGGCTGCTGAGCTGTTGGATCAATAAAATAAAGCAAACTGTTGTTTCCGCCGACATCAAGTGGGAAACAGTGATGGCTACTCCACAAATAGCCAAACTAAAACTAAGGCAATGGAGCTGGATACAGAACTCAGAAAACAGAGCTGGCATGAAGACCACGTTGGATTTGGGACTTGCAGAGAACAGTTTAGATCATTTGCCTAAATATCTAAAGCAATTTCCCTCCAGATTCCACCGAAATAAATTCTTGCATCTACGACTAAATATATATCATACAAAAGATATGCTGTGGGTTAGACATGATGAAAAAACAAGTGACAATACTTGTAGATTTTGACAAGTGTCAGTAGAATCCCTAAAACATTTAATAATGGAATGTGAGGAGTTGGTAGAAGCTTGTTCATTGTTTTTAGGAAAGTACGCTCCTGTAAATGAATATGTAGATGATTGGTGGTACAAGATGTTGTCTAGCATCAATGTTCATTTAACATGTGCAGTGATTAATTTCTTGGAAAAGATCATCCCAGATGAAGCCAAAACATCATTAGAATAGGAAAACAATGTGTTGCCTCTGTTGCATCACAATTATCTGTTTTTTCTTCTTTTCTGAGTTCTGTGCCTTGTATTTTGTAATAAAAGTTTGTATAAACTGCAAATTACAAAAAAAAAGTAATAACACAAAGAAGGGCTAACATATCTGATAAAGGTGCACAGCACTGTGCTTCACATTCATACAGAGTTGAAAGTGGGCCTTCTTGGCAAGATCCAGCATGTGAGTAAAGGAGCTAGAGGAGTCAAAGATGACCCCAAGGTTTCTGGCCTGAGTGGAAGGAGAAAGGGAGAGCCCAAATATAGTGGGCAGAGTGCCGGAGGGAAACGGGAAGCAGGTATCCCGATAGGAAGAATCTCTGTCTTACTGGCATTAAAACATAGATCGTTAGATCGTTAAGGCTGAATAGCAGACAGGCAATCAGGAATGATGGAGGGGGAAGAGGAAGAGGGGAGCTTGAAGAAGAGATGTCCGCCAAGGAGGCTGGCAGTGCTGTGGGGGCAGCGCTAAATGGACCGAGAGGTCCCACTTGGGAAGAGAGGAGGGAGTGGTCAGACCAGGAGAGAGGAGTGGCGTGAGGATTGGCGATAGGAAGGACAGAGAAGAAGACATCAAGAGTATGTCCGGCAGAGTGGGTAGGGCAGGAAGGGAGACTAGTGAGGGAAAGAGGTACAGAGATCACAGAAGAGTAAGGAGGTGGAAACAGTGGAATCAAGGTGGATGTTGAAGTTTCCAAGGCCGAGGAGTTTAGAGGTAGAAGTCAGGAGAGGGGAGGTGAAATCAACCCATTCCGAGAGGAAGAGTGAGACAGGGCAGGGGGCCTAACGATAATGTCAAGGGGGAGAGAGAGACTAGGAGAGACACTAAGTTTGCAGACAAGGCTTTCTAAGGAAGAATAAGGCTGAGTGGGTATGATGGAAGCAAGGACCACTTAGGGAAGATCAGGGATACTCCACAACCAGATCGGTTGGGCCAAGGTTTGGAGAGGATCTTGCAGCCATCAGGGAGGAGAGAGTCAAAAGCAGTGACAGGGCTGGCATTGAACCATGTCTCGGTGAGAGCGAGAACGTAGAGATCAAAGTCTTCAAGAAGGAGGCAGATGTCAGAAGAGTGTTTGACAGCAGATCGAGCATTCAGAAATTTTTCTGAGGAGGAGTACAGCGGGGTGGTACACCCAACGGAGGTGGTGAAGGAGGTGCAGAGAGAGAGAGAGAGAGAGAGGAAGGGGGAGTGGCAGGACAAGGTAGGACATTGATGGGGGCTGGCAGGCACCAGTCAAAGAGGAAAAAGATTTAGTTGAGAACCCTGGGCAGTGGCATTGTGATCGACATTAATGATGCACCTAGAGGATGAAAAGTGAGCCAAGAGTACTTACCATCTAGTGCCACCATTAATGGGTGACGAGGAAAAAGAGAAGAGAGTAGAGATCAGATGGGTGGGGTCGGGGGTGGGGTATTCAATAGGTCTGGAGAGGGGACAGAGAAGAGGCTATCAGTGATAATCTGTCTGGAAGTAGCACTGACGTAGGTATCACCAATAGGTAGGGCAGGATTAGAGGACAGGAGATCTTTTTAAAGACTTTGTGAGAAAGGGTGGATAGGTGATAGAGCAGCAGTTAGAATAGATGGGGGAGATGGGGAGTGCCATTGAGGGGGAAGGAGGGATAGATGAAGAAGCAGCACAATGCACCAGCAAACTCACCAGGTGGCCTAGCAGCCGAAAAGTGCCTATAATCAAAAATCAAATCCACACAGAAAAATGCTTAGATTCAAAACATCAATTCAGCACAGAAAAGAAAATCAGGTCCGACTTTAAGCAAGACACTTAAATGCAGCAGAAGAACCTAGTTCAAAAAACACACCTAGATTCGACTTTAAGCAAAATTCTAAAATGCAGCAGAACAGTCAGTGTACAGATGGTAAGGCAGCAGAATTTAGGTATATGGTTCAGGAAGTGAAAGAGGGCTTCTGATAATGATTTAGGGACAGAGCATACAGCAGATCAGCAAGGAAGTGCATTACAAAGGC
The DNA here is from genome assembly GCF_040938575.1 of Ambystoma mexicanum. Lineage (NCBI taxonomy): Eukaryota > Metazoa > Chordata > Amphibia > Caudata > Ambystomatidae > Ambystoma > Ambystoma mexicanum. Next base: position 216,440,418 of record NC_090940.1, read on the forward strand.
ACCTACTTTTCAGAACAAGCCCACATTTGAGAGGCAGCATTTGGCTGGATATGCAAGGTGGATCATAGACAGCAGATAGAGCAGAGGCATGTAAAGACAGTGGTAATTGACAAAGCAGGAAAGTTAGAAGAGAGCATGGCTTGGAGTCTTCCGAAGAAGGATAGTGTTGTCCAAGCAGCGCCATAAAGGAGGGAAGGTAGTTAATCAAGTCCTGCATGGATACGTGCCACGTGGTATATGGCCGCAATGGAGGCGCGCATTTGTGGGGAGAAGCACTGCATGCAAGTCAAGCCAGGAGTGTGGGCAAAGTACACAACCAGTGGCCTTTTTCTGACAGGTCCATGTAACCCCTTATAGGTGGTGATGGGTATCGGGCAGCCGGAGCAACAATGGCAAGTCAAAGATGTAGAGTGCTTACCAGTGGTTGCGGCTCAGTGTCGTAGCGAGGCGTCCTCTGGGACCTCCCAGGCCTGGATGGGGCCAGACAGGGAGAGAGCTGGCCCTTAAATCAGGCCCTTTTAGGGGGGCCAGCGATCGCCTGCCGGCTCCTATGCCTGCCCCAGGAAGTGGTCGGAGCAGTCAATCAGTGCAGAGCTCATCCCTGGACAGCACAGTTAATGCAGAGGCTGTGCAGGGTGGCCATGTTTAAATAATGTCCCTCGACGGATCGAGATCAAAGGTTGCACTGCCAGGGTGCTGTTGGCAATGGATGTTGAAACCGAAATGAGAAAATAGCTGATGATACACAACTACTCATACCCATTACTGCAGACTATGACAGCGACTCTCACACCCTTCAGGCAGTCTATCTGTCCACCCAGGATTGGATGGGATCACACCAAGTCTGCCTTAATGATGTTAAGATCCAGATCCTCTTAGATGGCATGCCAACAACTCTAAACTAGACAAAGCCTATAAAACATATGCCATCAATGGGCTCACCATCTCCGTCTCAAGCGAAGTCAAGACCCTGGGAGTCTTTCTAAACTACTCTCTCACAAGGCAGGTTAACGCCATCTCATCATTAGCAGCACACACCACCAAACTAATTAACGCCTGCAAACCCTTCCTCTCCACTGACAGCCACCTCACCATCGCTAAGGCACTCAGGCTCGAAACGAGATTATTGCAATGCCCTATTTGCTGGAACCTCTGGTCGTAACCTCAGCAAGCTACAAGTGATCCAGACAACGCTCTTAAGGCTGCATTGAACACTGCACAGCGGGAACACATTTCGCCAGTGAGAAGGTGCGTGCACTGGTTATCAATCAAAGAGTGCATTATCTTCAAAATCCTAGTCATCACGCATAAATGCATCTCCAATACAGTTCCTACCTATCTATCGCAGAAGTTCGAAAAAGCACACCGCAAGGCCCACGCTCACCACCACCCTGCACTGCCTTACCACCCCTAGATTCAGATGCTAAAGATCAGGGGGTCCAAGCTTTCCCGGTCATACGCGCTAAAAATTGGAATGCACTACCATTGGTGAGAGCAGAAGAATCACTCTAACTTGCGCAAACTAAAGACCCTACTGTTCAAAAAAGAGTTTGGAAGAATATCACGCATACCTGAACAATAACAAGTATAATCTGAAACTTACTATGCAAGAAAGCACAACCAGAATCCAATTCCTGGATTTGGAGCTCTACATTGAAGATAACACCATCCAGTCAACCCTCTATGTGAAACCTACAGCTGGAAATAGCACTTTATACGCCACAAGCAATCATCCGCAACATATTAAGGCAAATATACCCTATGCGGAATTTCCAAGAATAAAAAGGAATTGCACCCAACACAAGGAGTTGGAGAACATACAGTACAAGCAAAACAAACATTTCAAGCCAGTGGTTATAACATCAAAAATTTAGACCAAGCATATAAATGAACCATGCACAGAACAAGAACAGAATTACTACAAAACAAAGCAACACGTAGATCTAAAAACTCCAAATCAGGTTGGATTTATCACCATGTACAACCCGGAAGCACACTGTCTTAGAACAATTCTATTTCACCATTGGTCAATATTAAAAGCTGATGAAGATCTTACAGAGCATCTGAATGCCAGGCCATGCATAGCATATCGCAAAGCGAAGAATTTGAAAAATCTACTATGTCCATCTCACTTTCAACTAAATAAAACACATGGGACACCACAACTTTGGAACTCAGCCAATTTGAAAGGTAACTACAAGTGTGGAACCGGTACAGTGTGTCCTTTCTCCGAAAATGGGAAAACCACAATAACAGTGTCAAATGGAAAAGAATACAAAATCAGAGAATTTATAAACTGCAATCCTAAATATGTAATGTATGGAATTCAATGTATCTGTCAAAGACTGTACATAGGCAGTACGATTCACCCATTAAAAATAAGGATTGCAGAACATTTAAGGACCCTAAAACACAAAGACACTAAGTACCCACTGGCACAACACTTACCGAGACCATGGCCAAGAAAAAAATTGAACTTGTTTCATTTTTGGGAATTAAAAAAGTTAGCATGCCACCCAGAGGAAGAAATCTGGAGAAAATACTAAAACAACGAGAGGCAAGATGGATATGTATAGCAGACTGTTGCTTCACTGGCTTAAATTCTGACACTGAAATGAACCATTATTTATGAACACTTATGATTTTAAAATATACATTTTTCTCATGTTTTATGTTTAGGTAAGGCAAGGTACCAAGTTGAATATTCTCTTTCTGAATGGAGGAAAACAATTCTAAGTGCAACAGAATTATCATCCTTTACGAGGCACACATAAGGCAGTTAACCCACAACATTTGAACTAACACCAACCAGCATAGCAGAATAGATTAAATTTTCGAGACTGACCATTCCAAGATGGCGGACGGCGCAGCGACGTTGCAAATAACGTACAGTGTCATTGCGCTGTCATAAATAGGTGGCCATCTTGAATTCGGGGCAAAGACGCCACGGTTAACACGCCGAAGTCAGTTTCCAACGAAAGGAACGCAAATTGACTAGAGTCAGGTAAGCTTTATTTCACCCATAAAGTAGCTAAAATCTCATTGTCATTAGAATTGGTCTAGCTGTAATTTAGAATCCTTTATAAAACATTGTTGTGATATTGACCGGTAAAACCAGATATTCCCTGACATCAAGAGAATTAGCTTTTTGATGGGAACCACCCCATCATTGGCAAACCAATACCAGACACCCAATACAACAAATCAAAAGGACAATAATTGAAACACAATTGAAAGGACAAGAACATAATATGGGAGTGGTAAAATACAAGCATTATTTTGAGTTGACTGCTTTATGGCGAATATTCAATTGAAAACAAATACAAGCCTCTTACGAATCAAGAACAATAATTGTATATTTGCCTATCAAGCGAAAGCTTTTAAGTGATGTTAAACCTGTATATTATTTTTGTTGTTTAATATATCTAGATGAATGTTAGAACAACCCTCCTGATGAACCATCTGATTGTCTTGGAGAAACACATGTCGAGGGAATTAAAATACTTGTGAAGGGGAACAAAACCTTATGATGTGATGTAACATCATGCTTTAGATATTGAAGAGAAAAATTGAAGACAAATATGAAAGAACACCTAATCAAAACAAGTGTACGAAGAGGTCATTATTGAAATAGAATAACAATGAGGAGTTTCTGAGGCGCAAGAATATAGGTGACTCCAAGAACTATTTGAATTTTGACATAACATTGGGCAGCCTCAATGTAAGTGAACCACACCTATGCAGCCCAGACTGTAATACATATATTTCTAGCTTCAAAAAGAGCTTGCCACAGGTTGCCATTAGGCTGCAACAGTATATTTCTTTTAAATGGAAAACGGAAATGTTTTTGTAATTATTTCTTTGCCCCTATTTATTCATGCACATTAAAAGATACATGTTTACTACTTCTTATCAGGCAGTTCTAATAGTAATGTATTCCTGTGGCACTACGTCCATTACTGGTCCAAACCTATTCATGGAGCTGTGTGGGTGAATGTAGGGGCACAAGATACTGTGTGCCTTCATGCTGGGCGTATTTTTACTTTCTATTTTTATTCATTTTGTGGCCGGATTTGCCTATTTCTAGGGTGTTAAAGTGGCTAATACACCCCATATCTGTAGGGCTGGACTTAGAGGTAGATACTCTCTAAGTGTCCTGACTCTTCCTTGTTGGCCTCTTGTCCCTGTCGCCTACTGTGACACGGAACTCATGCTAGAGAATCAATGCCAGCCATTGTGAGAAACCCGACAGTGTTCTCCCACCGACTCCCCCAGGATCCTCTAGTCAGGTGGCTAGGGAAGGGCCATCGCTTTTGAATCCTGACTATGGGGGTGGACAAGCGAGGGAGGATCACCTGAGTGGCGGGTCACAGGGGATTAGGAGGAGAACATCCGAGGACGAGACATTGTATCCCCCTTTTTCCATTCCACCTCAAAATCCTTTCCCTCCGCCTTCCTGGGGTATTCCCAAACCCATTATTTCTCCCCCTCCCCATTTCCAACAAATACTGGGATGAGGAAGAGGAAACCAGGATTATTGAAGATTTCCCATAGGAATAACATGGGAAATGTGTAAGGGAAACCAGCCGTGGAAAGACCTTTAGTTGTCCCATTGATTGAGTCAGGGAGATTCAGGCATTTACTAATTATCACTCACACCTGACTCCATTTGACTGTTTTTTCAACTATAAAAGGTGTGGTACTACAGAGGTGAAAGAGCAAGCTGGGGATGTTGTTTGGACCAGAGAAGCCAAGGAGTAGATAGCAGCAGAATCAAAGGCCCAGAGGAGAACGGCATGCCGAGTTGCAAGCCCAGTGTTTGTGAGGGGCTGCCGCGTGGCTAGGGAGCCGTGTCTTCAGAGAGACGCACCCTGTAGGCTGCTACTTGCGGTCAGAACTTTGCTTGTTCCCTTGGGACCTGTGTTGGCCCCAAGAGCGTCTGAGAGGCAGGTGGCAAGACCCTGACCTCAGGCCCACACAACCAGAAGGGACAGCTTTACACAGCGCTGCTGCTTGGGTGAGTCTTGTGAAATTAAGAGCGAAAGACAGACTCAGGAGCATGTGGCTGACTGACGCAGAGCGGGCAAAAGGAATGCATAAAGGGACACGGAGGGGAAGAGAGGAAAGAAATGAAAAGAAACTAGTAAAGCAATATAGATTGAAAGAAAAGTGACAAGATCAAGGGAAAGTAAGAGAAAGCAAGAGAAGTGGAGCATGCAAAGGGTGCAAAGTGAAAGAACTGTAATAAAGAGGGCCGACCCGAAATGAGAGAGAAGGGTACAAGCGGCCGACAGAGTGAAAAGTGTGCACCTGTACACGGGAAAGCTGGAAAAGGAGCCTGTGGGCACAGAAAGGTAAAGAGAGTGCAAGTGTGCATGAGAAAGCTGGACAAAGGGCCAGAGGCACAAAAAGGACAAATAGGGTGCAAGTGTGCATGGAGGAAGTGAAAGAAGGTGCCAGTGGCCACAAGGAGAGGGAGGGAGAAAGAAAGGTGCCAGTTCGCTTGAACTATGAAGGTCCTATGAACAGTCCCTTTTGATTGAGCTCATTCTTTTGAAGTTAACCAACCGACACCTGGTGAGAAGAGCACCGGAAAGCAAGCCTGGTTTTTCCTATTTTTGTTGAACCACCACTTTTTGCTTTTGAAAGACTTCCTAACACATTTTTGTCCAAGAGTGAGGGCAAGCATAGGTTTAAACCCAGACAGATTTTCATTTGGAACTTCTAGACTTTGATGGCCCTTAGAAACATCAGTTGAGGGAACCATCCCTTTAGTGTTAGTGCCAGTTAGGCATTACACCAACCCAGAAACTTTAGTAAAGTTTTTGAAAACAATTATCTTTGAGTATGTGTCTCTCTTGATACATGCCTGTCTCACATGTCCAGAAAACCTGTTTGTTTCAGTGGCTCCCGCTGTTGGCGAGAGGAAAGCTGGGGCTTATTCCTCCCTAACGTAGACATGTCCACAAAAGAGGAACTTTGCTGTTGTGCCGCGAAGCAGAGGGGGTCCACCACTGTACCGGCGAACCTATGAAGGAACCAATAAGGGAGAAGTCTTCATGGAGGTGAGTGAAGTTCTTCCACGAGAGCTTTATAAAAGTACCCTTGCCATAAGGAGGCCCTGCATTGCTAGGGATCCTTGTTTGGCATGGTGTCCTGACAATTTTACTCCACCCAGTCTACTAAGCCACCCCACATTTGTTCTCAAACACTTTCAAACACTTTCCACTCACTCTCTACACTTCCTGATGGACTCACTCTGTTATCTTGAATGCATGCACACTCACTGCACACTACCACTTGCTCTCACCAACCATAACATTTTCTTTAATTCGCCTCCACACTCTAGTCCACCACCCTTCCTCCTGCTGTTTTTTGTCTGTCACCTACTCCTCCTTGTGTGGCCTTCCCATATGTGTTGTACTGTATCTTGATTTCTCCCTGCTCCCTACTAAAAGTTGTCCATGACTGCTGAGCCAGTCCTACTTTTTTGTCTGAATCCTCTGATGGGGTGCTTTTTATTAACTCTTGAGTCCCCAAAACATTTTGCTAGCTTATGACTCTTTTTGTTGATGGAGAGATTTCGATTGAAATCCTCAGGCAGCTGCAACTGCTTTTTTGTGTGCTGCGCTCGGTAGCCTATGCGTTACTAGGATAGGGTGATCCTATTTTGTCCCAGTGTATTCATTCTTTTTTATTTTTTATTTTGATATGGCTGTAAAAATACAGCCTTTCAAAAATGAATCAAAATGCATACATAGTTCCTTCATTGATAAAAAGAATTACAATACTGTCTAAAATAGAGAAATATACAGCAATACAATTCATCAAATATAGAATATAAGCTACAACTTAAATACATATACCAAATTACATTAATCAGCCACAGATTAACATTTTGTTTTCATTTTCTCAGATTTCAAATTATCATATTTCAATATGGTGCTTGTTTAATACTTTGCATCATTTTATGATCAACAGTGTCAGAATGGTGCCCCAAATTTAAGGATTCAACAAATAATATCATTGCAATATTCATCTTTACAGATTGATTATTGTACAAGATGTTCCATAATGTTTCCGCATCCATCAAACGCGAGCTCTCAAACATATGTTTAAACAAGGCACATCTTTGGTTATTTAGTGCTTGAAATTCAGAGATCAAATGTTTTAGAGTCTCAATTTGAGATGATATGAGGCAGAATCTACAGCTGGGATTTGCAGTGATTTTTCTCCTATGACGAGACAAATATTCAGTCTTATTCTCATAAATTAGCATCTAATCTTACAATCAGGAAATTTAATCAAGTAACTTTCACTGATGTGCAACTTTTTAATTGCAAATGGTTGTTGTTTGAAGACTCTTAATCTCATACACAAATCTCTAGTTTCAATCCAATCCTTTAGCCATAGTTTCTTTGTAGCTCTCTCCGGATTTGTGACTAAGAGATCTCTCTGTCAATGCCAGCACTGTCCATTATGACCTTTATCCAATTTCGCCAGCGCGTGATTTTTAAGTTCTTTGTTTCCAATATGTACTGTCCCATTATATACATTATGCCATTTTGTTGGCTAGCCATAAGATATTTTCGATATAAGGCTAGAGCTTTCCATGTATAAATGGCATACTATGAGAGAAGACCTATTTCATGTCTGATTAAACAAACTGATACAGACATTGGAAGACCACATATCTTCTTCCAATTTGGCCCATACACTTTCCGGAACAATACCTCTCGCTTCAGATCCATATGTTACAATTGGGGTAACTTTCTGTTTAAAGAAAGTTATAGCAGGTGACAACGAAAACTTTCCAAATTTAGCCTGAATGATTTTTGTCTGAGCTATGCCCGTAAATTTTCTTTCCAAATCTCTGTAGTAGGGTTTGTCACAAGGATCATCACTAAAGGTTAAACCCAAATACTTATATTCAGATACTATTTCAATATTCTCATTTTCTATGTGCCAGTGTTTTGGGTTATGTTTCCCATGATTTTTTTACCAAGGATCATGATTTTACACTTTGCTTGATTAATTTTTAATAGATTTGTCTCAGCATAATTACTCAAGCATGACAAGAGAGCTTGTAGGCCCCCTGGTGTTTTAGCTAATAACGCTAGGGCATCCACATAAAATAACCAGGGGACCACATAATTGCCAATTCGAAGAGCATCAGATCTTATATTCAAGAAATCATAACGTACAGCGGACAAGAAAAAGTTAAATAATGTACTGGCCAATATGCACCCCTGCTTTAGGCCACGGCAGGTCTCTATTGAATCTGATAACGTGCCATCTAAGGCCAGTCTTATTTGTACCGTCGTTTTAGAAGATAAAGGCCATGTACATTGCCTGACCTTTCTGATGTTCTTGGTTCTTTATGACTTCCAGGATGTGAAGGTTAATTACTGTCCCCATACCTAGCATAAAGCCAGTATGATTTGGATCTCTCTTTTTGATTTCATCTAACCAGTTAAGATCTCTTAATATGAGTCGTGCAAAAATTTTAATCGGAATATCTAGAAGGGATGTTGGTCTATAATTCGCTGGATTGGTACTATCCCCTTTTTTATAAATGGGGATAGTGATAGATTTTCTCCATGAACTGGGAATACAGCGACTTCTTAAGATTTGAGCAAATATAGTCACAAAAATTTGAGCCCATGCCATGGGATTTTTTTTATCATAAAGTTAGATAATCCATCCAGACCTGGTGCACGAGATGTTGATAGTTTGGATATATATAACAATATGTCATCGACATCAAAGGACAGCTCTTCTTTTTGTTTCTCTTCTACAATTCCCTCAATTAAACTACTGTTTGTGTCTGCAAATAGGGATTTGTAGAAAGACCCCCAAACTTCCTGAGGAATCAGATTTGATTCATCATCTGTATTTTACTTTGTGTGTATTTTAAATGCACCCAAATTTTAGCTGAGTTCTTTGATTGGGAAGATATCAGCATAGATTCTGTATCTCGCTGATACATAAGGGCGTGTTGCTTTGATTTCATCCAATTCCTATATTTAGACTTCAAATTCTTTAATTTTGTCCAATAGTCTGGCAATCTTGCTTTAAGAAGCTTGCTCTTGTCAGCTCTAAATTGTGTTTTTTGGAGAGCGATCTCATGATCATATGTATGCAACTGGTTAATACCTGCTGGACAAATTTTATTTTCTTTCTGTCTTTTTACAATAAAGAGTTGCATTTCATCGACATAGGAGGTCAGCATCTCAGAGCCATTATGACGATTATGACTTACTGGCCATTGTACATTTTTATTCAAGTGTTCCAGAAAGAATGGAGTCCAATGAAATCTATTTTGGGCAGAGTTTAAATTCATATTACAGGACAATGAATTTTCTTGAGTTTTTGATTGAACACACCAAGACCACTGAGTGGATTGTATATCGTGGTCACTTTTATCCTGCGATATTATCTGAAATTGTGTTATACAATCATACAATTTTCTATCCACAAAAGTATAATCAATCAGCGCCGCTTGCGTATTTCTATGCCAAGTTGTTTTAGGCGGCATATCTCCCTTTTGGTTCCATTCAGTCTCAAAAACTGTCGTTCCTCCATAAAGGAGTTCCATCTAGCAGCTGCCTGTGTTAGGGGTTTCCCTTCAAGGGTTATGCTGGTTATATTTAAATCACCTGTGATTATTACATTCTAGCAGGACGTATCAAGTATTGCTAATTTCAGTCATAGCATCAAGAAAATCATTATCATTTATTGCAGCATGGTTCCAGTAAGCATTAAGTAAAGCCATGTTGGAATACTGGAACTTAATTTTAACCATCTGTAAAAAGCTGTTAGGGGAAAACCATGGCTCGACCTGTATATAGGGGGAAGATTTTATAGCCACCATAAGACCAGCCATAGGTCTCCCCTTGAATGGCACAATGGCAGGAACCAATAATACTGTGCGTTTGTCCCAGATAGGGACTGTGGAAAGCCATATTTCCTGAAAAGCTACTATATCATGCCTCATCAATAAGTTATCTTTGGACTGAGTAAGATGCTTGAAGCCTCGTGAGTTCCAAGAAGCCAGGGAGAAGGTTCTCACCTGATGATCTAGTTAGTTGTTATTACTTCTCATTTCTTCAACATCCCTCAATTGTTCATCAGGTCTTGTTATCATCCCCTGATTTTTATTATACACATTAACTCTTGAGATATATTGATTTCTCACTGTTAACTGTTGCTGGTGATCTCGAAAAGATGGATTCAACAACACAAAGCCTAATTTATATAATTCATCTCTTGCCTGCCACACAGCATGTTTAACAAAATTTGATTTCAACCATAGTTTCACTATAGAGAGATCACTTTTATGAACAAACTCAATCTGATCGATGTCCCCCGAGCAAATTCCCTCAAGGGTTGGAATATCAGCAAAGATGTTCATTACAGATTGTCTATTCAAGTCAAAGCTACGATAGGGGTGAGGGCGACACTTCATCGTTAAGGAGTTTGAGCTTATATCTCTCTGCGGTGTATGGTATCCACCTTTAAATGCCTGATTTTTTTTGTTGAAGTGGCACTTTTGATTGCGAATTTATGGGTATTCATTTTCATATTAGGTGTTTGCACCGATGTGTGTTCACTACTCGATGATTGGTTTTCTTGCTTATTTGCTTGCGCAATAATTCTTTTTAGTGATTGCTCAATTTGTTTTCCATTCGCTCATGGTTACAGTCTTCTCCTGCACCAACTCTGCTATATCGCCCTGTCCCCCCTCGTTGCTCCGTCCATGTTGTACATTCGATGACATTTGAGCACATTGTTTTAGATCATTAGACATTTGATTAGTGTGCATTTCAGCAGTGTTTATTGTTTTCAATGAGGTATGTAGCTTGTTTTCATGTGTTTGTGTGCTATCAATAGCCCTTTGGCTTTGTTGTTTTGCTATTAGGACTAAATTGTCCAGTGGTTCATATGCTAACGACGATGATTGTTTCTGTGATCCTTGCCCTATTTTTGAAAATAGCGCATTACAATATTTGTTTTGGCATAGCTAATAAGCGAATAAATTGGTGAGTACCAGTGATCTTTGAATTTGGAGCAGTTGTAATATTTTTTTTACTTTTTCATTGTTGTTGTTTTCAAACTCGTGGTCACTTTTTTCTTTTTCATATCCAAAATATTGTAAGTAAGCGCATTACTACTCTCAAGTTCCTCTGTTGCTGATAGAATTCTATAGGCATCTGTGTGTTACTCTGCGAAGGTGCATTCGCTATTTCCAGATCCTTAGCTTTACATTTTTTTTTGTTGGTGCAAATCTTTCCCACCTCACATTCATCATTTTTATCTTTTACAATTTCTGGGAGTATTTTTTCATTATTCACTTCCACAGAGAGTGCTTTTGGAACAATATCAGTCTCACTACTCCATTTTTTTTTTTTTTGCATCTAACTGTATTATCGCCTGGTGATCTTGTGTACAATCAATTAATAGGACCTCATTTTGCTCTACATCCTCCACCCCCATTTTTGTCTCCATTACAGAATTGTTCAGTGATTTATTTCGATTTTCACCGCAAGCACAATGAGTTTGCTTCATTTTGCTTGCTTGTACTAATTGGGCTAGCTGCACCTGTTGGTCATTTATTTTGGTGTCTACAGTATCATACAGACACGTAAGTGAAAACAAAGTGAAAACAAATCAGCGTTCATCGTCTGTAGTGATGTTTCCAAACCAATTACAAAGTTTCCTGGGATCGGATGTAATTTATCCATGGGGGCAGAGTGATTTCGCTGAGGAGTCGGGTTGGTAAAAGAGCAGGATACTTCCGAGGAAACATTTGCAGTTGCAGAAAACATCACAGTTGATTGATACAATTCACGTTTGTTAGAACTTTCATTCAACTCGCAGCTGTTCATGTTAGATTTGTTTTTTGGCGAACTAGTCATAGTAATATCATGAGCATTTTTACTATAGTCAACATTTCCACCTCCTTCACTAGTGGAAGTGATTGTAGAAACACTTCCTTTCTTATTTGCTTGGTTTGTATTTGTTGCAGCCTTTTGATTCATTGTCATGATTTTCGGGGGATTTTCTTCACCCGCTGTATCATTTTCTCGCTCTAACAGAACTAGAGCTCCTGCTGCAATAAGTGAGTCAGGCAGGGACGCCACCGGTAGGGCGTCGCCCTCCTCTATATTGAAGGACGTGAGCACCCACCCGGCTACATCCCCGCTGCACCCTCTCATCAGAATTTTTTGAGCTTCCTACCACGGTTTTACTCCGAGCGCACAGTATTTTCTTATGTCCGCCATGACAGCACAGGCTCGTATATTTGAAGCCGACTTGCTGGCTCGCGCTAGATTTATCGTGCGCAAGGACAGTTTAGGCGTTTTAATAGCTTCACTCGAGCAGATCACCATTTCGCAAGCGCTATTTTAGGTGATCGTTCACACCAAACTAAACCAGAGAGTTCTCAATTACACAAAATTAAATGTGTCCTTAGTCTCTTAGACGTTAGAAAGCAAGCTTGTTAAACGTGATCTGCGTTGAATTAATAAAATAGCATACGCCTCTATAGAACGTTACGAACAATTACCATAACTGCATATAAATGCTCACATACAAAAAAGAAGACAAACTGTTCTGCAGTATGATTATAGGATAAATACAAAACTGACAATATATTAACCCACCGCCCACAGACCCGCAGCCAGCCGACAGCACTTTCCAATGCACTTTTCCAAATGTGCGCGCCCTGTGCCTGAAGTGCGATTTCTGGGAAGTGGGCGTGGTTTATCTTTTCAACACACTAAAAATAAAATATAACGATATATATCATTGTTCTTAGGCGGTAAATAGAAGTCTTTAAAAAAGTCCTTGAATTATATTCATTTAGTTGATGTCATACCGCTGCTACAACGTTGAGAAAAGAAGACAAGTTTTCCACCGCCACACAGCAAGTCGGGGCCTTGACAGCCGACAGCACTTTCCAATGCACTTTTCCAAATGTATTCTTTCTAACGCAGAAAGTGTGTGAAGGAGTAGGATGGTGACAGCTGTGTATTTTAGTTTTTGGCTATACCATCCTGTAATCTTTTTACTGTGTTGGTAGCCACTGGTACCTTGAAATGAAATAAAAAAAAGCAAAACTGCTTCCAATTCATTTTAAAAGTACAAAACCATGTACCTCCTGCCCTCCCACCCCCAGTGTGTATATCTAGTGAGTGACCCTGCTATTCTATTTTTATCATTGTAAAATGTATTTTCAGAAACTCCTCTATTGCAAATACCTTGACCTCTATGTACCTTCATGGTTGAAAGATATCGTTCTATTAAAAACGGTTTCTATGTAAACACGGTCTCAAAACCTATGCTGTACAAAAATAAACTGAATACTCTTCAAACCACAAGTCATAGTGGTGTTCTTGCATACATTCAGCGACATTCGTGGTTGATCACACGCTGCCCACAGCCACATCCAATTCTAGAGATGTATTTCCTGAAAACATATTTGGAAGACACGTGCTGCTGCACTGGCTCAACCCCGAATTCCTCTGCTACTGAAGCCTTGCCTCTCTCTTTGCATCAACTTGCCTCAAGCTTTTACTTCTACTTGGCCTCTTGTGATGAAACCTCTCTCCTTGCAGCCTCTTGTGCTGCCAAACCAGCTAACTAGAAAGAAATCCCCCGACATTGCATTGCACAGTGTTAATGATGCAGCCTGCAGTTCAATCTAGTGGAGAACAGAGGAAGCTTTTAAATTAATACATACAGTGAAAACTGCGTAAACAGTACACAGTGGAAAATGAAATGTTCTGTATTTACTACAATTACATGTGTAAAAAGGCACACTATGCACCTTATCGGGGGATTAACTCATCCACGCCTTGCAGCATATACGTTGGCCTCCTGTAGTACTATGTAACACTCGTGCAATAGGAATGCATGTAACCAGCGTTATACAAATGAAATAAATATAGTGGCAGAGCAGTCATGCTCATTTTAAGAGGAATATGTGGGCTGTAGGCAAGTACACTGAACCCAGTTAGTAATGCATATCAAACAGACACATACATATTAAAATATAGATTATATTTACACAAGAGTCAATGTTAAATACTTAGCACAATAAACCAAAACACATAGGTATACTTAATACTTTCAAAAGGAAACTTCTTAGTAGTTGCTGAAAATGCACAATTGTTAAAGGAGTTCGACAGGTCTACCATACTATCGGTAATAACACGCACCCACAAAGTAATGCAGTAAAGGCATTTAGTCCGTATACACATAAGATAGTGATTTCTTTAGGAAGGAAAACAATTGGTTTGTGTTATCCTAGGAGAGCATCGGGTTCTACAGGCAGTTTCCCTGCACAGCAAGTATTTAAAGCTCACAACACAACGCTAGCTAAAAGGCAGTTCAGAGAGTCAAAGTCTTGAAAAGCAGCAGAAGTCAAAAGTTCATGTGGATACGTTGTAGTATCTAGGAAAGAAGGTACACAGCAAGAGAAAATCCCTTGTTGCAACAAGGAACAAGGGGAGAAAAATATAACCTCTATTGCTATGGCAACAGACCAGTGTGAGAACCATTGTCCTTTTGTGCAGTATGTTGGAGAAAGAACTGTAAGACAATTATGTTAACAGGCCTTACCACAAAGTACAAGTTGTAGCAGTAGGAGTTTTTATCCTGGCAGGAGCGTAAATCAGGAAAGGGACAAATAGTGGTTAGTCCTGGCAGGACCAGGATGAATATAACGAAGTACTGTAAATGTGGTAGAAGGTTGTGGCAGGGAAAGAAGTGGCAATTCTATTACTATGTTTAATGAACTGTTGTGCTGTGACAAATTCACTGCAGTGTTTGATGAACTGTTGTATTATAACCATCCTGACCAAGATATTGTTTCTAGGGAAGAAATAGAACAATAATAATTGATTGATTTTGAGAGATTATCTGCTTGACTTCTAACTGGAGGTGTCAGGAGAAAGTCTTTTTGATTAACCAAGCAGAAGGGTTGTGGAAAATGTAACCATTGTTTGCAAGTATGGAAACTCTTTTGAACTGAGACAATAACTTTGCCATGGGAAGGATATAGTAAATGAAAGGAACTTTAATTCCTACCAGGAGTGGAATTTAGCTAGAGAAAATAACTTTTCTGAAACTGAACTTTAGTGGAAATGTCCTGAATGGATCCAGGGGAAGGGGATCCAACCCTGGTCACAAGGACTTTTGGTTATAACTTGTTTGAACTAACGTGTTATTTTGTGAAGTTAAATCGCCAAATAACTCCTGTATGATTTTGTTATATGTATTGGTGTGAGGGACAGATATTTTGGACATTAGGTCTATTTCCTTCAGCCTTAGTTTGTTAGCTAGGGAAACCTTTGTTAGGCTAGGGAAAGATAGGCGTTTGTCTCACCTTTTTATTTAATAAAATGGGGACTTGTGACAAAATTATACCCACGTGTCCGTCTCACAGTTCCCAGAGAGAATGTCGGGTCTGTGTTGGTCTTGATGACGAGAAGACATTTGTCCACTGCCTTGCCAAAAAGGTTATCCCTGTCGAAAGGCAGGTCGACCACCTTGGCTTTGACATCCTGCCTGAAGTTTGTGGCCCTGAGCCAAACCTGACGGCATTGGGCAACCCTGTTGTACTTGTGCTGAAAACCGGAACCGGCAATGTCCAGGGCGAACGTGATTGCATGGTCAGATGCCCCTTTCCCCTCATGAAAGATGGCCATAGCCGCTGCTTTTTTTTCCCCTTTGGCAGGAAATTAAGAATAGGCCCCAACTTGTACCAGAGTTCTCTTTCATAGTGAGCAAGGATGGCTAGGGCATTGGCAGCCTTGACTGTAGACGCTGCAGTGTTAGTTGTGCGCTATACAGCCGCATCCAGCTTTCTTCCCTTCCGGGTCAGACGGGACCTATCAAGAGGACAATGGGTTAGATGACCACTTGCTCGCAGCAGCCGAGACAACCAAGTTCCGGCATTGGGTGGCCTCTGAGGCATTTAGCAGCCGTATCTAGGTTCCTAAATCTCTTATCCAGCCTCTTCTTTTTACTAAGTGCAGTAAAGGGTTTTTGCATCACCACTAGCCTGTCCTCCCAGATGTCACCCAGAAGCAGGACTGAGACCACAGTCTTGCCAGAGGATTCACAAGGCTGGAAAACAAATCCCTCCCTCTTTTCCTCCTGGACCAGGTTGAAAAGCTTGGCTTTTCGGGGAATAATTGCCTGAAAAGATCCCACTTCATCCAGGGGAAGAGTCCCTAGATGGTAGCTCTACATCTTGCGGCTCACTGTATGCAGGGACGTAGTCTTCAAACTCATCTGTACACTGGGTATCATCTGTATCCGGGTTGGCATCAGTATTGATGTCAGTTCATGTCAGGCCCATCTCCTCTAAAATAGAGGGCCTTGCAACAGGAAGTAGCTGCAGGATCGCAGGCACTGGAGGAGGTGGCGCCAGGCAGGGCTAAGACTGTCTTGGTGGACCGGTCACAGGAGCCGGGCCCCGAACCACAGGAGGACCAGCAGCCACAGGTGGTAGGAGCTGCTGAATCTCCATGACCAGAGTGTGGAGAGTTGACAAAGAAACATCTCTTGGAGCCTCATCTCTCTGAGCTGGAGGCGTCGAGATTGGTGCATGGGGCCAGAGGCTTGTAGGGCAAGTAGGCTGAAGCAGCTTCCAGCTGGGTGTGGGAGTAGGCCAACACCACCCTCCATAGTTTGTGGGCCGACCTCTTCAGAAACTTCTTCCTCCTCTGATAGGATGGAAGGAGTGAAGACCTAGGCTGGAGGCATGGCCATGGGAGGCCCTCACTGTGGATGTGGCAGGCATCTGAGGGACCTTTGCAGGCTTTGGCAGAAAAGAGCACTGATGCTACCTGCCTCTCTCTGCTGGAACTTTGGAAACTTGGGAAGGTGCCTAGCACAGGCTCACCTAGAGAAAGTAATGCACATGGCGCAGTCCCAGCAAAGACTGGCGGAGGTCTTGGAGGCAATGCTACACTTGAGAAAGCCGCCGCTACCGTAGAGATGGTGACTGTACTCATCGACGATGATGAAGCTACAGGCGACGATGATTGCGTCGATGGGGTGGTGCTGGTTGACAGTGAAAAAGTGGACGATATCTGGCCCTCCGAAGACGGGGTCCCCTTCGAGCTGTCGCCGATCCAGATGAAAGACGCTGATGCCACGGTGCTCATCGACAAAGTCTGAGCATCTGACGACTTCGCCTTTTCAGGTACCTTCCCATTGGAAGTGTCCACAAAGGATCTCAACCTCTTGCCAGAGGGAGTACGCTCTTTGGGCCTGCTAGCCCTGCCAGAGGCAGGACTGCGCACAGATGCAGAGTCAGAGGCCTTACCTTCGTTAGCCTTGACACCAACCTCTGATTTGTAGAGCCCTCGGGGGATTTGGAGCCTTTTGCGGCCGAAAACATGGGGAAAACTACATTTCCCAGGGTGCCCATCAGCAACGTGCATTGCACGCATGCTGCAGGAGCACCCTTAAGACCGCCACTGCCAATGCATTATTGCTGGAGAATTTGTGTCGGTACGGCAAGGGCAGGCCGTGAGTATGCAGGTGTGGAATGTTTAATATAGTCTTGGTTACTTCTAAAAAGGTTCTACTACCCCAATGTACCTGGTTTAGCAGAGTTCGACGTCAGGTCGTCGACAGATCCTTCTTGAGTGAACTCCATTTAAGGCAGGAACCACAGATCGTCGAGTTTCCTCGAAGAAAAGGGTGAACAATGTTGTTGAGGCGGCAGCTTCGGTCCTTGCGGTGCTCGTCGACGATCGGTCGCGGACATCCTGCGAAGTTGAGGCGTGCAGTGCACCTCGACAACGATAGTTTGTTGCTGCAAAGAGTCAATGAAGAATGTAAGCCCAGCAAGGGCGTCGGGTCGTCAGCGTTTGGCGTCGGCGATCAGGACTCGACCACAGCTGGCTTTCGGCTCTTCGTCAGCATCTTTGTGGACTTTGGGTGGTGGGAAATCCACTGGCGGATGCTCCTCTGTTCATCGGCGACCTTGACTTTCTCCGACGGGACAAAGCGGTCGACTGTGATGAGCAAGGGAGTCCTTGATTTCAAATCGTCTTAGGCAATGGAGTGTTGCGGCTCCAATCGAGGAGGTTGCAGCGGTCGTCCGAACCTCGTTCGATGGTGGCGGTCGTCGATGGCCTCGACATCCTGGGGGTTCACTTCAGATTCCTCAGCGGGCTCCGTCTCCGGTCGGTAGCCTTTCGATGACCGACTTCCAGGGAGCCTTGGTGAAGGTTAGCTGTGCACGATGTTCCCTCGTAGCTCGGGAAGCGGTCTCCTAGCCATGTCCTCTCTTGGATCAGTCCTTGAAGGCAAAACAGCTTTCAGATTGCATTAAAGGAAAGCAGCAGCAATTCTTCGTCTCCCAGCTCAGCTTCGAGGATAAGCATCAAGTTTCGACCTCAGCTTCTGAACAATTCGGGTAAGTGAGAGGTCCCCCAGATATACTGTTCTGTCACTCATTTACACTGCTGGGCTAAGCTTAGCAGCCAATCATTCAGAAGGGCATTCAGCAGGTAGGCAGCCAATCAGGCTCACAGTGCATTCAGGCCACTCCTCTCCATCCAGACGCACACAACAAGGAATGTGGATTGGGACAAGCATCCAGCCATTCAGCACTCCACACTGAACTCATACCAGTTTTGGGCAGGGCTGTCTCATTCATTGTGTCACACATCAAAAACCAGACACCCATAACATGAAATGTATATTGGTCACACACTCTATTCACCCATGTGCCAACCCAAGGGTGTACCCACAACATACAGTCAACTGGGAAGGCTCCAGCCAGTCTGGCCTTGACATTTCCAAAATACCATATATGGAACTTCCACCCAACAACCAGTCAGGGGAAGGGACAGTCAGGGCTCCCCAGGTCTTTGGGAAAGCAAGGTAACAGGTAATAGAAAGGAAGAGGCTACAGGGGCCATCTTGTCTCCTATCAGGAATCAACTAATTCCAATGGCAGGACCTGGGTATCCCAAAATGGAGGATACACAGAGCACCTGGCAGCTCCATGCTGCATTTGACACCAGCCCATAACCTGCTCTGTGGGCTACACACAGGTGCCCAAAAACATGCACTAGCGGTACAGGGGTTGTACCCCCAACCATGGGTGCCTTAAGGGTATCCCAAGGGTCTGTTCACCACAACCAAAAAGAGGAAGAGCTGCACTGCCTGGAGTCCCACATGGACTCCTGTGCAGAAAATAACAGAACACACATGATAAAAGGAGTACAGGACAAGGACATGGAGGCCCTGTCCCTCTACGGTTCACGGCAAGTTGGTTTTTGAATTAAGACCCATTTGGCCCTCACTTGGGCGGATAGTAACAGGAAGCATGAAAATTGCATTTGTATTAACACGAATGCCAAAAAGAGTGTGAACAATTAACTAGCAGGAGTCTGGTTTTCAGTCCCACACAACCAAGAAGGGGACACTGTCAGCATTTTCATTGTGTTATGTTACATGTTCATTTCCTTATGTTAGGCATGTGCATTCATTGTGTGTGTCAAATCATATGCATCATGTGGGTTGTATCATTACCATAATTGCTTTGTGTGTGATATTCATCGTTTGGATGTATAGGAAGTAGGCAACAGGTTTAGGGATAGGCTTTCGGATTGCTAAACTAGAGTTTGTTTTCCTGTGCTTCCCCCTACCAATCCAATCACGTACCCTAACCCTCTTTCCGGTTT
This sequence comes from Ambystoma mexicanum, assembly GCF_040938575.1. Classification (NCBI taxonomy): domain Eukaryota; kingdom Metazoa; phylum Chordata; class Amphibia; order Caudata; family Ambystomatidae; genus Ambystoma; species Ambystoma mexicanum. The sequence continues at coordinate 216,460,136 of NC_090940.1, forward strand.
CCCCTACACCCCTATACCTATCCACAACTTAACCCTAACCCTCCTCACCCCAATTGGCTGCCTCGTGGTTACCCGTTATCCAGAACCAGAACCCTGTGCCAACCACGGTCGGAGGGTCACACTCCATTCGGCTTCCGTGATTACGGTGGGGGTGTGAATTGAACCTCCTCATGCTTGACATACAATGCCGGTCTTTTCTCGTCTTAGTGGAGAAAGACTAACAGATGGGGCATCCCTCAACATCATGGTCCGGGTGCAGGCAATAAATACACACTTTTGGTGGTGGTCTTCGATGAAGATATTCTTCTGATCGCATCTGGAGCAGGCCTTGAAAAGGCTCTTCCCTCTTTTTAGCCACAAGGGGGTGCACAAATGACTCCAACCTCCCTGTGAGCTCTGCTTCCCTTGGTCCCATAAGTGGCTTGAGCCCCCACTTGTGCCCCCCCCCACCCTGGAAAAACTGAGCACGATTGATGTGGGAACAGACCCCTCTCCCTTAGAGCCAAAATCCAAAGATAATCGGTGAAGGATTCGTCGAGAATGTCGGCCATATACATAAGCAACTTGACACAACACCCGAGGGCGCGGGGGAAGGCACTGCGGGGAACCGTGTTGCAGAAGGCCAAAGGAGACACCAGCACCACTCACAGAAGTTCCCGGCTGAGGTGACGGTCACGGAGGACGTGCCGGCTTTGGAGTACAGCACCAGTGCCCCTGTTACTTCACACGATGAGAAACCGTGGGCGAGATGGCGCAGCCCGAATACAACGCCCCAGTGGGGCACCAAAGGTGAGCCACTGGGTCCCTCTAACTCCTGCGGTCTCACGCTGTGGCCAGTTTCCTTTACTTGCACTACTCCAGGCGTCTGTGCGCAGAAAACAATCTATTGCGGAGAAGACACACAGTGGTACGGCACGTCAGTCCCTCTCCGACCCTGGAGGCAGACCTTAGGTGTCTCTACTTACCACGAGCACCGAAGTCATACCTGCCAGAGACAGGCGGGCATGATGTAAATTTGTATACACCCTGAGGCCCATATAAAACACACAGTGGTTCCAGCGCAGGATCCCCATGGAGCATAGTTCCGAATCCGCTGCTGCATGAAGAGAGGAGCCGAGGAGGTGGGGAGATAAGACCCTAAGAAATCTGCGGCCATAGACACTGGAACACGGATTTCATAACTGCCTACCCGCGTATACCCCGGCATGGAACTTGCCCTGCTTACACAGTCTACCGATGAAAGGGGCAGTGTGCATCGTCACAAGCACCCTATACCACAGGGAGGACTCCAGACACGACCCGCGCTGTTCCCCCCCTGATACTCACCACGCCTGCAACGAGCAACAGGAGACATTCAGAAGGTCAACCGGCCCCCGCCGTGTGAAACTGGGATACGACACGCTTTCCCACAAGGAAGAATACCCATGAATGAGCCCTGGGGCTTGAAGTAGCGCACTTCTCACAGGCACTAATAGGTGCCCTTTGTCCAACCGGCAAAGGACGTGAAGGCCTGAATAAAGAGACATCCACAGGGGCCCAGCTCGGGTAGGGGCACACTCCTGGAACCATTCTGGAGCCCTCTGACACACTGCTGCCTCTGTACCTGGGGCAATACCAGCATATACAGCTCGGTGTAACTCATGTAACTTGAAGGTATCAGTGCGGTGGAGTCCACTTTGTAGCACACAGCCAAAACACAGCGGACAGAGGTTCACGGTGGGACCACCCCCATGCCCTGAAGGACAACCATAAAATGTATCCCCACACGGACAAAAACCTGTGCAGACAGAGTAGCCTGAACTGCAGGGGAGCATGACAACTGAGGCCACCTCGCGGGATGACAATGCTCCCCCCTCAGTAGGGGATCAGGACCAGTGAAGATACAACACCAACACAAACACGACACCTGGGAACCCTAGAGAGCCATTGGGGGACAAAGAAATTACAGGTGTCGCACCAGGTGCATAGTGAGGTGAACCACAAGGGTTACCTGGAGGGTTGGGCCCCCAAAATTGGGGCGTGTGCCCTCCTCCAGGTGCGCCTGCTGTTGCTGAACAACAGGAAGCAGCTCCTATTGAACTACACAGGCTCCCAATAGAACCAGCCCCCAGAGAGAATCCGCTCGACCCACTAGCAGCAACGTGCGTCTGGTCCCTTGAATTCTTGCTCATCACCTTCATGTATTAGCGGTGCATCCTCCCTCAAGAAAACTGCCACTGAGCGACTTGATCCGGAACTACATCTATTGTTGAGCAGGCTGGGCCCTCACTGTGGAGGCGTGTGCCCTCCTTGAGAACCCGCTTTTTTGAAAGGGGAACAGTAAACTCTCCCTCCAATGAAGAGACTGTCTGGAGCCAGAGACCATAATGGACTAAATAAGTAGAGAGTGAACTGGACTAATCCATCTGAGGTAGCAACGACCTTGGGGAACCAAAGTGCGTCCCACTCGTCAAACTCCGCGTGAGGAACACATGGACACTCGCCAGAAGCTGGCAATAGATCATTTTGTCCCACATCCCCCGACGTAGACCCTCATAAAGAACCTGCAATGGTGAGATCGGAGGCGGATGTGGCTCTGACCAAGGCAGATGTGGGAGCCTTACTCAGTGAACTGGAAAGCATGAGGGCTGACATTGGCGGGAAGGTTGACAAGTTAACACATAGAAGTGATAAAATTAAAGAGAGACTAGAAGGGGTGGAACACAATCAAACCTTGTTCAACACTTTGGAGACCCAAATGGATCAAAGGATCGCAGAGATAGTAACCAGAGAGGAGGAGTTCCGTCTGAAAATGGACGACTTAGAGAGCCGTGAGCGACAGAACAACCTACGGATCTTTGGCATACCGGATAGAGAAGGGGAAACCAAGCAGGACCTGAAAAGGACTCTACATACAATTGTGAAAGTCCTATCCGAAGATGACTCAGTCGACGAACCAAAGATTGATCGCATACACAGAGCCAGAGGGGGTGCGGGTGGTCCGAAAACAGTCCTTGCACGGTTCTACAACTATGCCGATAAAGCCAGAATTCTTGAGAAAGCCAAGTGCTGCCCGCAAATCCTTCTCGACACAACAAGGGTGTCGATTTTCCAATACCTATTCTCACTGACCCTTGCCATGAGGAGAATGTGTATGGCTCTAACCAAATGACAAAGAAAAGGGTGTCCGTTACCGCTGGGGATACCCATTCTCTCTCACGTTTGAGTGGGAAGGAAATACAGTTCGGCTGAAATCCGAGAAGGACATAAATGCCTGCACATCAGACCTGTTGGGCAACCAGGACAACGAGCTGAATCAGGGAGAAAGACGTGATCATGACAGGCTATGGCGTATCTAAGGACCGAAACGGAGGCGGATCCCGGGATCCAGGAAGTATAGAAGGATGAACGCCTCACCGGGTGCGGAACTTTGAAGAATATGAGAACTAGACAACACCGAATAAACATCGCTTTCCCAGGTGTGAAGAGATGATCGAGTGCCAACCCACAATATGATAGACACACCTACCATTGGCTCTTACAGGCTATCTTGATGACTTGCGCCTGCAAAGTACTAGAGGGTCCTCGAGTCGCATGAAGGGTAGCCCTGGGAAGAAGCGATAGTCCAAACACTGTGCTGATATTTGAAGATGGACCAGCTGCTGGTCTCCGCAGCATGTTGAGATACTGCAAAGAGGGCACTCCAACGGTAGATGGGCGGAGTTGCTCGCACACCCGATCCAGACTTCCATGGTAATATATCTCTGGTTGTGGTAGGCTCACTTTGAAACAAGGTAGGAGTTTAGTTACTTTTTTGATCTGGAAGGAGGGAGGGGAAGGGGGCTCATTGTTTATCTGGTTGATTTGAGATGGGACTGTGGGACGTACGGTCCCCACTGGTGGCCTGGGACTGGCTTGGTGAGGATAACTTGCCAGAGCGCTGCCATTAGGGGTGGAAGGAAGGGGGAGGTGCTAAGGAGAGGGGGCTGGACAGGAACACGTTTCTATATAAATGTGTTTTGTGAATCAAGGAATGTACTGAGAGGAGGTTGTACGGGCAAACCGCACGAGCGGTGTAGGCAGAAAGAAGGACATGGCGGTAGAATCTGATTCTTCTAGACTCGGTCTTCTCAGAGTGGGCACGATCAATGTGAAAGGGCTATACGCGCCCACAAAACAATCAGTGTGCAGCGAATTTAACAGAGCGAGGCTTGATGTGCTCTTTCTTCAAGAGACTAAGTATATACGCGGCGGTGAACGTAGGGTCTTGTACTATAGGGTGGGAACTGAACATTAGGGCTCTGGTCCTTTGCGGAAAGCGGGAGTGGGTATACTTGTAAGGAAGCAGCTCAACCTAGAGATTACCAAGGTTTGGGCAGACACGGAAGGGAGGGCCATCATAGTGGTGGGTGCGGTACGCAATATTACACTCACACTCGCTAAACTTTATTCTCCCAACGTTGGGCAATCTCGATTCCTACAATCAACAATCCCGAAGATAATGTTGGAAGCTTCGGGGCATGTCATTCTAGGGGAGACCTTAACTTATGGGCAGATCCCACATTAGATAGACAGGCTGGTAACCCAGACGCACGCGAACCCGTAGACGGTGGTCGTGGAGAGGTGATGGAAATTATGGGGATGTACGGATTACGAGACATCTGGCCAAAGGTTCACCCCAGCGAGACAGGATATACATTTTACTCTACATTTACTAGAATAGACTACCTGTATCTTTCAGGGGGGAGTGTGCGAGCCCGCGACTGCCTCAGAGATCACACCAGTCTCGTGGTCAGATCATGCTATGGTCACTGTGGACCTGAACCTGGTGGCCTTGCCACATATAGGTGAGAAGTGGAGTAACGAAACCTTGTGGAAGTACCCTGTCTTCGGGGCAGAACTGGAGGGTGAAATAAAGGAATACTTTGCAATAAATGACACGGGAGAGGTATCTAAGAAAATGGTGTGGGAGGCGGGGAAAGCAAAATGGCGGGGTATTTTGATCAAGGAGGGGGCCAAGAACAAGAGGGAAAGGGCTCTGATAGAGGATAGACTGAGGAGGGAGATCAAGCAATTAGATATCACAGCGCAGAACTCCACTGAGAAGAGGGCGGCGTCGCAGTAGCCATACAGAAAAGGGAGGAGCTCTGGCTCTTTGAGGAGGGGCGAGTCGTGCGCAAACTCCAGTTTCTCACGCAAAAGCCCTATGAGAAGCGGATAAAGCAGGTTCACTGCTTGCCACAAGGCTGCGGGGACAACAGGCGGACAGGTGGGTCATCGCTATTGATGGGGGTGGTGATGCCCAGACAGTAGAGACGAAAGAGATCCCCCAGAGACTTTGCAAAGTTTTATGAGCAACTATATAAATCTGAAATGTAACAGGAGAGAATGGAAATAGACCAATACCTGTGAGGGGTTGACATGCCGAGGCTCTCTCGTGATAAAATGGAAGCGAGGGACGCTCCGATCACGGCAGATGAGATTGAGAGAGCGATTAAGAAGCTCCCACTAGGGAAGACATGAGACAATGGATAAACGGCGGGATTTTATAAGACCTTTATCTCATCCCTCCTCCCCTTTAGGGTTGATTTATTCAATGACATCTTGCAGACTAGTGTAGCTCCCGAATCCTTCTCACAGGCGCTGATCTCGGTGATTCCCAAATAAAGCAAGGACCCCAAACAATGCGGGTCATACCGTCCCATCTCTTTGCTCAATATTGATCCAAAAATGTATACCCGAGTACTGGCAGCTAGACTCGAGACCCACATGCCCCTACTAATGCATTCCGACCAGGTCGGATTTATCATAGGGAGACAGGGCGCTGACAGAATGCGCAAGACACTCCACTTAATTCACAAGTCAAAAAGAATGTCTGGTGACCCTGCGCTCCTGTTGATTGATGCAGAAAAAGCGTTTGACAGGGTGGAGTGGGGCTTCCTAGAGGCAGTACTCGACAAGGTCGGGTTGGGCCCTATCTTCAGAAAGGAAGTTAAGGCTGTATACAAGTCTCCCAAGGCATCAGTCGTGGTCAACTGAGTATTCCAGATGGTTTGACTTGGAGAGAGGCACAAGGCACGGCTGCCCTCTCTCAGCGATACTGTTTGCTCTCTCCCTAGAACCTCTTGCTCAGACACTCAGAGCGGATCATCAGGTTGAGGGACTCCAGGTAAATGGGAGGGAATATAAGGTAGCCCTTTATGCCAATGATGTTCTGCTACAGGTAAAGAACCCCTTGACATCGATACCTAGAGCCATACAATTGATGGAAAGCTATGGGGAACTCTCAGGCTTCAAAATGAATAGGTCCAAGTCCATACTGTACCCACTACAGGAACCCACCCCAGAGAACGCCATTAGACTTGCTACACTGGGCCTCGTGATGTGAAGGGACACCCTGCGTTATCTAGGGATCAATCTTACACAAGAATTAGAGTATCTATACGATGCTAACTTCCCCCACCTCCTAGCTTGTTTCCACGCAGATTTGGCGAAGTGGCAGAAGCTGACTATCTCTTGGATTGGGAGACTTAATGCAGTTAAAACAGTGTGCCTACCAAGATTTCTCTATCCATTTCAAATGCTTCAGTTGAAACTTCTGGAGGTATTCTTTAAGGAAGTAAAAAGGGCAATTTTAAGATTTCTGTGGCAGGGGAAAAAGGCGAGGTTTGCGTATGGGATCCTCATCTTGCCCAAGGAAAAAGGCTGGGTGGGTCTCCCGGATTTAAAAATATACTACCAAGCAGTGCAACTAAGAATATTGGTCCCCCACTTGAGAGGACAGAAAGAGTTGCAGTGGATACACCTCGATACCCATAACCTAGCCCCTGCCACCGTCTCTGAATGGCTGTGGGTCCCTAGAGATAAATTACTTCGAAGACTCTGAAATCACGTCATATTCGGCACTACATGGTATATCTGGAGGGAGGGGGTGGATATGAGGGGAGTCACAACGTGGCCTTCCCCGCTAAGCCATATATGGGACCCAGGAGTACGCAAGGAGATCCCTAAATATGAGCGGTTCCAATCTTGGTTTGAGGCGGGCCTCAAGAAGGTGGATCAACTATCACTGAATTGGAAGAGGCACTTGGACTACACCCATCATCCGTCTTTACCTTTCCGCAACTTAAGGGCACTCTCATGAGGAATGAATGGAAAGAGAAGGTACAGAGAGACCTCACCCCGTTTGAGACATTGCTTGACACAATGACAGAAACCAAGGGTATGACCTCGAGCATGTACAGAGCACTGTTAAATACCGGGAAGGGATCAACTCTTAATTTGAAATACAGGTGGGAGCGAATTGTAAACTTAGAATTGGATGCAGAACTGTGGAAGAAGATATGCAAAGGGGCCTTGCAGGTGTCCATAGCGGCCCAATATAAATTACATGCCATCAAGCTACTCTAATAGGTGGCAGTACGACCCTCACAGGTTGTCGAAGATGTTTCAAACCACAAGCTCTTTGAGCTGGCGTCAAAGTGGGGAAAGGGCCAATTACATGTGGTGGGTTTGCCTCCGGGTTCAGGTGAATTGGAATGAGTTCCTTGGTTGGATCAAGCAGATAAGACGGGATCCCCCGCGAGGCAGCTCCTCTCCTAATACTGTTTGGTTTGGAATAATGTGATGAGGAGAATGACTGGGATAGGGTTCCCCCTCCTACTAGCTGCACAGGCCTGTTTGGTGATCAAGTGGAAGCCAAACTTGGTCCAGAGCAAGAGAGAGTGGATCAGTGTTGCAACTAATATCTGCACAATGGAAATAATTACTGCAGCCCTCCATGGGAGAGCGGCACAATATGATTTGATGTGGAATGATTTTGTAAATGAGTACATGCCCAACCATCCGCAGGAGTCAACACAGAGGGAATGAAAGATGAACCAATAACAAATGCATAACTATTTAAACTGCTAAGGGTCATATTACGAAGAGCGCGTACCTGAAGACACTCAGTGTAGGCCATCGTCGGTCCATATTCAATTAGTCTGGACTATGGAATAAGAATGTAAGTAGAGCAAGCCACATGCAACGTAACTGAGAACATCAAAAATGTGTGAATAAATGAGAAGAAACACTGTTCCGGGGAGGGGGATGGCTGAAGGGAGGGTGAGGGAGAAAAGGAGGTTGGTTTACTGTCTACAAGTTGAAGTTCATTTGGCGGGGGGGGGGAGGGTGGATAGATTTTGGAGGGTTATAACACGTTCCAAATGATAACTGTATGTTGTTTGTGTCTTATAAAATCTAATAAAATCAAATAAAACATTTCTAAAAAAGAAAAGTCTCTTCTCGGCCTCCGACATGACGTATACACTAGGCCCAAAAGTCAGCTCACAGCCTCACACGATGTAGCAATTGGACAGAAGGTGGGATTGAGACCGGCAACAAATCCCTGCTGCCGACAAGTCACAACGGTGATGGATTGAAGAAAACATTCGAAGAACTATCAAGAATAGGCAAACAATAATCGACAAAGTCGAGGATCGAAGCTCAAGGACTCCCAACATGAAAACGTGCAGTAAAAATCTGAAGATGGCCAACATGGGTGGCACGAAGGAGGACAAATGTCATTGGTTGGGGCAGTATGACCCAAAGGGACAGCAATAGGCTATACAAGCAACAATGCAGTTTTTAGTTTAAAGCTAAACTGCTTTATTCTGGCGAAATGGAATATTCATTGCATGAATATCCATGTAAGATCCCATGCTGTAGAATTAGCTGTTACAGCTACTTGGATGGTCATTGTTTTAACACAGTTGAACACAAAGTGAAGCTACGAGAAAGCCACATTTAGTAAACAGGTTTTCAAAATAGTCTTTCTTATTGCGGATAACAAATAGATAAAACATAGAATGTTACATGCGTCTGGCACAGTCTATATAAAGTTTCAGAACAAATAAAATAATTCAGTTCAACAAAATGTTTAACAATTTCTATAAAATAAAAAGAAAAAAATGTGATCGAAATCAATTACCCTATGCAGTTCAGCAAAGATCTCTACCATAGTCTGTAATGTTGAATCTACAAACGTTGCCAAATTTCAAAACGTGTACCTGTAAAGGTCGGATTCAAGAAGAGTCAGCTGCCGAGCTATTTCTATTGGGTGAAGGGTCATGAGTTCAAAGCTATCAAACTGTCCAGGCCGGCTAATATGCCATTCATATGAGGGTGGTTGACTTTCAAATGTAATATTATGGCTGACACCATTGGCCTGAGCTTGTTTTTTCCTTCTGATAATCTTGACGATTGATTCCACCCATTTCTTCATGGATTTTCCTGTGAAGTAAAACAGAAACATGAAATTGATGTTCTAATTTCTAACTAGAGGTCGAATACATCTAATTTAGTTCATTATTGCTGCAAGAGTGTTTTTTTCCGAGATCCTCTGGGGAGATGTTCAAGACCACCAACTTTTGTGGTAGGGAGGCCTTTTCCACCAAGTTAGACCAAACTATGTCCATGGTAAAGCGACAGAATAGACTGGCTTGACTCTCAGGAGGGGAGAAGGCCATTAAAGGTACTCCTAGTTACAGACAAGCAGACAAAGATAAGCCCACACAGTATATTTACTGAAAAATATACATTTTATGAGATCATGCGCCAAGGAATATTGATTTCTACAATTCTTTTTTCCATCAAAAGGCCACAATTACCGAATGGTGTCCTGTCAGGAAAAAGCACGTGCCTTTTTCACGCATGTGGTAGGCGAGAAGGGAAGTGGCGTTGAGATGGGAAAGGTAAGGAGGGGGATGGGGGAGCTGTTGGTGACTCAGTTGGGATGCAGAGCTGAACATGAGGAGTGTGGGGGGGCATTGGGGGGTGGTGTCACTAAAGGGACAGGAGCAGGGCCCTAAAGGGACACCAGGTGTGGTAGAGGTGTCCCCCAATAAAGAGACGAATTGGTAGTAAGGGGTGAGTTGTGGGGTTGTGCCCTGAATTTCCTCACAGATCGGAGGGGGGACAGATGCCAACCAAAGTGCTGCTGCAGCAGGAAAGCCATGCCCTAGAAGACATGCTTTGGCAAACCTGGACTGTGAGGCACCATGGAACCGAAATATCTATAATCCACAAAGTACTTTAAAAAATAGAACAGAAGCCCTATAAAAACAAAGGGTCTAGGAAAGACCTAATCCACATATAAAACCACGCTAAGCCAGCTACGAGTGCTTTAGAAGGCTTTAAATGTGTGAATTGAAGTAATTACTCAGACCTCTGGGAGCAATGAGCAGAGGTCAGAATGGCAAACCGCTTGTTCTGCCCATGACAGGCAAATGGTACCAGCAACCCATGGAGTATAGCATCCAAGCATGTTAGAGTGAGGTTTGAGGCATCCTTTAGCCTGCCAACCAACATACTAAGGAATGTGAAATGGGTGACTGCAGTCCTCGCATTTCAAGCTGCACTTCCAATGAGCCTCAAGTCTTAGCAGGTTGAGGTAATGTCTGATTTTCCACATGGCCTCTTTCTCTCGTCTGCCAACTCGAAGATGCTGGTAATGGTCCTCAAGTGGTAGAATGTATCTATTTTAGACAGACAGCGAGATTGGGACCGGTCTGCAAATGGCAAGGGGTAAGGAGTGCAGGGTTGCAGGTTGTTTTGCCTTGTAAGGCATACTCCAGCCCTCCTGCAACTAACCGGATCACCTTCAAGATCTCCTACCACCTTACATTACACACACAAATCCCCACACAGATGTCTTTAACAGGCCTAGCCATTAGCACATCAACACTAATTGAGCCAAGGCTAAGCTCTCCCCCTTTAGCACTGTTGCACCCTCCCATCAGCCGCTAACCAGACCCAAAGCGAGAGGTATATAAAATCGTGGGCTCTTCCCTATGGATAACATACTCACAAGTTTCTCTGCGAAACACATAGAAAGCAGATTGACACTCAGGAACCGGGTGTGTCCGACTTGCACCCACCACCACCATAGGTTTTACATCTTCCTTTCCCACATTCCTAATAATGAACCCCACCCTTTTCCTTACCGAGCCAAGCACAACGTGGCCGCCAATTGTGGCAGACAGGTGCTATACAGGACCACATACATTAAAAAAAAGCATATAAAATGTCAGGGAAGCAATTAAAATACACAGAACACTTTAATAACCACAGGCCACCCAGGGGAAAAAAGGCACATAGAATTCTTCCGTGTATGTAAAAGTCAGTAGTCCCTTTTTCAGAAGCTGGGAAAAGTTTGTTCTTAGGATCCAACGGGACAATTTGCGGTTATTGTGACAATGTAGGGAAACATTACTTGCATATCCCCAAGCGAAAGCAGCATCAGCCATCCAATTGGAAGTGTTGGGGATCCCACCACAAGAGAGCCAGACTTGGTTCAACAGGGAGGGGCATGGATCGGATTGCTGCCCAGTGGACCACTGGCCCACCAAAGAAAACTATTTCAGTCAAGGGGGCCTGGAAGATGGACTGTGCACACAGCCCAGGGACCCTGAGAGGAGCACCAGGAATAGGATGGGGCTGAGATGACTAACCAAACAGAAAGTTACCTATGCTGAAATAGGCTGTGATAAAGGGCCTGGAAGCATGGATGTAGATGTCATCTTAAGAGTCAGGATTGGGTCTAGCTGGATGGTGGTTTTGGATTCAGGTTCTGTTAGAAGAGTTCCAGGACCGGCAGGACCAGAACCACAAGATCCAATATGAAAGTGGGAGCACGAGATATGCAGGAGTCATAGAGGTGACCCTTTAACACATATCACAGGTGGCTCAAGTTAATCAGCACAGGCAGCAGGATGGTTCTATGAGGATGAAGCGCTGCTGCAAGGCGAATCATTATGTGCAACAATGGGGCAAGAGTTTTGGCGGGGCAGCAGAAACCCTATCCACTCATCCAGGAAGGCATCAGGGGGCTTAAACATCAGATCCAGTGAATTCTACAGAGACAGCAAGGCTTCTAGAGGGCACCAGAGGCTACAGGCACAAATATTCCAGTAGAGGAGGCATAGCAAAAAAAAAAAAGTTTAAAACATGGCATAGCAGCTGTAGGATGCTCAGTCCTTTTTTTCTCATTCACATTGGTCAACACAAACATTGAAGGACCACAAAACAAAATGACTGTGCCGCACACTTTTTAAAATGCCCTGGCAGCAGTGGGCGAAGTGTACAAAAAGAAGTAGTGGAACTATGTTCCGAGCTGGCCTGCCCTTAACCCCACAAACTCCATTGCCACGCCCCCCCCCGTGCATAATCCAAACCCACAAACAAACAGCTCTTTTTAAGGGAACGTTCCATGCAGTGCACTGAAGTGCAAGTTTCAACTTCTTCCTACACTTTTATTTTAAAACGAAACCATCCCGGATCTGTTTCTTTATCACATAAAAGTATAGGAACAGAAAAACATTTTAAAAACGTAGAGGAGCACCGCCCACTTTGACCACTGCTTGGCAGTTGAATTGCCAGCATATAGGGGTATATGGCTTCCAATGGGTTTGTAGCTAAAAAAAAAATCATGCAGAGGTCATCAACCTACTCCCCAACACATCTTTTTTTTCGGTGGGGAAAAGCCACCCAGAATGGTGGCAACCCTTCCCATGTAGTCATTTAGGCTAAGGCCACCACATCATAAACGGTTGCAGTTGCAGGAAAACTTCTATAAAAGTCCCTCTGACAACAGAGAGTTTAGGGGACTCGAGTTAGCAAAAAGAATTTGAAGCAACAATTCAATTTTTCTATGTAATAACTGTATCTCTATATATATAAAACACTTAGGTATGTTTCTGTACTCAGCTGATGCAATTTATCAGTGTGAGGTTGCCCTCTGCTGTCCAAATTGCACAGTGCACCTCTGTGTGCCCTTCCACAGCTATCATTTTAACAAACAGAATGAGGACAGTTCTATGGGCTCACCTTCACCTTCCACTATCACAAACATTTGGAATAATTTCAAGTTACTTCTTTTCAGTCCCACTTCTCTTCACACAAGGTACAGCGGTTCCAGAGTCAATGAACAGTTAATTACCGGCTCAACGTTTCAGTCTCTAAAAAGTGAAACGCTGTAGGATGAATGCCTTCTTACGAGCTAACACTGAAAGTAGGTGCTGTAATTATGCTACTACGGAATCTTATGCCATCACAGGGACTCTGCAATGGAACAAGGTTGACAATTACACGTCTACAAAGACATCATAGAGGCCTGTGTAATCAATGGATTAAACATATATATACTGTTAATACCGCGCATACCACTCATTCCATGTACTTATACCATGCATACCTCTGATTCCATCAAATACAAAAATGCCTTTCAAATTTAAAAGACAGTTATACGGTTAGCCTTTTCAATGACAATAAGTTACAGGGACCTACGGACCCTTCCTGGAAGCGATCAGTGGTAATTCTGATATTTAAGAAGGGGGACAGAAGTGACCCTATGAATTACCAACCAAACTGGACCTTTAAGATATGCTAGAATGGTAAATGTTACGCTGGGAACAGCTAGCTGTTAATAATTCCTGTGTGATGGTTAGTCTAAATAAGTATTTCCCTAAATTGCCTTGTGTATATAAGAATACATTTATATTTTAATATAACTTTCAGTGTGTAAGAGTTTAAGACTACTGTATTGACTGGGCTCAGTGTACTTACCTACATTTGCTCTATCATTCTACCAATTCTTTGGGTAGTACACACTTACACTAAAGGTTGGGGACCTGTATACCAAGGGATAGTTTATAGCGTCTTACATCCAAGTGGGCTTTAGGAAAACTCCTCTAACACCAAATATGCCCCTGTTTTGGTAAGAAATTGTGCCATATAAATATTTACATTCCTCCAAAACGTTAGCAAATTGGTATGCTTAAGGAGGAATTTTTTATTCTCAAGGGTCGGCTAAATGTTGAGGATGATGATTTAGTATTGATCTGTGATTTGGATGCCAAGTTAGGTCTGAATAAGGGAACCCCACAAGATAAATTAAGGGTGGATGAATTATGTGGAATGCAAAAGAGAGGTATTTCCGGCTGCCATTTGGCGAAAGGCCGGTAAATGGACTCCTTTTTGGTTAAATACCTCTTTGTGGAATCGAATGGTAGATGTGTGGTGGCTATTCCTCCAAACTTCGCATTTAAATCTGGCCAGTGGAGATCTTTAACAGACTATTGCTTGGTCAACTGTTTTTCTTTCCACAAGGTGAAGGAGTTTGAAATTGTAGATCGCCCGGAAAATGATCACAACCCCCTTTTGTTGAAGTGGCAGTTGGGAGTGTTCCCTTTCCCCGAGTGCTACATGACAGAAATTCTCACCCAGTTTCACCCAATGCAAACAATTTAGAATTTTTAGATTATAGCCCTGCTCCAAGATGAGGAATCCCGCGCTCTGCGCAGCAACCTTTTAGGGTCCCAGTCTAATTTGAAGTGATGAACCTCTAAGCTTTTACAATCTTTATGCTTTTACAGTCCCATATTCATAATTCCATTTTCAGTGCCATGTTGCCCTAGGGTGAAAGGTGCGCTTTGCAAAAAATGTAACATAACATAAACCATAATACTGCCCCTTGTGTGTCAACGATCCAGGCACTAGTAGAGTGAATGCACCCTGGTTCGATGCTGATTGCAGACAAGCTAAAAGGGCTCTGCATCTTTGGGAATGCACAGATTTTGGAAGATGGTGGAAAAAGGTTTTGAGGGAGTTTATGTGGGTGTTGGGGAGGAGGGGAAATCTCTTCTGATTGCTGGATATCAAAATTTCAAGAGAATCTTTATGCCGCAGAGGTGCAAGTTACCACCGCAAATGGAAAGGAGGTTTATGGTGAGGCATTTATTTAATAGGGAAGAAGTCGAGACACAAGTATGAAGCCCCAAGAAGGGAAAAGCTGCTGGCCCGGACAGTGTGAGACTGGAGGCTTTTAGTGCTTCGGGAGACTGGTGGGTTCCTGTCCTTCAGGTTTTTAAATCAATTAATACTTTTGTGTTCCCACATTCGTTGAAAAAAAGTCTCATAGTCCCACTGTTTAAAAAGGGTATTGCCTCAGACCCCCATTGTAATCATCCAATTGCTCTTCTGGATGCTTCTAATAAGATCTTTTCTGGTTGTCTAGCATTGCGTTTGTAAGTGGACATTAGATAATAGTATCCTGCCGGATACACAAGCAAGCTTCTGAAGGGGCTTTTCCACAATAGAGGACAAATTGCCTTTTTGTGGCTTTCCTAGACCTCACAAATGCATTTGACCAAGTCGTAATCTCTTGTAGACAAAGCACAGAAAGGGAGGGTGGAGAAGTCACAAACGCGGTGGCCAGAGGGCCCCATAGCACAACCCCAAACACATACACCTTGCAATGCAGCCACTACCAAGCCCAACCCCACTCACTCATCACCACAACTGCCCCCATCCAAACTCTCTTCTGGCATCTCCCTCCCCTCCTCCCAATTGCACCTACAACCCTCTCAAGCGCACTCTTAAATGCACATTCCATCTGTGCCCACGCCCCCGACATCCACAACCTTTTACTTGCCAACAACCTTGACATGCTGGCCATAACAGAAACCTGGCAGCATGAGGCATTGGGACCCCTCCCATCACTTGCTCTATCCACTGATTACTCCATTCTACGAGCTGACAGATAGGGTAGCCTAGGAGGAGTTGCCACCATCATCTCCAAATCACCCCTCTCCATCAGAGCTTCCCCCTCCCTCCAAACACTCCTGGGCTATGAACTCCTACTTGCCAAGATCGAATCCTCCCCCCAAACCACCATCAACACCCTACTGCTCTACCACCAACCCACCCATACTGGCACACCTGATGCCAATATCACCCTGCTCATGGTACCCCTGCTTAAGCCAAACACCAAACGCATACTCCTAGGAGACTTCAGTCTAGGCTTCGGAGACCCTGCCGACCAGAAGACACAGCCCTCACTACAGCCGTCAGCTAGGTGAACTTCTCCCAAATGGTCCTCTCACACACACATGAAAAAGGAAGGATCCTTGATTGGATACTCTCTACCAACACATCCATCCGAGTCTCCTCCATCGACCCACTACCCTGGACAGATCACTCACTGATCTGCTTCACATCAGCCACCACCTCCAACGCAATACACAGAACAGGCGACCACGCCTATATCATTGCTAGACAAACCCGTAAACTCACCATTAAGCACTTAGCCCCTACTATTCTGGCCTCCCTCGAGACAGTGCCAGAGAACACCAACCCCAAAGACATTCTCTTGGCATACAATTCCACGCTACTCAACGCACTAGACAAACATGCCCCCCTGAAAACATCCGCCTGAAAAAAAGAAATTTCAGAACTGGTTCACAGATTAACTAATCACCCTTCGCAAACAAAAACATACCCTTGAGCATCTTTGGAGAAAAAACCCACTGCTTTGAACAAGGAAGCCTTTCACTGCTCAGCGACTACTTAAAAAACAGCCATCTTCTCCACTAAAGCCAACACTTAGAATGTCAGAATCACTGAAGCAAGCTCTTCAAAATTCTCAAAGAGCTCAATACCCCAGCACCCCCTACTGACAGCTTGCCCAAAAACAAAGACTGATGCTCACTCATCCATTCAGCCCTAGCTTCCAAAACCAATAACCTCAGAGACAAAACCATACTCAACAAGTCTCACCTCGCCCCCGCGTTGCTCGTACGCTTGGAAACCATCACCCCAACCTCCCCCACCACTTCACTGTTTCAGTTCTCCGCTATCTCCCCAGCAGAGGTCCTCGCCACTATCCAACGCCTGAAAGCTTCTAACTGCGCAAGGTACATATGCTTAGCTCACCTTGTTAAAATGTGTGCTGAAACTCTCGCGCCCACCACTGCTAACTTCATTAACGCCTCTTTCAACTCCAATTAAATTCTCAGCTCCATCAAAGAAGCATGGGTCACTCCACTCCTGAAGAAACCCCCCCTGAACCCCAGCCTTCCCACCAATAACCACCCTATCTCGACGGACCACTAACTCCTCAAAACTCTGGACTGCACTGCACACTCAACCCCAAACAATTCTTGAAACCCATAGCCTACTGGGTACGCGCAAATCGGGTTTCAGACCCAGACAAAGCACAGAATCCTCCCTCCTCGATCTAAAGATTCAGCTCGACCACATTAGGGACAATGGAGAGCTTGTCATCCTCCTTCTATTAGATCTACTGGTGGCGCTTGATCTCGTGGATCCCTCGATCTTGTGTCTTCAAGGGCTCAGACCTAACCCCTCTTTGACCGTCTGGACAGCCTCAACATCCCATAAACCGACTTTGCTGACAATGCAGAGGTCCTTCTCAAAATCACTGGCAACCACGATCTAGACTCTATCAACAACCACATTTATAGCATCATCCAGGCATAAATGGAAACCCACCATCTCTGCCTGAATGATGACAAGACAGAGCTCCTTATTGTGGGCTCGCCACACCGCCTCAAACACCTCGACACTGCCTTTACTTCTCTTCTTCATCAATGGGAACATTACCACGGTTTCCTCCCACGTTATAAATGCTGGGAGTCTACCTCGACGCTGAACTTAACATGCAGAAACATGTCAAGGCAATCGCCTCATCACCCGCCTATTCCACTCAACTCATTAACCACTCCAGAAAATGTCTCACCACTGCCTCACCCTAGCTAGGGCCATCATTGGCAGCAAATTAGATTATTGTAATGCCAACCTGGAGGGAACATCAACGAAAAACAAACAAACATCAGCTGACACAAAATAATGCATTCAGAGCAGACTGGGGTCTGAAACGAACTGACCAAATTTCGCAAATCAGACATGAAGCGCATTGGCTCCCAATTAAAGCTTACATTCAGTTCAAACTCCTTGCGATCACCCACCACTGCCTGCAGAATATCACCCCACCTTACCTGTCTAACTGCATCACAAAAAACACCACTCACAATCTACACTCCTCTTCCACCCTCATCGCCCCCAGATTCAATAGAAAGAAAGCGAGGGCTCCAGCTTCACCACCATCGCCCATGCCCTGTGGAACGCCCTACCCCAGTGTATCCAAGAAGAACCATCTTACACCCTCTTTCGAAAAAAAGTAAAAACCTTAACAAATACTTGTAACTGCATATGCTGTAACGACACATGTAACCCAACCGCAACGCTCCATCTTCCAGCAACCATTTTCTTAGCGCTGTGATACCTCCAGGTCTGGGCGCTACAAACAAATGCAATAATAAAATAAGCGAGTGTCCGTGAGTTTAAGGGGGCTCCTCCGTTCCTATTTTAATTTCGGTGGGAAACGTTTGGATAAATGTCTGCAGGTTTTAGGGTAAAACATTAATGCAGCAGTCCCCTATTGAGCAGAGGTATGGGGAGCAGATCCTTGTGGGTGTTTAGATACAGTGTAGAATTTAGGTTTGCAGAAAATTATGGGTCTCCCCTCTAGAGCCCTGATGGATGCTTTAAGATATGTGTTGGGGCTCGTTAGTTTATCCCTGCAAGTTCAGCAACAGTTGAACTGGATGAGAGGACTCCCAATCAAATGAAACACCCCAAAAGCTACACAGGCATCACACAAAGATTAAGGTAAGTAACAACCCAGCCAACACAGTACCTCAGCACAGAAGTAGAGTTGGCAGCAGGCAGTCTACAGGATCTGCAGCCAAAAAAAACAGTTGATTAATTCCTTGTCATGTAGACTGAAGACAGGACACTGGAAGAGATTTTGCAGAAGGGATCAACGGGAAAGGTTCCAAGCAAGAGTTTCTTCACGGTTCTGTGGTTTTGGCACCCTTTTCAGGAGCCAAGAGACGACTGAATATTGCTGGTCGGTTTCTCATTGCTTATCTGGTCCAGCCCTCTGGTGGGGGGACTTCAAGGACTCGATTCGGGTCTCTGGAGGTCCAGCAAGATGTCACTAAAGTTTCAGCAAGATTCGGAAGACTATGCACCGCCTGACTGGTCAAGGTCCCATGGTATTGGGGTATTGCAGCCCGCAAGGTCGCAGCACAATGTGGGATGGCTCAAAATGCAGGTCTTCTTGGTCTAGTGGATCTCACAAGGCTCTCGGTCGGGGTCATCCTTTTTGGGATCCCCAGGTCGCTTGGAAGGGTAACAGCAGGCTCCGGTTACACAGCAGGCTTTCCCAGTTGCTGTAAATCGTCCCCGCTGGCTTTTCTTCATCTTCCTCTTCAGTTTTGGTTCCAGTGGTCAACTACATGGTCAACTTCCAGGATCAGACCTTTATACAGGAACCCAGCCAATCAGACAGGAACGCAACATTGAAACCTGAGGGGGTGGCAGTGTTTTCAGGACAGCCAACCTCCCAGTTGGAACTGGATCCCGGCAGACTGAAGACAAAGGACTGCAGAGTTTTGGATTCCTCCCTCGCTTCCTGCCGTCCCAGACACTCTGGAGCCTGGCCAGGCATGCCCAAGTTCTCCCGCCAATGACAAAACCTACACCAAGGTATTTCCGCCCATGAAGAGTAGGGGAAGGACCAAGAAAGGACAAGAAACTTGAAAATGGCAAGAAAAGAATATAAGGGCAATTTTGGTAAAATGGGTACCCGTGTGTATGGGTGCCTTTACCGCAGCTGTGGAAACAGCCTGCAGTGAAGGTGCACCGTATTAGTAAAAAGGATCACTGCCACCAGACATTTAGGGTAAGCTTGTCCCTGTAACCGAAATGTTACAGTGAGAATGAGAAAAGGGACACACTATCTCCCTAAAACTCCACATAATGTGGCGAGTGCTTGTCTCACCAAAGTAAAGTTTAGAGAGGATAAAATATCCTTTCTATACTTGGGAACTGTAGTTCTCACAAAGTTAGCCAGAAAAAATTTAAATGGGAGCCCAAAGGTCAACCCAGCAACAATAAAAGGTATATGCCAAAACGTCAAACGGGATACAATCCAAAAGAAACTATGGAGAGTCTTAAAAATGACACCCATAGAAAGAGTAAAAGAAGCTTTGAGTGTGAAAAAAGGTTCCCACTCACTGAGGTATAAGGAACAATAACCCCGCCAGTTCAGAAAAACATTCACAAGTGAGGGAGAATTAGCACGAACATGAAAATCTTACCTAACACAGATAACCTGCTGTTAGGCAAGATTGTACGCAGTACCCTTGGGGTGCACTGCAACAACCCTAACCTCCTGGCAATAGGAACCCAACCTTTGGTATAAGTCTGTACCACACAGGTCAGAAGCGTGTTGAGCAGCCAGGCTTATCTCAAGAGGGGTCAATGTGAGGTATAGGGGAGTTACACAGAGATTAACAGTGACAAGTATTCAAATAAACACTTACACACAAGGTTTCTTGAATAAACAATTATTAATTTATCAGTCAGTTAGAATAATCCTCCTTTAGAAGGGAGCAATATAAAAGCAACACACAAATACACTCCAAAACTACACAATAGTTTCTAAATCAGTAAAGACCCTTTTGGGATGGCCCACAGTGCCAACCTAGACCCTCAGGTGATTTCAATATCTAGGGTGCTAGGAACATTAATATCTTACTGTTGCATTTAGAATACTCTTAGAACTTGGTCAAAGGAAAAGGTTATTAGAACAAACAAGAGACCACAAATATTCTTAAGCAGGCAAATAATTTTGGATCCCCTAAGCAGAGTCATTCAGTATAACAGGTTAAGCCAAAGTCAATGGGCAAAAGTCTTATATGGGCTGAAGCACTTCTGGTAGGTAAGTAGAAAAAGTCTTTGCACAATGGTTTAGAAGTCTTTGGAGAAAAGAAGAATCAATGTAGGGCCACAAGCTGTTTATGCTTGTGAGTAGTAGAAAATGCAAGCAACTCTACAATGAGAGGCAAGTTCTCTCAGACTTTACAGTACCTTTGTATTGAAGAAAAAAGGGAGCAGATGATTCTTGTTCCTGTGCAGCTCTGCAGATATCACTGTTCCTGGGCCTCAGTCGTGGGGACAAGAGTGAGGACTTCTGGGGACTCCTGCACTGCGATGGGACGGTCACTGCTCGCAACTGGCAATCTTTCTAAGAAGTGGCACTTCGGTGTCAGCGTCTTGTGACTACTGCAAATAGCAACACCATGGTTTCTGGCTGTCAAGATGGCTTCTGGGATCCCGCACTCTGTTGAGGGGCTCAAGCTCGGTCAGTCCTGCTTCCTGGGAGTTCAGAGGATCTTCCTGCAGTTCTTGGCCAACTTAAAAGCAACACAAACAATCTGGTGTCCCTCTCCCTGGCATTTCGGTTTCCTGCAGCAACTCAGTGGAAATGCAACCAGCTCCAAGAGTATGTCCAGGTGGCTTACTTTGGAGTTGATTGGTCCCACCAAGTCAAAGGGAGAAGTTGTCCTTGCAGGGGCTTCTCTGTCAATACGAATTTGGAGTTTCAGCACAGCAGCAGGGCTTCACCGGGCAAACCAACGGTCCAGGAGTTGCAGCAGACGTCTTCAAGTTCTTCTTTGGTTCCTTCGTCCAGTGGTCGACTGCCTTCCAAGTCAAAAGCCTCGCCTTTTATTCAGTTCTCTCCCATTCATTCCAGCCTAGCTGTCAGTCACCAAGCAGGGTGGCTGTCCTTGCCGGACAGTCAGCCGGCCAATCACTACAGAGTGCATATGGGTCTCCTAGGAGACTAAGCACAGGGAGTTCTGGGCACCTCCTTCACTTCCTGCCCACCCGGGACACCCTGGAGCCAGAGGCGGGCTTCACTCATGAATCCTGACAAAGGCAAAGCGAACAAAGGGACCAAACCTGGTTTAGCGCGCAGAGTAAATCTCAAGAAGGACCTTTCCACAAAGAAATGGCGAAAAAAGAAGACCGGGACATTTTGACAAAAATGGCACCCTTGGGTGCTTTACTGCAGCTGCAAACGCAGCCCATGGTAAATGCACACCTCAGTAGTTAAACGTAAACCACTGCCACCAGCCATTCAGTGAGGAAAGGGTAACATAAAAATGTGGAACTGATGAATGTAAAAACATTTTTGCCTATAGGTGTATTTAAGAATGCTTATTCTATGTTACCATCTCGATGTTTAAAAATCTGGTTTATAGAAAAAGCACCTTTCAATTGTAAGGAACGCCGAGGAGACAAAGTGGAATTGTATCTTGTTCTCTGAGATTAACCCGACTCTAGTGTTTTTTGGGTCCTCTTTTTAGAAATAATTAAGGATTACTCTCTTTTTATGTATTTCTATTTTATCATTAATGTATTTTAACACTGTTTATAATTCAATTGAATTAATTGATGTAAATATTTGAAATATGTATATTTTTGTAAAGGTTTTTTAAAAACCATATACAAATAAAAAAATGTTACATGAGAAGCTAGACAAAGGGGATACTAAGTAATCCCTACAGCACCCTATTGTAAGATAATGTGTGCTGGGTCTAGAAAGTTACAAATATAACTAAAGTCAATTTCACTTTACTGCTCAGGGGAACAGTAGTTTATCCCAGAGAAGGTATTTAAACCTTTGGGAAAGCTGAAAGACTTCCTTGTGTCACTGCATTGAAGGTGCTGTGTGACACAATGTAAAATATGATGCCTATGGAGCTTGTCAGACTCCACAACCAAAAGAAACAGTGTTCAAAAATCACATTAAAATATTAAAATACATGAGACAGTGGGAAAAAGGGTCTCAATCTCTCCAGGTTAAAACAAATCAAGTCCTCAAAATCCAGCAAAGTTGCTGGGGGTCTCGAAGGTGGAGAGAATTAGCACATTTCTGAGAATTTTCCCTAACACCTGCTGATCTTAGATTAAACCCCAAAAAGGTTTACAACAAACTTGATGCATTGGAGGTGTACTCCGAAATAAATGGTCTAAGCAATAAATGCTGATAAATCAAAAATCGTGGCTTTTAGACCCACAAATAGAGCAATAAATAGATAATGTTGGAAGACCAATAATAATAAGATTGAGCATGTCATGAAATATAAATACGAGAGTCGTTTTTGATAAAAAAATGAAGTGAAGTGACCACAGGGAATATGCGTGTAGCAGATTGGGGCCTTGAATACATTTGCAGGAAAAAGCAGTGTTAGATAAGATTTTCATGGTATTCAACAAAAATACCTTATATAAAATCCTGCATCACCCAAAACCCCGCATTTTGGAACTACAAAAATCTCGTATTCCAAAATACCAAATTAGGAGTGTATGGGTTGCGGGGGCTTTGATCACCCGCTACCCTAATTCGGTATTTTGGTCTGCGAGAGGCACTTGTGATATTAACGTACATCCGATTTTCATAGCTATGATAAATCTTCCTGACCTGTGTCAACCCCAGAACTTTTTGCTTTGACTATAACTATTTTACCTTGTCCCTAGGTGAAGGGGAATCTTCTTCCCCCTCACCTAGTATTTTACTCTTTTTCTGGGTGACTTTCTTGCATCTCTCCATAGTGTATGGTTGAACTTCTAGTTTACTACAACTTTTGGGTTTAGGCTGGGTTGCCCCTATGGGTTCCCCTGTTAATTTCTCTTTCATGTACTTGGGTGAACTACAGTCCTTGAGTAGTAAAGTGGGATTTTAATCCTCCTTTACATTGTACATAGTGAGCCAGCACACCCAGGTTATGTGGAGTTTTGGGGGATATAATGTATCCCCTTTCTTACTTACCGAGTAACGTTTTGTTACAAATGCAAGTTTCATTGAATGGCTGGTGGCAGTATAACTACTTTTGTGACTTTTAGTCTTCATTACTCGCAGGCTGTTAATTCAGCCTAGGTAATGCACAGAAGAGCCACCATTTTGCTAAAATGGTCAGTCTCCCCTTTTCACCATTTCTTGGGTGCTTGCTGTGTCTGAGGTCTTCCCTTGCCAATCAGTGGCTTTTTTTGTCTTCAGCAGGAATCCTGTGGATTACCCAACCAGGCTCCATTGTGTCTGGAATGGCAAGAAGTGATGGAAGAGTACAACGATTTGCAGTCCTTTGTCTTTCACCTTGCCAGAAAGGAACAAACTCCCAGTGGTGGGCCGGCTGTCCTGATTGGGCAGCCAGACTGCTCCTTGCTGTAAAATGCAGAGAGAGAATGCCGAAGTTGTGCTGTAGTTTCTGATAAAAACCTCAGAACCTGGAAGCTGCTGACAAGTCGACCACTGGAGCTGAAACCGAAGAGGGAGATGAAAAAACGACAGCCAAAGTGATTTCAAGTGACCAGAGAGCCTGCTGTGTAACCGTAGCCTGTTACCCTTCCTTCCAATCGACCCGGGGGTCCTGAAAAGGGTGACCCCCGAGAGCCAGAGCCCAGTGAGATCCTCTAGACTTGCATTCTGAGCCACCCCAAGTGGTGGTGCGACCTTGCGGGGCTGCAATACCCCAATACCCTGGGATCTCGAGCCAGTGTTCGGTGCATAGTCTTCCGAATCAAGCAGAAACTTTGGTGGCATCCTGCAGGACCTCTTGAGACATAAACAGAGTCTGAAAAGTCCTCTCAGAGTGCTGAACTTTGCAAGTGACAAGAAACTGGCCAGCGATATTCAGTCTTCTTCTGGCTCCTGAAAAGAGTCGCATCCAGACACGAAGAAACTCTTGCCACAAGCCTTCACCATGGATTCTTGCTCCAAAATCCCTTCCAAAGTCCTGTTTTCCGTCTTCATGACAAAGGAATCTATTGACGGTTTTTTTGGCTGCAAATCCTGAAATCTTCGCCCTGCAACACTTCCTCTGTGCTGAGGTACTGTGTTGGCTGGGGTATGTACTTGCCTTAAGCCTGTGCAATTTCTGTAAAGCTTTTGGGGTGTTTCTTGTGATTGGGAGTCCTCTCAACCAGTTCACCCAGGCCCACTGCTGCAATCCTCCTAGGGTGTCTTCTCAGACCCTAACTAAACCTAAAGTGAACTACGTACTTGTTTGAACAGTCTTCCACAGGAGCTCTGACTTTTTCTGCAACTGAACCCTATCTCACCCTGTCTGCAGCAGGCACCTAGACCACTAGGGTCCCTCTTCCGCCTCTGAGAGAACTCATGCAATAGTATAGAGAAGGACTGGATAAGAAAAGGATTCTACCATGAAAATTATAACAAGTGTTTTAAAGTGTACTTACTTGTGAAGGAGTTAGTTGGTAACTGTAACTCAGAGTGAACACTTCCAAAAGTTCTTACTTACGTTGAATGTGTGCTGTGCCATTCTGGAAAGTATATGTAAGGTTATTTTACTCAACTGTGAACTGATAATGCCTCTTTCCCAAAAGTAATGCTTTTAGCATCACATAATTATTTCTTCCAGAATATTTGTGTGTAATTCCATCAACTGGGTCTTGCTTGCTTCCCTTGACCTGTTGTATAGACTGTCTAAACTAAGTTTGCCTTGGGTTTTAACTACATGGAATAAAAGTGAGTCATTCTTAAAGTGTAACATTGGGTTTTGCTTTCCATGGTCTGTTTTATAGAGATGTTAAAACAGTCTTAGGTTTATACCTACCTTTACGTTGCTGACAGCTCCTTTAAAAAGCATATGGGTTTACCTACCTTTGTCTGCCTTGGTCCCTCCTACAATAAGTTAGAATGTTATTGCTTGCCTTAGTCTGTGCTCCACTGAACTGAAAAGTAACTGTAATAGTATATTACAACATTAGGTTTTGCATGCCTAGAATAGCTGTGTTCCATTCTTAAAAAAGTTTTCTCTAGGTGCAGCTGACCTTGGTCTGCCTGGTGCACTTCTAAATTAGTGTAAAGAGTTCTTGTTCACTTTAGTCTGTGTTCCACTGAGCTGAGAAGCCACTAATTGTTTATTGCACCAAAAGGTTTTACTCACCTAATATAACTGCGTGTTATCCTGAATGTGGTTATAGGTTTCTACTGTTTCTTGAATTCCACTATACATAAAAGTAAACTTTTAGGTTGGTTTACCTAGCGATTCCCAAACTGTCACTTTACAACTGCCAGTGTCTACTACCCTTGACTTACTGCAAAGTAATCTAAAAGTAACGTATGTTCCCCCACCCCCATGAATAGGTGTGTCCTATACTAAATGTGTGATAAGGTCTGACTTGCCTAGAAATACGTTTAGTTTTCTGAACAAGGTTTATACTTTAGTCTGTCTATCTTCAAGCATTGTGTTGATATGACATGCATTACACACCGTAATAGCACTTCTGATGATTGTCTCTACTTAGATTCACATGCTGTGCATATAGTCCGACATCTAGTGGAAATCGCAGAGCATCGCATCTTTCTTTCAAAGATTGAAAGGGGATGTCGACATGGGCGTGACTAACACCATCCCCAACGTGACATGTAGACGTGACATGTAGTGTACCCAAAATCCCTCACACGTCAAGGTCCCTCTGGTTGTGTTTTTTCTGCCATGAGGGAGCTTTATAGTCAGCGTTAGCGAGTACAGAAGAGAGGAGGTGTAAGAGGTCTATGTTCCTTCTACTCCAGGAGGGAAGGATGGGTGGGCGCATGTGAAACTAAGCAGATACAATCATCAGTAATGCTATTACAGTGAGAAATGCATGTCTTCTGATGCTTGTGAACCTGCTTGGAAATCACATGCTGTGCATAGACTAGCGAGCAGTACAATAGATGGTGGTGTGATGTGAGAAGGAACAGTAGCAAAGAGATGTCTTAGCACCGCTTGTCCACCTGAGAATCATATCTACAGTGTGTATCTAGGCAGAAGTGTTGTGTAAAGGTGTGTACAGAACTCCAGTTTGCTGCTTTGCAAATGGAATCAAGAGTAACATTTGCAATGAATTCTATGGTAGCCCCTGTGCACCGAGTAGTGTGTACTCTAGGCGTGAAGTGTAGATCTCTCTTGGCAACAGTAGAACACAGTGTGATCCACTTTGAGATAGCTGATTTAGAGACAGGGTCTCCTCTACCAGCTGCCACTGAAACGAAGAACTGGTTCGTTTTTCTTAGTGGCTTTGTCAATTCCAGATAGTAGATGGCCACTCTCCTTACATCCAGTGTGTGGAGGCTTCTTTACGCCACGTTAGTAGGGTTCTGGAAAAGGGTGGGTAGTTCTATGGACTGGTTCACATGGAACTTCGAGATAAATGTAGGCACACGACGAGGGTGTGTGTGCACAAAACCACCTTGTCTTTGTGAATCGTGACAAATGGGTCCTGAACTGAAAGGGCCTGCAGTTCACCAACTCTCTTTATAGCGGCGATTGCCACCAGGAAGGCGGTCTTGTAGGTGACTGCTTTAAGGATAGCCTTGTGCATTGGTTGAAAGGGAGGCCCCATTAGACTGGTAAGAACAAAATTTAGGTCTCCCGGGAGCTGGGTTGGAAATAGGGGGCTGAAGTCTCTTTACCCCTTCCATAAAGGTTTTTCCATCAAGAAACCTTTCTCTGGGATGTGGTGTAGGCCGAAAGCGCGGCTAAGTGGACCATTAGAGAATTGAAAACCAGTCCTGAATCTAACAGGTGGGTTAGGTACAGGACGATATATTTAGGTGAGCATTCAATAGGATTGATGACCTTGCAATTACACCAGATGACAAAGCGCTTCCATTTGCTGGAGTAGCAATGCCTCGTGTTAGGTTTCCGTGCTTCTCTGAGTATGTCCATGCATCGTTGAGGGAGCTGGAGGTGCCCAGACTCTATGACCTCAGGAGCCAAGCTGCTAACTTGAGGGTTTGAGGGCATGGATGTAGTGTTTCCCCCTGGTCTTGAGACAGCATGTTGCACGGGCACGGCAGCTTCCTGGGAGGGGAGACTGACATTGCCATGAGATGGGAGAACCAAGGCTGGCGGGCCGACATAGGGGCCACGAGAATCATCCCGACTGGCTCCTGGTGCATCTTGTGCACTATTCTGTTGAGCAGGGTGATTGGGGGGAAAGCGTAGACAAATTTCCCGGATCATGTTATCAAAAGACTGTTCCCCTTGGAGCGGTTCTGAGGGCACCTGGAGGCGTAATCTGGGCATTCAGCGTTCCCAGAATGGCGAACAAGTCGATCTCTGGGAAGCCCCATTCTGCGAAGACGTTGAGTACAATGTCCTCCTGTAGCCGCCACTCGTGCTCTACGGGTAGGGGGAAGTCTCTGATGAGTACATCCGCCAGAATATTGAGTTCCCCTGGAACATGTTGTGAAAGGAGGAACATTTTGTGTTTGAGGGCCCACTTACATATGTTCTGGGACAGTGTGGACAGCCTCAGAGAGTGAGTGACCCTTGTTTGCTTAAGTAATACATAGCCGTAGTACTGTCTGTGAGGACTAGAACTATTTTCCCCTCGAGGTGTGTCTGGAAGCCTTCGGGGCCTTGAACACTGCTAGCAGTTCCAATAGTTTGATGCGATTCGATGCTACTGCTGGGGACCACATGCTGTGCGAAGTCTGTTGAAGGAGGTGAGCCCCCCTACACCCGTCAGATGCATCTGTGGTGAGTGGCTTCTACTGGGGGAAGGTGAAGGTTTTCCCCTGCAGAAGGTTTTCCCTTGACCACCACTGCAGAGACTGAACGAGGGCTGCCAAGACAACCACTAGATCGTCCCACTGGCCACTCTTGCATGCGTGAGGAACTAGGTAGACGCAGGAAGCCATCATCCCCAACAGTCGCATGGCTTTGTGTACAGTCACCTGGTGACTGGATACATAGTGAGGGATCTGGAACAGCATGTTTTGAACCGTATCGGAGGGAAAGACGAGGCTGTATTTGGTCCGAATTAGAGCCCATAGAAACTGTTTGACTTGGATTGGGGTTTGACTGGATTTTCATAGAGAAACCTAGGTTGACAAGACGATTTACCGTATTCTGGGAATATGTTTGGCATGTTCCGTACGAATCCCCCGTTATAAGTCAGTCATCAAGGTAAGGATAGACTGGGATGGACGACCTGTGCAGGTGAGCAGCTATTACCACCAGTACCTTTGTGAATAACGGTGCCGCTGATGCAATGCAGAAAGGGAGAACCTTGAAATGATAGTGGGTGTCCTCTATCATGAATCTGAGGTACTTTCTGTGCACTGGCAACATTGAAATATGAAAGTATGCATCTTTCATGGCCAATGTGGCCATGTAATCCCCCTGCTGCAGCAGCGGGATTACCTCCTACAGTGTGGTCATCTTGAATTTTTGAGGTTTGACATACTTGTTCGCTGGGCGCAGGTCCAAAACAGGGTGCATGGTGAGATCATTTTTGGGTACAAGGAAGAACACTGAACAAATGCCTTTGTTTACCTGGAGAATGGGACGACTTCTATGGTACCCTTTTAAAGCAGGACCTGAACTTCCAGCAGGATGCTCATGTGTTCAGGCGACAGGCAGCTGCTTTTGGGTGGGTGGTATCGAGGGGGCCGGTGAAACTATGCAGTAGCCGTGGGCAATGGTCATTAACACCCACAGGTCTGATGTGGTCCCCTGCCAGGGGTGGATGAATGATGACAAGCGACCCCCGACAGGGAAAGCGAGTTACATTGAAGTGGAGGCTGGGAACCTCTAGGAGTAAAGTTCCTGCCTCTACCCTTGCCTCTACGTTGATATTTAGTTTGTTACTAGAAGAGCCTTGGCCGGAGGACCAGGGGGGTACTCCCTGAGCCATATTGTCCAAGGAGATAGCGGGAAAAAGATTGCCCACGAAAGGACCGGCGTGAGTTAGAGCCTCCACACTGGTGGAAGGGCCTAGCCGTGATCTGGCTGAGCGACTTTAAAGTTTTGTGTACTTTTTTTAGCAGTCTCCAAGTGTCATCAACAGCCTTTCCAAAAAGATTGGAATCCTCAACTGGTTTGTTGATAAGAGGCCTGAGTTTCGGGTTGAAAGCCAGAGTTCTTTAACCAGGTGTGTCTTTTAAGTAAGGTCCCCTGGGCTAGGGTGCATCCAGTGGTCTCAGCAGAGGTCAGAGGGTTCTTCTAAATGTTATGGGTAACCTGTCTGCCCTCAGCCACGACCGTCAGCAGGCGTGATCGGGTGGGCTCTGGGACATATTGAAGGGAATCCTGAACTAGGCCCCATTGGACATCGCTGTAACTTGCCAAGAGAGTGGTATTGTTTGCGATCCAAGTAGAGTAGGCAGCAGAGGCGGTGACCCGTTTACCCAGAGCATAAAGCTTTTTACAGTCTTTGTGCGGAGGCTCTTCCGCAGAGGACAGGGGAACCCCCCACCCTTTTCTGAGAGGCAGTAACCACCAGGGAGTCCTGTGTAAGATGACCCCCTATATACAGTGGGTCGGAAGGTGATGGGCAGAATAATTTTTCAACGCAGGGTTAGACCACTCGTGTGAGAGATGGCGACAGTAAGGAAGGGGCCAGGCGCCTCTTTATAGAGATTAGTAAGGGGATGACTTAACTATTCAGAGGCTTCTCCTTCAGGATATCCTCAACAAAGTCTGAATCTGGAGCTGCCTCCTGTTGCAATCTGGAAATTATCCACTGCTTTTTTTAAAATAGCATTTAATAACATCTGTTCATCAACAGGTGACAAGTCCCTCTGTGGATGCGAAGAAAGGGGATCGCTAGAGATGATGTCTCGGTCAGGGGTATGTGTAGGTGATAGCCAAGGTCCCTGATCCCCCCGCCTGATCTTGATCCCAGTCTGGGTCCTGATCAGCTGTGTCGTGTGCAAAGGGATTAATGTCCTCATAGGCATCTTCCTGTGTTGGGTCAGCTGGAAAATCCAAGATATCCTGCTGGTGTCCCTGTACAGAGATGGGGAATTTCTGCATTTTGTAAGGAATGGGGCAGGGGTTCTCTTCCTTGGGCCTTTTGGGTGTAATGCACCTGTCGGTAAAGTCAATAAACTGGGCCATTTTGTCCATCTATTGTTCAAATCTTTCACTAGTCCATAGGGAAGTGGCAGAAGGGTCTAGAGGTGGAAAGGGTTGGCCAGAAGGGGGAGATTTTCCCAATAAGGCCTTAGAGAGCGGCTGTGGGGCTTAAGAATACTCTTCTAGATAAGAGGGCGAGCCCTTGTGCTCTGTGACTGCCGAAATGATAGCCGCAAGGCTTTCGTGGATTTCCGGCAGTTGAATGAAAGGTCTCTATGCGCCTAACAGCACTGTTGCGGCCGGTGACTCCCCCAAGGCCTTTATACTTGTGCGCCCTTGGATGGTGTGTCGACGACTGTATGTTGGGTGAACGCCCTTGCCCAGTCACATGCCGTGAAAGCAGTTGCGTGGAGGGCACCGAACCGCGAGGTTCGGAAGACGCCGTCAAAGTTTTCGGCAGCCTGGTTGCCATTGTGTGCTTCTTGGACGACTCAGTCGAAGAGGCCTCAGGGGTTGCGTGTTTTTGTATTTGTGGTGCGTGGGTGCCCTTGTTGCCGGGGTGTGAACTCCCCATAACAGAGTCTGTGGCCTTCCAATTCGGAGCGATGTCTGCCGACTGATTCCCCGTCCGAGGTGAAGGCGTCAACGGGGGAATGGCCATCGACCTGCATATCTTAGGCTGCCCACCGCTTAGTCTGCCTGTCTTTCAACATTTTTGGTCAAAAGAGCTTACATGACTGGCATGAGTGCTCGTCGTGGTCTTGAGGAAGTCACTGATCGCATTGGCGATGGGTGTCCTTCCAAGGAAACTTGCTGTTACACGATGGGAAAAATTTAAAGGGCATCCTCTCCATAGCAGAAGGTAGTGGAAGCCAGACCAAGAAGAGAAAGAGAGGAGTAAAGGAAATACATTCTTAGAGATAAATAAACCCAGGACCCGACTCTTCCTAGTGTAACGGCCTGGCCGGAGGGCAGTGGCCACACAGTCGACAGTTGAACAGTTGCCGAGCAGTTGTAGATGTCTTCGGCGGCAGGAAACTGACGAGGCAGTCGTTGAGAAGATTAGTCGGGAGACTAGACGACCGAAGCTCGTGGGGACAAAGTTAGCAATATAAAACTCTTGCGAGCTCTGTATAGGCGACCAACTAGGTTGGCGGAAAAATCTGTGGGATCTCGAAGCATGAGGGATTCTGGGTATACTACACGTCACGAATAGTGTTACAGTCACACCCATGTCAACGTCCCTTTAGATCTTCGAAAGAAAGATGCAATACTCTGCGCTTTCCACTAGATGTCAGACTATATGCACAGCATGTGATTCTAAGCAGATTCACAAGCATCAGAAATTGTGTTTGTAATTCTATGCTAAAGTACTTACCAATAAAGATTTATATTGGCCTAACGTGTATTCATAATAAACCTTTATTTTGTAAAGGATTTCTGGTTGTCAGTGTTTCTGTTGAATCCTTGGTATACTACAAGTTATTTGTACCTTCCTACAGTCCTCTCTCCCTCCTAAATTAAGCGTGGCTGCTCTGTCTACACTACCATAAACTCAGGTGGTACAGCCATATACTAAGAGTGGATTCTTTTACTGTCTCAGTTGAATGGTTAAACTAAGCCCTTAGTTGGACTTCAGAAAAACTGGCCAAACACTCTTGCATGCAATGGGATATATTGTAGGCTGGATTACATTGACTCTTGAGATACTGTGAGTTCAAAGAAACCATACAATAGGTTTGGTTTAACGAAAGTAGTGTACCTAGACTTAACACAAAAACCAACACCATGGCCTGCTTTTGGCCTGAGGAACACACACAAACACACCACACCCACACACACACACACACACCACACCCAGCCCCTCCCATAATGGCACCGGTCTTCTTTTTTCTCCATTTCTTTGTGGAAGGGCCCTTCTTGAGATTTACTCTGCGCGCCAAACCAAGTTTGGTCCCTTTGGTCGTTTCGTCTTTGGCGGGATTCACGAGTGAAGCCCACCTCTGGCTCCAAGGTGTCTGGCAGAGGCAGGAAGCGAGGGAGGTGCCTGAACCTTCCTGTGCTTAGTCTCCTAGGAGACAGGAATGCACTCTTAGGTGATTGGCCAGCTGGCTGTCCGGCAAGGACAGCCACCCTGCTGGGTGACTGACAGCCAGGCTGGAAAGAATGGGAGAAACCTGCATAAAAGGCAAGGATTTTTGGCTTCGAAGGCAGAGTCGACCACTGGACGAAAGAATCCGAAGAAGAACTTGAAGAGGACACCTGCTGCAACTCCTGGACCGTTGGTTTGCCTGGTGAAGCCCTGCTGCTGTGCTGAAAGTCCCATTTCGTTTCGACTAGAGAAGCCCTGTAAGGATGACTTCTCCCCTTTAGTTGTTGGGACCAATACACTCCAAAGTAAGCCACCTGGACATCCTCTCAGAGCTGGTTGAAATTCCACTGCAGTTGCTGCTGGAAGCGAATAGCCAGGGAGAGGAACACCAAATCGTGTGCTTTGCGTTTAAGCTGGCCAAGAGCTCCAGGAAGATCCTCCGGACTCCCAGGAAGCAGGACTGACTGGGCCTGAGCCAAATCAACAGAGTGCGGGACCCCAGATGCAAGGAAGTCCATCTCGACAGCCAGGAACCACAGTGCTGCTATTTGCGGTAGACGTGAGGAGCTGAAACACTGAAGTGCCACTTGTTTGAAGATAGCCGGTTGCGGTAGTTGACCGTGCCATTGCCGTGCAGGAGTCCCTAGACGTCCTCCCTCTTGATCCCACAACTGGGGCCAAGGAATACCAGGATCTGCAGAGCTGCACAGGAACAGAAGCCATCTGCTGCACTTTTCTTCAACCTAAAGGTACTGTACAGTCTAAGAGAACTTGCCTCTTGTCGTGTAACTGCACTAGTTCTCTGTTGGTGAGACGTGTTGTGGTTGCTCTCTAGAGTTGCTGACAGCTTCTTTCCTTCACAAGCCTAAACAGCTTGTGGCCCTGCTTGGATTTCTTCTTTTCTACAAAGACTTCTAAAACATTGTGCAAGACGTTTACTTACCTGCAAGAAGTGCTTCAGCTCACCTAGACTTTTGCCCAATTGACTTTGGTTTAGCCTGGCTCTCTGAATGACTCCTCTTCCCTCTGACATTGTGTTTGGTCTTCCTTCCAGGAAGGAGTTAACTATCTTTGCATTGGGGGTTACCAAAAGTACTTACCTGCTTCAGAATATTTGTGCAATCGCTTGTTCTGTTCTAATAACCTTTTTTCTTTGACTCAGTCCTAGGTCTGATTCTAAATGCAAACATAGGTATATTAATGTCCAGTGTCCTAGTTACTGAAGTCACTTGAGGGTGTAGGAAGTGTCTGTGTGCCATCCCAAAAGGGTACTTACGGATTTAGAAATATTAAGAGTGTGTATTTTGAAGTGTATTTGTGTGTTACTATTATATTGCCCCCTTCTGAAGAAGGTTACTTTGACTGTTAAATAAATTAATAATTGTTTAATCAAGAAACCTTGTGTGTATTTATTTCTATTTCTTTATTAGATATACATCTAGCCGAAAGGCTTTGTATAACACATGGACAAACAACAATTACGAATAAACATACAAAAACTAAAATCAGTTAACAATACTAAAAGATCACATCAATACACTTTAAAATACATCATCAATATATTTTAAAAACGCTGCGATCTTTAAATAAAATA
The DNA here is from genome assembly GCF_040938575.1 of Ambystoma mexicanum. Classification (NCBI taxonomy): domain Eukaryota; kingdom Metazoa; phylum Chordata; class Amphibia; order Caudata; family Ambystomatidae; genus Ambystoma; species Ambystoma mexicanum. The sequence goes on from NC_090940.1 coordinate 216,494,370, forward strand.
TTACAACGTAGTAGATGATGATAATATCATTGCCTCTCATGAAAGACTACAACAAATCTGTTGTATTCATCATGTCAATTGCATTAAAAGATTTAAAAGATTTTGTTCTAATCTCTGTCATACTTTCACATTTCATAATAAGGTGGAAGAGTGATCAGTTTCATTGTTGCGATATAGGCGGCATTTCCTCATTTCAAGTGGGATTCCAATTAAGTCACCTTCTGTCTCCAATGCTTCCGTCATATTGAAAAGTGGTAGTGCTAGGATAGGCAACAATGTATTTGGGAGGCATAATTTGGTTGAGATACTCTTCGAGGTACTGACCGCAATGTGCTTTTGAGGCAATGTTAGTAACATTTTGCTCATGCCAGAGGTCATACACTCATTTTTATACCCCTTTTTTGAACTGCAATCGTTAACGTTACAGGGACGCATCCACCCAACCATTTTCTATATAATCTTTGTTAAGTGCCAATAGTGCCAACCAACACATTGCCCTCTAAGTGAAGATACGCTCGTACATATGGTACGATGATCTTATCATTGGATAGGGTGACAACCTTTTCGTAAGACAATACACATTGACATATGTAGGCATACCAAATACCTTTAATAGCGAACTTCAAATACAGGTATTCCACACTTATATTTTGTGGCAGCCGCAGTAACATTTTCAAAAGTTTAGCCTCAAATACCACCATACGTTTGACAAAAGGGTGTCCCCATATCTCAACAGCATAGAGTAGCATAGTCCTAATTTTAGCCAGATAAATGTTTACAACAGCAGTGACTGAATAGCCATTGTTACGGCCAATGAAGGCACTCAACGCTTTTGTGGACCCTAGACACCGATTCTTAAGTGAAGACCATTGGAGTTCCCATGTAAGCTTTGCATCAATTATGGGACTAAGATATTTGTATGAAGATACTTGTTCGAGATTTTTTTAGGTCAATTTCCACAGATCTTAGGTTTACATTTTTTGGAGAAGACCATTATTTTACTTTTGTCGATATTGATTGTCAAACCATTGACGATAGAGTAAGCAACCAGGGAGCCGAGCATATGCTGAAGACCGGCTGGAATGTAGTCCAGTAACAGCAGGTCATCGGCATATGCAAGCCATCCGACAATCACACCATTGACTTTCACGGGTTGGCCGTGGATGGATTGAAGACTTCCATCATATCGGACAGGTAGAGGTTGAAAAGAATCGCAGCAATCATGCAACCTTGTTTAACTCCACAACTAGTTTGCATATTTGTAGATAGTCTTCCAGCAGCATTGAGTCTTATTTTTACGGAACTATCAGTAGGCAATAGCATCAACATCCCTAATAAACCATGTGGAATACCCCAGGAGTTAAGTTTTTGCCACAATCTGTTGCGGAGGATGGTATCAAATGCTGTTGAGAAGTCTATGTATGCACAGTAGACATCTAAATTCGGTTTGGACCAGGCATGCTCAATTGCAGATGTTAATATCAGTAGGTTATGAGTAGTGCTAGATTTGTCACGGAAGCCTATTTGGTTCAATGGTAATATATTAGCGTCCACAATCCATTCATTCAGTTCCTGAAGCAAACCCTTAGTAAAGATTTTGGGGGAGACATCAAGCATTGCCAGCATTCTGAAATTTGCCGGGATATCCCAAGACCCTTTCTTATGAACTGTCAATATGTGGCTGGTTTGCCAAGATGGTGGAATCGCACCCAACCTACCAATTTGTTTAAATAGCATTAATAATGTGGCTCCCCATAGTGCTGGTTGTTTTTTGATCACTAAATTGCAGACACCATCAGGGCCCGCTGCCTGGGAATTTTTGAATTTTTCAATGATCCTAATAATATCAAATTCAGAGGCATTGCAAGTCCATGTTGCATCTGGCAGTGGAAAGGTGGAGGCGCACAATTCGGTTTTGCCGAGTGAATCTTTGATATATAAAGCCCACGTTTCCTCAGGAATACAATTAATGGACAAATCTCGTTTTTTACGTTTTCTCAGCAGATGCCAAATACCGTGATTATTATTAGATATAGCCATCATGGCAATTTTTTTTTTTTTTTTTTTTTTTTTTTTTTTACACAAGTTAATCTCATTATCCCCCCTATGTGATTTGAGCCACTGTTTGTTCTTTTTGAGAGTTTTAATTTGACAGGCAACACCCTGCTCGGATATGGTTGGATCATTTTTCTTCACTACCATTCTAACAGCATTACGTAGATTCTTTTTTGCCTCTCTGATCATTTTATCATTGACCAGCCTACGAGGTAGTACAATATTGGACCGTTCACCAATGGATTTATATGTCCTGCGTTCACCACATGTTTTTGAATGTTCTGCATGAGCTGGCTGAAGTTAGACAGGATTTGGCTCTCGGAGAGCTTTCCCAAAGCCCACTTCTTAATAAACTCGGGTAGCAGTGCAGATACAACATGAGGAACATTCTCAATATTACAGGGATCATTGGCGTGAAACGCCCCATTTTCATAATGGTCGGAGCCTACATCACATTTCCCCGGAAGCGCATACAAGAGGCATAGTGGGAGGTGATCACTTTCTTCTCTTTCCACAATGCCCATATCCTTGATGGAATGTAAGCCAATTTCATTAATGAAGATATAATCTAGAATCGCAGCAGATCGACCTTCAATCCTTGTTTATTTCATCAGAGTGTCGCCTGGAGTGGAGCCATTTAATTTCACTAGACCATGACTGTTAACTAGGGTAGCCCATTTTTTCCCCTGCCTATTAGAGGCTAGATTGTTGCCTGATCTCATAGCCCCATCATGCAACCCATAATTATGGCTAATATCACCAATCTTGGCATTAAAATCACGTAACAGCCATATTGGGTAGCAGTGATTGTACTGCTTTAGAGTACTATCAACAGTCCGCACATTTTCAAGGGTATTGGCCATATTTGTGGGGTCATAAATGTTAATGACTATTATCACTTCCAAGAGCCAGGTAAGTTTGGTTACCAATACGTGCTGTGTGGACAGGAGTAACTTCAGTATCTTCCACGGTGGTTGGACGGACACCAACAACCCCCCTTTCGGACGGCCCATAGGACCCTTAGTGGCTACCTGGTGTACAGAGTTTCTATCATCCAGTTGTATCTCAGATGTTAACCAGGTTTCTTGGAGAGCTACGATTTGGAATATTGACAAGTGTTCAATCAAGCCCTCCTCCTCAAACAAATGTGAATAACCCCTGATACTCCACGAGTACAGCAACTGTAAGGAGTGGAGTCAGTTGCAAGACTCTGCAAAGTAGGATTTAAAGGTCAATGGCAGCCATTGCCAAACCTTGTGTGTAAAAGTTTATTTGAATAGATGTCACTGTGAATCTCTGTGTAACTCCCCTACAGCTCACACTGACCCCTCTTGAGACAAACCTGGCTGCTCAACACGCTACCAACCTGTGTAGTACAGACTTATGCCAAAGGTTGGGTTCTTATTGCCAGGAGGTCAGGGTTGTTGTAGTGCATCCAAAGTGTACTGCATACAATCTTGCCTAACAGTGGGCTTCAGCCTTGAAGCCCACCTCTGGCTCCAGTGTGTCTGGGAGGACAGGATGTGAGGTAGGGTCCTGAAACTCCCCTGTCCTTTGTGTCTAGGAATGCCTGAATGCAACTAGTCCCGTTTAGCTGGCCCTGCAGTGTGACTGACAGCCTAGGCTGTGCATGAATGGGAGAAACCTGCTTAAAAGTTGACGGTTTTGGGACTACAGGCAGAGTCGACCACTGGGAGAAACTCCAGACGAAGAAACTGAAGTGTTATTTGTATTTACGCATTTCAATTGTACAGCTCACATTCACCCCTCTTGAGATAGGCCTGGCTTCTCAATCACACTACCAACTTGTGTAGTACAGACCTATACCAAAAAGTGGGTTACCTAATACCAAGCAGATAAGTGTTGTGTAGTCTCACACAGTGTGACTGCACCAATTCTTACCTAACAGGAGGGCTGGGGTATTTGTGGGGAAACTGGTATATTTTGAGGCACAGAGAGTAGCAGTCTTAATGCCTTGCACAAGCCAAAAGCCAGATTGGAAGGGGTTGAGTAAATGGTCTGTGATGTATTGTTGCAGTTGGGTAGTTACAAAATCGTGCCATGATTCTGGCAAGGTATGATAGGATAGTAATGGGGAGGTAGTGTTCAGGTAGTGTTGGGTCAAAAGATGGTTTTTTGAGGAGTGAGATTTGGCCGTTTTGAGTGCAGCAGAGTTAGTACCATGCAAGAGACAGCAGTTGATGTTGAGCCAGTGGGGAGCTAGGGTGGTGATGCAATTGCAGCTTGAGGTGGGCATGCACCATCCAGGAGAAGTATGTAGGTTTTATTTTGGCAGTAAGGGTGATAAGGGTGCGTCGATGGGGTGGAAGGTGTCGCATGTGTTGGAATGTTTGGGAGTGGGGGTAGGGGTGGGAGAGCTGAAGGGACGCTGTCCTGATGTTGTGTAATTCGGAGTTGAAGTAGTTCATGAGGGAATTACATACTACAGTGGGTGGGGTTTGCGAAAGGTGGTTTAGAGGGGGGCATGACGATGCTGAATAGTTTCTGGGTACAATTGGTGACAGAGTGGAGTTCTTGGAAGTAATGAGTGGCTTTGGCAATGCACATGGCTGATTCATAGTTTCAGCAGTGTCTGCCTATCCTGGTTGAGGGACACGGGTTCTTTTGCCAGGCACTTTCTAGGTGTCTGGCTTCCTGCTTGATAGAGAGCAGGGAACTGTTGAAACATGGCTTGTGGTGGTGGTTGTGGGGTTTTTGTGATTTGAGGGGTGCCATTTTTTTTTTTGAGTCCCTGTGTGATGATGGTGGAGTAGGATAGAGGGATGCGCATTTGGCAAAGGGGGAGTGGTATAAATGGTGCTCAGGCTATGTCTGCAATGTGTTTGGTTTGTCTGGCTGAGGGAAAAGAGATGTGTAGCAGGTGGTGGGATTTTGTGTGGTAGTGCAAGCGTGAAGGGGATAGCGAAGAGGTCAGACAACGATACAGAGATTCGATTATCCACAGCGACATCATTTTTGCTTACGATCAAAAGATCCAGGGTGTTGCCAGCAATTTGTACGGGATAGGTGATGAGTTGTGTGAGGTCATACGTGGTGAATGGAGCGAGGATAGTCTTTAGTATAGGATTGGTGTCAGGCACGTTTCTCTAAAGTCCAACTGGTGTTAGACTTCATATGACTTATCTCTTGGTATTAGGGACCCAACTCTTAATACAGGCCTGCACTACACAATTCGGTAGAGTGGCTGAGCAGCCACGCTTATCTTAGGAGGGAGTAATGTGAGCTGTACAGCAACACAAAGAAATCGGTTCATACAAGGACCCAAGAAGACACTTACTCAAATTTATGTTAAAATAATATTTATTTATATATACACAAGGCACACAAGCAAATCAAAAATGCAGCAACTAACAATATCATTTAATTAAAAATGGAATCAAATTATAGAAGGAACAATAATGCAGGTGAGTAACTTTTCCTATGCTTTACATATCCAGCACACAGAGTGACCTCAGTTAAGGTCAGTAACAGCACCTATATGTATCACCTTTGCAATATTGAGTTTGGAGGGAAAATAAAGGTTAGACAGAACAGCTAGCAACTGTTAAATAAGAAGTACTCTCTCCCAGAGGGATGTAGGCAGTCCGTTTCCTAATTATAAAAGTGTTAAAGTTTAGGGAGGGACCCGCATTGTCAGAGCCAGTAGGATCAAGAAGATGAACCTTTGGGAAACCAGCAAAGCTAGAGTCAAATGGACGGCACCTGTTCTGATGAAAATCTTCAGAGGAAAGTAATGTAAATAATAATAATTTAGCATTTATATAGCGCTATAAACCCTCAGGCATCTGAGTGCTGCTTAATATTACCCACGGTGTGTGGTGCTCATTTATAGACCTTGGCAGGATGAAAGGCTGAGTTTGGCTCTGCCAGGATTCGAACCTAGTCAGCAGGCTCTGCACAGATGTCAAAGTGAGCGCTCTACTCGCTGTGCTATCGGACCGGCTGTGATCGGCTGGTTACTCACTGTGCTAAGTAACCAGTCAGATGATGTTGGAGAAAATACAGGCACTCAAGGGGAGCCTTCCTGATAGCACAGGCTGTAAGGCCTGCATACGGGAGTTGAGGTCAACTCCCAATTGAAGAAAACAGCACTCCCAAAGCAAAGGAGCAACAAAAATGGACTAAGGTACGTACAACCCAAGCCCCTCAGTACCTTAAGAGCGGAGAGGAAAATACAGCTGGTCCTCTTCTAGGTGCAACAATGCAGATCCGATTCCTGTTCCTTGGTTGTGGTGACGAAAGGGGGTACCTGTGATGGGCTTCTGCACCAGCACTCGGGAGAAGGGGTTGGCGGTAAAGGATTCAGCTCACTCCAGCAGCTCTGTTAGCGAGATTTATCATTTCTATGCTTCATCCCCTCTCCTGGTGAGACCCCCCAGCACTTCTTGCTGGACTTCCCTTTTTCCACTCATTCATTCGTTTTGGCTCTGCCTTCAGGAACTTTATTCTTTTAATTTTACCTCGACTATGGAGTCAAATTTTTCTCCAAAGCTCTTAAAGGCATCTGTATTTTACTATTGCAGCACACAGCTCCTTATGTGCAGTGTTGGTGGGGACCCTTAGAGTTCTCCCTTGAGATTCTTTGCTATATCCTAGAGTAACTGCAGTTCTGAGATACTTCGGATCTCTCCTAAAATGTTATAGTCTAAGAGATTGGCAAACACCACCTTATTTTGAGTGCCAAAGGGATACGTAGTATCCCCCTTCTCTCTGCTACTGTGACTTTTATGTCACAAAGAAAAACTCCTAGTTGTGGCAGGTGGCAGGGGACGTGTTCTACCAACTATTGTGTAATTTTCCTACCGCAGGCTCTATGTCCATAGCCTCGATAGTGCACAATAGGGGCACCCAAGTACTAACTTGGGGCCTCCCTTCTAGCATGTTGTTCTTTGTTGGCCCTTCTTCTACCATTCCGGGAGGGGGAGGTCTGTGTGTGTTTTGCTTTTGGCGGGAACGCTTGAGTGTCCCTGCCTAGGCTCCAGAGTGTCTGGGCAGACAGGAAGTGGGGAGGAGTATTCCACCCTCCTGTCCTTTGTCTGCCAGAGTGTCTGAATGGGACCAGCTCCCACTGGGGATCTTGCTGTCCTGATTGGACAGCCAAACACCCCTTTCTGTAAACTGAGGAAGATTGCAGAAGAGCGCGTGCTGGAACTATATAAAAGGTGAGATTGCTGGAGTTAAAAGCAAGTCGACCACTGGAAGCTGAAGTAACCGAAGAAAGCTATGACCAGAGACATCTGCAGACCTTTTGCAACACTGAAGCGACCACTGCTGTCCTGTCCCTGTTTTAGATGTGACAGAAGAACTCCGATTTGGACGACTCCTTACCTTTGGCTGGTGGGAACGAGGAGTCCCAAGACAAACTTTGATTTGAGCCATCTCCCTAGGCCCTGTGAGTTTCCAGAGCGGCAAACCCCAACACCAGGAGACCTGTTGCCTATTTCACGTGCAACGGCGTGGAAAGGCCAAATCCGTCCAAATCTTTGCTGAGCCCTTAAGAACACTCCAGAGATCTGATCCAACTTGCCCAGACCGCCTCATCAGAGTCTGGAGGATTGAACAAGCTAATCGCGTCCTTTGTTGGTGCTCCAGAAAAGGCGCCAAAACCACAGAGTGACCAGAGTAGTTGATGAAAGCCATGCCAGAGATCCTCCCTCTCGACTGCTGGTGAGAGATCCCATCCAATATCCTGTCTTTCATCATCAGACCAAGGAATCCAGAGGTCGGGTCCAGAGCTGCAACATCGCGGAGTATCCACAACAAATGTTTTCTTCAAACCTAAGGTACTGTGGGGAAAAAGGTATGGCTTACCTTATTCGAGAAAGTCGCTCCAGAGCATTTGAGCGCACAGGTGTCCAGGGCAACACCCTTTTACCTCAGAATCAAGCCGCTGCGTGTGTCCCTTTAGCGAGTCCTATAACGGTCTCCAACGTTGGTTAATTCTTCTTGTAACTTCTTTTCTAGAGACTAGAAAGTATCCAAAGGAACTTTTGACTCCTGATGCTTTTCAAGACATGAAGACTCACCAAACTGCCTTTTAGCTAGGGTTGCATTTTGGACTTTAAAAGACTTGCTGTGCAGGAAACCACCCCTAGAACCTGACGCTCTACTAAGTTAACACAAACCAATTGTTTTCATTCCTAAAAATCACTATCTTATATGTGTATGCTGACTAAATGGAATTACTGCATTAATTTGTCGGTGCACGTTATTGCCGATAGTACGGTAGACCTGTCTAATTCCTGTAACAATTGTGCCCGTTCAGCAACTACCAACTAAGAAGTGGCCTTTTTAAAAAAAACGTTATTTTTGGTTTGCAATTCACATTACATACGCTTCAACTACCCGACAGTACAGGATATACATAAAGACAATGGTAGACAATGGTTTTCTCCCTCCCAGTTCAATTTGTAAAACAACATTGCATTCTTTAATGATAGGGCTTATTTTTTAAACACATTAGATGTTGTTGCGAGAATTTCCGTGAGTGGTTCAATCGGTATCTGACTCTCCAGGGCTTGCTGAGGTGGTTTCAAGGTACGATCTGAATGGTGACCAAATGTCTTCTAAGAAGTGGCCTTTTGAAAGTATTGTAAAGTATACCTATGTGTGTTGGTTTATTGTGCAAAGTATTCAACAGTGACTATTGTGTAAATATAATATGTCTATATTTTAATATAAATGTATCTGTAAGTGTTTCTTTGATGTGCATTTCTAGCTAGGTTCAGTGTACTTACCTACAGCTCCCATCTTCCTCTTAAGATAAGCCTGACTGCTCTGCCACGCCGCTACCAAGGTCTCCGAGTAGTACAGACTGATACTAAGAGTTGGGGATCTACAAAGCACTGGGATAGCGTACTAAAGTCTTACCTCCAAGTGGGACTTTAGGAAAACTCCCCTAACGGACAACTGGCAAAGTAAAGCTGCAAGTGTGTGCATTTAAGAAAGCCCTGGCAGGAAACTTCACCAGGCAGTTGCAAGCGTGTTCACATCAGAATGTCCTGGTAGGGAAACACACCGGGCAAGGACAAACTAAACAGTATATAACAAATATATGACTTAACGGGGTCCCGAGAAGGATGCATCAGGACTAGCAAACGCCTGTGTGAAACCAAAAAGAAAAGGAGTGAAAACCTGGCAGGGGAGATCACCGGGCATCCTAACAAAGCAAAGACCAAGAGTCAAGTTGTTTTGTGTATCAGTTGTATTGTGGAACAAGAGAAACCCAAGGAACTGTTATCTTTGAATATACAACAACGGGAAGAGAAATCCTGGGGAAGGTAACCACCCTCTGGAATAAGGAACTCTATCCTTCTGTAACTTTTGTGTTGGAGTTATGCATTTTCATTTTTGAACATTTATAAACCACTCAAGTCCAAAGACATTAGCCGTTCCACCTTAGAGTTTGTTTTGTTAGAATGCGAGGGCCAGAAAAGTACTTTGGACATGGGACGATTTTGCTTTGGACATTCTGACGTTGACAGACCCTTAGTTTTAGGTAGGGCAAAACCTCTTACAGCAGGGAGAGCAGCATTTAACCACCCGCTTCTATTTCAATAAAAGTCTGACCAAAACCCTGAATCAGTTGTGTCGAGTCTCATTCCTGGCTCCTTACCAAGGCCAGACAGAATGAAATAGAGCAGGCTATAGTAGAAACCATTAGCTCTGTCTTCCCTTTGCACTGGACGCCCTAAGGACCTATGCAGCTGAATCTAGTCCTGTATTTATACCTTGGATCCAGAAGGAACAAGTTACTTACCTGTAACTGTTGTTCTCCAGCATGGGTCTGCCATGGATTCACATGCTCATGAATATTCCCCGTCATCAGTCTGGGAATCCTCGGTAAAGAAAAAATCAGTATCAGTTTTGTTTCTGATCTGTCTTTCTTAGTAGTAACCAATCACTGGTCTCTGGGTCATACTGCCCCCAACCAATGACTGCCCTCTCCCTAAGCCCCTCCCCTGGCAGCCATCCTCAGATTTGGTAGCACGTAAAGTGGCAGTATGATCAAGTGAAGAGCCGCAGAGGGGAAGGAGAAAGGGTTTGCATGTGAATCCATGCCAGACCCATGCTGGAGAACAACAATTACAGGTTAGTAACTTGTTCCTTCTCCAACATGGGGTCTGGCATGGATTCACATGCTCATGAATGACAATGCATTACTTACGGTAAAAGCATTTCTGATAGTTTTATCTGCTTAGATTCACATGCTGTGCATAGGTCCGACATCCAGTGGTCACTGCGGAGTATTGCATTTTGTTTTTCGTAGTCGAAAAGGGGACGTCGAGAAGGCGTGTCTGTAACACTATCCCTATAGTGACGTGCATTGTACCCACAATCCCTCACGCGTCGAGGTCCCTCTGTTTGTATTTTTTCTTCCCTGAGGGAGCCTTCTATACGTGAGTGAGTATAGAAAAGAGAGAGAGATGTAGAAAGATGTCTATGTTCCTTCCATCCGAGCGGGGAGGAAGGGTGGGCGCATGTGAATCTAAGCAGATACAACCATCAGAAATGCTTTTACGGTAAGTAATGCATTGTCTTCTGATGTTTGTTAATCTGCTTAGATTCACATGCGCCCACCCTTCCTCCCCGCATAGACTAGCGAGCAGTACCCGGAGTTGGCGGTGGGTTATGAGAAGGAACAGTAGAGAAAAGATGTCTTAATACTGCCTGTCCCACCTGGGAGTCAGATCTAGAGTGTGCATCTAGACAGTAGTGTTTTGTAATGGTGTGCACAGAACTCCAGGTAGCCGCTTTGCAGATGGACTCAAGGGGAACATTTGCAATGAATGCTTTGGATGCCCCAGTGCCTCGAGTAGAATGTGCTCTTGGCTTGAAGGGTAGTTCTCTCTTAGCAAGAGTGTAACAGAGAGTGATGCATTGAACAATCCATCTAGATCTAGTGGACTTTGAGACTGCATCTCCTTCTCTTCCTGCTGCCACCGAGACAAAGAACTGATTAGTCTTTCTCAGTAGCCTGGTTCTTTCCATGTAGAACATGACAGCTCTGCGTACATCCAGTGTATGCAGACTTTTTTCTCCCAAGTTGGAAGGGTTTTGAAAGAACGTAGGTAGTTCTATTGACTGGTTTACATGGAATTTCGAGATGAATTACGGTGCAAACCTTGGGTGTGTGCGCGTAGAACCACCTTATCTTTGTGAATTGTTACGAAGGGGTCTAGAACAGAAAGAGCCTGTAGTTCACTTACTCTCCTAATGGAGGTGATAGCTATTAGAACAGCAGTCTTAAGAGTGAGGTCCTTAAGAGTTGCCTTGTGCATGGGTTCAAATGGAGAGCCCATGAGTCTGGTAAGTACCACATTTAAGTCCCATCCGGGAGCTGGGTTAGCTATCGGAGGGTGTATTCTCTTTACGTTGGGAAGTGGTGTATGCAGAAAGTGCCGCCAGGTGGACTTTAATGGAATTGAACACTAGACCTGAATCCAATAAATGGGTCAAGTACAGAACAATATGTGTGGGAGAGCAGTCAACCGGGTTGATGCTCTTTCCTCTACACCAGATGACAAATCTTCTCCACTTGCTAGAATAGCAGTGGCGAGTATTAGGTTTTCTGGCTTCCCTGAGGATGTCCATACATCTCTGCAGGAGTTGTAGATGTCCAAATTCTATGATCTCAGGAGCCAGGCTGCTAAGTTCATGGTCTGAGGGCATGGATGCAGTGCCCTGCCCTTGTCCTGTGACAGCATGTTGTGTGGGCAGGGAAGTTTCACTGGGAGAGATAGAGACATCTCCATCAAGTGAGCGAACCATGGCTGCCGGGCCCACATCGGGGCCACTAGTATCATGGTAACTTGCTCCTGGTGCATCTTGTGCACAACTTTGTTGAGAAGGGGAGTCGGGGGAAAAGCGTAAACAAATTTCCCTGACCACTGAATCGACAGACCGTTCCCCTTGGACTGGTTCTGGGGGTACCTGGAGGCGTAACTTTGGCATTGTGAGTTCTCCAGAGTTGCGAACAGGTCTATTTCTCTCAAAGAGGTTGGACTCCTCTATGGGCTTATTAATAAGGGACGCTTGTGTTTCTGCCTTAAACCCGGAATTGCGAAGCCAGACGTGACGCTTCAGCAAAATTCCTTGTACCAAAGTGCGGCCAGCCGTTTCTGCTGCATCGAGGGTATTCTTGACAATGCTTTGGTTGACCAGAGAGCCCTCGTTAACTGTAGCCAGCAAACGAGTTCTTAGGGGTTCGGGAGCTTCTTCAATGTCCGGAGCTTCTTCAATGTCCTGTTTAAGCTTTTCCCATTGAGCATCAGCGTAGCTTGCCAATAGTGTGTTATTATTGGCAATTCTGGTAGAGAATGCTGCAGAGGTGGTGATTCTCTTGGCTAGGGCATAAAGCTTCTTCCCCTCTTTATCTGGGGGTGCCTCGCTGGTAGATAGTGGGACTCTGGCCCTTTTCCTGGTGTTGGTCACGACCAGGGAGTCCGGGATTTAGTGACCCTTAATATATAATGGGTCTGATTGAGAGGGAGAAAACAGTTTCTCAATCCTCGGATTGACCCCTCTCACAAGTGCAGGAGTGGACAGAGAAGGGGTAATACGTCTCTTAATTGAGGCGAGGATGGGGATAGTTTGGCTAGTGGGGGGTTTTTCTTTGATAATCCTCTCCACAAAATCGGTGTCTGGGGTGACCTCCCCAGTTTCAAGTTCAAAATGTGCTGCTGCCTTCTTCAGCAGTGCATTGAAGGTGGGTTGATCATGAACAGGCGAAGGGTTCCTGACTGGTGTAGTTTCAGTAGACCTGATGACTATACTGCTACTGCCTGTGTCTGTAGACCTAGTTGGTGACTGCCAGGGATTTGGGTCGCCCTCGCCTGTGTCCTCCTGGAATCCCTCCTCACCTAAGTTAGTGTCCTCGTGAAAACCTTCCTCTTCTTGTTGGTCTTCAACATAGGTGAACTCATCTTCCTCCTGGAAGAGGGTGTCTTCCTCAGTGAGGTCGTAAGAGTATATGTCGTCCTGTATGGGGTTATAAAACTTCTGGCATTTAGCCCTTGGACTCTCCAGGGGTGCCTCCCTTGGTCTCTTGGGTGCCCTGTCTTCTGGGATGGACATGAACCTGTCTAGTTTATCCATACAGGTCTGGAACCTTTCAAAGGTCCACTGAGGTCAGCCAGGACGGTCTGGGAATGAAAAAGGAGTTTCTTCCTCCTGTAGTTGTCTGGTTCTGTCCCATAACGTCGAAGAAAGTGAGCCTTCGCCTTATGAGAAGCCTTCTCGCTGGCTAGGGCCTCCGTCGGCGGTGGGAACTGGCCTGATCTGTTTTCCGGCGCTTTCGGCGTATCTTTGGTCTTGTGCGCGGGTTTCGGCATCTCACTCACCGTATGTCTCTGGCCGTCCTTAGATGATATGCGTGCGAGGCTTTCGGAGATCATTCTCTCTTCCGAGGGATCGGTCGCCGTCGCGCTATGTAACGTCGAGTCCTTGCTCGTCGAGTCCTTGCTGGCAACGTGAGCGCCCTTACGATGCACGTCACCGGAGGTTTCGGTGTTAGCGCCCTTACCTTTAGAATGCCCTGTCGCGGAGGCGGGGAGGGCTGACGACCCTTACGGTCAGCGGAAGACGCCGGTGGGCCTGGCGCCCCCGTTGGCGCTATGGCTGCCTTCGTCTTCGACGAATGCGTGCCGGAGGGTATGTGCTTTGGTGTTTTTCCGTGTGCGTCCTTGTCGCCGGGGTGTTCATCCCCATAAACTGGGCGTGAGCCGGGCTTGTCGGGGCCGGGGACGGACGACGAGGAGCGTGAACGCTCCTTTGAGAGGTCTACAACCTCCGTTACGGGGGCCGTGTAGTCACTGTCCTCGTCACATTCGGCGGCGGTGGCAGCGGGCGAGGAGTCAGGCCTAGACATGGCGTAGGCCGCCCACCTTTCGACCCTGCGGTCTTTTAGAGTTTTGGGCTTTAGTAATTTACAGGCCGCACAGCCGTCCTCCTGGTGATCGAGGGGTAAGCAATGGTTGCACCGATTGTGCTTATCCTTCCAGGTATATTTACCCTTGCAAAGCGGGCAAAACCTAAATGGCGTCCTCTCCGTAGCTGAGGGCAAGAAGTGTGACTACGACCTCGAAAGAGAGGGAGGGGAAAAGAGAAAGGCATTCTTAAAGAGAAAGAAAGACCGCACAACCCCACTCTCCCTACTGTGTATGGCCGGTGAGGCCAGGCCACGTGTTCGGCAGCGCCGAAGGATCCCCTCCGCTCATCCTTCCGTCGAAGATCTTGCTCGGCGGAGAAACAGCTCTGCGTCGAGGGAGGGATCTACGTTATTGATATTAATAACAAACGACCAAAGGTCGAAGAAACTATTTGGCAATGTCTCTCGAAGAGCTCCGCATAAAGGCGACCAGTAGCTGGGCGGAAAAAAACAATCTGAGGGACCTCGACGCGTGAGGGATTGTGGGTACAACGCACGTCACTATAGGGATAGTGTTACAGACACACCTTGTCAACGTCCCCTTTTCGACTACGAAAAACAAAATGCAATACTCCGCAGTGACCACTGGATGTCGGACCTATGCACAGCATGGGATTCTAAGCAGATTAACAAACATCAGAAATAAGAATACATAGCAGTACACACATGCACAACCACGGGAGGCGGCAAAGGCTCAACATTAAGCATTTCATTTAAACTCAACATTAAGCAACTCTTACCTCCTCACCAGGCCCACCTTCAGGCGAACAAGTTGCGCAGCACTGCTTGGCCGACCCTGGACTCCTCCCTGGAATCCCGGTCGAAGCAGTAGAATCTCGTGAAGGTGTGCGTCGACCTCCACGTGGCAGCCCCGCAGATGTCCAGCAGGGGCACACCAGACAAGAACGCCGTAGTAGCAGCGATCGGACAGCCGGGCAACGGTCGGTTAGCCAACCAATGACAGTGCATGAATCAGCCAGAGAGCCATCTGGAAATGGAAGCCTTCAAGAAAGCCTTCCCTTGGTTCACAGGTCCAAAGTTCACAAACAGCTGTGATGTCTTCCGAAAACTCTTTGTTCAGTCCACGTTGAACTTAAAGGGATAGTCCAGTAAAAAAATGTATTTTAAAAATAGTAGGCAAAATTAAAAAAATAATACTAGCACTTTTTTTTTTAAACTTCCTATGTAAAATTTTGAGCTATTCAAGCTCAAAATTCGCAAAAGCAAGCACATGGGCGCATCCATTTTGTGAAATGGATGCCCGCCTGTGCTGGCTTTTGCTTTTGCGGCACTAATGAAGGAAAAGCCAGCCAGCTGTAGTAAACAAAATCTACCGCTGGGTGGCTTTTCCTTCATTGGTGCTGTACGCGGAAGACGGGGACCGGAGACCAGAGCAGGAAAGCTGCAGCTGAATCTCGGTAAGTGCTATTTATTTATTTTTTTAAATAAGCACTAGCTGCGTTTTTTTCCCTAAGTTTTCCGGGCTGGAGGAGACCGGAAAACTTAGAAATAAAACCGCAGCTTTAAAAACGTTGTATTTATGTTTGCGGTCGCTTTTGAAGCGACCGCAAACATAAATACAACGTTGTGTTTGAAAACGCTGCGGTTTTTCTTTCCAAGTTTCTCAGGCTCCTCCAGCTCGGAGGAGCCTGAGAAACTCGGAAAGAAAAACCGCAGCATTTTCAAACACAACCGCGTTGTGTTTCTGCCTGCTGTGGCTATCACTTTGGGTCTCCGGTGCTCCCCCAGGGGAGCACCGGAGACCCAAAGTGAAAGCCAAGGCAGGCAGAAACACAACGCGGTTGTGTTTCTGCCTAAATCTGCTTTCCCATTTGGGGCTCTAGGGCTCCCCACGGGGGGCCAGAGAGCCCCAAATGGGAAGGCAGATTTAGGCAGAAACACTGCAGCATTTAGCATTTCCCATTTCGGGCTCTCGGCCCCCCGTGGGGAGCCTGAGAGCCCCAAATGGGAAATCAGATTTAGGTAGAAACACTGCAGCATTTAGCATTTCCCATTTGGGGCTCTCGGCCCCCCGTGGGGAGCCCGAGAGCCCCAAATGGGAAATCAGATTTAGGTAGAAACACTGCAGCATTTAGCATTTGCCATTTGGGGCTCTCGGGCCCCCCGTGGGGGCCGGAGCTCCAAGATGTTGATGTGGAGAGACCTCTCCTCCGGGAGCCAAAGGCCTCTTGCATTGAGATCTCCGGTGTGCGCACCCCATCCCTCCAGGGAGGCATCCGTTGTCACTGTCTCCTGATGTGCCGGGGTCTGAAAGTCCGTGCCTGCCGTCAGGTGCGCACGGGTGCCCCACCACTGGATCGCCCGACAGAAAACCTCGTTGAGTGGGATCTTGTCTTCGAAGCTGCCCGCCGCTTGCATCCAGCGGGTGTCGAGGAACTCCTGTAGAGGACGCATCCGTAGTCTGCACAGGCGCACTAGGTAGATACATGAGGACATCATTCCGAGGAGGGACTTGATGGATCTCACCCTGGCCACGTCCGTGGCTAGCAGGCGCTGAACCTTGCCTAAGATGGCCTTCGTCCTTTCCTCCGACGGAGACGCCAATCGCTCCACTGTATCGAGCTTCGCTCCCAGAAACTTTGCCACCTGCGACAGAACCAAATGGGATTTCGGGCAGTTGATGGAGAATCCCAGCTCCGTGAGTAAGCGGACGGTCTTCGCCGTGTGCTCGACACCGAGTTCTCTTGCCCTTGCACGGATGAGCCAATCGTCCAGGTAGGGGTAGACGTGGATCCCCTGCAGGCACAGCCGCGCCGCCACTGGTGCTAAGCACTTGGTGAACACCCAGGGTGCCGACTTCAATCCGAATGGCAGAGCTCTGAATTGGTAGTGGCGTCCTTGGAATACGAATCTGAGGAACTTTCGGTGTCCTTTTAGGATGGGGAAGTAAGCATCCTCCAAATCCAATGATAGGAAGTCGCCCTCCTCCAGCTGTCCCAGCACGTGCTGGAGGGTGACCATCCTGAACTTCTGTGCCTTGATGTATTTGTTCAACTGACGTAGGTCCAGGATGGGGCGCCAACCGCCTGTCTTCTTTCTGACGAGGAACTATCTTGAGTATACTCCGGAGCCCCGGAGCCTCTTGGGGATGAGCTTGATGGCACCCTTCTTGAGCATCGCCTTTACCTCCAACAGCAGTTGTGGGACGTGATTTTCCTTCCTGGCGACGGGAGGAATGCAGGGACACTTCTTTTGGAATTCGAGAGTGTGCCCGTGGGCCAGGGAATCCAGCACCCAACGGTCGGTGGAGATGGACTCCCACACGCTGATTGACTTCGCCAGCCAGCCTCCCACCGGGGTGCTTCGGTGGGGGCCCGACGCTAAATCTTGCTTGGAGGCGGCCTTGCCGCCTTGGCCTCCTTGGCGACGACACCGAGATCCTCCTTGCTTGCCGCAACCTCTGTAGGCTCTGTAGGCCTTCTGGGACGAGTAGCGGGCCGCCTGGCAGTATGTGGAGGAGCCACCGCCTGATCCCTTGAAGGCCCTCTATCTGCCTCTGGCGCTCCGAAAGGGCCGTCGCTGCTGAACGACTCCCAGGGCTCGGCCCGTCTCTGCATCGGCCTTGATGCACTGCAGCGACTCATCCACCGTTTTCCCAAACAGGTTGTTGCCATCGAACGGCATGTCCAACACCCTGGTCTACACGTCCTGACGGAAGTCTGTCGCCTTGAGCCAGCCTCGTCGTCGAAGGCAAACACTGTTGCCTAACTGGCGAAACCCGGTGTCGGCAATGTCCGTTGCCACCGTTATGGCGTGGTCCGACGCCACCTCACCTTCCTGCAGAATCTCCAGGGCCTCTGCCCTCTTGTCATCTGGTAGGAAGTCCAGTAGGGGAGCTATCTTGTACCATAGCTCCCTGTCGCAACGGGGCACAATCGCTAAGGCGTTGGCCGCCTTAATTGTCGTCGCCGCCGACGAGAGGACCCGTCGCCCCATGGCGTCCAATTTCTTACCCTCGCCGTCAAGTGGGGAAGTAGAGGTTGAGGCTGTCGCCCCGCCGCCTTCTTCTTGGCCGCCGCTGAGAGGACCGAATCGAGCATCGGTTGAGCCCTGAGGCACAAGGGGGTGGCGTCAGGGACCCAGTACTTCTTCTCGTACCTGTCCCTCTTGGCAGGCGTCGTGGACGGGTTCTTCAGGATCGCAAGTCCCTCGTCCCATTTATCGTCGAGTAATGGTACCGCGAGGACCGTCTTTCTCTTGGCCTCTCGCCATTGATAGAGGAAACCTTCCTTCTGTTCCTCGGGGCAGAGCTGGAAGAGCTTGGATGCCCTGGCGATCATGGCGTGAAAGGAGCCAATTTCGTCGGGCGGGGAAGCCCGAGGGAGTGGTGATGGAAGGTCTGTCCCGTCGTCACCACCGTCGTAATCCGTCCCCGTCGTCGTATCATCCCTGGGATCCGGCGAGGGGGATGAAAGCTCCACGGGCCGTGAGGGCATGAAGGGCGGGGGGGGGGGATGAACTCTCCTCTGCTTTTAAAATGAGAAAATCTCTTTGAAAAAGCACGAAAACGCAGTAAAAGCTCGAGAGCTATAGCACGAGGACTCCCAACACTTGAACGTGCGGTAAAAATCTGAGGATGGCTGCCAGGGGAGGGGCTTAGGGAGAGGGCAGTCATTGGCTGGGGGAAGTATGACCCAGAGACCAGTGATTGGTTACTACTAAGAAAGACAGATCAGAAACAAAACTGATACTGATTTTTTCTTTACCGAGGATTCCCAGCCTGACGACGGGGAATATTCATGAGCATGTGAATCCATACCAGACCTCATGCTGGAGAATGAGGGATTCATTTGGAAACTTACCTTAAATTTGCCTAGGGCAGGCCTAACAGCTATAATCCAGGTTGAATTAGCTCTACTTTCGTTGAATGCTGTAATTACCAGGAAAACAATGTCTTTATTTGCTCAAATTCTGTTACCCCCACCAGAGTTGCTGTATTGCAGATTCAATGATTGCAGATACAGATTGTATGCCAACACTGGAAAGCCTCAACTCGTCCCTGCATGAGTTGTGAAGGGTAAGCTATTGAGGATGGACGGATACTGACAGAGTTGTGTAAATCATACAAACTTTATTCTCATACTACTTTGATAAAGAAACCTCTTAATAACCTCTCTCATTATTGAATAAAATTCCCCAATGGAAGGGAGCGATTACGATTGAATGTCCTGCCCACCATGGAGATTCAGGGAATTTCCTAAAGCACTATAAGAATCAGTAAGCCTGTAGGTTTTGTAGGGAGAAAGATGTAGAAGAATCCCTGAAACACTTATTCACTCAATGTCCGTACCCAACTTCAACATGGCATTTGTATTTTGACCGATTTTCATGGCAAGTGCTTTAAAAAAATCTCAAGTGTCGTATTATAGCAGGTTCCTATACTTCATTATCAGTCGCGGTGTTGACATTTGCACAAATAATTTTTACCATAATCAAAACAGATTTGTAACTTTCAATGAATCTTGTTTTTGTTTTTAATAACTTATCCCTGGCACGGGTTCTACTGCAGGCTGTAATTTGATCACCGGATGTTAGGGAGAATTCTCAAAAAATGTGTTAATTCCCTCCACCTTAGAGACTCCCAGCAACTTTGCTAGATTTTGAGGACTTGATTTTTTTACCTGGAGTGAGTGAGACCCTTTTTTCCCCCACTCTCTCATGTATTTTGGTGTGATTTTTATACTCTGTGCGTTTTTGTTTGGTTATGGAGTCTGACAAACTCCATAAGCATCATCATTTACCATGTGTCACACAGCACCTTTAGTGCAGTGGCACAGGGAAGTCTTTCAGATTTCCCAAGGTTCAAATGCCTTCTCTGGGATAACTACTGTTTCCCAGAGCAGTAAAGTGAAATTGCCGTTACTTCGCATTGTACTTGCTAGACCCAGCACACCCTATCTATAGAGTGCTGGAGGGGTTACTTAGTATCCCTTGTGTCTAAATGCTCATGTAACATCTTGTATGTTACCCTTTCCTTAATTGACTGGCTGGTGGCAGTGGTTTCGTTTTGAACTACCAAGGTTTGCATTTACTGCGAATGTTCACTGACCGGTAACGTTAACCGCGGGAGCCAACTTTTTCAAAATGGCGTCCAGCCATCCTTGTTAAAATGGTGCCCGGTGGTCTTTTTTTTCTGCCAGGTCTTTGTTGGAAGGTTCTTCTAGAGAGTTTCTCTGCGCCAAACCAGGTTTGGTCTCTTTGTTCATTTGCCTTTGGCGGGCTTCAGGAGTGAAACCCGCCTCTGGCGCCCGAGTGCCTGGGGTAGTCAGTGTTAAGACGGATTTCTGAACTCAGTCCTGGCGGCGCAGAAGTTCAGAAGGGCAACCTAAATACTTGGAACAAGGTAACCTCTGGACAAGCCAGACCAATCAGGGTAGCGATCGCGGCGGTCAAGACTAGGTCTCAAGAGGGGTGAGGGTGACTGAAAGCCTGCAATGAGCACACAAAGCAAGGACACTTACAAACTACTCCAAACAGGTGTTATATTGAAAATATATACACATTTATTCCAAGGCCTTTGCAACAATGACCGTAGCGAGAAATCACAATAAAACTCTAGTAAACCAACACATACCAAACCAATACAATATATATACAAATACAAACGAGTCTAAAGCGTTAGATGCACGAAATATGTAGTCCCCCTAGAAGGGGAGGAAAACATGCAGTGCGAAATAATGATTAGACCCAGTCCGCCTTCAGAGGCACCTAACTAAAAGGAAGTCCAAGCCCTACGAAGACTGGAGCCTTGTGCTCAAAAGTACCTGCATACGCTGGTGCCAACGGGCAAAAAGGGGAGTCTCTTCGAGGGAATCAGGCAGTTCAGTTTGGTGCACAAATGAAGAAGAACAGAGTTCCGCGACTCAAGCGCAGCCTCCACTGTGGGCAGAAGCAGAGCGCGAGTACGGAAAGGCGTGCTGTTTGACACAGCGGGGAAAAGCTATGGGCTCCTGCAGGAGGGCGACCAGTTCCTAGCTATGCTACTCACCGGACCCTGATGCAAGCAGACCCAGGGTTCTCTGCGACAGTTTCAGTGCTGGCAGGTTCAGGGGAGCAGGGGACGTCTCGTCGTCGTGTAGATTCTGCAGCAGCAGAGTTGAGTTAAAGATGTCCCAAACAAAGTGAACCCGCACAGTTTGTTCCCACAGCAGGGCTATCGAGCGGTCGTGTGTATCTCAGCCAAATGTACACTACTCACTTCAGACCTGGGAATGCCAAGTGTACGAATCGTGTGAGAGTGACAAGGACTCGAAATACAACACAACCTGGCGGCGGTTACAGAGCAAGACTCCTGGGTAGGCTGGTCAGTCTGCTGGATGGCCCAGAGGCACTTCTGAAGGCTTACGTGCAGGAGATGGTGAAGATGCCGAGAATAGCTGTCCCCGCTATTCCAAGGGTGGAAGTACCAGTACAGGCCTTCTGGTTCGATCAGAGGTAGAAAGGGTTTCACAAAGCGACAGCAGTGCAGAGGAGCAGTCCTTCAGCGGATCACCAGCGATTCCTCGGTTCAGCCTCGTGGTTGCAGGATACTTGGCTCCTATATTCCTTTGTTCGTGAGAACTCAGGAGATCGACATGGTAGTGGCGTTTCCAGCCCCTCTTATCCACGGTTCCCTTTGTGCCGAAATGGAGGGGACCCAATGGGAGATCCGCTCATCAAACACTCACACGATACGTGGACCTATCACGGACCACGGTGGTTCCAGGCATTCATACCACACTAGACTCTCTGGCACCCAGGATGTGTATTGGGACCAGACATCCCACCCCACATCCTGGAGGCACACACAAGGCCTGTAGAAGCCTGTGAAAGCATCTGTGTTTCGCGGGAAAGTACATGCCCAAATAAGGAAGGCCCCGGGTCGGCTCCACCTGTGGAAGGTGAAGGGGGCAAGACGGTCAGCAGACAGGACAAAGGAGCCTCGTGGTCTGGCCATTTTGGGAGCCAGGCCACCATTTTGGGCTAAGCGCGAGAAATGCGCTTAAAACGCCAAAAGGAGCTCAAAACACAAGAAACGATCGCTGCCACCATTCCCGTCTGTGATTCACTTGCACCGATCAGTTACAATCCACAAAGAGTATCTAGGGCCTGTAGAAGGCTAGAGACCCAAGAGAGCAGTAACTTAGCTTACAGTGCCCTCTTGTGTCATGTTGCACGAAAGCCGCAACATGATAAAGAAACTACGGAAAACAGCGTTTCCCGGTACTGACTGTCTTAAGGGCATGTCAGTTTCCCCTTAAGAATGGAGCAAAAGCCCAGAGGAGTGGGGCAGAAGGCTGCACTTCTCTGGCAAAGTCTAGATCATGGTGAAAACAACAGCAAAAAGTTTAGGGGTTGCCACATGGAAGGAAAATTACCCACAATTAAGAAATCTTTCCTAACACTTCCTATCTATAGAGTGCTGGAGGGGTTACTTAGTATCCCCTGTGTCTAAATACTCATGTAACATCTTGTATGTTACTCTTTCGACTGGCTGGTGGCAGTGGTTTCGTTTTGAACTACCAAGGTTTGCATTTACTGTGAACGTTCACTGACCGGTAACGTTAACCGCGGGAGCCATCTTTTTCAAAATGGCGTCCAGCCATCCTTGTTAAAATGGTGCCCGGTGGTCTTTTTTTTCCGCCAGGTCTTTGTTGGAAGGTTCTTCTAGAGAGTTTCTATGCGCCAGACCAGGTTTGGTCTCTTTGTTCATTTGCCTTTGGCGGGCTTCAGGAGTGAAACACGCCTCTGGCGCCCGAGTGCCTGGGGTAGTCAGGAAGTGAGGGAGGTGCCCGAAACTCGTTGTGCTTAGTCTCAGGAGACCCAAATGCACTCTGCGGTGATTGGCTGGCTGACTGTCCGGCAAGTACAGCTAGCCTGCTGGGTGAGTGACGGCTAGGTTGGAATGAATGGGAGAGAACGTAATAAAAGGCGAGTCCTTTGGCTTGGAAGGCAGAGTCGACCACTGGACAAAGGAACCGAAGAAGAGCTTGAAGAGGATGGCTGCTGCAACTCCTGGACTGTTGGTTTGCCCGATGAAGCCCTGCTGCAGGTCCGAATCGCCAAGTTCGCATCGACAGAGAAGCCCCTGCAAGGACAACTTCTCCCTTTGAGTTGGTGGGACCAATCAACTCCAAAGTAAGCCACCTGGACACTCATCTCAGAGCTGGTTGAATTTCCTCAGTTGCTGCAGGAACTGTATAGCCAGGGAGAGGGACACCAGATTGTGTGTGTTGCTTTTAAGCTGGCCTAAAGCTTTTGGAAGATCCTCCGGACTCCCACGAAGTAGGACTGACCACACCTGAGCCCCCTCAGCAGAGTGTGGGACCCCAGAAGCGAGGAAAGTCCACCTCGACAGCCAGGAACCGCGCTTGGTGCTAGTTGCTGTACTGCAAGGAGCTGAAACGCGAAACAGCCACTGAGAGTGAAGTTTGCCAGTTTTGACAGACCCAGTACATTGCAGGAGTCCCCTGCCGTCATCCCTCTTGTCCCCACGACTGAGGACCAGGAACAGTGAGATCTGCAGAGCTGCACAGGAACAGACGTATTCAGCTGCATCTTTTTCTTCAATCTAAGGTACTGTAAAATACCTCTATGAGAACTTACCTCCTACTGTGGAAGTGCTTGTAACTTCTGCAACTCACAAGTCTAATCAGCTTGTGGCCCTACGTTTGATTCATCTTTTTACCAAAGACTCCTAAGAACTTGTGCAAAGACTTTTCCATTTACTTACATAAAGTGCAGCATCCTATACAAAGACGTTTGCCTATTGACTTTGGCTTAGCCTATTGAATTGAATGACTCTTCTATTGCTATTAGAAAGTATTTGCCCTGCGTATGAATATTTTTTGTTACTTCCTGTGGTCTAATCACCTTTGCCTTTTACTTACTTTATTAAGAGTGTTCTGAATGCCAACAGTAAGAAATCAATGTCCCCAGCACCCTTGTTACTGAAGTCACCTGTGGGTGTAGGTTGTGTCTGTGGGCCAACCCAAAAGGGTCTTGTCTGATTCAGAAACTCTGAGTGTACAGCATTGAAGATATTTGTGTTACTAGTATATTGCTCCCTTCTGAAGAAGGCTTTGTAACTGATAAATTAATAATTGTATATGCAAGAAACCTTGAGTGTAAGAGTTTATTTGAATAACAGTAACTATGAATATTTGTGCAACTCCACTACTGCTCACATTTCCCCTCTTGAGATAAGCCTGGCTTGCTCAACACTACCAAAACTGTGTAGTACAAGCTTATACCAAAGGTTGGGTGCCTGTACCTGTAGTCATAGTAGCTTGTAATGTTCCCCAAGGGTACTGCATTCAAACTTTGCCTAACACCGGAAAGTTAAGCAAATATCTCCTGGTTGGGGGCGATGTTGGGATTAGGGTTTAAAGGATGGTCGAAGGAGGGGCATGGGGATGGAAAGTTGGGAAGTGGGGGTGACAAATGGAGAAAAAAACAATTTAGGAATAATCTTTACAATGTATTCATTGCTTACCTATAATCATTACATGACCCTTTAGTTCTTTAATCAATGTCATTTTTTAAGCACTGCTGACTTTGTGGACAACATGGACTTTCACAAAAGAGGCACACAAAATTATAACTCGGCATGCAGAGTGCAGCCAAACATCTTGATGGTATCATTGGCTAATGTAGCCATGCATTAAGGCAGTCTGAGCGAGCTGAAGGTGCACATTCAATGCAAACTTTGGTATATTGAAGTTCAAATCTTACCTTTAACCGTAGAAATAAATGTTTCCAATCTATCAAGTAACTCTGTGTCTCTCTCGAAGTCATAAAAATGGTGTTCCACCCAATGTCGAAACACATTTAATATCCTATATGCAAAATAAAATGAATACATTGTTATTATTGGAGCAGGAACTTGAAATGGCATGTAATCTGTAACAGCATTTTCTATCATATCATCAGCCACACATTATCATGCACTTGTGTCTCAAGTGGAGTTAAGAATCGTGTTGACAACTGTTGTATCGATCAATGATTGTGAAAGTTAATTAGTGGGTGATGAGGCAACACTTATTGTGGCCTCGAATATTGAACTTTTCTGATGTCAAAGAACACTTGAATATGGTTACCAGTCATTTCACAATTTTATAAGAGTGATTTCTCAAAATATGTTCCCCATTTTGAATAGCAGTGAGAGGACAGAGAGGCCAGTGTAAGGAAGGCATGGTATCAACAGTAAGACAGACACAAGTGACCACAGTTCAAGGGTGTTTTTTTTGTACTTCAACAAAGGTATGATAAACACCTACCTAATCCTACATCTACAGATGGGAGTAAGCTACGACCATCAAATAATAACGCAGTCCTAGTGGTGTCTTGTCAAAATAAAAGGGTTTATACTAAAACAAAACTACAGCCAATCCTTACCACTAAACACAAATAGTGTGGGGGGGGGGGAGACAATGTTACAAAAAATGAAGGAAGTGTTAGAAAATGATATGTCAGGATGTTCAGGCCGCTGGCCTCCTTTCCCCTACGTTTTAGCACTGGACAAAGCGGTTCACTTGAGCGTAGCACAGTCTCTGGCTTCTTTAGCACGAGGATACAGTACAATCATTAGCATCCGGACCGTCTGTATGAAAGTGTCTTTACTACTACTACTAGATACTATAAAAAAAAGAAAAACTACCACCAAGACAACTTAAGTAGGGAAGAGATAATGTGTCTGAAAAACTTAAGTGAAATGGAGGTGTTGACAATCAAACCTGCATACAAATGGGGGCGGGGGTATTGTTCTAATAGACAACATTAAGTACGAGACAGAATGTCTAAGACTTTTGAGTGACACTAACTCATAAAAAAACTCGACTGGGATCCCACAGAAAGACTCCAAGATGAGATCAAGAGCCTGACGGACCATGCTTTATGTGAGGAATGGATATGCACGGACGAAGCACGGTTCCTTAAGAAACAACATCCAAAGAAAGCAGCATTTTATACACTGCATAAAGTACACAAAAACAGGGACAATCCCCCAGGCAGACCCATTGTGTCTGCTATAGACTCTTTGCTGGAACCCCTGTCTATCTATAGTGATTTTTTCTTCAAACCTTTTGTACTTGCCATGCCATCCTATGTAAAAGATACGGCAGATATGATCAAAATACTACAGGGATTTAATATTGCAGAAGGTGACTTACTAGTAACAATGGATGTTGAGTCACTTTACATGTCAATACCCCAAATGGAATGCCTCAATGTGCTTGGTGATTATCTGGATACACGCATTAGAACCCACAAACTCCCGACAGGGTTTATACTAGAATGTTCCAGAATTGCCATGAGGGAAAACTTTTTTCTTTTTAAAAACCAACTGTTCAAGCAACAGAAGGGTGCGAGTATGAGGGAAACCTTTGCCCCCCTTGTAGCCAATTTATATATGGCCAACTTTGAGGCTCGATATATATCTAGCAACCAACCTAACACCTTCCATTGCAAACTAGGATTCGCAAACTAACTACAGATATGGCGATGTTATATTGACGACGTGTTCGTCGTCTGGAAAGGCACCATTTCATCCCTTCTTGAATTTCACAAGTGGTTGAATACTTGCGATGTAAACATCAAGTTCACGATTGAATGGAGCGAAGATCAGATTAGCTTCCTTGAACTGATAATCAGAAAAATAGGACAAACGTTGGAAACCTCATTATTCAGGAAGACAACGGACAAAAATACATTATTGCATTACTCTAGTTTTCATCCGGATGGTTTAAAACAGAACCTACCGTACAGACAATTTTTACGGATCCAGTGAAACTGCATTTTTAAAGCGCTCACAGCCCGTGGGCATCGAGGCGCTGTTGCATGAATTGTTTGTTTTTTAGATGCGTAATTGTTTTTTTTGTCTTAGTTGCATATTTATAACACGCTTAAACACCCAGGAGGTTTCTAAGCGCGGACCCGGGGATCGAACCTGTGTTGCTTCATGTCATCTTGCTTCAAAGTCAAGCATGTTGCCGCTGAGCTATCCTCCCGGGACAATAAACAGGCCACACATTTGAAAGAGCGGTTGGAATCGCGGGGTTACCCAAAGCGAATGATAAATAACAACCTCAAAAGAGCAGCTAATACCGACAGAGAAATTACCCTGATCAACAAGGAAAAACAACCAAACGACAGATTGGTCTGTGTGACCACATATAACCCTGTCAGTAATGATATTTAAAAAATCATTAATTGGAATTGGAGCCTTGTTAAAAATCCAGGCACCTTATCTAAAAAGCCAATGTTTGCTTTTAAACATAATAGCAACTTACGCCAAAGACTGGTCCACACCTATAGGGATAGACCCAAGGAACAGACAATCCTCAATCAATGGGGATTGCCACCGATTACTGGACATTATAAATGCGGAAATTGTGCTGTGTGCCCCCTCACAGAAACTAAGCATGTATTTAAATATGGGGACATAACATGGCTACTCAAAAATCACACAAATTGCCGGACTAAAAATGCAATTTAAATAATTTCGTGCCCCTGCACCTTATTATATGTAGGGAAAACTACAAGAGAGATCAGGACAAGAATAGGGGAACTTTGTTCCTGTATATGAAATCAAGTGATTGATAAACCACTGGTAGATCATTTTACCAAATGAAACCATAAGGAAACAGACCTTAAATGGTTTGTGCTACAGACCAGCAAATCGAAAAATCAAGGCGGGGCTATGGCCAGTGCATTACGTAAATTGGAACAGCGTTGGATCTATCGCTTGGATACAGTATGTCACAGACTGAATGTTTCCGTGGAGTGTAATGCCCTGAATATGACATGAAGGATCTGTTACATGGAGGTATACCAACTCATGCCATCTCGTGAGCAGCCAAGCAGGTAATCTAAGTATGCACAGCAGAATTGAAGCCTTCTACTGTACCACCCCAGGGGTATTTACGCCCCCACAACATTTTTTGGTAGGGTCTGCTGTTGATGCATCTTTTTTTGAATGCACTACATATTCCACAATCCCCAAAGACTGCGTACACACATTAGCCATGTCTCCTTTGTCCTATCCATGTACATTTTGCTAATTTTGTAAAGAACCTCATGCCTGTAACGTACGATTTGCTCCACGGTTGAAATACCAGGGTTGAAATACAATTCTTGCAATACATTTCTTCTATATAATTCGAGACATCTGATTCGCCTCTTTTTTGTGTCCGCGAGTGTATCTACAGTAACGTGTACGAATATAAAACAGATAGTCAGCTTTCTATGTCGGCGCCAGTATCCATTGTGACACGCATGGACATTGACAGTGAGACACCGAGAGACGCGAGCGGAAGCTTTTTCGGATTAATACAAGGTTTCTACAAAGAATAAGAGGTAAGCGCAGTATTTAAACTATTCGCTATCCTCGTGTAGAGCGCATGAGGATATGGCTTTTGATAGTGGGGTTAGTCACGCAACCCGGAGCGCGTGTACATAGGGTCTAACACAAAATGATAGGGAATTTCAGACATCGTTGTTTTCCCTTGTACATCTACACAGAATGGGACATTTTAGACACTACACATGACTGGTCTTTTATCTTTTCTAACCATATGAACAAGAGATCCATATCAACATGTGCTATAACTGAATTCATACAATCAAAGTAATGGGATAGAAATTGTCACAAAGGTCCTTGTGTTTGTTTCTTCTTTATCTCTCTCTATGTAGGTGGGCACACGACTAAAGTGTTCCACAGGTTAGAACAAAACGCATGATAATGGCGCCGCCACCAATCCTTTACTGTTCTTCACACTTGCGAAGGCTGAGATGGTTTTTCACAACGCCAGACCTATTTCTGGCAGATAACACGACAATTGAGTATCTGGGTATGAAGCTCTATACATGTGACCCAGTTGGACAACAAGAGAGTTGACCATTTACTGGTTCTAAAACCAGGCCTTTGTGTTTGTTTTTGTTTTTATCTTGTAGGGGTGTACACAGTTTTCTATTACATCACGATACAGGATATATACTAGGGATACATCCCTTTATCAAACCACCGTCCCCTGAATGTCAGTGGAGGTGAGTTTGATATGAGCAACACTTAGAAAGGTTGCTTTTCCTAGACATTAAATGTTGTTGAAATGATAAAAGATGACAGATATTGAAACAGTTTGTAATGAGTATACTTTAAATTATTTTATAGATTTTGAGGCTCATCCCATGCTATCAAGAGGACTTCTGTACTCCGTACTGAGGAAGGTTGATTATACTAATTGGGCAAGGTGTTTCCCACCCTCAGTGGACTACAACCGAAAAACGTGTCGACAGATGGACATATAACCCCTGCAAGAAAAACAGAGGGCTACATCTGAAAAGCACAAGAGTTTCAAATTTGTATTTCCAGTTTGGACTATGTTACGGGGACATTAACACACCCATGTATGGAATATTTGCTTTGTATGAATATGGTGTATGAGTTATGAATGAGTTACTAATGATGGGAAAAGTTTTTTGTTGAGCCTTTTTAAGCATGTTTAACTTGTATTTAATATATGGAATAAATACGAAATAAATACTATATATTTTGACAATTTAGCTGAAATCCTGTCATTTTTGTTCTATTGGTCCAATCTTGTTTTTTTCAGTATATACTCACCTGGAGGACCTTCGACATATACCAGATACCCTTTATTGATCAGATCTTCATTCAGAGGGCCTGATGCAACCAAACAAAAAATATCATCATTTTCCTTTTTGGAATTTCGCAAAAATTCACTTAAGTGATTCACTATTCACCCCGTACCTCCCTCAGTCGGGCTCAGATCTTTTTTAATGAAATGTTCGTTTTCTTTGGATCCCCCTCTTTTGGGCTCAGATCCCTTTATTTCACAGTGTTCATAAGATATTCTTCTCAGGTGAGTCTCACCCGGGACCCCCCCTCGGCCGGGCTCAGATCCCGTGGTAACAGAATTAGTCTCCCTCAGCAGGGCTTGTACCAATTTTAATCAAATGAAGACTTTCAAATGTGTACAGGGTTTGGCTTGACCTGTCGCAGAACCACTCCGATTTTACAATTCCTTTTTATCTTTTTCCCCTTTGGGGTTAGATACCCAACAGAGACTTTTGAATGAGCTCTCTCGTAGTGTTGGGCCACTCCGTTTACGGTATCTGTCTTCGCTTCAAAGTTCAGTCACTCATTTAGTGCATTCATTACATTCATGCCACTTGCCACATACGCTTCTTGCACCATTCTCTTCAATTTCCTTCATACAATGTTCCCGCTTGCAAGCTTGGGTTGGTATCAGTCTCCCCACCTCACCGGCTGGGCTGACTTCACTGGCTTTTCCTTATTGTAGGAGCCAAGATCAGTACCACGGCGGCAAATGCATCTCCCCGCCTTGAATCTCGACGCAGGAGAGCCCCGGGTACCTCCAACACACAATCCAGAAGCCTTCAGCTTTTTTCTTTTTATTTAACTTTTTAACATGAAACAAACCAGCATAGCATGATCTGAGAAATTACCCAACATAGGCAGCGATGCATCCTTATAATTTCTGTAACCTTCTCCAGGCAGAGCAGCATGCAGATGCACGCTCTGGTGCTTGCATTGCCTGAGGCAGCTGGAGTGAGCAGCATCCCTTTGTCCTGCACTGCCATTGGCTGGTGATTGTCTCTTCCTGGCCAACTGGGCACCGGCAGGCTTTGGCCGGCCCACCTCACCAGAGGCCCACTCCTAAGGCCCCTGTCTGCTTCCCGGTCTGCTGACAGGCCGCTACATGAGACTTGTGCCACAGCCCAACCCTCCTCGAGGCTGCTATTCCTGGATTACTGGACTACCATGACTCTCTTACCCGATTCTCCATGGTTTAGTACCCTCCCTCTGATTGCCCTGTTTTGCCTTCTTGGCTCATGTACTCACTTCTCTGCTTGTACTATCAGCTCTCCCTGTTATGTACTCAAATGAAGTTGTTTCTGTACTCACCTTTAACATCTGATTTCCACTTCGTAATCATAACTACAGTGCCTTACATTTCACTTGAAAGTCAAACTTGGGTGTGTTCTGCATTTAACTTGAAAGTCAAACTTGGGTGTGTTCTGTATTTAACTTTGGCCATTGATTGTAAACTGCTAGCCCAGTGACTGTTCCATATTGCTGATCTTGCATACTCCTCCCTCTGCCCCCTCTTTCTTCTCACCCATGGCGCTTACGGTTTCTCTCATCTATTCCAACTGTTTCTCTATCAACCATCCTTCCCTTCTCACCAAGTCTGGAAAGAAGAAGTTTTAAAAGGATATCTTGGCCTCCAACCCAGGTCTCCCTATCGCTGATACCTATTCCAGCGCCTCTTCCATACAGACCGACATCCTCTTTGTCGTTCCTTATCCAGATCTATGGACCCTGCATATGATCTCTGTGCTCTGTCCTGTCTCCTCCTCCTCCATTAATGGTGGCACCCGCTGGGAAGTCCTCATGGATTCCTTCAACTCCTCCAGAGTCATCCTTAATGTCTACCTAAATGGCACTGTCATGGCCCAAGGCCCCCAGGCCAATCTCCTCCACTTCGATAGGCGGCTCCCTCGCCTCATCATCATTTCATCTCCAGATGTCCCCTCCTCTCATCCATTGCCCACAATTCCCCCCTTCTCTGCCCCACCTCAGGCTACCTCCACACCTCCGCAGGGAGTACCTTTGATTTGTACCCCTCCCTGGAAGGTCTTTAAGGCTGGCGACCTTCTTTATATTGCCACTCTCAACTCTTGCTCTCCTGTCGAACACTCCTCTGACATCTGCCACCTCCCTGAAGAACTGGACCTTGATGTCCTCGGCCTTACGGAGACCAGGTTCACGGCCAGGTCTGCCACAAGCTTTGACACACTCCTCCCTGATGGCTACAAGATCCTCTCTGCACCCAGATCCACCTGGCCCGGAGGGGGTGTAGCCCTGATCTTTCCTGAGTGGATTCCTGCCACTATCATTCCCACTCAGATTTACTCCTCTTTTTTCAAAAGCCTTGTCTGCAGGCGCTCTCTCTCTCTCCCTTCCTCTCTCTCTCCCCTAGCCACTCTCTTACTGTTGCCACTCTCTACTGGCCTCCTTGTCAAATCACCTTTTTTCTGTCGAGTGGGCTGATCTCTCCCCCTCCCTCCTTGCCTCAAACACTCAACTCCTCCTCCTTGGTGACCTCAACATCCACCTCGATTCTCCCTGTTCCTCATCTGTGCTCATTTGCAAACTCTGGGTTTACCTCTCTATCCTCCCTTCTGGCCCAACTCACACTGCAGGACACACACTTGATGTCTTGATCTCATCGGGCCTCCCCCTCTCTATACCCCTGACCACCCCTCTCTCCTGGAGTGACCACTGCCTCCTCTCATCTCTCCCTCTCTTCCCCCCATGCCAAGCCTACCCCAACATTGCCACCTACCTTATCGGACATCCAGCCCATGAAGAGTGTGTCAGTTGAGGATTTCGCTGCCGCCTTCACCCCCCCCCTCCTCTGGCTGACTCACACCCTGACACAGCCGAGTCCCTTCTCTACTCTTCTATTTCTGACACTCTTGATGCCCTTGCCCCTGTCATTCGGGATCCGCTAGAAGTCCAAAGCCAAGTGTAATTCCTGGCATGACTCCAACCTAGCTACACATAAAAGCAAGTGTAGGGCGGCTGAGAGGAAATGGAGGGCTTCTTGTTCATCCTCTGACAAACTGGCCTGTCGCCATCTCCAAAGGCAATACTGACTCTCTGTATGCACCAAGAAGAGAGTCCACATTTAAGCCTGTGTCTCGGCGGCATCTAACAACTCAGCCAAACTCTTTAAAATCTGCAAGGAGCTGGCCAACCCTGCTGCAGTCTTTACCCCTCCTCTTTCCTCCCAGGCTCTCTGCAATGCTCTTGCCTCTCACTTTATCTCAAAAACCCAGGACATCCTGTCCATCCTCTTCTCCCCTGTTCCTTCTATACCCTCCCGGCCTGTGCTTGCTGACCCTCCTTTAACCACCCCTCGCCTCAGCCTCTTTCTCATCCTTTCCTCTTTCCCCCTAAGGAGGTTGCTAGACAAGTCCGATCTATGAAAGACTCATCAAAACAGGTTCATCCCGGTTCCTCTAAAACCATCAAGGACCACATGGATACCCTCACTCCGGCAATTGCTGATTTTTGCAACTTCTCCTTTGCCTCAGGATCCTTCCCCCTCACCTCTGAAGCACTCTCTTGTGCATACTCTTCTCAAGGAACCCACAGCCGAACTTTCTTGCCCAGCTAATT
The DNA here is from genome assembly GCF_040938575.1 of Ambystoma mexicanum. NCBI lineage: Eukaryota > Metazoa > Chordata > Amphibia > Caudata > Ambystomatidae > Ambystoma > Ambystoma mexicanum. Next base: position 216,527,606 of record NC_090940.1, read on the forward strand.
ATCGCCCAATTTCCATTACTCCCTTTCTTAGTAAACTCTGGGAAAAACTGGCCATCTCTCAGCTTAACCTTCACTCCGATTCTGTTGGTTCTCTCCATGACCACGAGTCTGGCTTCAGATCTGCCAGAAGTACGGAAACTGCTCTCCTGAACATCCGTGAAGATCTGCTCTCCAACCTTGACTCCAACATTCCCTCTGGCCATATCCTACTCGATCTCTCTTCTGCCTTCGACACAGTCAACTATATCAACCTGCTCAACCGTCTCTGTGATAACCTAGGTATCACCGATCAGGCTCTGGCCTGGCTGACCTCATTCCTCTCTGACCAACCCTCCGTGGTCCAACTTGGGTCCTTCCTATCATCTATCTCCCTCTCAACTTGTGGTGTTCCCCAGGGGTTTAACCTCTCGCCCTGGCTTTTCAACCAATACCTGGCAACTCTCGCCCACTGCATTGCCATTTTCTGCTAAAATTTCCAGTGCTACGCTGACAACTCATTTTCAGGCTACCCTCGGCCACCTCCTCTCCTTCTCCTTCTCTCATCTCTGATTGCCTTACTGCCATTTGAGATTGGTGTGCCGCCAATGATCTTTGTCTAAATGCCAAGAAAACTGAGATCCTCCTCACCGGCACACCTTCAACATCCTTTCCCCTCACTACCTGGCCACCCTGCCTTGGCCCTCCTCCTACCCCTACCTGCGAAGCTAAGAACCTCAGGGTCATCTTTGACTCCACACTTTCCTTCTCCACCCACATCTCGGATGACTTTCCTCTCCTTCCCCCAGAAGCTCGGTCTCCCAAGCTCTGGTTCTCTCCAGGTTGGACTATTGTAACAGCCTCTTTATAAATCTACCTGCTTCTACTCTTTGCCCTTTACAACTAATCCAGAACAGGACTGCAAGACTTGTCCTTGGCCTCAAGCCCTGGGATCGTATTTCTCCAGCTCTGAAATCCCTTAATTGGCTCACAGTGGATGCAAGGATTACATTCAAAACCCTCTGCATTGTCCACAAGGCTTTCTGGAGCCTGGGTCCAAAATACCTTCATCTCTCCCTTCAAAAATACCTCCCCTTTCAAGCCCTTTGCTCCTCTACTTCCAACTCCCTCAGGGTCAGTCGCTTTTTTTTTTTTTTAACTTTGTTTATTTTCAATCAAGGCAGAACGATAATTACAAACAGTATCAGCAGTGATTCTTTAGGTATATTGATCCCCAGTCTCTTATCCCCCCCCCTGGGTTTCCTCCCTCTCCTCGTTCTTCGGCCTCATTGCTCCTCAGTCTCTGGAGGTGGTGTCTTCCCTCCTAGATTGTCCGCTTCTTGCCTCAGCGTCTATGGGTCTGCCTCGGGGGTCCCTTGGTTTTCCAGGATCCAGCGGGCTCGGGTCAGTCGCTTTTAAAAAACGTGCTGGGGGGTAGATCTCGGTCTTCGGCTGGTTCCTCTTTTTTGAACAGCTTCCTTACCACTCTGAAACTTGAGGAAAACCATCTCCGGTTCTGGAAGCACCTCAAGACCTTCCTCTTTGCTTCTGCCTTCACCCCCCCCCCCCCTCTGCTTATCGGTTTCTCTCTTGGCACCGTGCACCTGGCCACCCTCTGTCCTCCGGGCCCAGGTACCTGCTCACCCTGCCACCCCCTCCTGCACTGCCTTCAGCCACCCCTTGCACTGGGGTCTGTATCTGTACCCATACAGTCCCCTACCCCCTTTCTTTTCTTTCTGCACTTATCAGACATACACTGTCTGCTGCCTAAAACAGCACTTGCCGGCTGCACTACCATTGTTTATTGCCTTTGTTATTTATTTATTATTAATGTATTATTATTTATCTGTTCGCCTCTGCTCCACACTTTCCACTTCTCCCCCTCTTCCATGCACAGTTCCCTTTCTCAGTAAGATCGTTTTGTTCTCCCCTGTTCTCCTCCCTTGCCTTGTCGTGCTCTGAAACACTTGTGTACGAGCACAATATAAATAAATTATCATATCATATAATTACAAGGTAAAGTCTAAAAGTGTTCATAATTTGAGATTGACAGTCACATAACATTGCCATGAGTTCAAGGGTACACAAGCACAGTGGGGGCACAACCATGCATAATCTATGTCCGGTTGCTTCACTTTACCATTCACACCATTTGACTGCCCCCGTGTCTCCTATCTCCCTCCCATCAGTCATCTCCCCCTATAGTCAGCAAACATCCCCTCCCATCCTCATGGGGGCTTCAAGTCTGCTGAGTGCAGCTCATTTAAAAGCTATCTCCAATCCACCTCCACCCAGTCTTCCAACATCAGGTCTCGGGTCTTCTTCGGGATATCTAATTCCGCCATCTCCCACCTGCGGATATCCTACATCCACTGCCTCAAGGACAGACCCTGGGGTTTCTTCCATGCTTTGGACACTCTCCTTTTGGCCAGTACAAGCATAAAATGGGCCAGCCGTCTCCGCATTTCATGGTGTTTCCCACTTGGCAATAATCCCCATAAGCATACTCTTGGGACACATTCAAAACTGGAACCCAGTAGCCCATTGCTTTTTGCTACTACTGCTTACCAGAAGTCCATGATCAACGAGCATCCCCACAACATGTGGTGGATCCCTGCCTGTCCAGCCCCACATCTCCTACAGTCTGCAGTTAAGGTATAGTTCATTGCATGTAGTTTCATGGGGGGTTACATGTACCCTATGTAGGACATTACATTTTATCAATTTAAATCTAGCATTTCTCGCGGTCTTCCAGATCTGTTCCCACATCGTCACCCAGTCTGCTTCCGGAATCTGTTCCCCCGCATCTCTTTCCCACTTGGCCTTAACTGCGAGCACCTCCCCAGGGAACAGCTCACTTATTGACTGATAAATATGAGAAATCCTGGCTCTCCCCTACTCCTGCGTCAGCAGCACTTGCATTAATGTGTTCGTAGCGGGTTCCTCAGGACTCCCTCACCACCTTCCGCAAAACACTGAAAACTACCCTCTTCAGATAAGGACCGACACATCAGCACGAATACCTATCATTTATGTTTGCAATATACGACCAAATGCAATATTTGTAACAATAGTATGATTTCTTGTACTATTCATAATGTGTCAACAATCGCTATCATATGTACCATGTAACTAAGTTATTGCAAGTAACAGCGCCTCAATGCCCCTGGGCTGCTTGCGCGCTATATAAATTTAAATAAATAAATAAAATAAATAAATAAATAAATGTCTACCCACATTCTTGCTAAGCGTTTAACCATTGTCCCATAGGCTGGGAAGGCCTACTAGGAATCGCACATCATTGCCTCCTTTTCTCAAATGGCATCACCTTACCTCCTTCAAACAAGGGCCCTACCGAGGCACACCCCTTTCTCCATCAACCCTGCGAACCTCAGTATCCAAACTGTCGACCAGAGCCCCAGATCCGGGCTCCACTGTAAGTTTGTACTATAGAGTCCCAGTACCTGCTTACGTTTCAAAAGCTTATTCTAGATCTCCCGTACCACCTGGAAAACGTTTGTGATCCCCTCTCCCAGCCCCACCCCCCCGCTTCCCCCGACAGATCCCCCACAGTAATTCCACTCCACTTCGATGAGCTGGGAGACTCCCCAATAACCCCGTCAGCAGCTTCCCACCAGGATCAGCCCACATTAACACTGCCTGTAGCTGTGCGCCCATAAAATACTGCTCGTAATTTGGTAAATTGAGATCCCCTTTCTGACGTAGACGTTGTAGCGTGCCAACGAGACCCTTGTCCTCCCCAAATTCCACAATAGTTCCCCCACTCGTTCGTCTAGCATCTTAAAGAAGACCTTCTTGATGGCATATGGGATGTTGGTAAAGTAATAAAAGAGCCTCGGGAGAGTAACCATTTTGCACAAAGATACTCTGCCCATCACTGATAACTTCTTCTAGAATTGGACTGAGTCCCCTATCCGAGAATGCTCTACCTGTATTGTATAGAAATGTCTCTTCGATACTTCGACAAATCTGGATGCCCAGATACCAAAACGAGTTCCCCTCCCACCTGAGTCCCCAGTCTGGGAGGGCTGTCGGTCCAGATTGCACAGACCCCCTAAGGGAAACACTGATTTTTCAATATTGATGGCAAAAAAACGATAACTTTCTAAAATTGCCCAGCACTTGTTGTAGGATTGGAAGGTTATTTAGCGGGTTCCCCACTTATAGCAACAAGTCATCGGCGTATAGAGAGATCATGTGTTGTACCCCCTCCCACCAGAATGCCTGCATCTCCCATTTCTTTCCTGAGGTACCTCGCCAATGGTTCCAATACCAATGTCAACAATATAGGTGAGACAGGCCACCCTTGCCTCGGCCCTCTGCTTAACCTCCATCGCTGTGACACCGAGTCATTCGTTTTTACTCTTGCCATTGGTTTATTGTATAGAAGTCGCAACCATTGACATATGTTGTCTCCGAACCCGTAGGCTCTAAGCACCCGAAACAGCCATTCCCATTCCACGGAGTTGAAGGCCTTCATGGCATCGAAAGAGACCACTGCCATGGCTTCCAGGGAGTCCCTAACCTGGTCTATCACATGGTGAAAACGATGGAGATTCATTGTGATGCTTTGCACCCCCTACTCGTCTGGGTGTACCAGACGTGGGGCCACCCCAGACAATCTGGTAGCCAATACCTTTCCCAGAATTTTCAGATCGACATTTAATAACGAAATCGGGTGATAGGATGAGCACTCAAGGGGGTCTTTAAGCTCCTTTAATAGGAGCGTTATTATTGCTTCCCTGCCTCGAAGGCCTCCGCATACACTTTAAGTTGGGGGACCAATAGCTTCAAAAAACCTACAGTAAAACTCCACCGGGAGTCCATCCCCTCCCAGAGATTTACCCTTTCTCATCTCCACCGCAGCGCTTCACATACTTTGGATTTTTTGGTTGGTCCATATAGCTTCTCCCGGATATCGCATGTGAGGACCGGTAATTCCACCATATCTAGGACTTCCTCTGCATCGTTGTCCGAATATGTCTCTTTGCTCGTATACAAAGATTGATAGAAGTGTTGAAAGGTGTCAATGATTCCTGCCTGGTTGATGGTTAAGTCCCCAGAGTCCTGTCTAATCTGAGTTATGGTGTGCCGGGGTTGCTGCTGCCGGAACCAGCCAGGCCAATAGACGCCCTGCTTTATCGCCCTCCCCGTGAATCCGTACGTCCCACTGACTCCAGTCAAATTTCAAAAGTGAATCATGTGTCTCCCGATGGGATGCCAAAGTGTCAGTTAATTATGTGCCCCTGTCCTGCCCTGCCTCCATTTCCTGTTCCAGGGTCACTATCTCCCCTTCCAATTTCCGTAACTTCTCCCATAGAGTTTTCCTGACCCATATTGAAATGTCTATACAAATTCCCCCAACTTTGACCTTGAACACTGACCATTAGGTTCCCCACCTTTCCACCTTACCCTCGTCGTTTTAAAAAAGGTCTGACATCCCTACTTTCAGCGATTCTTCAAATGCCCCTTCCTCCAGAGCCACGACTTAGCGTCTCCAGGAATACAGAGATGACCTCCACCATATCCCCCCAATGTTCGTTATCAAGGGTGAGTGATCCACTAGGTATTCGGTACCGCCAAATCTGCAGAAATGCTCTGCCCAGACAAACAAGTAAATTATCAAGACCCATGCCTATAATTTGTGGCTTAAAACAGGGTTGTATACTATGATTCCCTTTTAAAAATGTTTATCTCCGATATAGGTAAATATCTGGGATCGGTAATTGCAGATCCTCCCAGAATTGGCACAATTACATAATTGGTACAAGCTTCCCTGGTTACTTTATGCAGATGACTTAGTGTTACTATTAAAGAAACCCAAGGGGTTACAAAATCTGTTAATAGCCCTAGAATCATATGCCAAGGACAACCATCTAAAGATGAATTTAAAGAAAACAACATTTTGGGATGGGACAAATCTAAAAAAACAAAAAACTAACGTTGCTTGAGTTCTAAACCGTCGGATAGATATAGTAATAGAATATTGTTAATACGAATGACCATAGTCCCGACCTACCCTACAAGTTGGAACAAATCTGAAGAGTTCAGACTGCCACAGCAAAAGCAAGAGTAAGACTAAAAAAATATGGTAAATTCTCAATGGAAACAATTCTAAAGTTCTACCGACAAAAAACAGTTCCAATAATGTATGGGGCAGAAATGAGAGCCGTTGTTAGACAATATTGTGTGCAGTACCCTTTAGGCGACTTCAGCAACCTTGTCCTCCTGGCAATAGGTAACCCAAACTTTGGTATAAGTCTTTACTATAAGTCTGTACTACACAGGTTGGTAGTGTGGCTGAGCAGCCAGGCTCGTCTAAAGAGGGGTCAATGTGAGCAGTAGGGCTTTTACACAGATTCACAATGACAATTATTCAAATAAACTCTTACACTCAAGGTTTCTTGATTAAACAATTATTAATTTATTTAACAGTCAGTTATATAAGCCTTCTTCAGAAGGGAGCAAAACATGTAACACTCCAAAATACACTTCAAATCACACTCTTAGTTTCTCTAATCAGATGATACCCATTGTGGATGGCACACAGTCACTTCCTACACCCTCAGGTGACTTAAATAGCTAGGATACTGTGGACATTGATTTATCACTGGTAGATTTAGAGCAATTCTGAGTTTGGTGCAAAGGTTAGATTGTGGAATAAAACAAAGGTTAACAAATAATGAATAAACTGGTAAGCACTTTTTCAACCCTCCAATGCAAAGTAAATTAACCCTTTCCTGAGGGAAAGGTAAAGTCACAAAGGTAGATAGAGGTAAGGAGAGTCTCTCAGGGAGCCAGGACAGACAATGTTAGTTGAGCAAAGTCTAGGGTAGCCCAGGATCTTCTTTGCAGGTAAGTAGAAGTCTTGCAAAATGTTTTTAGAAAAGTTTGTAAAAATAAGATCACTTGAAGGGCCACAAGCTGGAAGGCTTGTGAGGGGCAACGCTGCAAGCAACTCTGCAAGGTCAATCAAGACAGGTCAATCAAGGCAGGTCAATCAAGACAGGTCAATCAAGACAGGTCAATCAAGACAGGTCAATCAAGACAGGTCAATCAAGACAGGTTTCAACTGAGAGCAAGTAAGTACACCACAACAGGTACCTTTGGTTAGAAGAAATGGTTCCAGCTGGCTTCTGTTCCTGTGAAGCTCTGCAGATCCTGTTGTTCCAGGGCCTCAGTCGTGGGGACAAGAGGGAGGATGTCTTAGAACTCCTGCACTACAACTTGAAGGTCAGCGTCAGCATTGGACAAACTTCAATTCAGCGGCACTTTGCAGTTTCAGCTCCTTGCGTCTATAGCAAATAGCACAACCGTGGTCTCACGGCTACAACTCTGGACTTCCCTTGCATCTAGGGTCCAGCACTATGTTGAGGTGGCTGAGGCTTGGTCAGTCCTGCTTCAAGGAGGGAGTCTGGGGATCTTCCTGGAACACAGGTCCGATTTAAAAGCAATGCACTCGATTTGGTGTTCCACTCGGTTCCAGCAGCAGCAGTGGAAGTACAGCCAGCTCCGAGAGGATGTCCAAACAAGTTCACTGGTCCCACCAACCCAAGGGGAGAAGTCGTCCTTGCAAGGCTTCTCTAGTCTAAACGAATTTGGAGCTTCAGCACAGCAGCAGGGCTTCACCGGGCAAACCAATGGTCCAGGAGTTGCAGCAGGCGTCTCTTCCAAGGTCTTCTTCAGATTTGGTCGTCCAGTGGTCTATTCTGCCTTCCAAGCCAAAAAGCCTCACCTTTTATACAGGTTTCTCCCATTCATTTCAGCCTGGCTGGGTGGCTGTCCTCCAAGGACAAACACCAAGAGGGAGGGTAACATGGATAAGTACCAGAAATTATTTAGGTACTCATATCATAGATTGGAGGTGGGAAGAGAAGAGGTTCAGTCAGGTTATCAAACATAACTTCATATTTTAATCAAACATATTGTAAAAATACATTCATATAATATCAACATTAAAAATGCTGAGTGCCAACTGTAAATACAAGATGTTATAATATGCACGATTAGCATTTGAACACAAAAAAAACTTTTATTAACAAACAGAAAAAATGCTTCTCCTTAAATATTTTTTTGATAAACATGTTTGTACCATTATTGAATCAAATGTTTTAATGTTGATATTTTATGTATGTATTTTTACAATGTGTTTGATTAAAATTAAAATATGAAGTTATATTTGATAACCTGACTGAACCTCTTCTCTTCCCACCGCTAATCTATGATATGAGTACCTAAATAATTTCTGGTACTTATCCATGTGACCCTCCCTCTTGGTTTTTGTGCAATTTTGTTCCCCAGGTCCATGGTATAGGGGATACCCATCTCTTTTGCTTGTCCTCCAAGGACAGCCGGCCGGCCAATTACCTTTGGGTGTATTCTTGTAACCAAGGGGATTAAGCAGAAGTTTCGGGCACCTCCCTCACTTCCTGCCCCTGCCAGGCACACTGGAGCCAGAAGTGTGTTTCACTAGTGAATCCGCCAAAGACAAAACAAACAAAGGGAACAAACCTTGTTTGGCACACAGAGTAAATCTCAGGAAGGACCTTTCCAACAAGAAATGGTGAAAAAAGAAGACTGGGCCATTTTGACAAAATGGGCACCCATGGGTGTCTTACTGCAGCTGCAATAAAACCCCACAATGGTAGTAATAAGTAAACCACTGCCAACAGCCATTAATTGTAGAAAGGGTAACATAAAAATGTTACATGAGAAACTAGACAAAGGGCATACTGAGTAGCCCCTCCAGCACCCTATGGTACGATAGTGTGTGCTGGGTCTCGAAAGTTACAAAATGTAAGTAAAGTCAATTTCACTTCACTGCTCTTGGAAACAGTAGTTTCACCAAGAGAAGCTATTTACATGTTTGGGAAATCTAAGAGACTTCCCTGGGCCACTACACTGAAGGTGATGTGTGCCACAATGTAAAGATGATGCCTTTGGAGTTTTTCAAACTCCAAAGTCAAAAGAAACAGAGTCCAAATCACAGAAATCAACCAAGACGTGTTTGTCCATCAACTGCTGCTACGCAGGTAAGCAGAAATTGAATCAAAGTATTACTAACCATATGAAGCGCCAATTACTAGAGTATATGTTTTAGGCATATTGCAAGCCCTTGTTACCAGATATTGGCACAAAAACGAACATGATTAGATTAAGTTTTTGAAAACCGAGCCTAAATGGCTGCAGAATCGCAACGGCGAATGCAGTGCATTTCGCATCACCTCTCTAACAGGCTAGCCATAGAGGCGCATTGTTGCCAAATTTGTATGTTAATACACAAATCAAATGTTAATCAACTAGGAAATTAAACCAAGAGACAACAAGAGAATCAATGACAAGTCAAATCTGCCATTATCTAAACAGGACCCCTTTTATTTAACAGGTAGTGAAGCCAACAACGTGCAATCAAATCAACCATTGGCAACAATAGTCGATAGGTATTGTACCAGAACAATCCTCAATACACAAACAGGAAGTTTTCATAGCTCTGGAAATTAACCCAATAGGTAATTTCAAATGTATGCACATTCTAATCTGCGCAGTAAGACGGGTCACTTGTGCAAATATTATATATAACCATTTGGAGGATTGTACTCGGTTTGGAGTTCCTCTGCCTGGCACTTCGGTTCAGTTCCAGCAGCAACGGAAGTACAGCCAGCTCCGAGAGAATGTCCAAATGATTTCACTTTGGGGTTGATTGGTCCCACCAAGGGGAGAAGTCGTTCTTGCAGGGCTTCTCTAGTTGAAACGAATTCAGAGCTTCGGCACAGCAGCAGGGCTTCACCGGGCAAACCAACGGTCCAGGAGTTGCAGCAGGTGTCTCTTTCAAGTTCTTCTTCGGATTCCTTCGTCCAGTGGACAACCAGCCAGCCAGACAATCACCTTTGGGTGCATTCCTGTAACCAAGGCGATTAAGCACATGGAGTTTCAGGCACCTCCCTCACTTCCTGGCCCTGCCAGACACACTGGAGCCAGAGGCGGGCTTCACCAGTGAATCCTGCCGAAGACAAAATGAACAAAGGGACCAAACCTGGGTTGGCGCGCAGAGTAAATCTCAATAAGGACCTTTCCAACAAGAAATGGCGAAAAAAGAAGACTGGGGCCATTTTGACAAAATGGGCACCCATGGGTGTCTTACTGCAGCTGCAATTGCAGCCCGCTGTAAAAACCCACAATGATAGTAAAAAGTAAACCACTGCCATCAGCCATTAATTGTAGAAACGGCAACATAAAAATGTTACATGAGAAACTAGACAAAGGGGATACTAAGTAACCCTTCCAGCACCCTATTGTAAGATAGTGTGTGCTGGGTCAAGAAAGTTACAAAACGTAAGTAAAGTCAATTTCACTTCACTGCTCTTGGAAACAGTAGTTTCACCAAGAGAACATATTTAAACCTTTGGGAAATCTAAGAGACCATGTTCCTTCGATTTAGATTTAACCAATGGACGACTTTAGAAGTCATTGGCCGAAGATGAAAAAACACCCTGCATTCCTCAAGAATGTATCGTTTCTGTAGAAAACTAACAAGCCTGAAACCTTGAAACATCTTAGTATACGGTCCCGCTTTGCTTAAAAAAAGGAAATTTTATTTAGAACGCTTCTTTCAGAAATGTACAACCATTACATATGAGGTTTTATGGGATCTTATTTTTTAATGGCGACCAACTCAATTTGTATAGCTGAAATGCTGTTTCTGAACTCTCTGGAACTCAAATGTTTAGCTGACTAATTATTTTCCTTCCTCATCAAATGTTTGCGAATCAGTGTGTAGATGAAGTTAATTGTAATGACCTATGCGCTTTATGAGGAAACAAACTTCATATACCAGGTAAAATCGTATATAATCGCAAAGTTTTTATGTTAAAATGTTTTAACTCTCTCTTGTATAAACTGCTGTTACCCTTAATTTTAAAACGTTTGATATACAGCTGAAAGTTCATAATTAATATTACATGACCGTACCCTCTTCTTTCTAATGTTGAAATATCCAATGTTTTTAGCAGAACATTATTCAATTCATACTTCAAATGTTACATATACCAGAGGATAAGGTCGCGTCGGAGAGTAATGCCATGTGGCAGATTTGAAGAATACTTCATTAATTTGTTTGGTTTTTAATAACATTCTAATTTTGTAAACTTGTGATACATGTTGAAAAGTTGTAACTCAACTGAAAAACTAAAATAAAAATGTTTTTAAAAAATGACGAATTACTTAATGAGCCCGGCAGTTATCTTAAACTCTGCAAAGACCCCACTGCCAACCTCAACATTTTAATTCTGGCGATCACGGACTACGCACTGCAACACAATTGGCTGACAGAAAAGGAATCTAAATTCCTTAACACCAGTGAAGGCTCTACCCCCATCTTTTTATGCTATCCCCAAAATCCACAAAAATGCTCTGAATCCAGCTGAGCGACCAATTGTTGCAGGATGTGGCACAATTCTGGAAGCCATTTGCCAATTCATTGACAAATTTCTCCAACCCAATAGCCAATGCACAAGTACTTACCTCAGGGACAGCACTTCTGTCATTACCTTGTTCGAAGACAAGGCTTTTGACCCCACCCACTAATATACTGGTGACTATGGACATTAGGGCCTTATATGCTAGCATCCCACAGGATGAAGCCATCCAATGCATACAGGAATCATTGCTGCAGGCTGCCCAATCTTTTAAAGCTCCCGTGGATTTTATTCTTGAACTCCTGGCACTGGGCCTTCAAAGAAATGTCTTCAAATACCAAGACCAATTCTATGAACAAAGTTGTGGCACTGTGATGGGAGCAGCATTTGCCCCAGCCTAGCAATTATATTTATGGCGGTTCTTGAAGATAATCTAATTCTGACTGACACCAACCCATTCAGGCAACACATCAATTTGTGGCGCTGTTATATCCATGATATTATTCTAATTTGGAATGGGCTGCAGGCACTCTTCAATGAGTTCCTCCACTGGCTCAATCAAAAGCATGCCAATATTGATTTCACTATGACTGCTAGTCACCAAGAAATACACTTTCTTGACCTTACAATAAACAGTATCAGATCAAACTCATCTGTTCTCTCCATCAAAAGAACCGACAGGAATACCCTATTGCATTTCACAAGCTTTCATCCACACTGTCAGAAAGGAACTTTTCCATATGGCCAGTTTCTCAGACTTTGTCGTAACTGTACTCTTGACAGATTACAACCTAAACGCTGCACAGCTAGCAGCCAGGATCCGTGCGTGGGGCCATCCTAAAAAACTGGCCGCGTACTCAAAGTGTCAGATTTACCCCACGAGAGACTCTTTTCCAAACCAGACAAAACATCCAACAAGACCAGTTGGTCTGCGTACTTACCTATAGCCCGGACATATTTTCAGTCAAAAAGGTGATCCACAAATTCTGCCCCTTTGTGCAACTCAACTTACCTAAAGAACCTCCACCTATGTTTGCATTCCAACGTCAGAAAAATCTGAGGCACCAACTAGTACATGCAACACCTAAAGGAAACAGGGTCAACAACCATGAGTTGGGACTACTTACAGGACACTTCCCATGTGGTTTATGCTCTATTTGTAAATTTTGTAAAAAGATCAAATCATTTGAGATAGCAGCCAAACCATGGGACCTCCTTGGGCTATATATTGCATTGAACTCCCCATGCAGCCTCAGGTATGTTGGAAAAACAACCCAACCTGTACACACCAGAATTATCTAACACCGCTCTCGCATCAGATGCAGAAATACCACAGCCCCCATGGTATGTCACTTTATGGAATTTGGCCACTCAGTCGATATTACATGCGGGTTCTTGATACTGTGAAAAATGTCTCAAATCCACATAATCTACTAGCTATTAAAGAGGCTAGATGGATATTTAGGCTTAACGGTATAGGACATGGCGTCAATGAAGCCATGCCTGTATAGTAATGCACTACCATCTCTCCAGCCACAGTGATCCCTGCTCTCGCATTTGCTTCTCCTATAGTCAGATATATCCTATGCCTTGGTTCGCATTCCTCATTAGGCAAACCGCTCTGACCTCTACCCATGTGTGGCACTCGTCTTTTTTTACTTTAAATCCAGTCAATGATGGGCATCTTTTTCTGCTCCCCCTTATGTCATCTTTCATTCACTAATTTGTCTTTTTACTATTTTTACTATTTCTTACCCCCATTTAGGGCCGGGACGTAGTCGCTCTGTTAGGACTTCTCTTCCCTAGGCTGTGGCGTGTTTGGTCTCCCATGTGGACTACAGGTTAGTGCAGCTGCAGACCCCATCTCCCACATTTGCATAGGAACTTTGATGCTTTGTGTTTGTACTTAAGCATGTAAACAATCACTCAATTCTTCATTGTCTTGTTGGTTTGATTGTTTACTTGAACTCATTAAACAAATCATCTAAGTTTAGATCTGATTGTATTCATTTCGAATCTTTGCTTGATTGCTAGAACACCTTAAACTATGCGACTTACTGCAATTTTTCATGACCAGGATGATAGGTTACTGGTGATTCATTCAGCTTAAACAGATCTGTATGGGAACGCCCCCCCCCTTTTTGCATATACATTGATTTTCAAGTTCCCATTTACAGTTGAAACCTTCTCTCTGGTGCCACGTTTGAAGGACGAGTCTGTTTCCCTATAGAATATGAGCAAAAGGCCAGTTGAGCGAAGCTGAAGGCTTCTCTTCATTGCAAAAAGACAGGACAAAGTGCAAAAATATAAGCCAACAGTTTGGGGGTCCATAAAATATGGAGTAAAAGTTACTCCAAGAGAAAACACTTCTAACAACTGCAACAAGTAGGATTACTCTCATAATGAGTATCCTTCAATTCCTTATCTCTTTGGGTTATACTCTCAATGTCTTTACTAAGATGAGTAGGAATAGTTTTCAAACAATTCTCATCCACTTCTTTCACAGATATATTCTCATTATAAGGACTGTGGCTAGCATGAAAGTTCATATACAGATTTTCAATCACTTCTCTTCTCCTCAATGGTGTATCTCAGTCTATTGAGTGGGATGAGTATGAATCTTCATATGATTTTCCGTCTCCTCCACGAGTCTCCCGTTTACGTGATTTTTTGGGGATAACATCACTGGAATTCTGTTTTCTTCGGCTTTTCTCATTCGGTTGGCCAAAGCAGTGTCTTCTTCTGACCTCTCATTCTCTGTAGATTTTCGGCATCCCAGGTACTGATTTGTTGCGCAGTCTCAGCCGTGTAGTTGTCTCAGCGTGATTACTAGGACCTCTGGTCCACCGCTAGCTCTCAATCGCCACGCCACATCTTGCTGCTCCTCTCTCCCTCTGGTTGACAGGATGCTACGCTTCCACCACCTTGTCTCTGGCTTGACAGCTAGTTTGTAGTTCACAGCTTCTCTGAGTTTCAAGTCTTCTTCCCTTGCAGAGATGACGTAGCAGTGGGCCTTCCCAGGCGTACCTTCATCTGTCTGGCTCTCTCGACCTCTTGCAAATCTTTGCCTTTGTTATTCATCATCTTTGTCTCAGTTATATACAGTTCTTCCTTTAAAGGGATAGTCACAGTTTGTGTTTCCCAATAACTCATTTGTTCCTTGTGGGATGTGGTTAAAGAGGTAAAGTTTAAAGAGACTTTAAGGAGTTCCTCTCATGAACGGGAGTCCTTGTCCCCACAGGGGGAGTCTCTCCTGGTGAGGTCCTGCTTGCCTCTATCGGTAGGGAGGGTACTGCAGAGCTGGCTCACTCCCTAGCCTCACAGTGGGAGGGAGGGTGGAGCTCCCCCTTGGGGAGCAGGGGCAAATTCCTATGATTCTTCACAGTACCCAATTCTCAGATAAGGGTTGAAAACAATATTCGTTCTCTTTTGGCATAAGGGGGTTTGAAATTATGTAAAATATGCATCTTAACTAATCAAATCCATCATATTGCATATATGTAGATCATGGGCTGTAACGTACTTGGACAAAGACTGTGTCCCCTTAAACACTATTACAAAAGAGTTGCTGGTAGCCCCTGCTGAGTGGGGGAGAAATGTATGGGTCTGGAAAAGGTGCAATTTTGCCTGCATAACAATTGAAGTGTTTTATATAGGGACAATATCACTAGGAGTCCAGTTTGAACGTGTTAAGATAGATTTCTAAAATCTGTCCGAGTAGACAGATTTTAGAGGCCACCCGAGTTATAGTGAACAGTGGAACTCAGAGGTTAGCCAAAACCCAATCAAGGTAGCATTGGAGAGCGGTCAAGGCTATTCTAAGGGCGAGTGGGGTCAGGGTTCCACAATGAGTACACAAAATGAAGCACACAATAACTAAATTTAGACAGGAATGTACACAAATACAAAATGTATTCAAGGCCCAAAACACTCACTACAAAATGAAAAAAGGCAGGTCACAATATCGTACAACACAGTATTAAAATATATAAAGTCAACAAATTCTAAAATGCATTCAATGAATTAAATTAATGAAATAAGGTAACCAAGTGATGCAGTAAGATGAAGCCCAAGTCACAAGAAATGTTCCCTAGCTTCAGAAGTTCAATCTTTATGAAAAGGTGGTCTGGTGCCCAAAAGTCACAATGCTTCTCCCCAGAATGTATCTGATGCAGAAGTGTTAGGGAGATGTATCATTCTAGATGCTTCACCCCCTCTCATAGTGAGGCCCCCAGCACTTTTTGATGGACTTCTTGACCTTTTTTTTCCTGTGCTGAATGAGGGGAGCCTTTTTCGCCCTCATTCATTATTATTTGCTCTTACTTTTGGAACTCTGATCTCTGTGTTTTATCTTTACAATGGGGTTTATTTTCCTCCATATCTCTTTAAAGGTATCCTTGTTTAACTTATGCAGCACACAGCACCCTATGTGCAGTGTTGCTGAGAACCCTTTGGGTTCTCCTTTGAGATGCTTTCACTGTCCTAGAGAACTAAAGTTCGCAAGGATAGAGGAATACTACTTTGTGTCCCTCCTAAAATGGTATACTACGAGAGATTAGCACATATCACTGTATGTGAAGTGCTAAGGAGATAACTAGTATCCCTCTTCACTCTGTTCCTTTGACTTTCTAGTCACAGACAACTCTATAGTTATGGCTGGTGGCAGTGGACATGTTCTACCAACTATTGTGCTACTTTCTAAGACAGACTGTATTTCACCGTCTTGGTTATGCACAATAGGGTCACCTATGGCCCAACACGGGGGTGCCTTTATTTTTTTTCCATTTCTATCGTGGTTGTTCTTGGTTAGTCCTTCTACCATTCTGGGAGGGGAAGGTCTGTGTGTGCGTTTTGCCTTTCGCTGGAACCCTTGGGTGCTCCCGCCTAGGCTCCAGTGTGTCTGCAAAGACAGGAAGTGGGGGGAGGAGTTTAACACTCCCCTGTCGTTTGTCAGAGTGCCTGAATGGAACCAGTTCCCACTGGGGGGCTGGCTGACCTGATTGGACAGCCACCCGCCCCTTTCTGTAAAATGCTGAGAGAGTTTCAAGAGGAGTGGGTGGGAAAATGGAATATAAGGTGAGGTTCCGGAGGTGAAAGGCAAGTGGACCACTGGAACATAAGATCCAAAGCTGAAGACTACACGAGATGCATGCGACCACTGCTGTCCTGACCCTGTTTTCTTATCGACAGAGGAGCTCTGAAGTGAACGACTCCGTTGCTTTGGCTGGTGGGACCAACCAGCCCAGAGAAACTACAAATTGAGGCAACTCCCGAGGTGCTGTGTTTCTCCAGAGCTGCAGACCGTGAACACCAAGAGATCTCCAACCCACCAGGCACATACCGTCCTTTGTTGCAGCTGATAAAAAGGTGCCAAAGCCGGAGGCCGACCAAGGAGACTGAAGAAATCTGTGCCAATGATCCTCTCTCGAAACTGCTGCTGAGACATCCCACTCAACGTCCTTCCTTTCGTCACCAGACCGTGGAATCAGGAGACTGGGTCCGTCGCTACTGCAAAGAGGAGAATCCAGCTACGTTTACTTCTTCTTACCTATGGTACTGTGGGGCTAAAGGTAGAATTCACCTTCAGCCAAAGAGTCACTCCAGTGTGAGTACAGTGCATGAAGAGGTTGTTTGGGTGTCCACCCTATCTCTGACCAAGGCTTGCCAGCTTGCTTCCTTTTAGGGAGTCCTTTTGCAATGTCCCCCTAACTTGTGTTTTATTATTGAGCATCTTATTCTAGTGACTGAAAGTATCCTGAGGATTTTGGCTCATTTTGCTACTTCGTAAGACTTTGGCTCCACTCCAACACTGACCTTTCCGTATAGACAGGGATTGGACTTTACAAGCATTAGAAGCTCTGAAAAAAGTGTCTCTAGAATGTTAAGACTTGCTGCTGTATAACCAAACTTTTTCCTTCCAAAAGACTATCTGATGTGGTTTTGATAACTGAATACCATTATCGTTTATATGTGGAAGTCATCGGCAGCTACAGATTCTTTTCGGATCAGCGGCTCTTCGCGGTTTCAGCGCCCAGTAAACAGCACCACTGCGGATCTCGGATACTGGCTGGGCTTCCCTTACTCCTCGAGTCCTGCACTCTGGCGAGGGGACTCAAGCTCTGGTCGTACGGCTTCTGGAGGGTCATTAGGAGACCACTGGAGCTTCAGGGCGGATTTCTGATGTTGCACTCGACTACGGATTTCTCGACCCCTGGCACTCGGTTCTTGCAGCAGCAGAGAAGTACAGCCAATCAGGGAAGATGGTCCAGTGCAGTTTGTCTCGTGGTTAGTTGGTCACACTAAGCAAGGGAAGAAGTCATCCCTTCCAGAGCTTCTCTTGTCGATCAGAAAAAGGAGTTTCAGCACAACAGCAGGGCTTCACCAGGCAATTCAAAGGTCCAGGAGGATGCAGCATGCTTCGTTCACGGTTTCTTCGTCGGGTGTCTCTCCCAGTGGTTGACTCTGCCTCTAGTCCCAAAACGCTCACCTTTTAAGCAGGTTTCTCCCATTCATGCACAGCTTGGGCTGTCAATCACACAGCTGGCTGAAAGGACAGCGAGCCAGCCAGCCAGCCAGTCAATCAGGACTAGTTGCATTCAGGCATTCCTATAGACAAAGGACAAGGGAGTTTCGGGAACCTCCCTCACATCTACCTTTCCAGAAACACTGGAGCCAGAGGCGGGCTTCAGGGCTAAAGCCCACCCAAGGCAAAACAAACAAAGGCCTCAACTCAGCCTCGACACACACAGTAAAACCCAAGAAAGACCACACACACAAAAAATGGTGAAAAAAGAAGACCGGGCTATTTTGACAAAATGGTCACCTTGGGTACTATACTGCAGCTGAAGATTCAGCCTGCGGTAGAAAAGCACAACAGTAGGAAAATTAAACAACTGCTAGCAGCCATTTAAATAGCGAGGGTAACATAAAAAATGTTACAAGAGGATGTAAGAGAAGGGGCTACTGACTAACCCCCCAGCACTAAATATAAGATGGTGTGTGCTGGACCCACAAAGAGAAAAGGTAGGTAAAGTCAATTTCACGTTACTATTCTTGGGAACAGTAGTTCACACAATAAAAGGTATTTAAACCTTATGAGAAATCGAAAGGATTTCTCAGTGATACTGCACTGAAGGTGCTGTGTGTCACCATACAAAAGGTAAATGCATATGGAGTTTGTCAGACTCCAAAAACAAAGGAAACACATAATCCAAATTAGGTCAAAACAGAGAGTGAGAAGAACGGTCTCACTCACTTCAGGGTTAAAATTAAAAAGCCCTAAAGTCCAGCAAAATAGCTGGGGTCTCTAAGGTTGAAGGGAATTAGTACATAA
The DNA here is from genome assembly GCF_040938575.1 of Ambystoma mexicanum. Classification (NCBI taxonomy): domain Eukaryota; kingdom Metazoa; phylum Chordata; class Amphibia; order Caudata; family Ambystomatidae; genus Ambystoma; species Ambystoma mexicanum. Next base: position 216,546,350 of record NC_090940.1, read on the forward strand.
ATGAGAATTCTCCCCAACACCAGTCCACTGTGTAGTATCGGGACACATCCGAAGGCTCAGGGCGGCGGGATCTTTGATAAAAGGTCCAGACTGGTTGGTCCCACCAGTCCAGGGGTTAAAGCACTGCACAGGGTCTTAAAAAATCAGGTAGTCCATCAACAGGGCTTCACCGTGCCAGACTCATGAAGGGACACAGAGCTACTTCAGAGAGTCTTCTTCGGATCGCCAGTCAGCCGTTTATCTACACAGCATTCTTGGCTGCAATGCTGATCTGTAGAAACTCCTGCCTGGAAGCAAGTCCAAGCCCACCACAATACAGCCAAAGAAAAGGCAAACATCATTTTAGGGCACTAGCCAAGTTTACTAGCCATTTTTGGGGGGAGGGGGGGATATATATTGCGCCAAAGGCTGCAGGCATCACAGCGCAGTCAAACACAAACACGCAGACCAGAAAGATTAAAAGAACAAGACACAAACAAATGGGATAGGTCAGGGCTTGAAGATAGTGATTATTCAAACAGATAGGTCTTCAGATGGCATTTCTCAAGGCGTAGCTTCATAGGTGATGCATTCCATGCCAGAGTCCATACCAGAGGCGTGAGGACGTCAAAAGAGCGGCCACACTCTTAGGCCTTTTTTGCACGTGGTACAACAAGTGGGTCCTTGGGAGCCTGATTGGAGGTACCTGGAGGATATGCGTTTCCTAAGATAGCTGGGAGCATTTCAGTGCAAGCATTGATGTGCCACAGAGAGAGCCCTAAACTTGATCTGGCTGACACTGGCAGCCAGTGCAATTTCCTTCTGGCCCCGGAAATGTGTTCCCTTTTAGGAATATCAAAAATAATCCAGACTGCTTCATTTTGAATCATCTGGAGCTTGGTAGTGCATTGCTTATTGTCTCCTTGTCATACAAGGCAAACGCAAATGTGCACACTAGAAATAACAAAAAAAATGTAAAAATAGATTTGCTGCCACCAGCATGTCTTTATGCACATATACAAGTAACCCAAAATTCCAAGTGTAAAAAACAAGGGTGATGCAAACATGTCCGCATTGCACTGCATTGTGTGCAATTTTTAAAAGTTACAAAAAGTAAGAGACAAAAGTGAAACCTAGTTTCCCAGTACTGATCAGTTTCCCCATGACAGATGAGCAAAAGCACTTCCCTGTAAAAAGTCAGGACAGGTTCAAATGCAAGGTTTGCTAAAAGAGAAATCTTTCCTAACAGAACACTTGGTGACCAATGTCACATGCCTTGCATTGCTCAGAGATTGGCGTAGAAGAACAAGTTACTTACCAACTGGTAACGTTCTTTCGATTGGATGTTCCTCCAATGTATTCCTCATCTTAGATATATTCCATCCAGTTTTAGCTGCTTCGGAAAAAAAATTCAGCAGAGGGCGCTGTGCGTCGATGTCGTCGAGTCGATGGTCTCTCGAAGGCCTCTGTCGAGGGAGATGCCATCGGGTGTATAAGTAGCACGCACGGCACCCGTTGGCCTCAGTTCTGTTTTTCCCCCTTCATTATTGATTTTTCACTGTGTAGACTGTGCCGACAGACAGGTATTTGCCTTGCGAGAGTTGGAGTGGCAATAGCGCGGAAAAATCTACAGAGGGGTAGGATGGGAGGGCGGTGAGCAATACGTTGGAGGAACATCCAATCGAAAGAACGTTACCAGTTGGTAAGTAACTTGTTCTTAGAGTGGATTGTGTCATCCAATGTAGTCCTCATCTTAGATAGACTCCCAAAGCAGTATTGGACAATTCCTCTGGAGGAGGGGGCTAGATATTTCGATACCCTTAGAAGGCTGAGCATAGTACTGCCTTACCAAAATTAAGTTCCTTAGACTGAGAGGCATCCAGGCTATAGAATTTTGAAAAAGTATGCAGCGAGGACCAAGTTGCTGCTTCACAAATGGACCTTATAGGAACACCTCTTTGTAGGTCTCTTGAAGAGGCGATGCCTCTGGTGGAATGAGCCCTTAGACCTTCTGGTGGTTCTTTTTGTGCTAATCTGTAGCATTCTGAAATACAAAGCACAATCCAGCGTGATATTGTCTGCTTTGCCACTGACTGACCCAATTTCTTTCCTGTGTAGCCAATAAAAAGTTGATTGTCCAATCTAAGCTTAGAAAGCCTAGAGATGTAAAAGCTTAAAGGAAGCCTAGAGATGTAAAAGCTTAAAGCTCTTTTCGGATCCAACCTGTGTAATCTTTCCTCCTCCTTACTAGGATGAGGTGGAGGATAGAATGCGGGTAAGACAATTCTCTGACTTAAATGAAAATCGGATACCACTTTTGGTAAAAATGAGGGTTTAACCCTCAACACAACTCTGTCCTTATGGAACACAGTATAGGGTGGCCCAGAAGACAGTGCCTGCATTTCGCTCATTCTTCTTGCAGATGTTAAAGCAACTAGGAAAGCAGTTTTCCATGTCAGTAATCTTAATGGACAAGTGTGCATTTGCTCAAAAGGAGCACACATTAAGAATTTTAGGACCAAATTCAGATCCCAAATTGGCACTTGAAATGGGTAAGGAGGAAACACATTAGTGAGTCCATTTAAGAATTGTACTATCAAAGGAATTTTGAAGTAGGAGCATTCTTCCGACAAGCACTTGAAGATGGAAAGCGCCGCAAGATAACCTTTAATGGTTCCAACATTTAGACCTCTATGAGCTAGGGTCAGGAGGAAGGACAGTACTTCCGGAATAGAACATAGAAAAGGATCGACATTCTTTTCTCTGCACCAGTTGCAAAACTTTTTCCAACGGCAACGGTATAGAGATTTTGTTGCTGGCCTTCTTGCCAAAAGCAACACCTCCATGACGTCATCTGGAAGGTTCCAATCCTTGCATCTCAGACTTTCAGATACCAAGCGTGAAGGTTGAGCGTTTTGACGTCTGGATGGAGAACCCGACCTTCCATTTGAGAGAGAAGGCTCTCTCTCTCTCTGAGGAAGACGTACTGGGGGACAGATGGACATGTCTAGAAGGTCTGGGTACCACGTTCTCCTGGCCCAATCAGGGGCAATTAGGATCATGCAGCTCCCGAAGCGTCTCAGTCTCCTGATGACCTGAGGATTGAGGGAACGCGTACAATAGTGGGAAATTCCACTCCACCACGAACGCGTCCCCTAGGGCTCCTCTCAGGGGAAATTCCCTTGAGCAATACCTTTCGCACTTCCGGTTGATTCCGGTCGCAAATAGGTCCACTTGAGGGGTTCCCCAAAGGGCAAAGATCTCTTGAATGACTTCCTGAGCCAGTTCCCATTCGTGGGACACTGTGCTCTGCCTGCTCAGAGCATCTGCCATCATATTCTCTTCCCCGGCTAGGTGAACTGCTGTTAAAGAGATTCCTTCTTGAATTGCCCAATACTAGAGTTGCATTGCCTCTCTGCACAGAGGCAGTGACCCTACACCTCCTCTTTTGTTTAGATAATGCATGGCCACTGTGTTGTCCATCATTATCAGGACATTTTTTCCTCTGATAGATGGCAGGAAAGCTTTCAGCGCTAGTCTGATTGCTCTTAGCTCCAGAAGGTTGATGTGCAGTTTGGGCTCCGATGGAGACCAACGACCGCCGATTGTCAGATCGTTGGCATGAGCTCCACACCCCTTGAGTGAGGCGTCCGTCACTACTGTGATCTCCGGCCATGGTTGCCAAAAGAGTTCTCCTTTCAGGATATTCTCTGAACAAGTCCACCATAGAAGATCTTGACGAACCTTGTTCAGAATCTGGAGAAGATCCGTCATTCGACCTGAAAACTGGGACCATTGAGTCTTTAGAGCCCACTGAAGGGATCTCATTCTCAGACGTGCCCCCTGGCACCAGAAAGATGCAGGATGCCATGAGGCCGAGTAACCTTAAGAAGTCATAGGCCTGAAGATTTTGGGCATTTTGGAATTTGGAAACCATCTGAAGAATGTCTTGAGCCCTTGACCTGGGAGGCGAGCTCTTTCCCAGGGATGTGTCTAATACAGCTCCTATATATTGGAGCCGTTGAGGTGGAGTTATTTGTGACTTCTTGAAATTGAGGGAGAAGCCCAGTCTGTGGAGGAAGTGGCAGGTGACTTTCAGGTGATCTCGTGCCTGTTCGGCAGAACGAGCTCTGATCAGCCAATCGTCCAGGTAGCGGTATATGTGAATCCCCCCTCTCCTGAGGTGCGGTGCCACCACTACCATCAGTTTGGTGAAGACCCTCGGGCGGAGGTCAATCCGAATGGCAGGACTCGAAACTGATAGTGGGAGTTGCCAACTACGAACCTCAGGTATTGTCTGTGCTGGAGATGAATTGTCACATGAAAATAAGCATCCGAGGTCCAATGACACCAACCAATCCTGAAGTTGAAGGGCCTGAAGGATCTGAAAAGGGTAACCATCTTGAACTTGTCCTTCCTGAGGAACTTGTTCAAGCTTCTTAAGTCCAGGATTGGTCTCAGTCCTCCGTCCTTTTTGGGGATCAAAAAATACGGGGAGTACCATCCCTTGTTCCTCTCCGCTGCAGGTACCAGTTATATAGCGGCCCACCCGGCTCAGCGTACCTTACCATAAGGAAGAACACCCTCGCCCTGGCAGGGGTGCCTATCCCTGGGTAGCGCGTGGTGTATCGCCTACTTAAAAGATATAGAGGAGAGTACTGTCCCTCAACCTTCTATACTAGTGGAAGTGTCTGTGGGCAGACAAAGATCGTCCAAACATGAAAACAGTCTAAAAAATGTGGTATTCTCCAGAAGGTTGAGCAATGTTCAACAAAGCTGTGGATTAGATTTTAAATGTGGGTACAACCTGCGGGGCAGGTCAACTGTTTGTGTTCCTTCCAAAGTGTACAACTTTAATAGTGCCCATAGGTCACTGTGGTTGGGGTGTACAAACAGTACAGCTGGAGAAACCACTGGTGGGTAAAGTAGTAAAATGCAGCCAGAAGGCTGCAGGGCTAAAAATTGGCTCTTGTAAAAGTTGAGCAGCAGCCCTCTTGCAGGTAAGCCTGACCTGTGAGCCATTTTGCCACTTCTCTTACCTCAACTTGGTGCCTTGAGCCACCCCAGTTCGCCTCCCGCCTCCAGTTGTGGACGCTGGCCCAGAGGAGACTCCAGCTATTCTCTATTCTGTTCAGCAATCTCCTGAACTTTGGCAACCCAGCCTGCATCTCTAATTACGGTCCTGATGAAGATGGCTCAAATTTCCTACGCCATTGAAACCGGTCGACCCCTTTCGGTCATGAGGGCTCTCATGACCCACTTCTGATCTCTCCAACACCAACAGAGAGACTTGTCTGAATAACTTTTGCTGTAGCACACTCATCACCACCGAGTGAGCTAAAATACTTTTACAAGAGCCAATTTTTAGCCCTGCAGCCTTCTGGCTGCATTTTACTAGTTTACCCACCAGTGGTTTCTCCAGCTGTACTGTTTGTACACCCCAACCACAGTGACCTATGGGTACTATTAAAGTTGTACACTTTGGAAGGAACACAAACAGTTGACCTGCCCCGCAGGTTGTACCCACATTTAAAATCTAATCCACAGCTTTGTTGAACATTGCTCAACCTTCTGGAGAATACCACATTTTTTAGACTTTTTTCATGTTTGGACGATCTTTGTCTGCCCACAGACACTGCCACTAGTATAGAAGGTTGAGGGACAGTACTCTCCTCTATATCTTTGACGTAGGCGATACACCACGCGCTACCCAGGGATAGGCACCCCTGCCAGGGCGAGGGTGTTCTTCCTTAGGGTAAGGTACGCCGAGCCGGGTGGCCCTCTCTTTTTCTGTGTTTGAGTGTGAGCACTCCAATTTATCCAGTTGTTAGTATACTTAAGATGCACCTTGAATACCTACCTTCCTGAAAAACCGTTGTTGTTGTGCTACCATACGTTTCCTTGTTAACGGTTAAAAGGATGATCACGGTTGTACCGTGTCCTTTAGCTATTTAAGCTTTCCCTGTTGTTTTCAAGACCAGTTATATAGCACCTTTCTCTAGCAGGGTTAAAACTTCCTGCTGTAGGAGCGGGTCTGAAAACTTCAAAAGGGTGTCTCCTTGGTGGATTGCTTTGACGTTGCGTTAGAAAAGGAAGGCAGTAACCTTGAGCGATTATTTCTAGAGCCCAAACATCTGAAGTAATGGCTCGCCATTCTTGCAGATGCGGTGACAGCCTGCCTCCTACAGGTGTCGTGTGATGCAAGTCCTCAAAGTGGTTTTGAGGGAGTTGCTGCAGCCGCTGATGGCAGAGAGGCTGCAGCTGGAGCTGGCTTTGCACGTTTTCCTCGTCTACCGCGAGTGGCCTTTCTCTGGCCCCTTTGACTGGCCATTCCTCTCGGAGTAGTAATGATAGGATCGTCCCCTCCAAGATTGACCTGGTGCACGAAAAGGCTGAGGTTGCTTGATGGCGGCTCCCAAAGACTTGGCGGCTGCCTTTGAGGTCTGCAACCTCTCAAGGCTCTTGTCAGCCTTACTGCCAAAAAGGTGAGACCCGTCAAATGACATGTTCAGGGGACGGTTCTGGTGTGAAACCAGACTTCCGTAACCATGCAAATCTGTGCATTACCGTGCTAGTGCCCAGTGACCTGCTCACACTATCTACAGTGTCCAATCCAGATTCAAGGGATTCTTGCATGGCTTCCTTTCCATCTCTAACGATGGCTAGGAATCCTTCCCTTTCGTCCCCTTCTGGTATGTGCTCCGCCGCCATCGCAATGCACTCCCACAGAGTATACGAAAACTTTGCCAAGGCACATGTGGAGTTGGCCGATTTTAATGCCATACTCCCAACTGAAAATACCTTCCGTGCCCAGCCATCCACAGGTTTATCGTCCCTGTCCGGAGGGATAGAAGGGTACGCCAGTTTGTTAGAAGCTGTGGCTGTCTGTATGACCAAACTCTCGGGAGTGGGATGTTTAGACAGATAGCCGGGGTCACTACTGGCAGGGCGGTATTTTGAAGTAAGGGATTTATTCACTGGCGGAATAGAATCCGGAGTCTCCCAATTTTTGGCCACCCTATTTTGCAAGGCTACATGAAAAGGTAGTATTGGGTCTTCAGTAGGACCATGATCCAATATGTCTGTTAGATCATCTTGGATGAATTGGGCTGTAGGTCTGGCCCATCCTAAATAATCTATTACTTTGGTCATTAGCTGACAATTTGATGGACTGGCATGTTCTCCTGGTTCTGGTCTACCAAAGTCATTTTCTGGAGATGTATCAATACCACTTGCATTGTGCAGTGATTCAACCAAATCCCTCATCCTGCTTTCTTCTGAAATCAGGCATTCAGGGACATTTGGGGTGCCATATACTAGCCCAAAAGGTACATTCTCCTCATCAGATTTCTTCTGTTCCTCAAAAATTTAGGTCAGAGACTTGAAGAACTCTTTCCTAGGAAGAGGTTTGAAAACCTTTTCTGGGAGAGGTGGAGGAGGAGTATTAATGGGTCCTGAAGGGATTACAGGTCTTGTAGCCTTCTCGTTCCCTTTTTCTGGCTGATTTTGCCGAACAGGGAGTTTCGGCGTCGAGGGCTCTGGGGTCGACGTCGACAATGGCATTGGCGTAATATCCGTCTTTGACGGTGCCGGCTTCGATGGCGTTGAGACGCTCTTCGAAGACTTGCCCTTCGAGGTGTGTTCAGTCTCGGACGGCGTCAGTGACCTCGAGCGGTCGACTCGAGCGGCTTTTCTCACTCGGCGTCCTAGAAGGTTCTCTATCCTTCCTCTTTCGATCACCCGGGCTCAAGGGCGCGCGAGTGTCGGAGCGATGACGCTACCGGCCGGCTTCCGAGGAAGGCACGGAATGAGGCTTCGCTTTCTCGAACACCTCCATCATTTTTACCCTGAATGCTTCCCAGTCTTCAGATGATGAATGTTTAGTGGGACATTTAATCCTTTTTGGGGATTCGTCCGAGGATGAGGTGGAGGGGGACCTGTGGAGTTTCTCCGATTTTTTCGTCGAAAACGACGTGCGATGGGAATCGCTTTAGGACCTGGATTGATGCCTTTCGCGTTGAGGAGATTTCTCCTTACAGGACCTCGACTCGACGCTACCGGATTCACAACCTACCTGTAGTTTTCCCCTCCTTTATCGCAAGGCCTTCCCCGTCATCGCCTGACACTTCGTACAGGCCTCCATGTCATGGCCTTCTCCGAGGCACCACAAACATTCTAGGTGCAGGTCTGTGATCGACATTTTTGAACCGCACGACTTGCACTTTTTGAAACCCGATCTCGGGTCGTGGTCGGCATTGATGACAAGGACATATTCATTATTATTTGCTATTCTCACAGAACTCGAGGCGTGCCGAATTTCCGAAGCAACGTATACTGCAGATAAACAGAACTGAGACCAACGGGCGCCGTGCGTGCTACTTATACACCCGATGACGTCCTGCGTGCTACTTATACACCCGATGACGTCACCCTCGACGGAGGCCTTCGAGGGACCATCGACTCGACGACATCGAGGCACGGCGCCCTCTGCCGAATTTCTTTTCCGAAGCAGCTAAAGCTGGATGGAATACATCTAAGATGAGGAATAGGTTGGAAGACACAATCCACTCGAAATGTGCTTCTTGCAACCCAGGCAATGCACTTATTTATATTGCCTTGCCGTTGGACTGCTACCAGCATGTGATCCTGATATCCCAAGACCTAAATAACAATAACTATGCAACTCAAGGATGCGACCCCCCTCTGCCCTCCCGACAGGAACAATGAGACAATTAAAAAAAGGCAGAGTTTATATTGTAAAGTGGTGAGAAAATGCAGTGTTGGCAGGGCCAGGTCAAATGGTAGCCATGGGAAGCCACTTCACAGGAAGGAGAGAAAAAAGGTCTTCCTATTCTCCTGCTGCCCTCCCCACCCCCCAACCCAATCATCTGCAGTGCTGCCTCATCGAACATTTTAAGAGAGGCACAGCGTGACAATAGTTACTTGAAAGATGCAGTCTCCGATTGTAGAAGGCTAACAAGGTCGGTGCCAAGCTGGAAAGACTTCTGAGAGAAACAAGGGATCATAAACGCGCAGAGGGGAAGAGGAAAAGAAATGAAGGACTTTGCGAGTTCTTGTTTTCTGAAAAGCGAAGAAAAACATGACAGCAGCCAGTAACCTGCAAAATTGCATACCCACAAAACGCTTCGCAGACCAACAGTGGGCGCATCAACATTTTGGAGAGAAGGAAGCGAATTCCACGCTGGGAGAATAAAATGATCGAACGAGGCATGGAGAAATACATTAAGCCTGGAAGGGTTTTAGTGTGGGGGAGCCATGCAGGACGTGACAGGTGACAGTAATGACAGTGCCATAATGAGGGAGAGAGTTTTTTTTTTTTATTGCTGTCCTGCAGCTCCAGTCGCTGCCAGGACAGGGGAAAAGATGGCTGGGGGCTACCTTACCCACCTTAGTTTTTGGCCAAAAATGGCCTGAGGGCAAGGTAGCCCCCTTTGATGCATCTAAGGCCCCTTGTTCTGCGTCCATCCAGGTTTGAGGGGCGCCTTTGAGATGAGGTGTCAGGGGCAGGGACTGCCTGTTGTCACCTGCCCCTGTCACCTCCTCGCCGTTTTGGGCGCCCAGAAGTATGGGTCCCTTTTGTGCTGTGACCCGGTGGCCTACCCCAACACGTGCATGATAAGTGGCCCAGCACCTGAAAAGGGGCTGCCCATGTCCGGGACCACGACAGAGCCCACCTCCCAGTTTATGCCCCTGGGTCCTGCAGTTCTGGAGGGCCCATGTCTATTCTCTGCACTGGGCTGGCCTAAAACGTGGCAGCTGAGACCTGTGCGCCACACACCGTCTGACTGGCTAGGTCCAGTCTCCAGCCTGTTAGTCCATCGTGAATAATATCCAGCTTTACGATATTTCTCATCAAACTGGCCAATGCACAAACATCTTTTGCCGCCCAGGGCTCTGCAAATCCTTGGACTGGCCATGCCAGGTACACGAGGTGTGCATTCTATGCAATAGCCTACTTAAAGAAAATCAGATAGGGATCATTGAAACAGATGCTGAATTTCACTGACCTCCCAGGTGATAGTCAGAGCAACATGAAAAGCAGTCTTCCATCACACCACACTGAGATCTACCAAGCAATTGGCTCAAATGGCTTTTGTGTCAAGCCAAGAGCACAACACTCAAATACCAAGATGGCTAGGGAAAGGCTAGAGAAGCCCATAATCTCACAATGCGCCCTGTATTAGATCTGCGTCCTACGAACACTGTCAAGCCACACACATTCTTCTTCTGTGCTCCTGAAAAAGGTGCTAAATCCACAGAGCCACATTCAGCTGCAATCAAAACTTTGCCTAGAGTCTTCCCCATGATCCTTGCTGCAAAAGTCCTTCCAGTGTCATGCATTCTATCTTCTTGATGGAGGAATTCAACGACCAGGTTTTTGGCTGCAGATCCCGACTTCCTCCCTCTGCAAAATCTTGCTAAGGTACTGTGCTGGCTTGGTTATTTACTTACCTGAAGTCTCTTGTGATTCCTGTGTAGTTTTGTAATGTTTTCTGTGATTGGGAGTCCTCTCATCCAGTGCACCCAGGCCCCTGCTGGAATTCTTCTATGGTGTCTTCTGTGAACCCCCTGCACCCTCAACTAACTCTAAAGTAAAGTAATTACTTGTTCCAACGGTCTTCCTCAGGAACTCTGACTTTTGCTACTTAAGAACCTATCCTGACCTGTCTGTTGGACACCAGACCCTAGTGACACACCTTCTGTCACTGAACATTCATGCTCCAAGAATAAGGGAAAGACTTCTGAGGATTGGATCCTTTGCCTAGAAAAGAGAATATGTGTTTAAAAGTTACTTACTTGCAAAATACGTTGGTTGGTAACTACCTCAGAGTGAACAGTTATAAAAGTTATTACTTACCTTAGAAATGTTTTGCCATTCTGAAAAGTATATGTAACCTTATTCTTTCCTTAGAAACTGTTTCACCATTCAAACAGAAAGTAGATCTAAGGTTATACTAATCACCTGTGATTAGGTTGTGCCTCTTCCCAAAAGTAATGCTGTTGGTTTCACTTCACTATTCGTGTTAGAATAAATGTATGAGTGTCCCCCAACAGGAACTTGATTCCCCTGACTTGCTGTTAGCCTGTCCAGAATAAATCTGCATTAGGTTTTACCTACCCAGAATAACTACGTCATTCATAAAGTGTAAGACTGTGTTTTGCTTTCCATGGTCTGTTGTAGACAGACACAAAAACAGTCTTAGGTTCATACCTGCCTTTAAATTGCTTATAGCTCCTATAGAAAGGGTATAGGTTTTACTTACTTGAGTATAACTGTGTTATCCCAAAATAAGTTAGAGTTATTGCTTCCCTTAGTCTGTGAACTGAAAAGCAGCTGTAATTGAATATTACACTGCAAGGTCCAACTACCCTAAAATAACTGTTATCCTGAATCAGAGTTATAGGTTTATACTGTTCCTAGAACCTGTGTTTCACTAGATCAGAAAAGTATATTATCCAGTTGATATTACCATGTGATTTCTTTCTGAGAGTCACAGTTCAACTGACATGGTCTACTACCCTGGTATTACTGAAAGTAATCTAAAAAGTAACTATTGGTTTGACTTCCCTACAACTCCAGTTAGGTGTTCCAAATTAGGTTATATGCTTTGGTCTACGTACCTTCAAGCATAGTGTTGTGTTTTTATAAAAGGTTTTATAGCAGATTTTGATCTTTCAGATCATCAAAAGATTTTGACTACCTTGTCAACTGTTGGCTGCTCAAAGGATGCTATTTTATGGATTGAATCTTTCCTCTCAAATAGTAAGTCAAGGGTTTGCTGGGGTCAGGCCACATCTATGGATAGAATATCTACCTGCGGAGTTCCACAGGGAGTGTTTCTGTCCCCGGCCCTTTTTAAAGTTTATATTGGCCCACTGTGTAGTCTTCTAGAGAAGATAGTGGCAAAGTTTACAAACTATGCCGACGCTACACAGCTCTTGATAGAGAAGTGTGGAGACACCAGGAAAATTCCAAACATTTATAAAACGGTGAAAGATTGGATGACATCCAATTGGCTTTGTTTAAACAGTGGAAAAACTGAGATTCTGATTTCTGGATCACCACAAGCCAGAACAAAACTGGATCCATGCTTTACAAGCTTCACTATTGATGGTCACGGTATCAAAGCACAGGATAAGTTGAAGATTCTGGGTGTGATGGTGGATGCAGGCCTAGGTGCTGAGGCTCAAGTAGACAGTGGTGAAGAAATCCCAATAGCATCTCAGACTGTTGAGATTGGTAAAACCATACGTTACTAACAAGAATTGTGAAATTCTAGTCCGGGCAATTATTATGCCCAGACTAGACTACTGCAATGCACTGCTGGGGGGCACCAATAAAAGCTGCATGAATAAATTACAACTTTTGCAGAATGATGCAGTACGTATTATTAAAAACATCACAAAGAGACCATGTGGCCACTGCTAGAAAAGAATTACGTTGGCTGTCAGTTGCATCCAGGATTCTTTAAGTCTCTCAAGTCGTGTGGTTTTCGGTACCTTGCAATCTTTTTAGTAATTATTGTAACTCATTTTTTAATTGTCTGAACTTGATATATGTAGCTTACACTTAATTTTGTATGAAACATTATTGGAAGCATCTGATACCTAGGTTAAGAGATGATATTGAATTAGGGTCAGTTTTGCTGTATTTAATTGAAACACAACGAAATGTAAAGAAATGTAATGTTCGTTTTACTAAGTTTTTAACCGAGTTGTAAATTAGATGAAAAGAAAAATATTTGATGTATGATGCTAATATATATTTTGATAAATTTTGTAAAGGTTCTACTTTTTGTAACTGAACCAAAAACAAATATATATATATTTTTTTTAAAGTAATTACTACGACACACAAATGTCTTTTTGGATCTGCACCATCCTACCTTAAGGAAAGCATTACCTTGCAAACATATAGGAGAGACACCGGATTGAGTAATACTTTTCAGCTTATTTTCCCCTAACATTACGAGAACAAGAGGGAGTGGTCGTTCTTTTTCAGTCCAGGCAGCTAGTGCCTCAAATGTACTCCCTGTGGACCTACGAAGAGATAGTAATCTCCTCATGTTCCGCAAATGATTGAAGACATTGTTCTTCAATTGAAACAGTCTCACTCATAAGGATTCCAGGTCAGAAGTGTGTCTTTTGTGTATGTGTCTCTTTCTGTGAGCCCTGATGCCTGCGGGCTGCAGCGTGTAATAAATAGATAAACAAACTTATGCATAATGTGATAGTACGTATTTCCCCCAAGATTTATCTAGGCCTACTTGTATTTATATAAACCATTTAGGCTTACAAAACATAGTGTTTCAGAGTTTCTTTGTACCATTTGTATTACAATTTCATTTGTACCGATTCTACAGCCCTCTCTCCCTCCTAAATTAAGATTGGCTGCTCTGTCTATGCTACCCTGAACTCCGGTGGTACAGTCTTATACTAAGAGTGGAGTCTTGTACGGCCTCAGTTGAATGGTTTTACTAAGCCCTTAATTGGACTAAAGAAAAATGGTCCTAAGATGTTTCAGACCCCTTAACAAGGAAACATGGCACTGGGTTAATTATTTGTCTTGTCGGCTAATGAAGACATCAAGCCAAAGAAAGATTATGAAGACCGTTGTCACTTGCTGGGAAACGTTCTTGAGGGGACGTCTCCTTATCAACATCTTGGGCTCTTTTCTGTAATCAGCTCAAGCCAATCCCCTTCTTAGCCCAAGGATGGTGAGGGCATTTAAGAGATTCTTCTAATGGCTAACAATAATGGGTGTTTGCCTTCTCTTTAGAAAGTTCATCATCTTTGGTACAATAGAATAGAGCGAGAAAGTCAAGAGGTAGGCTTTCACATTTGGCCTGTGCCTCTTAAATGAGTGTTGCAGCAGGAACTGTGTTTTGAGATTGTGGGGGTGTGTTAGGAAAGGTTTTGTTTTTGCTGCTTACCTGTCATAGACCACAATGGAACATACTATCTTTTTGCTAATGTATGTATCCTGAAATGACTTTTAGGAGGAAAGTAAAGCCCTCAGCTTTACTTCCCAAGCTTTTGCTCACGTTCTTTTGGGAGACTGACCAATCCTTAAAAGACTATCAGTACTGGGAGACGCAGGCTCGCTTAACGCAATTCTTGTATTTTTAAAACTGCACACATCACCTTACCGAGAAGTGTGGTTGAGACACTGTGTCCCTATATTTATGACTTTCTTTTGCAACTTTATTGTTTCAGATAAAATGTGTCCAGGATGGGCTGGTGGCAGTGGATATTTCTAACTTGTTTTGAACTTTTCACGTGTGCATTTTTGCATTGTTCCTCATAATGCCAATTAGAGTACCATATACTCTAAAATGGTTGCGCCACAATACTTTTGCTTGTCCTTTGCCCATTTTGTGCCTTGGCCTTCTTCCTTCCCTCTCGGTTCCGGAAATACATATATGGAAAGCACATCCAAGCTCAATTTCTACCTAGAACAGCACAAGCCATTCCAAGACGGCATTTTGTGAAACCTCTTTTACAGGAGAGCTCAAATAAGGCTCACGCAGGCGTCGCAGTTGCCCCGACTACCGCTCGAGCTGCAACCAGCCTGCATATTTTTCGAACGCTGTTCTGTCTGTGGCACACAGATAAGCGGCTTTGTTGCACCGTTCCATATCATCTCCTTGACCATACGATTCACAGTTAATGATATTGACACTCCGAACTCACAGGTTCCACAGATTTAACCTGGTCCAACAATCGCTAAAGACATTACATGACGCAGGTCCCGCCCACTGTGCGAAGTCTTTTCCACAAGTCACCAGTCTTGCCAGCAATTGACAGTGAGCATACCATCCTCTGCCATTGTATACTGTAGCATGACATAACTGCACACAATCATCTATTTAATTACTCCGATCATGTCCCGCTCTCTTGCAGATGTTGACTACCGGCCCTGCCCGCATCCTTCAATATGCCAGATAGGGTGTCACTTTACAAACCACCAGTGCATATTACCTCCTTGGCTGACTCAATTGTGTTGGTGAGTACACTTACTATACTATTAACTATTTACATGACCGTGGTGTGGGACCCAGTGCTTCTTATTGAGCGACTGGTCCCACACGTGTTCATATAAACCCTGGCTATACACTTTCTCTTCTATCTTGCCATCACAATCCCTACAGTGTTTTGTGCTCTGTTCCTCTAGGTTTCGCATAAATCTAACAGAATACTTACCTCGACAATTGGGCCATTATTGTGGAATACAGGTCAGTTATTTCACTATTAATCCACAAGACAGAGTTTCACACACTTTCCTCCCACTGGGAATAACAACCTAAAGCATACATTATTTACTTATGTATTTTAGAAGTTCTACTACGTTCTGTACCCGATTCGGGGCAAAGCCCGAAACGCGCTGAACGCACAAAGGACAACACTGCACCCCACAGTCTTTTCTCAGTGTTTAAAGTTCTTTACAGGAGACCACATATATTTTCATTTCCCAGAAAAATTGTAAATTGTTTATGTCATTGTGTTTATTTTTTACTTTGCTGCCAATTGTAAAAATACAAATCATTCATTCATGATTTTTAATACTTCTGTGTTAGAACTTGATGAATTTGCATTACATTTATGATCAATGTACTTCCCACTGACATTTGTGCTAAATGATTCATTCTCTGATTTATCGTTTTTATGAAATTGTTTTTTTTTAATTGTGCTTCCAGCACTCATCATCGGTCACTTAATATATTTGCTGATTTTTTTTAAATCAGACTAGTGTGCCCTGTTGTTGACCCTCATTTATTGGGTGGACCTGTCGCTTATCTCATTGCTTGTCTTGTAGCCAAGACAAACACACGAGAACCTAAATCTTAAAGTAACGACCGTAACAGACTGTCACCGACACATTTTCTGACTTGATCAACAGATACTTCCTGTGTGCACCTCTACAACCCTTGTTTTTCTGTAAAGCCTCTGCTTTGCCAGTTAAAGTGTCAGTCTGTGTGTGACCTAGTCCACATCTAAGCCAAAGTGTGCCTGTTGCTGTGCATATGTGCCAGACAGAGATTATTCATGATTGGACAGCCCCTGCCAGTTTGAATGGTGCAGATCCTAACCACTGGTGGGTTTGGGGATGACTTCAGTCCAAATCCTGGATAAAAGGCTGGGACAAGACAGGCATTAAGGAGCAGAATCTGCTCATCAGGCAATCCTCCTGACCCCACTCAAGATCCTGAAGGTAAAGCCTCTATAAAGACAGAAGTCCAAGGCCACAAGCTGAGTGAAAGGGAGACTAGAGATGGTAGAGGAAAAACTGTGGCGGAAGGCCAAAACCTCCAGAGAGCTACCCTCCACTGAGAAGTGTCCGAAGCCAGAGCATGAAAAGAATGCTCCGCTGATCCACCATGGCTCAGGGCCTCAGGTCTAGGTGATCCACCAAAGGCCATACGTGATGCCCAAATGTACCACCTTTCACTGTGTTATGAGGGAAAAGGACTTCTTGTAGTTCCCAATGCCACAATGGACTCTTGTGTGGAAGAAGCTCCCGGCGTGGTGCGCAGGAGCATGGCACGAAGAAAGGAGGTGTGCTCCATGAAAGGAAATGAGAGGGCAGGGCTTGAAGCCAGAGTACAGGGACTATCTATAAACCAATTAGAGTCCTCCAGAACAAAGGGTTAGGGTTCCTGCTTTTGAAAGCTGGAGCATGTCCTAAGCCTAGTGACTGCTAAGCAACCAATAAAATAGCTATCTCGGCGTGCGCCAGTAGACTCTTGGGAGGCTTTAGCCCATAACCTTGTAAGGGTTTGAAAAACTGCTACCGGCAAGACCAGACACACAGGGAACAAGTGACCAGGCAGGAATGCCTGTGCGAATGGAGGATTACTCACCTTCTCTAAAAACTACTTAAGGAAAGCCAGAGAAACCTGATGGGAAACACCCTCCTGCTCCAGAGAGCCACTGAGGAGAACACATGGATAAAGAAGCAGAAGTCTCAGTTGTGATCAGACCAGAGGCAGAGGTGGAAAAAGACTGTATGACATGGCATGTACCACTTCGGTCTGGGATATAAGCGCTGAGATGTGCAAAATAGAAAGGTACGAAATTTAGGTTTGTAGAAGCACAATCACTGCACAGAGCACCAATCAAGTTCATTTGTTTGTTTACAGAGTACAGAGAAAACAGGACAGGACACAAGAGTATATATTTTATTTCTTCAAAAATGTGAAATATTAATTAGACCAAGTCAGTTATATTTTACACAATTAAGATGCATCATTAACAAACCTGAGTTGCACTGGTTGAACATATTCTTTACGAAATCTTTTGAGGTCCGCACTGACTGGCTGCTCTCCTTTCTCGATTGAAAGTCTATCTGCCTCAGTAGGTTCAGGCTCTGGGATTTCAAACCTGTAGGAAATACGTAACATGTAGAACATATTTTAGGCAGACATTTAGGGATACATAAAAATGCCATAACAAGATAAGACATCCAAAACCTTACAGAGTACTTCATAGTGTTCACGATCCTGAAACTCAGGATTGTTGATTATTCTCATTGTTTCGATAGGTTTCCAAATTTGACACAATTGAAACTTCTTTCACCATTCACTTCATAATTGTTCTTTATAAACTGTGTGACAATATTTGGCAAAATAAAGGGTTTGTATTTGGCAATGTTACAAGAAAAGTAGTTAACCCTCTTAAAAGTAACGGTTTAATGTGTATGCTTAAATATCCTCTATACAGACCCTCATCTCAATTTTGTTTGTTTATTTATAAAGTGCACCAGACCCAAGGGTATTAGGGCGCAGAAGAAAGAAAAGAGGATTGTTCAGCTTAGGTTACATTGCTGTGCATTGCAGTACAAAAAGTTGCTAAACGGTACTGGCCTATGTCATACAAGGAACAAGTTACTTACCTGTAACTGTTGTTCTCCAGCATGGGTCTGGCATGGATTTACATGCTCATGAATATTCCCCGTTGTCAGGCTGGGAATCCTTGGTAAAGAAAAATCAGTATCAGTTTCGTTTCTGATCTGTCTTCCTTAGTAGTAACCAATCACTGGTCTCTGGGTCATACAGCCCACCAGCAAATGACTGCCCTCTCCCGAAGCCCCACCTCTGGGAGCCATCTTCATATTTGGTAGCACATAAAGTGGCAGTATGACCAAGTGAAGAGCCGCAGAGTGGTAGGAGGGAGGGTTCGCATGTGAATCCATGCCAGACCCATGCTGGAGAACAACAGTTACAGGTAAGTAACTTGTTGCTTTTCCAGCATGGGGTCTGGCATGGATTCACATGCTCATGAATATAAGAATACATAGCAGTACACACATGCACAACCACGGGAGGTGGCAAAAGGCTCAACATTAAGCATTACATAAAATCAACATTAAGCAATTCTTACCTCCCCACCAGGCCAACCTTCAGGCGAACAGGTTGGGCAGCACTGCTTGGCCGACTCTGGACTCCTCCCTGGAATCCCGGTCGACGCAGTAGAATCTCGTGAAGGTGTGCATCGACCTCCACGTAGCAGCCCTGCATATGTCCAGCAGGGGCACACCAGACAAGAAGGCTGTGATAGCAGCGATCGCTCTGGTCGAATGGGCTCTCGGACGGCCGGGCAACGGTCGGTTTGCCAACCGGTGACAGTGCATGATGCAGCCGGAGAGCCATCTGGAAATGGAAGCCTTCGAGAGAGCCTTCCCTTGGTTCACAGGTCCAAAGTTCACCAACAGCTGTGACGTCTTCCGAAAACTCTTTGTGAGGTCCACGTAGAACTTCAGCGCTCTAGCCACATCCAGCGAGTGCAAAGTCCTCTCGGCCGGCGACGAAGGCGACGGGAAGAAAACTGGTAACACCAAGGGCTTGTTGAGGTGGAAGTCCGACGGCACCTTGGGCATAAAGGAGGGGTGCGACCTCAGCACCACCCTCGGGTCGTGAAAAGTCAAGTATGGAGGCTTGCAGGATAGGGCCTGGATCTCTCCCACTCGTCGTGCGGAGGTGATGGCCACAAGAAAAGCTGTCTTCCACGACAGGAACTTCAACGGCGCCAAATGCAGAGGCTCCAATGGCGCCCCCATGAGCTTAGACAGCACCAAGTTGAGTTCCCACACCGGGGCAGGATCCTTCACCGGCGGGAATGATCGGAACAGTCCCTTCATAAATTCCATCACCAGGCGATGAGACCACAAGGACGCCCGTCCCGTAGTTCTGGTGTATCGGGAGATCGCAGCCAGATGTATCTTGATGGAAGCGTGATCTAATCCAGCCTTGGCTAGAGACAGTAGGTACGGCAGTACTTGAGGGGCCGTAATCCGCAGAGGGTTAATCTTCTGTGCACGGCACCAGACAGAGAACCTCTTCCACTTATGGGAGTTGAGGACGCCCTGGCCTTTGCAAGAACCTCTCTGCAGCCAGCCGGGATATCGTACCCTAAAACTCTAGTGCTGCAGTATCCAGGCCTGCAAGTTCAGCGACTCTGGGTCATGATGAAGGTTGGCGACTTCTTCTCTGGAAAGAAGATCTGCGTCTGTCAGCAGCTTGACCGGTAGGACGCTGACAAGTCCAGAAGGTCCGGGAACCAGATCTGCCTCGGCCACGCCGGTGCGACGAGGATCATCCTGCACCGGGACCTCTTGAGCTGGTTGATGAGTCGGAGCAGCAACGGCAACAGAGGGAACGCATATAGGAACAGGCCATCCCAGGCGAACGAGAAAGCATCGCCCATGCTCATCGGTTGGGGAAACCTGCTGGTGAACCTCTGGCACTTGGAGTTCGTCGCCATCGCGAACAGGTCGATCTGGGGTTTGCCCGATTACTGAAAGAGTCGGTCCACTTGATCCTGGCGTAGTTCCCACTCGTGGCACGAGCGCAGCTCTCTGCTGAGTTAGTCGGCGATGGCGTTTTTTATCGCTGCCAGATGAAACGGCACCAGAAACATCCCTTGGGCAACGGCCCAATGCCACAGATCCTGGGCCTCCTTGGATAGGGCTGGGGATCTGGTTCCGCCCTGCTTCCGGATGTAGAACATCATGGTGGTGTTGTCGGTGAAGATCCTCACCACCTTGCCCTTGAGGGACGGGAGAAAGGAGCTGAGGGCCCAGAACACTGCCCGGAGCTCCAGGATGTTGAAGTGGAGCAGCTTCTCCTCCGGGAGCCAAAGGCCTCTCTCGTGTGAAGATCTTCGATGTGTGCTCCCCACCCCTCCAGGGAGGCACCCGTCGTCACTGTCGCCTGGTGGGCCGGGGTCTGAAAGTCTGTCCCTGCCACTAGATGAGCACGGTTGCCCCACCACCGGATCGCTCGTCGGAAGGTCTCGTTGAGAGGGATCCTGTCCTCGAAGCTGCCTGTCGCTTGAATCCAGCGGGCGTCGAGGAACTCCTGTAGAGGGCGCATCCGCAGCCTGCACAGGCGCACCAGATAAATGCAAGAGGACATCATCCCGAGGTGGGACTTGATGGTCCTCACCCTGGCCACGTCCGTGGCCCGTAGACGCTGCACCTTGCCTAGGATGGCCTTTGTCCTTTCCTCCGACGGCGAGGCCAGACGCGCCACTGTGTCAAGCTTGGCTCCCATAAACAGTGCCACTTGCGAGGGGACCAGGTGGAACCTGGGGAAGTTGATGGAGAACCCCAGGTCCGTGAGCAGCTGGACGGTCTTCGCTGTGTGTTCTACGCGAGCTCCCTTGTCCTTGCACGGATGAGCCGATCGTCCAGGTAGGGGTAGACATGGATCCCCTGCAGGTGCAGCCGCGCCGCCACTGGAGCAAGGCACTTGGTGAAAACCCTGGGTGCCGACTTCAAACCGAACGGGAGGGTCTTGAACTGGTAGTGCTGCCCTTGGACCACGAACCTGAGGAACTTGCGGTGTCCTTTCAGAATGGGAATGTGAAAGTAAGCATCCTCCAAATCCAACGACGACAGGAAATCGCCCTCCTCCAGCTGTCCCAGCACGTGCTGGAGGGTGACCATCCGGAACTTCTGTGCCTTGATGTACTTGTTCAGTCGTCACAGGTCCAGGATGGGTCGCCACCCTCCTGTCTTCTTTTTCACAAGGAAGTACCTTGAGTATACTCCGGAGCCCCGGAGCCTCTTTGGGACGAGCTCGATGGCACCTTTCTTGAGCATCGCCCTTACCTCCAACAGTAGTTGAGGGACGTGGTTTTCCTTCCTGGCCACGGGAGGAATGCGGGGGCACTTTTTTAGAAATTCGTGGGCGTACCCCTGGGCCAGGGCGTCCAGCACCCAACGGTCGGTGGAGATGGACTCCCACACGCTGTCAGGAACTGCCAATGGAAACTATGGAACCTTTGGAAGCATTGACTTATGCAAGTTAACGTTCTAGTCCTCATTAAACATGGCGTCCTGTCCTATAAATTCCAGCTCCGCCCACCCTGCCGACGCGTTGTATCTGTGTATTCGACTTGTTACTACGCTCTTCACTCCTGTGGCTTTGCCTTTTGCGCTTTCCCTTGTCAAACCTGTTATTCCTAGTTTCGTCTGGGGTCCGCTAATTTCTATGTGTTTCATTGTCCTCAACCTATCTTTTGCCCTTATATTTTACTTTCTCTACGGTTCCCGGTCCTTGGCCTTCTGTAACTTTTTTGTCCGCCTCCAACGTTTGTTTTACGTTCCCCTGTGGCTTTCGCCGATCTGGCTCTCTGCCTTCGTCCGCGGGGAACGATTGTTGCTTTTTTTTTCTTTGCAGCGCTTGCCGTCTAACTTCGCTGCTTCGTCCGCCTTGGGCGCGAGCAGCATTCTCTTTCTCTGCGCCGCTTGCCGTCTGCCTTCGCTGCTTCATCCGCCTCGGACATGCGCAGCATTACTTTCCTTTCAGCCTATACTTTTTTCTTATCTTCTTTTTTCAAGGCGCCTGTCCATTCCAACCTTTCCGTCCTGACACCGTGGAACCATTACCATATCCTTCAGTTCCACGGGTGTTCCCTGCATATTCGGAACTACCTCTCATTCTGACCTGCCCTTCTCGTTCTTTTTTCTGCATCTGCCCTTCTGTACTGCTTTGGTAATGCATCTTCACAAGGCCTTCCTTATCCAAGAAAACATCAGTTCATTCAGTCTGGATTGCCTGTTGCTGTATCTTTGGACTTTGGATATCGCACCTTTTTTGAATTCCACCATCATACCAGGGTTTTTTCTGCCTTTTGGCTTTTTATCTGGGAGCAAGGCTGGCCCCCTGGGGTTCCCCATAGGTAGAGTCTCACCTCTGCCAAGGTGGCCTCCGGAGAGGCTAGACCTTATTTGCACGAGAAACAAGGACAGAAACTCAAGTTTAAGAAACCCCAGAAGAAGAAATAGAATCAGAAAGGTACTGAAGCAACCCTTCTGGATCTTACTTCTGAAGAATCAGGTGCGGAGAAGGGGGAGACACTCACAGAGCCTGACACACGCTGACGAACTTCGCCAGCCGGCCTCCCACCAGGGTGCTTCGGTGTGGGCCCGATGCCACGGTCGGTTCAATCTTGCTTGGAGGACGCCTTGGCCTCCCTGGCGACGACGGCGGGATCCACCCGACTTGCCTCGTCCTCTATAGGCTTCCTGCGATGAGGAGCGGGCCGCTTGGCGGTACGTAGAGGAGCCACCACCGAATCCCTTGGAGGCACCCTGCTTGCCTCCGGAGCTTCGAAAGGGCGGCCTTCGTTGCTGGAGAACTCTTAGGGCCTTAGCTGTCTCAGTGTCCGCCTTCATGGCTTGGAGGGACTCATCCACTTTTTTCCCAAACAGGTTGTTCCCGTCGAACAGCATGTCCAAAACCTTGGCTTGTACATCCTGGCGGAAATCCGTCGCCCTGAGCCACCCTCGTCGCCTGAGGCAAATGCTGTTGCCTAGCTGCCGGAAACCGGTGTCGGCAATGTCCGTTGCCACCGTTATGGCATGGTCCGATGCCACCTCACCTTCCTGCAAGATCTCCAGGGCCTCAGCCCTCTTGTCGTCCGGTAGGAAGTCCAACAGGGGGGCGATCTTGTACCATAACTCCCTGTCGCAGCGGGCCACGATCGTGAGGGCGTTGGCCGCCTTAATCGTTGTTGCCGCCGACGAGATAACTCGTCGTCCTATTGCATCCAGCTTCTTTCCTTCGCCGTCCGGCGGGGAAGTTGACGTTGAGGCCGATGCCCCCCCTCCCCGCTTTCTTCTTGGCCGCCGCTAAGACGACCGAGTCAGGGTTCGGTTGCACCCTAAGGCACAAAGGGGCCGCGTCGGGGACCCGGTACATCTTCTCGTACCGATCCGTCTTGGCAGATGTCGTAGACTGGTTCTTGAGAAGGGCAAGACCCTCGTCCCAGATGTCATCCAACAGAGGCAAGGCGAGGACTGTCTTCCTCTTGGCCTCGCGCCGTTGATAAAGGAAAACTTCCTTCTTCTCTTCGGGGTAGAGCTGAAAAAGCTCAGATGCCCTGGCGATCATAGCGTGGAAAGACCCAATCTCGTCGGGCGGGGAGGCCCATGCTGGAGGCAATGGGAGCTCTGTCCCGTCGTCAATCGTACCTCTCGTGGCCGTGTCCGTTCCCGTGTCATCCCCAGATACGGGGGACGTGGACAAAGGTTGAGCAGGCTGCGAGGGCTGAAAAGGTGGGGCTGGATGGGTCCGTCTTCTCTTGTTTGGGGGACTTCCCGACGGGCCTGGCTTTGGCTCCTCCGTCGGGCCTGGTTCTGGCTCCTCCGTCGGTGGTAGGGGCAATCTCGTCCTTATGTCCGAATATAAGGATTATATTGCCAACAAAATGGCCGCCGAATTGTCCTGCGGCTCCGGAAGCGAATAGGAACCTCGCTGTCGCTCTCGTCGTCCCCTTCATCGGGATCCCTCCCGTGTGACCGGGCCTCTTCGACGCCCTCGTTGAGGCCCTCCAAGACTTCAACCAGTTCCGCCTCGGAGACTGTGTCAGTGTCCACAATGGCCACCGGCTCCCCCCCCTCTTTTTCCGCCGGGGTCTTCACGGGGGTCTTCTCGATGGGCCTGAAAGAGGCTTCCCTCTGCGGTGGCAGAGAAACTCTGGACCCCGAGGTCAACTCCAGTGGTGTAGCCTCCCCAGGCTGCGCCAGGGCCGCTGCGACTTCCTCGATAGAGGCCTTAGCCGGGTGAATCAAGGCCTTCACCGCCTTCTGGGGCCTGTGGCCTTCACTTTGGGGGGAGGGTCACTGCCTCGGTCCCCCTCGGCTGGATCCTTCGAGACCGACCGGGGCCTCTCCAGAAGCTTCGCCGGGTTCTCTCCTTTCCTCTTCCCTGAGCCAGAGTGTTGGCTCGTGGTTGATGGTGCTGGAGAGGATACGTCCTGCCTGGCAGCCGAGGAGCCAGACCGTTCGGCGCTGCCGGTGCCCGCAGACTCGCAGTGCTTTGCCTTCTGTTGGGCCCCCGTCACCGGGGCGCCCTCACAGGACTTAGAAGTCTGCTCAGTCTTCTTCTTCTTCTTCTTCTCACCTGATGGGCTCTTTCCTTCCAGTCAGTTGGAGACGAAGATGTCGATCCTTGATGGTCTGTTCCGACATGTTCCCGCAAAACGTACAGTCCTTCTCTGCGTGCGTTTTGTCCTCATGAAGGCAGCAGAGGCACTTCGAATGCTCGTCCTCTTTGAACACATTCTGCAGCTGGCATCCAGGGCAAACCCTGAACAGCTTTCCGGGCGTCGAGCTTCCTTTCTCCTGGGCCATGTCCGGGGTAGGCCACAGAAACTTCTGGACTCCTCCAAGAAGCGTAACTCGACGAAAACTTCACCCTTGAGGGGCTTTTTGAAAAATCTGAAGATGGCTGCCAGAGGCGGGGCTTAGGGAGAGGGCAGTCATTGGCTGGGCGCAGTATGACCCAGAGACCAGTGATTGGTTACTACTAAGGAAGACAGATCAGAAACAAAACTGATATTGATTTTTTCTTTACCGAGGATTCCCAGCCTGACGACGGGGAATATTCATGAGCATGTGAATCCATGCCAGACCCCATGCTGGAGAAATGAACAAATAATGGCAGAGAACATCAGGCAACAGATGTATACAATATATACAATTATATGCAGTAGTGGGCAGTGTGGTAGAGAGTCAAATGTCATGCTCCTTGATCCATTGGATAAGGTTGTATCTGAAGCGTGGGTAGGGCATGTCTTCTCTTGAGGAGTGTGGGAGTGACTTCCAGTTCTGGGCGGCTTTGAACGGGAAGCTACTACCACCTGTCTTCATGCGTTTGAATCTATGCACTTGAAGTAGGTTGTATTGGCTGTTCTGGAAGGGCGGTTGGTAGATTGTCTCTGGAATTTGGAAGTAAGGTACTGGGGGGTGGCCATATGTAAGCATTTATGAGATAGGGAGGCTGATTTGAGGAGAATTTTATCTTTGATGGAGAGCCAGTTGTTGGCTCTTCTAAAGTCCGATATGTGGTCTTTGTTGGGAATGTTGAGGGCAGCTCTCAAGGCATTATTTTTTAAGATCTGGATCTTGTTGGTGATGTGATGTATTTGTTGCAGCCTATGTATAGGGCGTTGCAATAATCCAGTTTGGATAATACCAAGGCTCTTTCTAGGGTAATGCAGTTGTTGGGGGTAAGGAATGGCTTTGCTGCTCTAATTAGCTTGCACGTGTAGGCGGTGGCCGAGGCCATGAAATTGACTTGTATTTTTTAATGTGAGAGTGGAATCTAGGTAGAAACTAAGAGTTTTCACTTCCTTTGCTACTGGGATGTTATTGTTATCTATTGTGAAGTTAGAGTAGAGATGGCCTAATTTATTGAGGTTCGCCTTAGTGCCCAGAATGAGGAGTTCAGTTTTTTCATCATTCTGGCATAGTCCATAAGAGACCATCCATGCCTGGATGATGAGGTATACTCAGTTCACAAAAGCCAAATCCTTGTCATAATCTCCAGTCAACGGGATGAGGATCTGTGTATCATCTGCATAGTTAGTGTAGGTGATATCCAGGCCATCTAGATCGTCGAAAATGGGCTTCGTGAAGATGTTGTACAGAGTGGGTGAAACTCATGAGCCCTGAGGCACCCGACACTTGATAGGAATAGGGTCTGCGGCTGCTGAAGGTGCGAAGACCCGCATGGTTCTATTATCTAAGAAGGATTGAATCCAGCCTATGGCTTCTTGTGAGAAGTGGGTGGCCGAGTCTTAGTGGTGGCAGAGTCTCTTATGGTCAACCAGGTCAAACGCTGCTGAGAGGTTTGAGCAGCAGAAGTAGTGCTGTGTTACAATTGTCTCTCAGGGTATCCATTTGTGCTTTAAGGTCGATCAGTGCAGTTTCCGTTCTGGGTAGTGGTCTAAAACCTGACTGACGTACTCCTAGGAGGTGGTTACATTCCAAGTATTGTTGCATTTGGAGGTACGCTACTTTGTCCAGAATTTTAAGCAGGAAAGGCACTGTCGTGATGGGCCGATAATTAGTGGGAATGGACGGGTCAAGTGTTTGTTTTTATAGAAGTGGGAGGACCCATGACTGTTTCAAATTGTTGGGAACGGTACCGGTGGAGAATGATGCATTTATAAGTTTAGTTATGAAAGGGGAAAGGTCCCTTTCGGCATCCTTTATAATTTGTGCAGGGCAAGAGTCGCCGTGGCAGTTGGAGGGTTTGAGAGTTAGGATGACTTTTTCAACTTTTAGAGTGGATACTTTCTTAAAAGTTGAAGAGTGGTTTAGGTGATTCGAACAGAGTGTAAGGTAAGGTGTTCGAGGGTGCAAGAGCCGAGATATTGTTGGAGTTGGAAGCGAGGAGGAGGGATTCTTTTTTATTGTTAATTTTGGCCTGTAAGGTCGTTACTTTATTAGCTAGGGCACTCTTGAATACTGGTGCACCAGGTTTTGTTCTTAAGGCAGGTGTCAGGGGCTTGGATAGGTGTTTCCAATTCTTTAATGATTGTGAATAGTTCTTTTGTATCGGAGTTAGCTTGATACAAGTTGTAGGATTCTTGTTTAGCAAGGATTATTTCTTTTTTGTATGTAGAAGCTAGTTTAGTGAGGGTGTTTTTGTTAGTTTCAGAAGGGTTTGATCTCCATATCTGTTCACATTTACGTTTCCCAGGTCTAATGGCTTTTAAATGGGGAGAGAACCAGGAGTTGACATGTTTTTTCTGTTTGCAATTTCTGTTTTTCAAGGGTGTTATGGTATCCAATGCGGATAACATTACCTTATTACACTCTTTGACCAAGGTAAGTGGGTCTACAGGTTGGGATGATCAGAGGAATAAGTTTGTCAGCTGTAATGTTCTTTTTATTCCTTGTAGGAATAGCAGGAGCTATACTGATGGTATGATGGGGGGCTGTGACTTCAAGAGAGAAAGAGATCAGGTTGTGGTCAGACCAGGGAAAGGGGGTTATGTCGTTGATGGCCGTTACACAATGGTGTTCCGCTATCCAATCAAGGGTTCTGCCCTTAGTGTGAGTGGCGCCTGTTACCTTTTGGGCAAAGCCTAATTCCTCGATGGACTCATTGATCGGAGTGGCATTGGGATCTGAGGGGTCTTTGTAGCCAAGGTTAAAATCTCCTAGAAGAAGACTTGGTGAAGTATTTTTGAGGTTGCCCCCAACAGTAATAGGTAACATTGGAAAAGTTTTCTTAATTTCTTTGGGCATCCACCAGTAAAACTCATAGCATCAAGCAAGGCAATATAGTATACATAGCAGTGCATATACACCCTCCTCAGTGCTTCACTAAATTGCACAATTAAAAAACACTCAGCTAGAAGCAGTTGTTGGAAGAATCAAGGAAACATTTTCTATAGATTTTCTGTTGATTTCTATCAAAATGCTTTCCTGTGTAAATAAAAGTATAGAACGTCAATTTATTAAACTTTTTATTTGAGATACTGTTTGCCTTGCTAAATTCCAATTTGTTTGCGTTTTTTTGACTGGTTTCTCCATTATTTTCCGATACTATGTCAAGACTGGAGGCACGCATTATGCTTCCCTTCCTTTATTTCTATATTCAACATGCCTGAGCAGCACCAGAACTTTCAAAGAAGAGAACAAAACCTCACAAAACTGTCCTGTTGTGTAGTAACCAAAACAAACAGTTCCTAAAACTCCTATCCTTCAAACGGAAGTGACAGGAAACAGGTCATACCCTCTTGAGGTCACAAGTCCTCTTCTATTAAATCACTGAAGCTCTGTCTCAAACTCCTCAATCAGACCTTCCACCTCTTTCTTTGCTGCTCAAGCAGCATGCCAGCTAAGTGTTTTTCCTTCTATTTAGGCAGTGCTTAAGCATATACAGAGAGGTACAGGCACCACACTTTAGGAACAAACTTTGCAAGTAGCACACATTGACCTAGGTGGCATTATGAGCCTCCCCTCAGTTCGGCGGCTCACCATTCAATAGCCCCTCCTACCCGACATCCATTTCCCAACCACAACATAGCGGGCATCCATGAATTCGGAGAGTGATCGATTGCTGCATCATTTCCTACGCAACAGCGTTCAATCTATAAACAGCTTGGTGCGATGCACCAGATTATGGTCCACAAGGACACAGACCCCAGTGAAGTCTCTGCACTCCAGCTCACAAGGAAATAGAGATCTGTCAGGTCATATCACTGCAGAGGAGGAAACACACCCTCGACCCTCTCTCCACCCAAGAAATAAAAACGTTATTAAAGAGGTGAATCTATGAAGAACCCCTGAGAGCGAATGCACCCGATCTCTAAGAATGAGCAACAAGGCAGAGTACAGAGAGGAGATTCAGCTAAACGAACAGGACTCTGAGATGGAGGTTAATTTCAAGAGTGTCCTGGGTTCTTCCGTCCACAAGACCATTAAAGGGCCAGTTTTGGAAGTTCTCTGTCCCATCCAAATGAGATTGAACGATATGGAAGCCCACCCCATAGCCATGGATTGGACCCCTCTAAGGATGTCAGATGATGGGGGGGAAGTATCCTGGCACATAAGAGGCAAAAAGCCTCAACCCCTCCCCCTGCTAGCCCCCGGGGCTGCCTGTAGACACTCCCAGCACCTTGGGAGCAGGGGCCACCATTTCTAGGCTCAAGGATGCTTTTCTAAAGGAGAAAGCAGGAATGCGATCCCCATGACCATCCCCCCTGGAAGATGATACAGAAGAGAGTGGGAGCACAGGCAATGAGGTGTCCATGCAGGGTGCAGGGACAGTCTCGTTCGGAGGAGTTCCTGGATGTGCCTGCCACAGAAGCAGGCGAGCCACAAGAGTGGTCCAAAGAGGAGAAGAGCACCACCGGCACTATCGGAAAGAGAAGCAGATGACAAACTCCAAGAAATTACTTAATCCTAAATCCTCACAGTGGTGCCCCAGTACGTAGCAGAGTGCTTAACGTCCTGCCTACGCAAGCCTCTTGACAAAGAGGTGCAGACAAGTTTGATGACCGAATGCACAAGCCCCGAGATGGAAGGGAAGGGAACGTTGCCCTGATGCCTGAGATAGACACAAGAATACCAATCTTTGTACGCAAGTTACCTTATGTTAATTAGCTTTTATTCTGCGCACCTCACCACTGTAGTGGTCCAAGAGCACCAAATGCTTGTTAGTGTGGGTGAACTGTGACCACACACAGGGTGCAAAGCAGACCGTGGTCTGAGGGGTGAGAAGGAAATGAGGAAAAAGGTGAGCAGGAATTGTGAACAGCAGGAGAAAGACGTACAGACAACAGAAAACAAAGATGACAAGGAGAGGGGAAGATAACATGAGGAATGAGTGGTAGAATTAGCTGGGATGTATTTGCCGTAGTATAGGTTTAGACCAAAGATGGTTGCGTCTATAAACACTTGTGTACAGGCACATTAAAAGACATGCATTACTTATAGTAATAGCATTTCTTGGCGTCTGTAGCTTCTTTGATTAGTCCATCGAGGAAAATCGCGGGGTTGTGTGTTTTACCTTTTGTGGTTTGGGTGTGTCCCCATCGTCGGGACGTTGTCTCCCCACAGCAGAACCGGCGGCCTGCCTGTCGGGGCCGGACACTTCGGAACCTCCTGGTTATGCAGAGAGGTCTATGGCCTTCACATCGGAGCCATGGCTGCCGTTTGAATCATCGTCACTCGAGGTGCCTGTGGCGATGGGCACACCACTCTCAGCCTCAGCCTGCATGTCGTGGGCCACCCACCGTTTCATCTGCCAATCTTTTAGCGTCCTTGGACGTACCAGTTGGCAAGACTTGCAGGATCGCTCGTCGTGATCACGAGGCAAACACTTGTTACACTGGTGAGTGTCTTTACATCAGTATTTGCTGCTGCAGGACGGGCAAAACTTAAAAGGAGTCCTGTCCATAGCTCAGGTAAAAAACGACAGGAAGACCAGAAGGGAAAAGAGGGGGGAAAAGGAAATCAATTCTACAAAGAATCAAACCCGGGGGCCCCAGTCTCCCTGCTGTATAGGCCTGCCAGAGGGCCGAGGCCACGCGTCGACAGCGTCGACCGAAGCACCAGCCGCCGAAATCTGTTGTCGTCTCAGGCGTAGGATGCAGAATTAGTCGTCGATGATGATGAAGGCTCAAAGACTAAACAACCAACGGTCGGGGACAAAAGTTATAATTTTGCAATGTTCGAGCTACGCGTAGGACCTCGACGTGGGAGGAATTTGGGTACACTACACGTCACGTTAGGGATAGAGTTACAAGCACGCCCATGTCGACGTCCCGCTTCCGATTAGCGAAAGACCAGATGCAATATTCCGCGATTAACACTAGATGTCGGACTATATGCACAGCATGTGATTCTAAGCAGATTCACAAGCATCAGAAATTACTCATATCATATCATATGAAAATAATCAGGAACTGTCCATAATGGGAAAACCAATTATCTTGTCAGTTAGGAGTGTAATATGTTGTGGGTTTAATAATAAGTAAGGTTATGGAGGTGTGATGGTCTTAAGATGTGCTGTAGAGTTCCTGAATGTTATGGAGGCTTAGAGACCAGATTTTCATATTTTGTTCCTGGTGAGGTGTCTTCGAGAGACCTGGTGCTACACAGACATCTGTCAGAGCCAAGAGTTGGCTATGTGCTGAAAGAAACGTTTGGGGGACACAAAAGGGCGAGATGACAAACTAAATCTCCTCCACCTGGAGCCATACTCTGACAGCCTCCTGTGGCATGGAGAGTAAGGGAGTGCACCATGAAGTAACAGAAAGGCCTGACATTATCCTATGCAATGGGTACCAATGGGAAATGCAAAGAAATAATAATTCTAGAGGATGTATCAGAGTGCACATGTGTACCACTCCATGTCACTTTATAAGCTAAACGTTAACCATGAATAAGGCGATTCACAAATTGACAAATGAAATAAGGTATTCATTGAAACACAGAAGGCGAAACGATGAAACACAACGGAACCTAGTTTATGTATGGAATAAACTCGTGCAAAACTCCTACCCAACCGAAAGTATAAGCACTGCTGAAATGTGAAAGTGAAATGAGCGTGAACAGAAGTGATTCCATGAGATAGCAGTTGAGCCATGGCAAATCCTACCAATGTACAACAAGGTTGAGTACCCTCCGATGGATACGGAAGCAATGGAGGCACACTTAGAAATGGTTGAGGGTTCAAACTATAAGCCTAACATACTAGAAACCAAAACCTACCACTTGCGGGCTTAAAGCTAGAGAATAAGCTGACCCAGACAATGACAGAAGAGAGCATAAGCCAAGCAAGGGTGGAGAAAAGGGCACATTCTCTTGCCCCATCATCCGAGTATCAGCAGGACGCCATGCAAAAAAAAAAAAAAAGATGGTAACCTGATCCATTGTCAGAGGCCTGAAAGTGCTGGGCTTTAAAGGCAAAATGCTGCACACAGCTGTCCCCCCCTTAGTGATGTAGTATAATACAAACAATGCCATCTGAAGGGATATGCCTGAATGTGGGATTGACCGAGAATGGTGTCCCTACCAAGACATGCTCCTAGATATAGTCGGGCCCCTTGCTACGATTTTTGACATGGTGCAAAAAGCCAAGCATAGAGGTCCTCTAGTAGACTCGGCCAAGTGATGAGCTGGGATCAAAGAGCAGTCTGCCTGCTAGGCAAAGCAAACTGCACCATATCGCTACAAAGCAGTTCTAATGGCAATCGATAGCTGCCTGGGTGAATTGACTACCTCGAAAGCTGGGAACGCAGCCCAAGGCCTCTTATTCGAGGAAAGGTTCAGAAAGAACTATCCAAATTGTTGGCACATATACAGCGCTGGTAAAAGGGCAATCTTCTATGAACAGTGTTCTCTTAAAAATGTTTTGACAAAGCTGGTCTTGGGCGCGCAACCAGCAATTTCAACTGGACCGTAGACCCTATGGATGGAGAGGCATATACCAGTACTGGCTGGATAAGCGCACTGTGACGAATCCTTGGATGTCACTTCTTCCCGAGGGGGGAGCCCCTTCTCATGAGGCCATGGAGGTGAGGCAGCTACCTAGTCGCCCTGGGGGTCTTACTAACTGGGAGGATTTAATGGGGAGAGAAACCCCCCCCTGCCATGGACCCCTGGGGACAGGGATGACTATCCAAGGGAAACACAGTATGACACTGCTCACCCAGCATACTCACATTCCTTGCACCACACCTCCATGTATGTTTGGAAGATAGAAAATCCAACATCTACTGAGAAGAAGAAGAGTAGGGATGACTTTTAGAAATTCCTTAAAATATACTGGGACGAGGAGGAACTGCGGAATAATAAACAATTCTCTGGCTTGAATGGGCCTCCCCGTTCAGGAAAGAAAACGAGGACGGAATAATTTCAAAGGGAGAGAGACGGCCACGGAGAGCAGCGTAGAGCTGCAGGTGTGTCCAACGTCCAGCGCACAAGATAAAAATCCAGAGAGCTCCAGGGAGGCTGGCGGTCAGTCACATCATTTGACCCGGAGGCCTGCAGGGGCAGACCTTGACACGAGAACACAGAGGAAAAAGGAAGGCGACGGCAACAGGAACACAGGAAGCCCTGCTGACGTGGCGAGACTCTGGGCAAGGTAAGGGTTGGCACGGGAGACCCAGAGGTCCCTAAGCCCCTGGGCAAGCAGGAAGCCTGGGAGGCTTGCCAGGAGCAGGAAGCATACAAGCCTACCACCTCCTCGTCACAGTGGCAGAACAGATCCTGTTGACCACCAGAAAAGTGTTGAGGACCCAAAGTATAATAATGAGTCCTTTGCACCAGTGGCAGAGAGAAGGAAGAGATACCCTCACCAAGATACAAGTCATCTTCCTTGTGGCTATACTTGGTAGGAAAGTACACCAAGTTGGTCAATGCAAAGAAGAGAACCCAGGGTCAGGGACACAAAGCCAGAAGGAGACTAATGCCATCTTCTTCGGGCAGCGCCTGGCAGGAGAGTGAATTAATTCTGTCAAAATCAAGTGAGAAGGGCCAAGGGAAGGGAGACAAACCCCCTGGCATTGTGGACTGTGAAAGAGATCGTGAGAAATTCCTGGGGAAGGGAGATATTTCACCTGGCATTGTGAACTGTGAAAGAGAGCCTGAGAAAGGCCGGGGGAAGGAGATATTCCCCTACTGCCCTGAACTGCGAAGGAAAGCCTCAGAAGGAGACGGGAGCCCTTCCCCCTGGTGTTGTAAGCGGTACGATAAAGCCCAAGGGTGGCCAGGGGAAGGGAGTCATTCTCCCTGATGTGAACTGTGAGAGCAAAGCCGAAGAAAGCCAGGAGAAGGAATCATTCTCCTGGTAGTTGAGCCAGCAAGAATATCAAGCCAGTGATCCAGGAGAAGGAAGTAATTCCCCCTGGTAAGGAACATGGAACCAGAACTGTGCCACCCAGTCCAAGAAGAGGGAGTCATTCTCCTGGACCAAGAACTTTGGTACAATGGTTTAGTTTTGTTATAGGTGTAAGGGACACATTGACACAGAGCGGTAGACTATTTAAGTTGCTCAGCCATCTTGATAGACACATGCACTTGAGATGAGGCAGGAAACGCCCACCGGCATATGGAAAGATAGGTTTTCTCTTTATTTTGATCTTAAATAAAAGTCTATAGCAATCACTATTCCACGTGTGTCAAGTCTCCTCCACCAATACGTGCTTCCAATCCCGTGGCCGCAGGACCGGAGGCAGGAGTTGGAGAACCGCAGCTAGCACCCCAGCTGCAACCTCAGATGAGCAAGATATGCGCAGGACCATCCGTGGTAGGGGCTGGCACAGCCTTATTTTGTCACAATTGGGAACATGTATACAGCAATCCTTGGGTTTTACAAACTATTCAGGGTTTCCAAACAGTGCTAAAAAGGACACCAATCTAGCGTGCAACACCCATTCCTATAGCATATTCCTCACAATGCCGAGAGCTATTAGGGGGCGAAATAAGCGAGCTGATCAGGAAAAGGGCTGTGACCTCTGAAAAAAAGAAAAAAGTGAAAACGGTTATGGTAGAACAGTTTTTCTAAAGTTGACCGTTTAGGACTTTATAAAACTATTCTTTTGGCATTACAGAGCTCCAACTTTCTGCACCACGCAAGGTAAGTAGCAATGGCAGAGCAGCATTACTTATCTTGGGATTGAAAGAAGGCTGTAGAGAGGTACAAAGAAATTATAGCATACATATGGTCCAAAGAAACACGTATCGGATAAATTATGCACCGCAATTGTATTTCTGATGCTTGTATCTGCTTAAATTCACATGCTATGCATAGGCCAACATCAAGTGGAAGCTGCAGAGTATTACAGTTGTTTTAGAAACTCGAAAAGGGTCTTGACAGGGCATGCTAGTAATACTATCCCTAGTGTGAGGTCCGCTGTACCCATGGTCCTTCATGCTGCAAGGTCCCTCAGATTGTTTTGTTTCTGACATGAGGTAGCATGAAGTGTAGCGTGAGTACACTTGTATTAAAGCAGATATGTATCAGATAAAGCTCAGATATACATCTAGGCACCTTCTCTCAGGGGAGGAAGGGTGAGTGCATGTGAATTCAAGCAGATGCAAGCATCGGAAATACGATTACGGTGAGTAATGTATCCCTTCTGAGGCTTGTGGAATCTGCTTAGATCACATGCTATGCATAGAATAGCGAGCAGTGTTAGGAGAAGGTGGTGGGTTGTGAGCAGGTTCAGCGGCAAAAAGATGTTTTAGAACCGCTTGTCCCACCTGTGTATCTGCTTGAGTGTCAATGCAGTAGTGCAGAGTGAAAGTGTGTACTGAGCTCCATGTAGGTGTCCAGCGGGACGTTTGCAATAAAAGCCAAAGTAGCTCCTTTACCCCTTGTGGCATGAGCTCTTGGTGTGAAAGGCAGTGTTTTGCTTGATAAAGAGTAACAAAGCTGTATGCATCTGACTATCCATCTGGAGATGGCATTCTTGGAAATGCTGTCCCCTTCTCTGCCTGGTGCTACAAAGAAACAGTTGGTCTGTTTTCCTGAGCAGTCTGGTCTTGTTTACATAGTAAAGGACTGCACTCTACTGTATGGAGTTCTCTCAGCTGAGCTGGTTGGGTTCTGAAAGAAGGCCGGAAGCTAAATGGATTAATTTGCGTAAAATTAGAAATTAATTTAGGTAAAAACCTAGGGTGTGTTTGTAAAACTAGTTTTTCCTTGTTGATGAAAAAGAATGGGTCTTGCACCGACAATCCTTGAACTTCACTAACTCTTCTTATGGATGTAATAGCCACCAAGAAGGCAGTCTTATATGTGAGGCGTTTAAGAGTTGACTTTTGCATAGGCTCAAAGGGGGGGTCCCGTGAGCTTTGCAAGTACTACATTGAGATCCCAGCCTTGCGGTGGGTTTGAAATAGGAGGGTGGAGTCTCTTTACTCCCTCCATAAATGCCTTAATGACGGGAACCTTTCACCATGATATCTTATTGTGAGAGGTGGTGTAAGCTGATAAAGCTGCCAGGTGAACCTTTATAGAGTTAAATACTAACCCCAAGTTTAGCAAATGGAGCATATAGTGAAGAATGTGGAATGGAGTACATTCTATGGAATTTATTTGTTTAGACTGGCACCAAATTACAAATCTCCTCCACTTGTCGAAATAACAGTGCCTGGTGTTTTGTGTACATGCCTCCTTGAGGATATCCATACACCTTTGTAGTAAATTTAGATGTCCAAACTCTACGACCTCAGGAGCCACTCTGCCAAGTTCATTGAGTGAGGGTGAGGGTGGAATGTTATTCCCCCGTGCTGGGTCAGAAAATTGGTCTAGCACGGGAGTCTGATGGGATTGCACATCGCCAGTTTGCGCAGATGTGGATAACATGGTTGTCTTGCCCACATGGGAGCAACTAGGATGAGCGTCATCTGTTCTCTGTGGATCTTATTCACCACCCTTTTTATTAGAGGAGTTGGGGGGAAAGCATATGCAAATTTCCCTCACCAGCTCATCCATAGGGTGTTCCCCTTGGAGTCTGGTTGGGGAAACCTGGATGCGAAGTCTTGGCATTGCTTGTTTTCCCTTGTAGCGAACAAGTCTAGCGTGGGGTAAGCCCACTGTGAGAAAATGTGATCTACGACGCTTGTGTTGAGTCGCCACTCGCAATCTTCTGGTAGAGGATCTCTGCTTAGTGAGTCCGCTAGCGTGTTGAGTTCCCCTGGAACATGTTGGGAAGTTTGGAACATCCCCCATTTGAGTGCTCATTTCCATATTTTCTGTGCTAGCTTGGACAGATTTGAAGAATGTGTGCCCCCCTGCTTGTTGATGTAGAACATTGCAGTGGTGCTGTCGGTTAGGATCTGTACCAAATGATTTGTTAGCTGTGCTTCGAATGCTTGAAGTGCCTTGAAAAGGTACCAGCAGGTTGATATGGTTCTGTGCAGTGATGCGAGTCCCCAGACCATGTGCTGTGAGATGAAGGTGATGTGCCCCCCAAACGGAGAGTGACGCGTCTGTTGTAACTACCTCTTGCACCGCCGGATTGTGGAATGGTTTTCCCTTTAATAGATTCTCCTTTGTCCACCAGCGAAGGGCGTGTACTAGTGTTGGCAAAACGACCACTAGATCATCCCACTGAACGCTTGCCCGAGACCACTGTTTCGCCAACCACTCCTGCATCGGGCGCAAGCGCAGACGTGCCTGTGGGACCAGGTAAATGCAAGATGCCATAATGCCGAGCAAATGCATAGCTTTGCGTACGATTATCTGGCGACCAGCTTGATACTGAGGTATTTGCAGTAGCATGTTTTGGATTATTTCCTTTGATGGAAAGACTAGCCCTTCTTCCGTGTTTATGACCGCTCCTAGGAACTGTTTGGTCTTGTTTGGTACAAGGCTCGATTTTATTCTCGTTTATTGAGCAACCCAATTGGAAAAGAAGCTTTATTGTTCTTTGTGTATTTTGCATGCAAATTTGGGAGACTCCCCTGTAATCAGCTAGTCGTCCAGGTAAGGGTACACTGGGATTGTCTTCCTGCGCAGGTGCGCTACCGCCAGTAACTTGGTGAATACCCTTGGAGCGGATGCTATTCCGAAGGGTAGCACCTTCAATTGGAAGTGCTGGTTTGCGATCTTGAAACGCAAGAATCTTTTGTGTGCTGGGAACATTGAAATATGAAAATTGGCATCTTTCATATCCAAGGTTGCCATGCAGTTCCCCCCCCCGCTTTAGCAGTGGGATTACTTCTTGTAGCGTTGTCATGCAGAATTTTTGTGGCTTGAATAGGTGTTTGCAGGGCGCAGGTCTAATACTGGGTACATTGTTAGATCTTTCTTTGGCACAAGGAAGTAGGTTGAATAGATGCCCTTTTTTACCTGGTTCGCCGGGACGATTTCGATGGCGCCCTTGAGCAGCAGCGTTGCGACCTCTTCTAGAAGGATGTGTTGCTCCTCTTCCGTGGTGGATTTTTGACACAGGGTGGTTTGAGGGTCGCTGCAGTAACTCCATGCAATAACTGCCTGCCGTGGTTGATAGCACCTACTTGTCCAAGGTGATTCCCTCCCATTCGTGGGTGAAGTGTGTACTGGAGAGGCATGGGAAGGCACCTGAAGCTGATGGTCATTGTTTCGGAGGTGTTGCTCCACCTATAGATGTGGAGGACCTCCCTGGCCGCAAGATCTAAGCTGGCCTCTTTGGAAGCCTTGAGAGGCTTGTCCTTGATTAGAACCAGAGGATAACCTTTGATTTTGGCTATATCCGAAACCCCTCTGCGAATTTTGTCCTCAAAAGTTTGGCCTGATGGTTTATTAGTGAGCTGGTCTAAAGAGTGTCATACTCTTCTTTAGTACTCTTTTAGGATGCAGTTAGACACTGCCTTTCCTTCTGCTACTGCGCGAGATAGTTGGGAATTTAGAGGTTCTGGGACAGAGGCCATTAAAGTTGCAATCTCCACCCACTTGTGGCAGTTGTAACTTGTCAGCAAAGTGGTATTGTTGGCAATCATTGTCTGAAAAGCCGCTGGGGTGGCCACTTTCCTCCCGAGAGTGTAAAGCTTCGTGCTCTCTTTAGCGGGGGTTGCTTCCGATGAAACTAGGTGTTCCTGCACTTTTCTATGTTGTGATCACAACTAGTGAATCTGGTTCAAAATTGGCCCCCGATGTACAGTGGGTCTGTGGGGGCAGGGCAGAACATTTTCTCAATATGTGGGTTCACCACCACCCGCGTTTGACTTGGGAGGTTTTAGAGAGAGCTGAATTCTCCTTTGCATTAATTGTAGAATGGGTATAATTTGGGTAACGGCTTTTTTGTCCCCCAATATGTCCTCTACAAAATCTTTATCCAATTGCGTTTCCTGAGTTTGAATCTGGAAATGCTCTGCTGCTTTTATGAGCATATCATTAAATTGAAGTTGGTTGTACACAGGTCAGTAAGCCACCGGCAGGTCTAGGTGATCAGGGGAAGGTAAGTTGTAAATGTCTTCTTCATCCTCATCATAGTACTGATCCACTTCCCCTAGGGTCTCAATCTCCCCCGAGTCTGTATTTGGATCATAGAGCTCATTTTGGACTGGGTCTTGTTGAGGGGTAACTAGAAGGGTGTGTGGACGTGGCCTTAAAAAAAAGATTTTATTGGTTTCAAACTAAAAACAAAGTAATCGCAAAAGAAACCTTTAACAGTTTAAGAAAACAAGAAAACAGAACTCCATCAATTCCAAATGCAAAAACAGTTTGTTTCCTTATTTCGATCAAAATTAAAACCTACAGACAAGACATTTTTTAAAAAAGGGCATAAAAGATATCAGGCTTCAATCGCAAGAGATCAATTCCAAATCAATAGTTTCCATCAATTGACCACTCCTCAGACCCCTTCAGATTCAAGCCAATTATTGAGTCTATAAATTTATGCAAGGCCAAGATTCCCCCTATTTTGTATAGCCAATCCCAATGATCTTCCAGGGTCAGACATCCCTCCAGATAGTTTCCCATAAAATGTACTCTTTCCACCTGGAGTGCCTCATATTCCATTGCAATGTGAAACAATGATTCCGGCTGATCAACATTCTTGCAGAAGCGACAAACGTTATTCACCACCCCTCCCTGATGCCATTTAAACTGAACCTCACATGTAGGCATGATATTCAAACTACAGCGCAAAAGGAGGTCCTTGTAAAATGCGGAAGGGAATTTGCAAAGATATGAGGGTGGATCATTAAGACCTTTTTTTCCATCCACCATCTAAAAGTTAGGGGGGCGATAGGTCTAGCGTCACAGGTATTGATCCAGTCCACCCTTTCCAAGATGGTCTTTACTTTAACAGGGTTTTCCCTCAATAGATCGATGTCCACACCACCTCGTTCATTACCTCAAACCACTGGTTCAAAGATCCTTCATTTAGCCTGTTAGCAGCTCTTAAAATGGCAAATGGGGGTTGGGGGAGGGGGCCTTCAACATAGTACATTTCTGATAAAGAAATGTCCTTCCTTAGATCTAGGGAGGCCATTGAGGGTAAACTTAACTTATGCAGAATTTTAGCTATTGGTAAAGCCGTAGGAAGTCTTAAAACCTTGCACCAAAAGTGGCCTTCCATCAGGGGCCATGTGTTTTTTACTTAGATTGTGCAAGGTTTCCGCTCCATAGGTTAGGTTCTGTATCACCTTTTGCCGATAAAATCTGAGGACAGGTTTCATAGAAAAGGCCCCATAGCGTCTATGAATGGAAATTCCTTGGTTTGTCAAATTTTGCAGTTTTATTTTCAGCCAAACCAATTGGGCATTTTTCCCTAACCCCTTGACAAATCCTGATTGTCTAGGATCAATAATCCCCTTTTCAACCGCCCATGAGATGAGATCACAAAGGACCACTGTTACAGAAAGTTTGTCTAATGAGTCCAGGAGGGCAATAGTTCTTAGGATCAGCCCTATCTTGA